>NC_081405.1:608022676-609222676 GCF_030272615.1 Cryptomeria japonica
TCCTATAATGTACTCGGGTTTCGGGTCCCTTAAAACCTATTTTTACTTAATCAAAAACATATATTTCCACAAGAATCCTATAATGTACTTTGGGGACATATGTCTCAAACTGAAATATTTTAATAAAACCATTCACTTTTCTTTCATGCATCGAAAAGTTTCCTTGTACTCATGGAACAATGAATCCACAAGAGAAATAATGTATAAAATGCAAGCACCCTAAAGTTATCCTCATTTAATACATAGAAATGTTGATCAACATTTCAACTTAATTGCATTGAATTCACATAATACAATACCTAACATTCAATCAAAAAATCCGAATAGGAAATTTCAATAAAAATTCCCTAAATCCACACCAATCAAACAGAGTGCATTGTAAGCATAAGCATACCCATTCAGGGGTCACTACACTTGACAATATATGAAACATCAAAAAGACTAGTTTGATACATAAGCACTTGAAGGTACTAATTAACCCTCACAATGCAAAATTAATGAAGAATATCATGCTAGATGAAACTAATAAATCACATCATACACACAAGGTCCCAAAAAAATCTCACATGCAAGGAGTATATGGCTTTTGGCTAGCGAGCCTTTATGCCTAGTGGTCATCTAATGGAAACTTTTCAAAAAAATAAGTTTGGTGGGAGGTATGGCTGGCGAGCCCTTGCTTCTATCAGCCATCCTATAGGGAAATCTCTAATCTTGTCAGGGTTTGGGAATTGAAAGCCCAAGCTCCTGCGCTCGAGGCCCACCCCCATTGTCACAAATTCCTAGTCACCAGTGACATTAGGGCCTTGCATGATATTTCTCTGCCTAATGGCCTTCCTCTGGGAGATATTCCTATCTTGTCTACACCAAATAACTTTTTGCTTGGTGGAGTCCTCTTCAATCCAAATGATGGTGTCTCTTTCAGTAACAAATCTTCCTTGAAGAGAGCATTTTAACATCACAAGGGTTCCAAGAAAATGAGAACACATAGACACAGTCAAAGAAATAAGAAGACCCATAAAAAAGGGTTTATCAAGAAATGGGTCCAAAAACTCCCTTGAAATATTATCTATTGAGGAGATGGATTTCCTTCAAAATTTGAGGAGATTGGATGAGAATGAAATGCTCAAGGTAACCTTTCCAGATGTAACATTAGCCTCCTAGATCCCTGAACATAGAAGTTGTGCACTAATTGGTAAGTTTTAGAATCTTACTCTTGGCATCTCTAAACTTTCATTTTGGATTTAGTCGGTCTAGTCAGGGGTCCTACACATCTTTTATATAGAAGAGGTGAATGGTTTCTTGGTTTCTTTGGGGGGTTTTGGCTCATATATTGAAATCCCATTTTTTGAGGGTTTTGGCATTTTCACTAAAAAATGGTTTCCAAATTTTGACCCTACTTCTACTATGGGCAATTTTGTGTCATTTTGGTTGTCTTTTTTCTCTCTCCCTCTTGACTATAGGGATTTGGAAAATTTTCAGATGTTAGCTAATTAGATTGGTTTTTTTATTAAACATGGTTGTCAGCCTTTTGAGTTTACTCATTTCCCTATTCAGCTCTATTTCTAATGGATCTTTCAAATCCATTTCCCCAAAAAACTCTCCTTCAATCTAGGTTTGGTTCTTATTCTCAACTCTTTCTTCTAGTGTAGCCTCATCAAGTGGGAATTAATTCTAATAGGATGGGTCATGAAAATACAATTAGGGTATCCGAAGATACATCCTCTAATGTGAAGAGGTGTTCTCTAGCTAGTAAATTGGTTAGGCTTTTTTATTCTAATTCTTTTGTTGCTCATGATGGTGTTAGTTCTATGGGTTCTTCCTTCCCCCTCCCCCTTCATTGGTCAATATTTCTTTACTACCTTTACAAGTATCCTTTCAGAACTCTTTTGGTTGTGTGTGAGTTGTTGTGACTTTGTTTCTCAAATATCAGTCCTCATGCACTCATTGTGTCTTGCAGGATTCAATCTCTCTTTCTCTTTTTTAACTTAAGGAGTTTTTTGTGGGAGGGGCCCTCTCCTCCCTCTTCCACATGGCTAAAGGTCCTCATAAAGTTATTTCTACCTCTCCTCATTCATCTCTATGTAATTGGAGCCTCACATTTCCCAAGGACCCTTCTAAGAGGTCTTATTTTGTATGGGACCTTGAAGAGCTAAGAGACCCATTTCTAGCAGGGGATTTGGATTTTTTAGTGGGGGAAATGCTACTTAAAATGTGTTCTCAAGGAGAATGATATTTTAGAAGAAGTTGAACTAGAATATGATGATATGTTTTAAGATGTCTCTTCTGATGAGAATGTAATGTCTTCACAAACTCCTCTTCTTGGAGTTGGTTATTCCAAATATCATTTATTAGCGCCCTCCTCTTTAGATCAGTTGGCTCAAAGAAATTTGCTTCTTCTCCTCACCTATTTCACCCCCTCAGGATCTAGTGGCATAGGAAATTCTTTAAGAGGTTTCCCTAAATGAGTCTTTAGATAGTCTCCAACCTAAAGCTTCGATTTTCCAATCCGCCCCCTAGCTGATTCTTTTAGAAGTCTTCTCAAAATCCAGAAATCTCAAAATTATAAAGGTAGTAGGAAATTAAAGCACGATAAAATTGTGGATGAAGTTAGAGAATGCATTCAATCCACCCAAGATAATAACACAAGGCTATGGAGAACTTATTTATCTCCACAAGTTCAATGAGGATCTCACCAACTACATAAAAATCCAGACTACAATCCGAAAGGAAGAATGAACTGCAATGATAGCATCTCCAATGCTTGAATACAGTTCTGGTTAAGCTCAATACCAGAGGAATTAATCCTCTTGCATAGAACCAACTTGATCACCAATGATCGACCAAATCCTCTGCATGAATGATTATTACATTATTCACTCACATACATTCTTATCATATACCTTACATGATCTACAATGAGATCTTACATCATATATATACAAACCCTTGACCATAAACAATAAGGTTGACCACTAGACAATAAAGAAATCACATAATTACAAAACATGTCGGCCTAAGACCAAACAAATAATATCCAACCCATAAGTCATCCCAGAAACACATTGAGAAGATGAAACAACATGTTACATTAAGCCGGTCCATAACTTAGATAGTACTAGACCCAATTAAGGTCCACACACTCTAAAGAAATTATCCCAATCAGTCAAGTCTTGAACATGATCACTATCAACATCCTGAATCTCTACTAGAAGCCGCACCAACACCACTTATGCTTAATATCAAAATATATTCAACAAAGCTCTGCCAGTGAAACCCTCATCGGATAAAAAAATGAGGCTTACAACAATATAAGATAGCATCCAATCACCAAATCAAAACCAGCTGACTGAACATGAATTTGAGTGGCATGAATAGAAGACCCATAAGCCAAATCATACCAAGTATACAGAATCATCATGATCTAATCAATCTGAAACCAAACAACTTACCGAGACCAGAAGGATACTGGTAAAGCAACCAAAATAGCTAGTGTTGACATCAATGACAAAAAATCAATGCAACACAATCAATTCCTCCAAACGGCCAACAAAATATTTAGGTCCATAAGTTGTAGGAAAATTCTAAATTTATTCATGGTCAAGAATGTTCTAGCTTTCCAAAAAAAATCAACAGATGAAGTGAGAAATTAGAAAATAGAATGCAAGGGACTTCAAAAAAATATTTTCATCAAAATCGACATTTCAAGATCAACTTACAAAAATTAATTATTTGATTATCATTAACAATATTGATGAGGATTATTATTCAAAGAAAAAATATCTTCAACTTCAACTTGAAGAAGTATTAAAAAGGGAGGAGATTTATTGGAGGCAGAAATCAAAGGAACTCTGGCTTAAAGACGGTGATAAATACAATTTTTTTTCATTCTTTAGACTCCATGAGAAAGGTTAATAATTCCATTTTCTATATTAGGGACTCTATAGGTTGTGTCTTACATGATATTGATAAGATCTAGCAAGAGGTTGTTATCTTATTTTTTAATATATTCATGACACTCAATACTAATTCCCCACTAGATTCTCAAGAGATCCTAGATTGTATTCCCTCTATTATATCTCAAGAATATAATCTTGAGTTTCTTATACCCTTTTGTTTGGAAGAAGTGAAACACGTAGTTTTATTGATGCAACTTGATAAAGCTTGAGGCCCTGATAGATTCAATGTATTTTTATTTCAAAAATGTTGGCATTTTGTGGGGAGGGATGTTTGACTGGCCATAGAAGAATCAAGGAAAAATAGGAATATCCTCAAACAAATTAATGCCACTCTTATCTTCCTCATTCCAAAGTTCTCTTCAATTTGTTTTGCAAATTTTAGGCCTATTTCTCTCTCCAATAGTGTGTACAATATCTTCACAAAGGAAACCTCATTGAGGCTAGTTAAGACTATTCCCAAATTCATCTAAGAAGAACAAGGAGGTTTTATCCTATGTAAAGAGACATCAGAGGGAGCAATGATTTCACATGAAATTATCTATTCAAATAACTAGGTCAAATCACAGTGATGATTCTCAAACTAGACATGATGAAAGTATATGATAGGGTTAGTTGGGAATTCTTAGTAAAAGTATAATTAAGATTTGGCTTCTCAAATCTGTGGGTAAAATGGATTAACTAATGTATCTCAAGTGAAAATTTCTCAATGATTGTTGATTGTACCCCTTGTGGTTTCTTCCCTTGCTCCTAGAGTGTATGGTAGGGAGACTCCTTATCTCTTTTTCTATTTGTTTGAGGCATTAAGTAGATCTATTTCATCTCTCCATATCAAAGGTCTATGGCAGGGTATTAAGTTACATCACATGCATATTTCTAGAACTTGCAGTTTCTTTGCAAATTATACTTTTCTTTAAATTGGAGAAGCATCTTTAAGGGAGGTGAAGATCATCAAACAAGCCATTGACAAATATTACAACATTTCAAGCCAGACAGTTAACACTTCTAAGTCTAATATTTTTTGCCTAAATTTCTCCCCCTTCCTCTCAATGAAATTATCCAACTTTCTTGGTTTTAAGTTGGAGTCCCTTCCTTGCAAATATCTAGGCACCCCTCTTCTTTTTGGGAGGAACACGAGTAGTTTTTGGACCTTGTTTACCTACTCCACCCTCGATGGAATTTATTCATGGAAGAACTCTTATCTCTCTCTTGCAAGTCAGATTCCCATGCTTATATCAGTGTTGTAGTCAATCCAAAACTATATCATGTTAGTTCTTCCAATTCCAAAAGAAATGATCTTATCTATTGAATCAAACCTTAAAAATTTCCTTTGGAAAGGAACTAGAGAAAAGATGGAAAAATCTCACCTTCTAGATTGGGATAAATGTTGCCTGCACAAACTAAAAGGGGGTGCTGGTATCCACAACTAGCTCTTGAGAAACATGGAATTGGGGGAAAATTTGGTTTGGAAAATCTTTTCTACCAAGTAGAAATGGGCTTCTATTAATTTTGAAAAATATCTAGATTCCCCTGAACCTAAAATTTTTTTTAGCTTCAAACCTCCCTCAGGGATCCCAGACATGAAATTTTCTTGTGAATTATAGAAAAATTCTTCTACCTTATCTTTCCTAGATCATTGACGATGGTAAAAAAACCCTTTTTTGAGAGGAATCCTGAAATGGATACCCTCCTCTTGGCTCTATCAATGTTATCCTAGACTTAAAACAACTTCTCAAAGATTGTTGGGGTTTGAAGGTTTTAGAATAAATCACTATTTGTTATTAGAATGGAGCTCCTTTTTTTAATTGGAAAGATTTCCCTCAGATTGATGCACCTCATTGACAAAAATATATGGTACTTGAGGTCCTTGCTCAACATTGAATCCACTTGTCTAATCAGAAAGATACATTAATTTGGGCAAAGCCTAAATCGGGTTCATACTTAATAAAAGAGGGTTATGAAATACTTAGTAGTAATTCCCAATCGCCCCTTCATTGGATATGCTTTTCCTTTTGCTAGAAAAGTGTAGGGTTGCCAAAAGCAGGTGCATTTTATTGGCTTGCGCTTAAGGATAGGATTATCACAAGTGAAAGGCTTGCTAACTTCGCTATCTCTCGTCCCTTTCATTATATTCTCTATAACATGAAGTTGGAAATAGTGGATCATCTACTTTTAAATTATCCTTTTGCATATCAATTCTAGTCATGGATTTGTCACAAACTCTGCTAGCTCAGTCCATTTCACTCTAAACTTATCATGGTTTTTTATGCATGGCCGAGATTGTATAAGGATTCCTTCTTTTCTTCTTTATGGGAAGTTACTCTAGCTATTATAATTTGGCACTTATGGTGGGAAAGGAGTAAGATTATTTTTAAGGAGAAAAGAAATCATGTCTCATGTAATTGTTAATATAGAAAACTCTATTTTGGAGGTTGTTATAGCTCATACCTCCAAATACAAAAACTTAGACTCCCCTTTCACCTCATTGGTGGATACAATCCTTAAGGAATGGAAGGGAATTTCTCTCCCCTTCAAAGGAAGTTTATTAAATAATTATAGTGGGAATTATAAGAGAAGAGATGTTAAATGGAAACCTCCTGATTATCCCTTCTAGAAACTAGATTTTGACAATGCAGTCAAAGGTAACCCTGTCATTTTAGGGGTGGGTTTTGTTCTTCATAATTATAGGGGTGTAATCTAAGTGGTGGGCATGACAAGGATCCAAAATACTACCAACAATGTGGCATAAGTAACAACTTTAGTACGTGGCCTACAAGTGGTGTGTGAATATGGGATTAACAATCTAGTGATAGAAGGAGATGCCTAGAACATCATTTTGGCTCTAAAAAATTTGAAACTCCTAGTTGGAAAGTTAATTATGTCCTTGAAGCGGCTTAGCTTCTTCAAAAATTCCAAGCATATTCAATTTATCACTACTGCAGAGTAGCAAATAGAATGGTAGATGCTCCTCCAAATAGAGGATGCAGTCTTACACAAGGGAATATCCGATTGGCTAGGATAGATATTCAAAATGATACCATTCTAGCACCAATTACTCGGGAGGAATCATTTAGAATTTCCCTAACCCTTTTGGTTTTATTGCAGGTCCTAATAGTAAAAAGAGGAGTCACCCTCTTGGTGGATAGCTCCCAATAGCCTATGCCTACTATCCGTGGACAACTCATCCCCTTGCTTTGTCCATTTAATGATTCCCATGGCAGTGTCGATTTTGGGAATGTTTCCTTTTTGGTATGATCCATTACATTTGGCAAGTTTTTGATATTGCATGGAACAACTTCAAGAAACAGAAGGCTTTAGGAAGGATGATCTTCCATGTGAATTGTGCTTAGAATGGTACATGGCAAGTTTTTTCGAAGCATGCCATTTATCCTCTTTACCATATTATATCTTTCCCTTGTGCAAATTTATTGCCTCCTACCATCACCACATGTTGAGGCTTGTGCGTATTCAGAGAGTATGGGATTTAATAAGTACTATTTGCTTCATTTTTGGCCTAATTCTAGAATTGCAAATTCCCTTTCCTAGATCTTCTGTAAAATCATAGATCTTCAAGTTCTCTTTGTCTATTGGTATCTGCAAGTCGAAATTATTCTTCGGCCTTGGTTCTAGGGAGAAATGGACTACAAGCGGTGACTTAATTAAAGAATTGTTGTTCCATTCTCTTGGTGGGAGTTTCGTACCTCAACCATGTTCACCCCTCATCACATGAAATAAATTTTCTCCTGGGATAGTAGAAAAATTTTCAGCACCATCGTCAATGTGGTAGGGGAATAGGTAATTTACTGTAAGGCTCCATAAAATATCCACCCATCCCAAGTGGTTTCCATTTTCCTATCTAATGCTCTTGACATCATACAAAATTATGGGTCTTTGTTTCTCTTGGTGTCCCAATTTATCAAGAATGAATTTGTTCCCCCTCCTACTCTAGAAAGGGCGGTGAAGAAATATGACTTTTTCAATGGCAAAGGCTGGGTTGGGGGTATTTTCCCTATGAGGTTCTTAATTAACAAACCCAATATGTTAAATTGTATAATGCCATGAAAATCAGCTTGGACTATAATAATTGTAAGTTCTTTGAGGGGGAGTTGAGTATCTTCTTTGAAATGGCCTCCTTTCTTGAAGCTTCCCTCTTTTCCAACCTTTTCTATGCCCTCTATCACCTCATCTGACACCACCATTTGGCCTCAAAACTACTTATTAATCCACTCTAAAGAATATCCTTGTAGGGGTCCAAAAGATTTGTTTGTTGGGTTTAAATTCAGCGAATCCTAGGCTCTGCAAGATATTGGACATAGTCTTGGTGGCTCCCACACATATTGGTAATTTCACACCAAAGATTTCCCTCGCAGAGGCATGAAAGAATCTAATGTGGGTCTCCAAGCGGATGAAACTTAGGTTGAGAAAGGGGGAGGTGTTGACATTGGTGGCTTACAATCTCAGAGGGATTTGTGGGTTGATGAATTTTTGTGGAAAAATAATCTCCAAATATGATGGTATGATGTGGTTTGTCTGGCCTTTTTCTCACATGTTTTTCAATGAATTTTAGTATTGGGTACTACTCCTCATGATTTATGGAGAATCTCTCTCTGTTAAGGCTTAATGCTCTCCAATTATGTTTAGATGTAGTTGCAGGTTGAGCGTAGGTCTCTGCCTTACCAAATTTTTCTCAATTTTGTTCTCTCAAGCATGGTAGTTGGTGTAGATTGATCTTGGCTCTTTGGATTTATATTTTCTATATTTTTCTAGTTAGGTTCCTTATAATTTGGCTCTATATTGGGTCTGGGTTTTGTAAAAGCCATGCTCTCCTAATTTTGGATTCAGTCTTCTTTCTTGTTCATTAGCTCTGTACCTAGGACAACCATGGATGGAGCTAGCTTATCTATGTTTTTTACTTTTTCTCAATATCTAGAAACTTTTTGTTATTGTTTTTAATAATTAATATAATATCTATGTGCTTGTGTTTTACCCTTTAAAAACAAAACTCACATGCAATGGGCAATGCACCTAAGAGTGATTTTTTTTCTCTTCTAAAAACTCTCAACCAAGGGGTATCTTCTCTTCCCTGATAGGTGCAACAAGGTCTAAGAGGATTTCAATACTATTTACATTGATTCGCAATGAGAAAAGATTATGACTTAAAACAACAAGAACATATACAAACATGCGCACTAAAAACCATTTAACTCGAGGGTCCTTTGAAGAAAGTGTTGCAACTTAAAAAAATAGAAACAAGGCTTGAGCCTAGATGTTTCATACCATATGTAAGGACCTAAATTATATTAAAATATGAAATAACACATAATAAAGTATCAATGTTTCACATCTTATGTTCAACAAAATTTTTACTTTGAGAAAAGTGGACAATCTTAGGTGATAGGATATATGGACTTTCACCTTCTTAATGATTGTTGTTGATTGATCACTTTTGATGTTGATGTGATTCATTGTATATTATTTAGTAACATGATCAATGTGATCCATGCCATTATTTGATCATCTGTGTGTTGAAAGAAGGCAAGTGTCTTATATTGGAATATAAAGGTTATTTAGGTATGATGGGATTAGGTTGCTTTTTCTTTTTGTCAGATGTAGATGAGTAGATGATATTAAATTTATTGATTAAAGTTAGGATCTTGGTCAAATATTGTATCATATTAGATTTCATGAGCATTGATAGGATCTTCATCAAAATATTAGAATAGCTTGAATTTCATGATCACAAATAGGAACTTGATTTTTTTGAAGCTTGTTTTATATTGCCTTAGAATTCTTTCTTGGCATAGATACAATAGTTTAAAAAGTGGAATGTGAGTTTGGATAACAATAAGTGATTCTTGAATGGGCTTATAATTCTGGCATGACAATAATACATTTTGTATAGGAAGCTCTTGAGTGAGATTAATATGTAATGGAGTGCATGATGGTGAGAGATGTTTTGATGGAATCAAATTAGTGTTGTGATGGGAGATATTTTTTTTTTTGTATTACAATTTAAGATTGTTTTATACTAGTCATTGAATGGATTTTTAGATTGAGATGGATTAAATTGCAATTATATATATGGATGAAGGAATGAGTTATGATATGGAGACTCAAAGCCTTTCTTGGTTTTGTGATGGGGATGAAGATTTCAAAAATGGATGGGTGGTAGGGATTTGGGATATGGTTTAGCATTAAAGGATTGTTCTCCCTTGTAAATGACAAGAGGACAACCAATAGGTAACTGATTGAAATAATAGTTAGAGTGAACATTGCTTTCTATTATTAAGATATACCTATCTATGCCATCGTTACCTTTACTTAAGACAACCTAGGATTTCTTTTTTAAGGGAAAGATCAATGGATACAAATTTAGGATTGTTAGGGAAATTTATGGCTAGTAGGTTCTTATATTGGAGATAGGGACGAGGATTTGAGAGATGAATTAGAGATGGGGATTTGGGATATTGATTGATGTTGTAGAAGGCTTTGGATGAAATATTGATCTATTTATAAAGGTTGATGAGGATGACCAATAGATATGAATTAGGATTAAGGGTATAAACTGTGCTAGCTAGTTCTTCATAGTTACAATCAATAGATGGGTAATTAAAGCTTATTTTTGGTATGGGGGATAAATTGATGGGTAACAATCTTATGGGATTTTGAAATTGATGATAGTAGGTTGCATTCATATCTTATGAATTAGTTATTTCTACTTGCTTATTTTTTATTTTGTTAATAGAACTGTTTTGACTCAATAATATTTTAATTAGATTAATTATTTCTATAGTTAAGATTTTGATGTTACCATTTATCTTATTATTTTAATATTAAATTATTCACATATCACTTTTAATCCTTCGTATGAAATCAATATATCTTAAATTGCTTTGCATAAAATATATAATTCTTATTTAAAAAATATTTATAAATCCAGATATATCTTAATACACATGATAACCATATTCAGTACATAAGGTTTCCATAATATCTATCTATGTCCATCTCAATACAACTAACATATATAATCCTTCTACTCATTAGCACTTGGGTAAAAAATCAAAAGAAGAGTAACATGCTAAAGAGTAAATGTCACGTGAATATTGTTAATCAATCTGACAAGATGTCAATGTCATCCATGCTAAGCAAATTCATTGCTCAAGGAAATTTAATCCACATAATATAACATGGAAAAGACTTTCAAGATGATTTGAGGAAGATCAACTAAAAAGCAGTGTGCCCATTGCTGAGGAAATAAAGCTGTGGGCTCATAAACTAACGCTGAGAACTTCTTTTGATGAAACCTATATCTATAATTAAACCTATTTCTTCCATAACTTGTACACTATTTTCATTACTAAATCTACAATTTCATCGTATATTTCTATAAACTTGGATAGATATTCCCTCTAGCAATTTGATCAATTTTTTATCATCGAATTACAAGACTGTTCCGTCAATTACCTTTGTCTCTCTACTTTGGTAGAGATTTCCTTCTCTCAATAGGGTCTGCGACATTAGCTACAATTCACTCCAACAACTCTCCTTGATCTCTACAATGCACACAATAAATGTCATATTCAATTTTATATGCACACTATTTTTTTTTTATCAGTAAAGGCAGAGCCAGATTTGTATTAATTATGCATAATTACAATATTGATATGCCTAGTTGATAATTATCAAAAAGCTTGTTGGAGGCATTTGTGAGACTTCTGAGAATTCAAGAAGGAGAAAAACCAGACAAGAAGACCATACCAAACATATAACATCCTTCCAAACCTAACATATACAGTCTAAGATCATTAAAAACTATAAAGAGTCTTGGTGGCGGATTTTCTACTACCAAATTAACAGAGATTTTACTTGTTAAAGCCAAAATTAATTTTTCGAGAGTCTAAAAAATAGTAAATATCTTTAAACAGAGCTCAATTAGGAACCTAGCTTGTAGTTTCATTGGAGGCTTCAGGTTGAGAAGTAGCATTTCTCGCTCTCCCGTGGCCTCTGCTCGGGGGACAGCCACAACCACGTCTAGACCCACGATGACCCCTACTAGAGCCGCCCCTGCATACTTGCTCAGCCTGGGTTCTCTCATCTTCTGCCTTCATAGGTAGGAGGCCGTTGAGTCTAGCAAATTGGAGAAGGTCATCCTCTCTTCCCTGGTCTTCTGAATTCTCCTCAAAAAACTACCATTTAAGGTATCCAAGGCCTACTTCGGCAAACACCCTATGTCTATCCAAATCCTTCCCTTTCAAATCCAACAAAAAAGGGTAGTAGTTGATAAGCTCACCATGGGCATTAAACAAAATTTTGTCACCTAGCCGAGGAGCCCTTGAATCATGGATAGCCTGGTTTAAGATTTCTTGAAGCTCTTGGAGAATCTCTTCTAGGAATAGCTTCTTTGTGAGACTCCAAACTGCTTGCTTTGGTAGTTTTAAGTCCATCAAAGAAGTGAAAAACCTGGAGGAAATGCTAGTGTTATACCGGGGATACTCGTCCCTGTTCAAGTGCCCACTACCCAAAATCATCTTGACTGCAAATCTAACAGAGAATTCCAAATGGAGAAGGAGGCACTTTAGCCTCAGGTCTGTTATCTTCTTGAAAGAGACTTGGCACATCGAGGCCGAGAGGGATATTGGAGTATCTGCATCAAAACAAGAGGTGGGCCTAGGGTAGACACTCATTATAAACCCAAATGGAGGCTCTATCAACATGATTAGCAAATGTAGGGCTACCAGACAAGAAAGGGAATGAGAAAACAAAGCTTTGGGATTAAACTAGCAAGAGATTGATAATGACTTGCAGAAAGAATTACGGAGAAATAATCGGGCTCTCCCTTTTATGCCAAATTATGAGGGGCAAAATTGCATTTAATTCACTAGCTAAGGTGACAGAGGATGTTTGTCCCCAACATGCTAAATCTGTCATTCGGGCTACGTAAACCTTAATTAGATTTGATAACTTTGCCAACTAGGTCTCAAGAAGTGGTTCAGGTAAAGCTTAGCTCAAAATTGCAATTTAGGTGACATCACTAAATCTGGGCCCACTCTATGCAAACAAAAGTGAAGTTTGAATTTTAAATGGGAAGTAGCCGTTTTCACTAGACCGCCAAAGAAAAAATTTAATGTTTTCTCTGTAAAGGGAAGCATTTTTAGCTAACTTTCACGCCTCTCAGAAAAATATCTCTTGCATTTGAGCTTGGTGTCCTTTAGGGGCATTTACCTGTCAATTAACCTGATCTACTAGGCCAATAGGAAGGTTTCCCTGATCCCGCCTGTAGATGTAGGTTCCTTGGGCAGTAATTTTTGAGAGAGCATCTGCCTCTGAATTTGCTTCTCTATAGATGTGCTTAGCTTCATAATGTTCAATTCTTTCCAAGCTTGCTATTATATTGTCTAAGATTCCTTGCAATCTCCAATTTGGAGTTTTTTCATCTTGATTGCATTTATTGCTATCTTTGAATCACCCTCCACTGAAATGTTTTTTAAACCATGCTTTATGCAATCTATCAATCCAAGCTGCAATGATTTGAATTCTGCTATATTTTCCCTAGAATTGATCCTGTGTGATCTCTGATTACATATCCTATGCCTGAATTGCCTCTAGAAGAACCATAAAAATTTAGTTTTAGCCAGCCAGGATTTGGAGGGGACCAGGTAGCGGCCTTCCTTATATTGTTTCTTTGCCCAAAGGAAGGAGGAATCCTAATTCCATGCCAATTTTTCATAATGCTTTCATCCCATGAGGAGAAAGCTTTAGGCAGATCCAAAGAGAAAGTTGTCTTGCAATTGACCGTATCCACTGTAACCGATTCAATTGAATTTAGGATTGATTCTAACTTTTTGGATTTCTCATCAAATAACCTATGGTTCCTCTCCTTCCAAATTTCCCAGACGACACATGATGGGGATACTTTCATAATTATGCTCAAGGTGCTCTCCTTACTTGGAAGAGGCCATCTTTGAAAAGGGGATTTAATGTCATTTGGCAGAGCTATGATCAGCCCAAGTTTAGCACAGAGCCATCGCCAACATTTGGATGCAAAGGGGTAGTTCAGTAGGATATGGTCCACTATCTCTGCCTAATTTTTACACATAATGCACCTTGAAGGTCCTTCATACCCCATTTTTGTGAAATTTTTTGTAGTTAAGATCTTCCTTTGATAGGATAGCCATGTAAAAATCCCCGCCTTAGGAATGACCTTGGAGCTCCAAAATAGCTTCTTCGAAATATCCTATTGATCCTGATCAGGATTACTAACAAGCACTCTATAGCCATCTTTAGGATTGTACTACCCTATTTTAGAAGATTCCCACATTAAAGAATCTTTCCCTCTTTTGGGATTTATATTTCTTGCTTTTAGAAGTTCTGAAAGGTGATCTAAATCTTCCCCTGAGGTTGGTACTCCTTCCATTGATTTCCACCTCCAGATTTGAGAATTGGGTGGGTTGTCCTCAATCAAGTAATCTCTCACTCAGACACCCCAATGTTGCTTAAGCCAATTCTCTATTATGGGTATGTTAAGGGAGCCCGCAACAGATGGGTAGCCTCCCCAAGAATCATCCCAAAAAAGACTTGAAAATCCATCATGAATGTCCCATGTGATCTATTCTAAAATTAAATTTATGCAAGAGATAATGAAATTCCAAGTTCTCGAACCCTTGGGGAAGATGCCTATTCTTAGAAGATTGAGAGGATTTTGATCTAGTAAATACTTGGTTGCTAACATTTTGACCCATGTGATGTTAGGATTCTTTATGAACTTCCATACTAGTTTGGCCCCTAAAGCTTTGTTTTGCAGTTTAACATCCATAATGTCTAAACCCCCTAGAATCTTAGGCTTGATTATTTTTTCCCAGGCAATTAGGGCAATTTTATGTTTTTCCTCAGTATTTTGCCAAAAAAAGTTTCTCATCTTCTTAATTAAAAAGGCACTCACACTTGTTGATAGGGATAGGATTGATAATATATAAATGGGAAGAGCCGAGACCACTGCTTGAATAATCACTAGTCTTCCCGCCCAAGAAAGCCATTTTCCTTTCCAAGAATTCGAGGTTTGTTCAACTTTTAGCTTTAAAAGATCCCAAGATTTAGTGCTCCTCACACCTTGATCAATTGAAATGCCCAAATGGATACAAGGGAGAGAACCTTCACTGCAATCTAGAATTCTAAGTATTTTAGTCTACAAGAATTTAGAGGTAAAGAAGAAATAGACCTTCGACTTATCCTTGTTTCTTAATTGGTCTAAAGCTTTCCCATAGGTTTCTAATATCTGTTTTAGGTGGGTTTCTTCTTTGATTTTTGCTGCCCCCAAAAGGAGATTATCATCTGCAAACTGCTGGTGTGAGACTGCAAAGTTCTTAGTTACTTTGATTCCTTCTAAAAAATTATTCAAATGGCTAATTTTAATTGCCCTTCCCAATGCCTCCCCCATTATTATATAGAGAAAAGGAGAGATACGATCTCCTTGTCTGATCCCCCTTGAAGAGGAGAAGAAGCCTTCTGGCTTTCCATTTACCAGGATTGAAAATTTAGGAGTGGAGATGCATTCAAACACCCAGTCAATCCATTGTTTTGCAAAGCCAAAAGCTTGCATAACCTTGCATAGGAAACTCCAATCTACACTATCATAGGCTTTTGATATATCTACTTTTATTATCATACCTAGTCTTTTTGTGCTTTGAAGAGTGTGGATTGCTTCTTGCGCTATTAGTGCCCCATCAAGAATTGAGCGGCTTGGTACAAACCCTGTCTGTTCATCTGATATAATAGTTTCCATGAGGGGCTTCATTCTGTTCGTCATGACTTTTCAAAGAATTTTGTAAACTATATTGCATAGAGAAATAGGTCTGAAATCTCCTAGATTTAGTGTATTCTCCTTCTTTGGGATGAAGGCAATAAACATATTGTTTACTTCCTTAAGAATTCTCCTTGATCTTCTTGAGCATTCCAAAGCTTCTGCAAGATCCTAACCTAAAATATGCCAACACTTCTTGAAGAAATCCGCAGGGAAGCCATCTGGGCTAGGAGCTTTACTCGAGGGAAGTTGGTTAAGAGCTTGAAATACTTCCTCCAACTTAATTCTCTTATTAAGATTTTTATTCTACTCATCTGTGATAATATTGGGGATCACTTCTAGCAACTTTTTTTGCTCAGACAATTGGGATCCATCTAGATTATTTAAAATATTAAAGAAGAAGGTGGTGATTTCTTTCTTCATCTCAACAGGGTCCTCTGTGATTTGATTATCCTTAGACTCCAGTTTTGATATCCAGTTCTTACCCCTTCTAATATTTGTTACATTATGAAAAAACTTGGTATTTTTGTCACCCATTCTAAGCCAATTCTCTCTAGATTTCCGTTTCTAGAAGATTTCTTCTTTAGATAGAATATCCTCATATTCCAAGAGGAGCTTCTTTTCTTGATGAAAGGATTCTTGGTTCATTCCCTCTAGGATGATCTTATCATTTAGTGTTTCCATTCTTTCTTCTATCAATCTTTTTGTTGAAAAGATATTTTTGAAATGGTGTGAGTTCCATTGAAACAATTTCTTCCTTACAAATTTCAGTTTTGCAGTAAAGCAAAAGAGTTTTGAACCTTCAAATGATTCTTCCTTCCACTAGTTCTCTATCAAAGTGATGAAGTTTGGATCTTTCATCCACATGTTCTCAAACCTAAATGGGGCTCTGCAGTTATCCTTAATCCCAAGAAAAGAAAGAAAAATGGGATGATGATCTGATCCTGAGCAAGGGAGAACAAAATAGGAGCGGGAAAATGGAAAGTGCCTCAAATATCCTTGCCAAAAGAATCTATCTATTTTTTTCGCTATGTTACTAAATCCTTTCCTTCTGTTTATCCAAGTGAACAAGCCCCCTGAATCTATTTCCAAAATTCCTATCAATCCAATCATTGAAGTCCTACTGAGATCCACCTAGGCAGGTAATTCCTCCCCTTTTATCAGAAGCTTTTCTAATAGCACTGAAGTCTCCACCTATAAAAATTTGTTCCTCAGTCAATGAAGAAAAGACTTCATCTAAGGAAGACCATAAGAGTCATTTTTTGAGTGGAGAAACTGGGCCATAAGTGTTTATAACAAAGAAGATTGAATTTGTTTGAAGATGGGAAATTTTAGCCAGAATCCAATTTCTATTTGAAGAAATACCCTCAACTTTAACTTGGGAAGGCTTCTAGATTATCATTAAACCTCGTGAAGCCCCTTCTGAAGCCACTGTCAAGTGCAAAGATGTTTGAAATAAGGGGCTAATTCCACTTCCAAATGTGACTGCTTGCTTACTTTCTAGTTTAGTTTCTTGCAAAAAAATGATGTCTGCACTGACCAAAAGAATCCTTCTTTTGATCACCCTTTGTTTGTTAGGGGCATTGAGGCCCCTAACATTCCAAGATAAGATTTTCATTGTTGTTCAGGAAGGGGATTACCCTTCCCAACTTTCCATAGATCTTAAAGTATTGATTGATTCTCCACAACACCATCTAAAGATCTAGCTTCAATAAGGGATTAGCGACCCTTCTTAGGAGGGGAAGAGCCAAAGTCTAGTTTCTCCAATCCCTCATGGTTCTGATGCAAACCTAGTTTCTTTTTTTCTCTAACCTGAGAATACAGAACTGCTAGGGGGTATCTAAAATTGTATCCGGGTCTTCATCCTCAATCATAAGATCCTAAAGAAGTTTCTTAGCATTCTGGTCTAAAGAAGAAACCAGATCTTGAGGAGCTAAAGACGGAGACAACAAGAATGGATTAGGAATTTCTACCAATAGATTAAGAAACTAGTCTAAGGTGGGTAGATCTGAGGAAGATTAAATCTCACCATTAGATAGATGTGGCTTCTGGTCCTCTTTCAAATCAGCTTTAAGATCATTTTCAATGACATCCTCTTCCTGTAGGATTTTAGCAAGTTGCATAGGTTTTTTGCTGGACTTAATTTGCTGAAGGGATCCTCTTTGCTTATTTCGCCTTAAGCTATTTTTCCTTTTTGAGACCTTAACAAGAGGCTGGGAGAAAATGTTAAACACTCCTCTAGTCACGGAAGGAGTTTTTTTTAACCAAACAGACTTCTAACAGGTTGTTGAGACTGGATCTTAACAATCGGGGAAAGTATAAGAGGAGGACAACTAAAAGGAGAAGGAAGAGAAGACTGAGAGACCATACCTGTGCTAGAATGAGTCAACTCACCTAGTTTCCCTTTAGATAGTTGATTTGATCTAGGAGTGTGAAGGAGCTGTGAGTCTAGAGGAGCTGGAGAGACAAGTGAAAAAACATGAACTCTATCTTGAGGCTGCTGAGTAGCATACTTGCATGCCTAATCTGCAACCATTGCAGTGGATACCAATAGATTTTCCTGACCCATGACCATCTTCTGACCTTCTTGTTCAGTAGCAGCTAGCTCTACAGGCTAGTGTAAAAGGTGGATAACACCCATTGAAGCTACCACTGAGCTATTTTTGACTATTTGGTTTTGAAGGATACATTTGCTAGGGATTTCCTTTCCCATCCAAGTCTCACTTTCTATTTCCATCTGCCCATTTCTGAAATAATTTCTAAGTCACTATAGAAGCCTTTTTTAAGATTAATCTCCACATGGATATTTACTATATCACCTTTAAGGCCTTTCAAAAAATCTGCCTCAATACCCACTAGGGATCCTAAAGCATTGCCTATCTTCAGCAAAGCCTCCGGGCACCAAAACTCAGATGGGAGGCCCACTAAAGACAACCAGACGGGGGATTTCTCAAATCTATGATTCACCAGGTCAAAGCCTATTTTCCAATCTATAAAGTGAAAGGTCGACCCTTGGAAGAACAAAGGACAACCTTCTGTGATTTCTTTCTTTAAAGACGAATCAACACACTCTAGAAGAAATAAATCATTCTGAAGTTATCTGCTTGAGATCAAGCTTGGGAATGATTACTTCCACCATGAGATTATATCTTTTCTATTCTCACCTATACCACACCATTGTGCAAAAAAGGCATTTTCTTTGAATCAGGCAATCATGGGGTTCATTGAATCTGAAGGAAGAACAAACAGTTTGCTACCCATGGATTTCCTTCTCCATTTCTGGTCCTTACAAACAAAGTTAGGAGTCAGTCGATGAGAATTTGGTTTTTTGAAACCCAATGCCTTGGTGCCCCTGAAAGACAAGGTGGGTGAAGCTAATGGGAAAGCTTTCATATTTTTGTGAACATCATGATTGTAGGATAGAGGTGCCTTGGATGAAGAGCATTTCTGAACCCTAGCTGAAATTGGGATGTTATTTGGGCCTGTTGCCACTTTCTTAGCCTAGGAGTCTAAGCTTAAGTGTTTCGCATCAACATTGGACCATTGTTTTCGAGAGCTTACATTCTGAGCATTGCTAGACCAGTGAGGAAAGACTTTTCTTTGTAGGGGGAGGCTTGCCTAAGAGCCCAACTAGTAGTGCCTTTGGTAGGTCTGGTTCTTCTTTTCTTGAGTACTCAAGGGCTTCTGGGTATCTATCTAATTAGTCTGCCACCTAGAGAGGCCTTGATATGAGTGTTGATTTTGGAATCACACTGATTTATGAAAGCCTTGATTTCTATGGAATCTCTGAACAACCAACGAAGGATCCTGAGGTCTAGAAAAATATCCTTGGGGGATCCATGGCCTACTTAACCCCCTGCCTGGCCTTGGTTCGAATCCACCATGAGTCCGCCATTCTGCCTGAGGTAGTACTTTCACTTTTGGTTTATTTAAGTTATATTTTATATGCACACTATTACTTAGCAGGATATTGATTAAAAGCCTACATTCAAACTAGATGGTTTAAATCATATATGTTATGGTTTGACTTTAAGGCTAAACTAGATAATTATTCTCGTAATCTAAAAAAGGCACTAGAAAAGTAAATTTTTAAAATCTATAGAAAACTAAGACATTAACAAACTTCTCTCCTCACATTTGAGGTATCAAAAGAAATTGATAGCAACATGGTACATGTTGTTTTTATAGGGTTTAGATTATATCGAGTCTTGGTTTAGTCATTACATCTGGATAAAGTTAAAAAATGAATTTCATTAACTGAAACAAACAAGCAATGCATCCTTTGCATCAAGTTGTAACAAAAAATCAAGAGAGGTTTGAAGGGCCTTTAACACTTATATGGAACTTTTGAAGTGGCAAATGGTCCATATTCACCACGCCAAATATAAAATTCAGATGTTAGAAAAATTGGTCTATTTGAAAGCTCAAGAATGGCCAAATGAAGAAATTGACAGTAAGGCTTGAAAACATGCCAAAATAATTGCTGAAATTTTCAAGCGTTGGAGGGTTATATAGCAAAAGAAATTCAAGTTATTAAACAAGACGCCAAGAACCTTCAATTGGAAGCTGAAATTGTCAAATTGGAAGATAACCATGAGGTCCTCATGAATAACATAAAGGAAATGATGGATTACTAAAGGGATTTCGTAAAGAACATGGCACTCATGATTTAGGTTTTACAACAGGAGCTAGAGCACAATAAGGAGAAGAAAAGAAGAAGTGACGTTGTGTCTATGGCTCAGATTAGCCTTATGCAACAAGGACATAAAAAACAAAAGTACTTGATTGAATTTCTAACTCCCCCACTCAAGTCAAGAGGTTGCAGATCTAAATGTATCTCTTTCGATGAGCAGCTGGATCTGGTGCAAAAATAATGACAGGCAGCAAAGGGATTGCTGTGCAGTACCCCTACTAGTTTGAACTCATTAGACTCATATTTTATTATTGGTTGTTTTTCAGTGGATACATTACCGTGACATATTATTCAGATTTTTATGACATTATGCTTTATTTGGAGATGAGATGTATAATTTATTTACAGTATTTCAGTACTTGTGATTTATGGAATTTTATGTATTATTGCTATGTACTGACATTTTACTTTATTTATGCAACGTGGAATTATATGTTGTGTGTTTGCGAGTGTATTGGATGCAATGGGACAATTTTTCTTCACTCATTTCGGTGAGACAGGGAACGTTGTGATTCTCCTTCATCGATGTACAAGTACTGGGTAGGTACGAGGTATTGTCTCCACCTGGCTTCACAGGTCTGAGCGTGGCTTATATTTTTCGATGGAAGTGGAGGAGATAGTAGTTGACCCTATTTTACTCAGTTACACTCGTATGAGTGTCGTTAGTTAGTCGTTTTGTCAGTTAGTTCGGTCTTCGTATTTTGCAATTTTATATTTTATGGGTAATTGCTTGAGATTTGTTTAATTTGAGTGTTTTAGTGGATTTAATTAATTAATTAATTAAGTTTATGAAATTATCTCATTATTGTATTGTTTATGCATTGAGATTATAAATTTAGTTAATTAAAGAAATTATTTAATTAAGTTGCATGGTATTAAAAATATAAATTATTTTAAAAATAAATTAGATTAATTGTATTTATTATTTTCTAAAGTTATAATTAAATAAATGAATAAAAGGATTAATTAGAATTAAAATATTGCTTTAATTCTTTATTTAGAAAATTAATTAATTGGAATTAAAATATTGTATTAATTCTTTGTTTAGAAAATTAATTAATATGCATGAGAAAAATAAAGAAGGAATAATGTTTTTTAATTATTGCATGTGATAAATTTAGAAAATAAAATAAAATAAATTACTATTATTCTAAATTTAGGTTTTTTGTGAAAAAGCTATTGAACCTAGAATTTTAGGCTAAATAGGGGTTAGGTCTTTATTTTAGTTACACAGACAGGAACACACAGGAACGGGTCAAGAATTTAGGTGAAGAAATTTATTGGAAGTTATCGAAGGGATTAGGGCTCTTCTACAGATTTCTTCCAGGAAAGCTATACCAGGTTGGATGATTTTTTAGTCATGTGTTTTATTAAAAATATTTCTATTTGTCTCTACTTGATGTGTGTGTAAAATAACTGTCAAATTCAAAACCCTCTTCTAGTGAATTTGAGTTTGTTTTAAAATCCATGTCTGATGGGAATTTCTAAGTTATGGGAAGTATGTAATTTTGTGAAAATTTGGAAAATTGTTATAGAAAATTTGTCAGATTTTACGATGCATGGAAATTTGCAAGATTTGTGAGAAAGGCGTATTTACCTAAGAAATGGTTTTAATTACCTTAAGGAAATAATTTTAATTATACATTAAATTAATTTAGGTTAATTAAATTTTTTTTAAAAATGAAGAAGGATTGAAATTTTGTAAAAAGGGAATTATTGGAAATTTGTTATTATTGTTGTTTAAATTTTATTAAAATGAAATTATAAAAAGAAATATTGTTTTTTTATTCTACTATTTAAAAATTAAATAATTATTAAAAAAAAAAAAATTAAAAAAAATAAAATAAAAATAAATAAATTAAAAAAAAAATTAAAGCAAACTACCTACGGTAGCATCCGCTACCGGTGGTAGTACTAGCTACTGACGGTAGCAGTGCTACCAGATGGTAGCAGAGCTACAGGACAGTAGTACTAGCTACCGGCGGTAGCATAGGCTACCGTGACAAGGCCCTTTTGTAATTATTAAAGTGTTTCTTTTAATTTTTAATTAATTTCTAAACCCTGTCCATTGTTTCAGGTTTCGTACCCAGACGTTAGATTAATTAAATATTTTATGTATTATATTATATATGTATATTCATATATGTTTATATATATATATATATATATATATATATATATATATATATATATATATATATATATATATATATATATATATATATATATATATATATATATATATATATATATATATATATTTAATATTAGATATGTTTCTTTTGGTAGTTATTATAATATTTTAAAAGTTATTTTAAATATTATTTAATTACAATTTGGAATGTTAATTTAAATAAATATGCTGAAAATACATTGGGAGAATTATTTTTATTTTAAATCTTTTTGGACAAATGACAAAGTGGATGTTTTGGTATTAAAAAGTTGTAAATTAAAAAAAAATAAATAAAAAAAAAAAAACTAAAAAAAAAAATTAAAGCAAACTACCTACGGTAGCATCCGCTACCGGTGGTAGTACTAGCTACTGATGGTAGCAGTGCTACCAGATGGTAGCAGAGCTACGGGACAGTAGTACTAGCTACCGGCTGTAGCATAGGCTACCGTGACAAGGCCCTTTTGTAATTATTAAAGTGTTTCTTTTAATTTTTAATTAATTTCTAAACCCTATCCACTGTTTCAGGTTTCGTACCCAGACGTTAGATTAATTAAATATTTTATGTATTATATTATATATGTATATTCATATATGTTTATATATATATATATATATATATATATATTTAATATTAGATATGTTTCTTTTGGTAGTTATTATAATATTTTAAAAGTTATTTTAAATATTATTTAATTACAATTTGGAATGTTAATTTAAATAAATATGTTGAAAATACATTGGGAGAATTATTTTTATTTTAAATCTTTTTGGAAAAATGACAAAGTGGATGTTTTGGTATTAAAAACTTGTAAATTCTTGTTATCTGGAAATTTGTAAATTGCATGTTATTTATCATTTGGTTGTTTTTAAGGAAAGATTGTCTGTAATAGGATCTTGCGTATATTGTGTTCTTAGTCAAGTTTTATTTCATTGCAATTTTGATTAAATTGTCATTGGGTCCTATGTTATTATTTCTCCTAGACCAGGTGTTGTTGTATAACCTATTTGATATGAGCCATTGTGTGTTTTTGTCCAAATGGTCAATCGTGGGTTGGTATTTGTGTATCCATCACCTGTGTTTGTCAGGATTGTTTATGGTTGCCTTTTTCACCATAGAGTTCTCATAGAGAGAAACATTTCCTGTTAGTGTCCTAAGAGAGAGAGTTGCTTTCAAGCGGGGGCCGTGCCCGAAGTGGATGACAGGATAACCCATCGAAAGTTAGTTAAAAAGTGATAACCTAATAATTGATTAGGGGGTGGGTAGATTAAATATTAATTAAGATAAATGTGGCTCATTCATAGATGAGTGCTTGTACAGGGCTCATGATGTTACGAGAAGGCCTTGAATGGAAAACTTACCACCTTGTCTTCATGAAAGGATTGGTAGGGTCCGCATGAGACTTAGTTGGAACCGGAGGCTTGGGAGAGGTTACTAGGAGAAACTCGAGTATGGGGGTCGGGACCTATGGAGGCTGTACCATGGTAACCATCAAGCTATGCGATGACACTCTCTTCTTAGAGTCACTAGTGTTTTGTGAGTTGTGTTACATGGATGGTTGCAGAGTCTTGTAGTCCTTTTGTACTTGTCTTACTTTCCTTGCTTGAGGGTTTTCTACTATCTCCTAGCATGCTGGGGTGGTTCCATTTTGGCATCACATTGTCGGGTGGTAGTGCCACTTCCCATTGAATGTTCTGGATTGTATCTTAAGGCAAGGAAAGGCTTCGCTGGTGTTTCTTGGATCGTGGTTTATGTACCAGCTCTTGTTCGAGATCATTGTTCAGTTGAGACCTTGTGGTCATTGTATTAGACTTTTATGAAACCTTGATATTGTATCTTTGTAACCAGTGGTATTATTGGAAGCCATGTATTAATGGATATTGTAATATTATTATGTCAGTGAAATGAATGTTATTGTTTTGATCTTATGTTTAAATGGTTTATGGAAATTGGATAGATTGGAATACTTTAATTCTTTATTGTGAAATTTAGATGTATGTGTAGTTTTAAACTTAAGTATTCAATTTATCTAATTAAATGGATTAACTGTGGTGTTAATATAATCTATGAAATTAATCTTCGTTGGTTACCCTTAGGAAAACTTGTGATAGACTTCGGCTGTGTTGTTAAACATGCAATGATTATAGTTACTACACTTAGTCTTTAAACAAAAAAAAATAAAAAATTATTTCACCCTTTAGTTGCCTAGTTGTGTTGTTTTCCTTTAGGGTTCTTGGTGGGGCATTACATTTGGTATCAGAGCCCAAGTTTCAACACTGGGTACTCTGGGTTTGTAGTGTGCCTTTCATTGACCATCTTTCTTAGGTCATAAATGTTTGTATCTCTTAGGACTTATCCTTGCTATGGATCTGCACATTTTTCTCTTTTATGGTACCAGGTCATGGCTAAGAAAGGTAGAGGAGGTGGCCATACGAGTGGTCGCCAAGGAGCCAGAGGTGGAGGATGGGGCCATGGTTTTGACCATCACAGTCCTTCACCACCACCCACTCATGTGAGTGTTGAGCCGGAACAGTCAGTTCATCAGGAGCAGCAACAATCTGTTCATCAGAACTCTCAGCATGCAGGAGAACATGTTTCCGAAAGGGAGGAGCTAAGACAGATGTTTCAGGAGGTTCTGGCTAGGTTAGGCCAAAGGCCTGAGTTTGAGAAACCTATTCATGCTCAGGTTGAGGAGCCGCTTCAACAAGTTCTAGAGGAAAGAGAGAGAAAGAGAGAGAGAGATCACCAAGGTAAGGGGAGATTCCAGCTGTCCGAGATCCACCTTCCTTAGGTCACATAAAGGACTTGATGAGGTCCAATCCTCCTTACTTTGATGGTATGGGTACTGGTCTTGAGGCAGAGACCTGGCTTATTGGCTTGGACTGGTGTTTCACTATATTTTCATACAGCAGTAACACCAAGGCAAGATGTGCTATTATGCGTCTAAATAAATTTGCTTCAATCTGGTGGAGATTAGAGGAGGAGAAGATCGGTGTATGCATTAACACCATCACATGGGAACTATTTCTAGAGAGATTTAGGGCATGATTTCTCTCACCCCAGTGAAGGCAGACTCGAGCAAATGAGTTTTATGCCTTGTGTCAGTATGGGATGATAGTAGACCAGTATGAGCATAGGTTCTATGAGCTCAAACAGTACGCTGGAATTGGTAATGATGAGGCTATGCTTGTCCAACATTTCCTAAGAGGTTTGAACGACCGTATTAGTGGAGGTGTGAGGGTATTCGAGCCAGCTTCAATGGAGATAGCCATGGTAAAGGCCAGATAAGTTGAGCTGAACCTTAGTCGTGCACTTGGTGGTCAGACAGGTGTGCAGATAGGAAGTGCACCTACCAGTGGAAATAAAGCTCGGGGAAATTAGTCCCAGTCAGCTGCACCATTTAGAACTCCTCAAGCAACCACTAAGAGTGGGGAACAACAATAGCAATAGTGAAAACCTAAACAATTCCAGGGCCAACAAGGTGGCAATTCTCAATTTAAGAAGGGTAGGAACTGGCAGAGGGGTAAACAGGGCCCTACAGGGCAGGCCTCGTAGAGTGCATCTTACGCCCCTATCCAAGGAAGTTTCCAGCAATCTAGTGGACCAACAGGTAATAGAGGATCTTGCTTCTCTTGTGGACAGTTTGGTCATAGAGCTGCATAGTGCCCTCAAAATATCCACAACACAGGTAGTCAGAGACCAGCAGCATTTGAACCTACAGTAGGAGATGCAGGGAGGTCCCATAGAGTATTTGTAGCGGTAGATGACTACCAAGCTGATCATCAAGGTACAATTATTGAGGCAGTAGGTATGTTGCATGGAACCCCTATCTCTGTACTTTTCGATTCTGGAGCTTCTGATTCTTTTATTTCTTCATCCATTGTAGAGCGGTGTGAACTTACGTCTGCTAAGCAGGCAGATACGTGGCAAGTAGAGTTGGCTACAGGTGTCCGTGTTTCTATAGATGTCTTTATTCCCAGTTGTGAGTTGAAATTACGAACCATAGTTACTTCAGTTGACCTTCGGGTTATTCCTTTGGGATCTTATGGAGTTGTATTGGGGATGGATTGGCTATCATCTCATAGTGCTCATGTAGATTGTCGCAAGAAGACAGTAGAGTGTTTAGATGACCTTGGCAGAGAAGTGGAGATTGTTGGAGTTCAGAGGCCGATATCCCTACGTATGATCTCCGCTATGCAACTTAAGCAGTGCATGCATAAAGGATGTCAACTTTTTACAATCACTCTTGAGGAGTTGGATGAGTCAGAGAGGTGAGAAATCACTCTTGATAGTCACCCTATTCTTAGAGAGTATGCAAATGTGTTTCCATTGGATATTCTTGGTATGCCTCCGAAGCGAGATATAGACTTTCATGTTGATTTGGTTCCTGGTGAAGAACCTATTTCAAGAGCACCATATCGGTTGACTACTTAGGAGTTAAGCGAGTTGAAATTGCAGATAGAAGAATTATTCACCAAGGGATTCATTCGTCCTAGTGTTTCCCCTTGGGGTGCGCCTGTTATCTTTATTAAAGAGAAAGATGGTTCTCTTCGATTATGCATTGATTACCGATAGATGAATAAGGTAACCATCCAAAATAGATATCCATTGCCTCGTATAGATGACCTTTTTGATCAAGTTAAGGGAGCCAAGGTGTTCTATAAGATTCATCTGGAATAGATATCCATTGCCTCGTATAGATGACCTTTTTTTATCAAGTTAAGGGAGCCAAGGTGTTCTCTAAGATTGACTTGAAATCTGGATACCATCAGTTACGCATTCAGGATGCAGATATTCATAAGGCAGCATTTTGTACTTGTTATGGTCACTATGAGTTCACAGTGGTGCCATTCGGGTTGACGAACGCGCCTTCTGTTTTCATGAGCTTAATGAATGGAGTTTTTCGTTCCTATCTTGATCATTTCATCATTGTATTCTTGGATGACATTCTGATTTATTCTAGATCTATGGAAGAGCATGAGGGTCACTTACGTCAGGTATTGCAGTGCTTAAGGGAAAATCAACTTTATGCCAATTTATAAAAGTGTGACTTCTTCCAAACTAAGGTGAACTATCTTGGTCATGTGGTTTCGGGAGAAGGTATATCTATGGATCCTTCAAAGATCCAAGCCATTTTTGATTGGCCAGCGCCGACCAACGTTTCTGAAGTTAGGAGTTTTATGGGTTTGGCTAGATATTATCGTCGCTTTGTTGAAGGTTTTTCCCAGATAGGACACCCAGTTACTTCTCTTCAGAGAAAAGGGAATAAGTTTGTTTGGTCATAATAGTGTGAAGCAGCTTTTTAAACCTTGAAGGAACTCCTTGTCAGTGCTCTGATTTTGGCAGTTCCTGATCCATCTGGAGATTTTATGGTATGCACAGATGCCTCTTTGGAAGGTATTGGTGTAGTACTTATGCAGGATGGACGTGTGGTTGCTTATGAGTCTTGCAAACTCAAGAACCATGAGTTGAACTATCCAGTTCATGATTTAGAGTTGGCAGCTGTAGTTCATGCTTTGGTTCGATGGCGACATTTCCTATTAGGGCATCAGTTTGAGCTGCATAGTGATCACCACAGTTTGTAGTATATATTCACATAGCCAAACTTGAATGCTCGACAATGAAGATGGATGGAATTCTTCTGCAAATATGATTTTGAGGTTCGTTATATTCAGGGGAAAGAGAACGTAGTAGCAGATGCTTTGAGTTGTAGGTGGCATGAAGTTTCAGCATTATCCCTTGGAGTAGACTTGAGAGGGAGAATTCTTGGAGTTCTTCCTCAGGATACTTGGTATCAGGATGTTAGAGCTGTGATAGAGTCCAGAAGGCCTTTAGAGGGTAGATTTCTGGGTATAACCTTCAGGCAGATGGTTTTCTTTGTCACCATGAATAGATTTATGTACCTCCTTTGGAGGATCTTCATGTTTTGATCATGATCGAGGCCCATCGAGCACCTTATTCGGCACATCCTGGTGTCAAGAAGATACACGCAGACCTTAGACAAATTTATCATTAGGCAGGTATGAAACATGACATTGCTGATTTTGTGTCGAAATGTTTAGAGTGTCAACGAGTGAAGGCAGAGCATCAGCACCCATCAGGGCTTTTGCAGCCTAATCTAGTACTGGATTGGAAATGGGATATCATTTCCATGGATTTCATTGTTGGTTTGCCTGTCTCTTCACATCATCATGATGCCATCATGGTCATAGTTGACAAATTGACTAAGGTTGCTCATTTTGTTCCTATTCGAGCTTCCTACACAGCAGTAGTGGTGGCACGAGTCTTCTTAGAAGAAGTAGTGAGATTGCATGGGATTCTGAGGCAGATCATATCTGATAGAGATCCTGTCTTTACCTTAGCATTGTGGACCTCACTTTAGCATGCTTTGGGGACTCAGTTGAATTTTAGTTCAGCTTATCATCCAGAGACAGATGGTCAGATAGAGAGAGTAAATTAGGTATTAGAGGACATGCTTCACATGTATGTGATGGACCAACAGTCATGTTGGGAGGACTATATATATCTAATGGAGTTTGCTTATAACAATGGATATCATAGCTCCATAGGTATGTCCCCCTTTCAGGCATTGTATGGTCATCCTTGCCGCACTCCTTTGAGTTGAGATTAGTTAGAGGACAGGGTGCTTATAGGACCAAATATTCTTCAGGAGATGGAGCAACAGGTAGATAGGATTCGTGAGCATTTAGTAGTAGCACAGGATAGACAGAAGAAGTATGCAGATGCTCATAGGGTAGATCGTCAGTTTTCTGTTGGTGATTATGTGTTCTTGAGAGTGCGTCCGCAGAAGAGTCTGATCCGTTATGGAAAGGGATGTAAGTTGGCGCCTCAGTTTGTTGGACCTTTTGAGATCCTTGAGAGGATAGGACCTGTTGCCTACCGTCTTGCTTTGCCATCGAGTCTATCCCGCATCCACGATGTCTTTCATGTTTCAGTTCTTCGACCTTATCATCTAGATGTGACACATGTTCTTGATTGGAACTCTTTGCAAGTCGAGGATGGGCAACTTTCCATGGAGCTCGTGCGCATTCTTCAGCATCGGGATTTGATCCTCAGGGGTCGTACCATCGACTAGGTAAGGATCCTATGGGACCCAAATGATGAGACCTCGGCAACTTGGGAGGATGCAGCAAGGATGAGAGAACTATATTCGTATTTAATTTAGGCTTCCAGGAGTAAGCCTAGTTTTGGGGAGGAGAATGTAGTACCCCTACTAGTTTGAACTCATTAGACTCATATTTTATTATTGGTTGTTTTTCAGTGGATACATTACCATGACATATTATTTAGCTTTTTATGACATTATGCTTTATTTGGAGATGAGATGTATAATTTATTTACAGTATTTCAGTACTTGTGATTTATGGCATTTTATGTATTATTGCTATGTATTGACATTTTACTTTATTTATGCAATGTGGAATTATATGTTGTGTGTTTGCGAGTGTATTGGATGCAAGGGGATGATTTTTCCTCACTTATTTTGGTGAGACAGAGAATGTCGCGATTCTTCTTCATTGGTGTGTATGTCGTGTTTTCTATATTATATATATATGCAAGTGTGGTTCGGTGATGCAAGATATTGTAGGTACAAGTACCGGGTAGGTACGGGGTATCGTCTCCACCTAGCTTCATAGGTCTGAGCATGCCTTATATTTTTCGATGGAAGTGGAGGAGATAGTAGTTGACCCTATTTTACTCAGTTACACTCGTATGAGTGTCATCGGTTAGTCATTTTGTCAGTTAGTTCAGTCTTCGTATTTTGTCATTTTATCTTTTATGGGTAATTGCTTGAGATTTGTTTAATTTGAGTGTTTTAATGGATTTAATTAATTAATTAATTAAGTTTATGAAATTATCTCATTATTGTATTGTTTATGCATTGAGATTATAAATATAGTTAATTAAAGAAATTGTTAAATTAAGCTGCATGGTATTAAAAATATATTTTTATTTTAAAAATAAATTAGATTAATTGTAGTTATTATTTTCTAAAGTTATAATTAAATAACTGAATAAAAGGATTAATTAGAATTAAAATATTTCTTTAATTCTTTATTTAGAAAATTAATTAATTGGAATTAAAATATTGTATTAATTCTTTGTTTAGAAAATTAATTAATACGTATGAGAAAATTAAAGAAGGAATAATGTTTTTTAATTATTGCATGTGATGAATTTAGAAAATAAAATAAAATAAATTACTATTATTCTAAATTTAAGTTTTTTGTGATAAAGCTATTGAACCTAGAATTTTAGTTTAAATAGGGGTTAGGTCTTTATTTTAGTTACACAGATAGGAACACATAGGAATAGGTCAAGAATTTAGTTGAAGAAATTTATTGGAAGTTATTGAAGGGATTAGGGCTCTTCTACAGATTTCTTCCAGGAAAGCTATACTAGGTTGGATGATTTCTTAGTTGTGTGTTTTATTAAAAGTATTTCTATTTGTCTCTGCTTGATGTGTGTGTAAAATAATTGTCAAATTCAAAACCTTCTTCTAGTGAATTTGAGTTTGTTTTAAAATCCATGTCTGATGGGAATTTCTAAGTTATGGGAAGTATGTGATTTTGTGAAAATTAAGAAAATTGTTATAGAAAATTTGTCGGATTTTACAATGCATGGAAATTTGCAAGATTTGTGAGAAAGGGGTATTTACCTGAGAAATGGTTTTAATTACCTTAAGGAAATAAATTTAATTATACATTAAATTTATTTAGGTTAATTAAAATTTTAATAAAAAATGAAGAAGGATTGAAATTTTGTAAAAAGGGAATTATTGGAAATTTGTTATTATTGTTGTTTAAATTTTATTAAAATGAAATTATTAAAACAAAAAAATTGTTTTTTTATTGTACTATTTAAAAATAAAATAATTATTAAAAAAAAAAAATTATAAAAAAATTAAAATAAATAAATAAATTAAAAAAAAATTAAAGCAAACTACCTACGGTAGCATCCGCTACTGGCGGTAGTACACAGTACTACCGACGGTAGCAGTGCTACCGGCGGTAGCAGCTACCTATGGTAGTAGTGCTACTAGACAGTAGCAGTACTACCGGACGGTAGTACTAGGTACCGACGGTAGCATAGGCTATTGTGACAAGGCCCTTTTGTAATTATTAAAGTGTTTTTTTCAATTTTTAATTAATTTCTAAACCCTATCCACTGTTTCGGGTTTCGTACCCAAAGGTTAGATTAATTAAATATTTTATGTATTATATTATATATGTATATAAATAAATATATGTATATTCATATATGTGTTTATATATATATATATTTAATATTAGATATGTTTCTTTTGGTAGTTATTATAATATTTTAAATGTTAATTTAAATAATTATGTTGAAAATACATTGGGAGAATTATTTGTATTTTAAATCTTTTTGGACAAATGACAAAGTGGATGTTTTGGTATTAAAAAGTTGTAAATTCTTGTTATCTGGAAATTTTTAAATTGCATGTTATTTATCCTTTGGTTGTTTTTAAGGAAAGATTGTCTGTAATAGGATCTTGCGTATATTGTGTTCTCAGTCAAGTTTTATTTCATTGCAACTTTGATTAAATTGTCATTGGGTCCTATGTTATTATTTCTCCTAGACCAGGTGTTGTTGTATAACCTATTTGATATGAGCCATTGTGTGTTTTTTTCCAAATGGTCAATCTTGGGTTGGTATTTGTGTATCCATCACCTGTGTTTGTCAGGGTTGTTTATGGTTGCCTGTTTCACCATAGAGTTCTCGTGGAGAGAAACATTTCCTGTTAGTGTCCTAAGAGAGAGAGTGGCTTTCGAGCGGGGGCCGTGCTCGAAGTGGATGATAGGATAACTTGTTGAAAGTTAGTTAAAAAGTGATAACCTAATAATTGATTAGGGGGTGGGTAGATTAAATATTAATTAAGATAAATGTGCCTCGTGCATAGAGGAGTGCTTGTACAAGGCTCATGATGTTACGAGAAGGCCTGGAATGCCAAACTTACCACCTTGTCTTCACGAAAGGATTGGTAGGGTCCGCATGAGACTTAGTTGGAACCGGAGGCTCGGGAGAGGTTACCAAGAGAAACCCGAGTATGGGGGCCGGGACCTATGGAGGTTGTACCATGGTAACCATCAAGCTATGTGTTGACACTCTCTTCTTAGAGTCACTAGTGTTTTGTGAGTTGTGTTACATGGATGGTTGCAGAGTCTTGTAGTTCTTTTGTACTTGTCTTACTTTGCTTACTTGAGGGTTTTCTACTATCTCCTAGCATGGTAGGGTGGTTCCATTTCGGGATCACATGGTCGGGTGGTAGTGCCACTTCTCATTGGATGTTCTGGATTGTATCTTCAGGCGAGGAAAGGCTTTGCTGGTGTTTCTTGGATCGTGGTTTATGTACCAACTCTTGTTCAAGATCATTGTTCAGTTGAGACCTTGTGGTCATTGTATCAGACTTTTATGTAACCTTGATATTGTATCTTTGTAACCAATGGTATTATTGGAAGCCATGTATTTATGGATATTGTAATATTATTATGTCGTTATTTTGATCTTATGTTTAAATGGTTTATGGAAATTGGATACATTGGAATACTTTTATTTCTTTATTGTGAAATTTGGATGTATGTGTAGTTTTAAACTTAAGTGTTCAATTTATCTAATTAAATGGATTAAGTGTGGTGTTAAGATAATCTATGAAATTAATCTTCGTTGGTTACCCTTAGGAAAACTTGTGATAGACTTCCATTGTGTTGTTAAACATGCAATGATTATAGTTAGTACACTTAGTCTTTAAACAAAAAATAAAAATAAAAATTATTTCACCCTTTAGTTGCCTAGTTGTGTTATTTTCCTTTAGGGTTCGTGGCGGGGCATTACATGCTCTTTCTTATTGAATGTTTGGTTGGTCCCTCACTGGTTCTCTGGTTTTGTTTTTGTCACGTAAGTTTTGAAGACATTCTGATTTTTGTTTTTTCTCATCCTAAGTGAGATGCATTTCTTTTACATTAATGATAGTTATGTAATAGATCCGGACCCTTTCCAATTATAATCTAATAAAAACTGAACAAACAAGGAATAAATAAATTTATCCTCTAAAAATATAGCCTTTAATATAAGAAACCTCATGAAGTGCTTTCCTCCATTCCTCAACTATATGGAGCTCAAAGTTCCGAGATTGCTTATGCTTTTGGAAGGCTCAAGCATATACACCATCTTCATCTTTCATTCGAAGCTCCGAAGGCTCAACTTCACAAAATACTGGTATGATAGGAGACCCAGTTTTGAGGATCAGATTTAGCTCTTTGAAACACCAAATTGACTCCGCAATATTAGCAGAAATAATGACAATATGTAGAGATGCTGAGTAAATAGCGTCCTCTATTGACTGAGGTATGCTGTTCCCAGCTTGGATTGATTTCTTGTCAAAGAAGACCTTAAATCCCTTATTCTCAAGATTGTGAAAGATCAGGCTTGCTACGGTTTCTTTCACGTCTGGACCACGATGGTTAAGGAATACATCATAATTTGCAACAGAGGAAGAGATTGGCGAAGAATATTTGGGTTTTTTGTAAGAATGCATGGATGTGAGACTAAGGCACAGCTACGGGCAATACAGAGAGAGAAGACTGAATATTTGCATCGCAGCAAGGTGAGAGAGGCAGATTACAGTTATATAGAACAGGGATTAATATTCTCAAGGCTTCTGCGTGACAAATGTCTATCTATCTAGGATGCATCTTTCTTTATATTCATTAATTAAATGAAAAGTTAAAAACTTTTATGCCTGTACAATGTAAATAGAACAAAACCCTTTGAAAATTTGATTCAAATACAAAGTATTTTGACTAAAAGATCATGCACAATTTGCATGTTTTTCTGTAAGTCAAACTAAAGTGCAAATAACCATGATGTTTTCATCTGTCAATACTCGTTGAATATATATAAGCAATGAAAAATGAGTTATGGTGTCTTCTCTTTTTAACATTTTAATTAAATATAATTTATATATATATAAATGTGAACATTGTTATTTATTAAAAATATGATATTATAAATATTTATATATAAAAAAAAAGTGACTGGATGTAAAATCATATTTCAAACAGTTCAAATGGGACTAGTATCTAATTAAAACTAGCTGCAAGATAGCGACAATAATAGTGGAGGAGTTTGGTGTTTTTTTTTGGCTCTTGCTCAGTTGTTGGTTGGTTGTTTGTTTATCTATCTCCAGCTCTTTGTATTCAGACTTTCAGGTCCCTTCAAAACCTATTTTTTTTCCTTAATCAAAGACAATAGTGGAGGGAGGAAGAGGAGTTCCTGATTATCTGACTTGTCCCATACATTAGTGGTATTTGAAGTGTTTAGGGAAGGTTCCAACCTTCATCATCTTTATTTTTAGCTTTTTCATATTATATTGAGAATTTATTGAAGAAACTTGCTGGAATGTAATATAAACTACAATGATACTTGTATTATTAATAGTCAATATAATTGATATATAGAAAATATTTTAGAATATATATATTTTTTTTCGATAAAAGTGGATGGCCCACTAAAATTATATTAAATTTTTTATATTTTTTACATGGTGTCTGGTTCAATGAGCACCGAGGGGAAAGAACTAGTAAGAAAACCCTTCAGTATTGCTCAGAAACATAAACCTATCTACCCAATACAATAGCCTATAGGCAACCCAAATACCTTGATTACATTATCAAATACATTAGATATAAAGGAAGCTTTAAAAAGCTTGTATGAACTAGTGATCCAGTGGAGGAGGTATCATCCAAAAAATGCAGCCACCATATTTTAAACAAGAATAGTGCCAGCACCAAAACATCAATCCCCTTATGCACCACATGAGTCCAAGGTCCTGCAGAGAACAAAAAACACAGCCAAGAGGGAACCAAGGAAAAGTAAACCTGACAACATGAAAATGGTTAGCATACATAGGCCTATCCATATAAGAAGTAGAGGAAGATGGAGACAACCATTAGGAAACAGGGTGAAACCAATCCATACAATAAACCAAAGCAATAGCCATGCCAGTAGCAACATAATAAGGAACCATCTACACCACCAAAAAAACTGGACTTTCCAATTCCTCAAAAAAAGCCACCAGTCACCAACTCTGCCCAAACTCCACATAATGCAGAGCATAGCGTAACAGAGAAAAAATAACAGAGAAGAGGATAACCACTGTATGATTATCAGACCATCATAAGAGAAAATTTCCAGCAAGAGATCACATATGAATTATGAAAACTTTTCATAACTTACAGTAGGCCCAATCACTAAAACAAATGACTAACCGGCATGACACCCACAAAGCATAATGATTAATCCGAAGGAATAATGCACAAAACGTGAAAACAAAAACACTCATGACAAGATCACCCACATCTATCCGTAAGGAGAAATGATTGCCAGAAAAGCAGAGCACTCAAGAATAATACCCAAACTCATCTATTAAACATAATGAGTAGCATAGAATATCCAATGCCAAATCGGTTCCAAAAAGTCCAAGAAAAACCAAAGTAACCAACTGCCATGAAGCTAAACCCAAACAATGCCAAATATTTTAGAATATTATTTATGATTTAAAATCATAAAATAATTTTCCTTCAACTTTCATACTATTAGAAATTGTAAATCAATTTCATTTTAAATTTAATAAATATTTTATCTATTTACCTATGCTTGATTACTCAATATTAAAAATAAACCCTTTTCAATATAATAATCATTATTGCATAGGTTGACTATCTGCATAATTGTAATGATGAAGAATGTTGATAAAAAACTTTGCACGCTTCAAAGAGATGTATTTTCAACTAGATATATTCATATATACAAGATATGCAATTATTAAATTGAAATATGGTGAAGGAAAATATCAGCTAGTTGATGAGCCCTTATTGAAAATAAGGAACACAATTGTTACATAGCATTTAGACGTGTCACAAAATTGTTACCTGGACTACCTTTAAGAAGTGTGTATTCGACAAATTTTGTCGGCACGTAGGACATTAAACAAGGTATTCGGTAAAATAGGAATTGTATGCTGTCATTTATGTATAAAAAGCTGTATTGAAAAATAGCACTTTGTTTTCTATATTTTTAAATTAGGTATTTGTGTACAAATTTTTGCATTCTCTCTTGAAGACAATATTTTCAACCGTTATTACAAAAGATACCAAAGAGTTAATAGGAGAAATAGTGTGTTTTATAAAGTAAATTGTTTATTATTAGTTCCTGCCTGCAGGAAACTATAGGGAAGGATTCAAAATTAAACGATGATTAAACTATAATGCAGCAACCAATTAGAATTCCGTATTTTCTAAGATTTGTTTTCTATACAGTGTAGTTCCTCTAGTGAAGTTGCATATATTTTAAGGCAATTATTACTTTAAAACATTTTGGCACAATATTATTGGGCCGTGTTTGCAGTTTCAGGATGTCAAGCAAGCTTTATATGCTCCCGATGTGAGAGAACACACATCTCTCAAGAGCCTGCTCTGGGCTTTGTATGACCGCAGACATTTCAAGGTGATGAGGTTTCAGATAACAAACACATGAGGCTGCAGGTCAAATGGACAATTGGCATTAAGGGTTTTATATTTGATGCATGCAAAGAGAGGTGGACTGTGTTGGTTTTTATTCTCTCCCACTATTCATTACTCTTCCCTCATGTTTTTGGTTCTAGTAGCACGTGTAAGGGGATGTGATAGGGTTAAGTGGTAGTGAAGCTCCAAACCACCATCCAAGGCAATGATGTACAAGCTCATGGACCTCTCTCTTATCATGCTCATTCTAAACAACAATAATGTAAATGATGCCATGAAATAATACTTGTAAGTAATTTCTCTGTGTTTAAATAGGGCAATGTTTTTGCATTGGTTTTGTATGTCCTCACAATAAGAAAGGCAGTTGCAGGGCCGTGAAAACAAAGTTTTTGACTATAACTTCAAACACATGGCCATCAAATTGTTGACCCGCTAACCTAGATGCAAGAAATCTTCCCATAATTACATAGAAAATTCAATCTAATTATGTAATCTTGATAATATCACATTCTCAGTTTTTGACAGTACTGGCTAAAGATCTGCAGGTTGTATAAATTATGAACATATTTAAAGGATTATCTTGATATCTTAGATGTGTCGCAGGATCTGAGAATTTATTCTGTAGGAAGATTCACAACACAAGCCTAAAAACACTCATGGCAACACTGTAAGTATAACCAATCCATTCTATTTTATTCTGCTTAGTGCTTGCGCAAACATTCATATTCTCTTTTTTAACTTAAATTTAAGTTTCATCAATAGTAAGCATTAGTTTCATTGGATTGCAGAGATGTAATTCCTCCAGTTCTCAATTCTAAATCAGAGCCCCCTACATTGTTTGATGAAACCACAAGATAAAGTTGGCATGGAAATCAATGTTTGGTTGATTTTGTGGGTTTGATAAATAAGATTTCAATACATGGGGTTTCCTTAAAATGTGAAGAGGCAATGTAAGTTATTTTGTTAAAATTTGTAAAGAATTTGTAAATTTAGGAACAAATAGAAAGGATTTATATTGATGCCTTTAGGGTTTCAACTTCACAGCAAATCAGTCATTCTTGGGGAAAATAAATTCCTATATCCTGTAACAAGTTCTTTGCTAGTCTCAAATGGAGGTTAATTATGCGGTTTCTCAGGGTATTAAGACCATGGGGTTATTTCCTCTACACGCTTCAGGGTTTGAATGGGAAAATTCCAAGCCTCCTGCCAAAGAGCGAATGATTTTCTACAACAATGAAATAAAAGTCTTCCCCGATGTTTCTCCTGAAAGAGTAAGCATTTTTTTCATGTTTGATCCAATATTTTCCTACATAGGTGAAACAAAGGGTTTAAAAACCATTAAAACATGTCAAATTCTCAATCTTCTAACCAATAGTTTGTTTCTTCAACAAGTAGAAAGTATAATGAAGCTGGCCTGGGAAATGGAAATATTCTACAGTCAAATGAGTTTTTGTCCTCTTCCACCATTGCTTCAAATTCCCTACCTTTACCCATAGGATTAAGAAAAAATGTTACAAATCCTGAAGAATTTTCAGCCGGAGCAAATCAAACCCCATTTCATGTCAGCAAGTTCTAAAATCAGATTTGTAATATTTACATAGTGGAAGAAAAACGGATTTGTAATATTTACACTGGAAGAAAGTTAGATTTGAAATATTTACATTGGAACAATTTCTGTGTACAGTATTAACGAAAAACTTTGTTTTGTAGAACTTTTGATTGCAGAGATAATTAGAGCACTTATAAAATTGTAGTGATTATTCTCTATGGAATCAAACATTTTTCCACTTAGATTATTTGATCATAACAAGGAAATAGAAAGGAATTTATTTATTTTTTCATTGGCATAGATTGTAAACTTTTTCTATTTAATATACATACTACATGAACTAGATTAACTACTAATGTCAACTTATTCCAGAACTCTATTTACGTGTTGTTTTAGCTGAACTTGATTAACTACTAGTGTCGACTTATTTTAGAACTCTATTTAACTATTGTTTCACATGAACTTGATTAACTACTAGTGTCGACTTATTTCAGAACTTGTTGTTTTATTGTCTAAAGACTAGATACAAAACCTTTTATTTACCTGTTGTTTCATATGAAGTTGATTAACTACTAGTGTCGACTTATTTCAGAACCTGTTGTTTTATTGTCTAAAGACTAGATACAAAACCTTTTGCAGATGAATGATAGGTCATACACCATGCCTATATGTTGAAAAACATGGAAAAACAAAGTACAGGAATTAGAAACAAAGCTAGTATACAAAGGCCATAGGAAGAGATAAATTTGATTTTTTTGCTGATAAAAAAATCTTTAATTGAATTTAATGCAAATCATTGTGTTTTTGAAGGACTTTGTAATAACCCACTTAACTTAATCCAAAAACTCAACTGATTTTTTATTTTTATTTTTATTTTATTTTCTTTTAGATGATGATTACTTATTCTTACCTATTCTTAATTATGTTTGACTCAATCGCATACTCAGGTACATCTATCAAAACAAGATAGGCATCCATCCAATCGGGATGGGCATCTAACCATACGGGTTAGGCATCTAACCATACGAGTTAGGCATCTAACCATATGAGTTAGGCATCTGTCCATACGAGACAAAAGGTTTCATCTATCCAATCCGGGATAGGCATCTACCCAAATGGGGTAGGCAACTATTCAGAAGAATATGATATGCTCTGGCCAGAGACTTTAGGCTCATCAGAACCATCCGAGTCCTGAGCCACTCTCTAAAGACTACACTCCCCTACTAGGAGTTCACTGAGGTCGCCGTCCTTAGGAGTATAAAAATAATTACATAAACAAGCTTGAGTTCTACCTCAGAATTCAACCTAAAGCCTCGAGAAGTCAAGCGAATCCATATAGGATTCCTTTTGAGTATGCATTGAATTAATTTTAACCTTTCAATTAGTATTTGCACCATTTGATTAAAAGACCAAGGAGCTTCAAGAACAACCTAATCACCCAAAACCAAATCCTAATCCCCATCCCCGAATGCCTAGGTACAAGGGACAACTCCATCCCTAGACTGCCTACATACCTGTTTTGGCCCGAGATCAAGGCGTAAAGTATGTATTTCTGGTTTCTAACTATGGTTTAATGTAAACTGTTTGGTGGGTACACAACCCTTTCTAGGGTCAATGTCCCAGACAGTTTCTCTGTGGTTGCTACCCACGATGGTAGCTCTTATAGAAAAAAGACTCAAGATGGCCTTTTTCTTATGGCCTAAAACAACTAAGCCCTATTTCCTATTAAATACGTCACCCTTAGTCCATTATCATCTGCTGAAATCGTCAAGATAAAATAAATATTCAAGATCTTCACACACATCCAAACCCTAATGGGGTTATCTAAAGTTCAATTGATCAGATGTAAATTCATTTAAAAATTAATCTTTTTAGATTATCGATCCAAGGGGGATTACCCACCCCTTGGATTTTAACTTCCATATGACCCTTATTACTCCCCGATGATTTATAGGGGCGATGCCACAGACGTCATTGTTGCAGCTTTATTAGGCATTAAGTACAGTAGTTCAATACGATGACATTACCTGTAAGCATGACCTGGAGGAACCATAGATACCGAACGCTGCTAGGTTTTTGTTTCCATCACCTCTTGTTTAGTTATTTATCTAAGTACTTATTAAGCTTAAGCAACACTATGAAATGAAACTATTATACTACTAAAAACTTAAATAAACATTATCATAGTGCAACCTGAAATTGAGATCATTATTGCAAAGAGTTGGAAACAAACAAATTCTATAAAATTAGGAACCTCTTGAAAATGCCAACCCATTTCCTACTAGAATATTAATATTCAAATTGTGAGCACCATTATATCTAAATTCTTGAAAATAACTTGCACGATAATAATACATAAGTAACCTGCATAATACAATAAATGCGTAACTTGTGTAACTTGCAAAAAATGTAACTTACATTAAAGATTAACAAATGTTCAATTTCTAAAATGAGGACAAATTAAAATCAAATATTGATTTGTTTATTTGAATAAACAATTGATTAAGGGAACCAAGGAATTAGACAATTTTGATCAATATTTAACATAAATTTGATGATGATTGCAATAGAAATTAATAATTTATAATAAAATAAAAATGCTAATAACCCATTAAATCTTAACTATTTAGATGAGTCTAATGTACAAATTTAATTCCCTTGATTCAACAAGATTAAGGAGATTGTTAACTCGAATAAATACTAATGTTCTTACAAAATAGATTATATCTTGCGACTTATCTCCAAATTTAAATGTTAATTAAATTCATCCATACTAAATACTTTGCGACATAAATGTAACTTCGCCTTTACTACTCTTATATATATATTTAACTATTCATAGATTGATTATTCTCAAATGTCTTGTATACTCTATATCGTGAGTTTTAACCTTGCAAAAACAAATATATCCAACTTCTTGAATTGAGGAAACTTTAGCTAAACATTACTTCATATTTCTTGAAATAAAAAAAGTGTGTAACTAAACACAAATTTACTTGGGAGGTAAATTCTTTTAATCCTTAACACCTGCACTAATTTTTGAAGTATACAAAAGGGTATTTCCATTTATTATTAATTGAGACTAAATAGTGATACTTGATGAAAAAGAACCGGTACTATACAATAAGTGTATCATTGATGAAGTATCATTTTCCTATCTTTTGATCTCCTAAGACAAACTAATCTATTTAATAAGAATATTTAACTGTTATATCTACATCCTAAGAAAGATTAATTTTAGATAGTAGGTTTTCTTAATGTTTGATTATCTAATGAAATGCCGAATGTGTTAATTGACTCTTTGCCTTATACAATATTTATCCTTTCAAAACCCCAGAGGGGTTTTCTTTTCCATCATGAAGGGAAGGTCAAAAATTGCAACTTAAATTCTCGTCAATAGAATCCTAATCGGTGACCCTTTGGCATGAGCCAGGTTCATTAAAATTCTCTTAAAAGATTAATTACCACTTAATATAATTAATAATCAATTTTCTTATCCACTAAGGAAAACATTTTAAAGCAAAACCCCTTGTAATTAATAAATGCCTTCTAATAATATAAGTTTCAAATATTAAGAAAAGAAAAATTTATAATTCCAATAATAAGTTTGTTTGTTTTTTTTTAAAAGAAAATTACCCAATGCTCAAATTGATTTTAATAATACAACTAAACAAATTATAAGTAAATTTAAATATTAGGCTAATAAGTTATTGATATTCAATTTTTTTTTGTGTTTAATAAAATTTAGAAGGATAACATGTTAATATGAATCCAATTCATAAAACACAACCACTTTTTTTTTCTTTTTTTCTATCATGAAGGTAGTTATTGTCAATAAATCATCGATAATATCATCTAAAGTTTCGATCAAACTAATACAATTATAGTAAAATTTAACTAAAACTGATATCTTAAATTTGACACAATATTTAAATACTTATTTACTCATACTGAGCTAATTCCAAATGAATAAATTGGTTTACACCATTTAATTTACTTACTTAATAGTTACTCATATCGAATCTAAATTTCACTATTAAATTTAATTTACTTAGTAATGAAGGTTTCTATAACTCTGAAAAGGCTACTAAAAATGTCTTCAATTGTTTGCATATAATTTAATTTGTGTTCAAAGATGATGTAATTACTTTCATGCAAAAATCAAGCAACTGGATAATCTGAAAATAAATAAATAAATAAATTTAAAAACTAAAATATAAAGTTTCTAAATAGTCATTACTTTTTGAAAGCCCTATTTCTAATCATATCGCTTTATTAAGTCTTTTAAAATTAAAATTTTAGAGTTGCAGGAAATGAATAAAACCACATTCAAATTGATTTTATTTTTATTTTTTTATCTTATAGCTTTTCTCTTAAAATGAGATTTACTTTCTATTTCTTTTAATTTATCAGTAAATATTTTTTAAATAGAACTCTTCAATCCAATAATTCATCAACTATGTTTCTTTGCTGGAACCACATAAATATTAATTATCCTTTTTCCTCTGTTCATAACTAATTAAATTATTAAATTTAGTAATTTATTAAAAAATCAATTCAATCAATACTAATTATTTGCATATTGAATTTTAAACAATATGTTTTAATTAAATTCTCAACTTAGAAAAATCAACCCTTTCCTTTCATCTAAATACTGCTAAATATATCAAATAATATTAAATACTCAAATTATAAATATTTCTATTTAATTATTTTCTGCAATAAATGTAGCTTTATTATTATTTTTAAAGTATAATAATTATAATTTAATATATACATATATTGAATTGAAAATATTGGACATGCGAAATAAAATAATATTAATTATTGTTATAATGTTGATATTTTAAATCATGTATAACTATATATGTATTTTTGTATTTTAAATACTAATATATGCAACTAAATAAAACACCATTCAGATTTATGTAAATTAAAAAAAAATCTTTTTAAATTTATAATAAATTGAATAGGAAGAATAAGATAAGTGTAAATATCTTTTTGTTATATTTTCTTGATTTTTATATTGTTTTATTTTATAAAGCATATTTTTAATTAAAAAGAGAAAGAAGCAAGATATCATTAGTATGTTTATTATTACTATTTTAATGTTAGAAGATTTTTTTATTTTATTTTTTCTTTATTGTTTTTTTTTTTTGGAAGAAATTTCTAAAAAGAAACGTATTCACAAATATTAAAGGAAATTCTTACAGAGAAACATGTTGAAATTTAATGTTGAAAGAAAATTCTACAAAGAAATATATTGACAATTTTATTCAGGTAGTTCTTTTTTTTTGTTTTTCCCTATTTACCCAAGTAAATATAAACCATTCTCTCCTAGTTTCCAAATGTATTTGCATTAAATAATCCTCCTTAAAATTTACATGCATTTAGATCTAACTCAACATGTAATGGATTCAAATTATCCCCTCAAAAATACCAAAGAAAATTGCATGCATTTAAATAAAATTTACTTGCATTCAAATTTTATTCAAACAAATAGGCAAATTTATTAAAAATAATAATAGTGGCATTTGCAAATACTCAAAAGGAAGAACCTAGATTCATAAAAGAGATTAAATCCTTCTTTGTAAACAGGCATATCTATTTAACACTTTTAACAAAATATTAATACTAGCATTTGAAAATACACAAAAGAAAGAACCTGGATTCACATAAGAGATCAAATCCTTCTCTGTTGAACCATGCTCCTACTTCCAACTTCCTTTCTTCAAATTTATTCCTGCAACAATTTCAATCTCTACCCCCCCCCCTCAATTTGTAGCACGTATATTCTATATAAATTTCGTCAAAGAATCTAATTCCAATATTTAACCTGTATTCCATGCTCACAATACTTCTAAACTATAACTATTCATAAAAAATGAAACTCCATAAAAATCTCTCCAAAAGGAGTCTATAGAATACACTCAACGTCCTCCTAATTTATAGATTTTGAAGATGTAAATAACTTTCACCATCTGTAAAGATAATTTCCCAAAATAAGGAGATTCTTCAATTAATATTTGTAAGAGAATATGCCAGAAATAATATTTTAACTCCCTTGTTGTCAATTTATTTATTTCTTCCATTTTATCAAGAATTATTTTTGTAACTCCCTTGTCATAAAATTTCCATGAATAGAAATATTCTTGTCATAGAATTAATTTGTAACTCCCATGTCATATGTTTGCTAAATATAATATTTATTCCTTAATATTTTGAATTTAAAATTTCTTTTCTAGAATCTTCTTATTTCTCCTACACCATGTGCTCAATTAGGATATTGAGAAAATAAGCAATTTTCAAATAAATTATGACTTTATGTGTGTGTCACTACTTAAATTCCTTTTTATTTAAAAACTCCAACCTCAATTCAATTTATCTTTTCTTTCTAACATTACTCATAAAATTAATATTGTAATAATAATAATAATAATAATAATAATAATAATAATAATAATAATAATAATAATAATAATAATAATAATAATAATAACAAGTCATATCAAGGTCCAAAAAGAGGGTTATGACAGACTTAGACAATAGAAATTTCCATTGAAGGAGCAAGGGGCAGTTTGCATACAAGCAACCTATTGTACTTGGTATGTTACTACTTTAAATATAGGTAGTATCTACTTGGTGATTGGTATCAAACCTTTCATAGAGTTTCTCTGTAGCCAAGGTTGAACTTTGGTGTCTTGGTAAATGTGGCTCAGGATTCTAGGCTTGAGCTTCACCATCTCAAAATCCAATTAATGGAGAGACACTACTTGTGGTCATATCTCTATTCTTCATTTAATTTCCTAGGCATGTATCAGGAGCAATTCTATAACTATTCATTGTGTTTATGTTTCTGTTCTTAGATTTAAATTGCTTAACATCTCAAGACTCTCCTTTTTATTTGGCATTTTGCATTGGCTGTAATTATAGATTGCATGTACTAAGTATTTTTTCTATGCTCACGTGCTTTTTGGCAGAAGGAAGAATATTATAATGTATTGCCACTTAATATTTGTCATTGGCTAGTTGCCATATCTCTCTAGGGTGAACCTACTATGTGGAACCTTTTTCTTTCCTTACAATTTTGAACTGGAATTTTTATTAACATAGTAGCCAATAAAAAAATTTCATCTCTGATTAAATGTAGTTTTCTAACTATTATTAAATAGCATTAATACTTGATCTTTGGCATATTGAATTGCTTATCAAATTGAATCCAAACATCTAGTTTTAGGATTGTTATGATGTGGAGATATCACCATCTTAATAGCAAGTGATTAGAATCTCTTATTCACTTAATCAAACAAGTCCATGGCCTTTGTGTAATCTATTTTAATACCTCATTTTAGACAAAAAATTAATTGAATGTTGCCCCCTAGAATTCATTTTCACCCTCCTCTTCATACATATTTCAATAATAAAAGCAATAATATATTTGCAATGGAAAATTATGAGAAAAAGGGAGAGCTTTGGGTGCTAGGAATTATAGTACATGTCACATTCTGATTATTTGCAAAAACTTGCCCTTATCAATGTTGATATTGCAACGCGTTTCCTTATGTCTCATGGATTTCGAAGATGCAAAAAATTTGTTGTTTTCTTGCTGAAATGTCTTTGTTGGCTATTGATTATTTGGATCATTTAAAAGCCTGGACAAACATAGAGTAATAAAAGAGGGATTGGCAAATACAGCTAGTACTCTAGTTATCTATCAACACTGTTACTTTGAACCCTTTACATTACAAACGTAAATTCACATTACAAGTAGAATTGTTTTTTTAATCTCACAACACATTTTTTGTCTTCAACGAAATATAAACCAGATTAAGCACACCCTCTTCATGTCTAGGACTATCATGCCTGAACCTATATTTGAATGCTTTCTCTCAAGAGACTGTCATACTTCTTTGCTGCTCCTATTACAAACTTGAGTACTATCACATGTTTTATTCTTCATTCTTCATTCTTCAAGATATTCATTCTCTTGCAGGAAACCATGTCCCTTTTCTGAAGCCACTGATTATGTTCTGTCCATGACTATTTGTTTGCATTATTTCTGCATGGTGACCTTACATTTTTGTAGTCCTGTAATTACAAATAACATTTAATTTATCATAATTGTTTTTGTATTAACTTAACAATGGGCATACACAAAGACACAACTATCACTATCATTAATTTTAAAGGACTGTCATAGAATAATTTTTCTTCTTCTCGTCATTCTTCTAACTACTGATTGACCACACCAAATACCCACATTTCTTGTCTACCATTGCTTGGCAGGAACTATGCTACTTCCAACTCTTGTTTTTCTCCCTCCTATTGCTTTTCAAAGAATTCTATTGGAAATCCAAGAATTCAATTTGGCTTTTCTTTTCCTATGTTATTTGAGCTCAAAGTTGATAAAGAGAGAATATTATTACCATGTCTAATTATATTATACTTCTTATAACCAGCAGTTTCAAATGTCATAATACAAAGCAAAAATTTCCTTAGACTTTTGAATAACAATAGTTATTTGGGCAATGAGTTCCATCGGGAGAAGAGTAATTTGTGGTTTCTACAATGTTTGTTGTTAGGCATCTTTGTGGAAATTTTTATATTACTTGCTTCCATTTTGGCTGAGGAACCATTTCAACATAATCCTTAAGGATCACAGTGATGTATATTCTCCTTTGAGAGAAGATTATCATTGACAAGTTTGAGAGAATTTTGTATTGTTCCACAATTCAATTAAACCATTAAAAAATGATAGACCAAATAGATTTTTGCACTGGTTGCAAATAGAATAATATATTCAGTTCATGGACATAATTTTACAATGTTATATTTTTGTCTAATTACAAAACTATTATTTTTTCATTATGGGAATAACTTTCTGTTAATATAAAATGCGAATAAACAATTGTGAAGAGATGAATAATTCAGAAGATAAACAAAATAAATGCATAACATGAGCTTTTAACATGGTTCACCAAAATGGCTACATCAACTTGAAACAGGGGAAATCTCTCATTAATCTTAGTTCTGAATAACAATACATTACAACATCTTCTTCTATCTCCTAACTTAAAGTAAGCATTACTCATTCAACTCTTAAAGAGCTTTCAAATGAAAGTTGAAAGGTTACAAGACATGGAGGGAAAATAAGGAGAAACCATTGGAGTTCATATTTCTAACACTTTTCACCCAACTAATTAATCTAATAGCTAATCTATTATATAAATTTTAATTTTCTAACAACCACTCCTTAAGATTTACATTATCAAAAAGAAAAATATTATACTTGCATCGACTTAACTTCTCTATCTAGGCAAATGTCCTACTTATCCAACTCTCCATCAACATCAATCAAAACTCCTCATGTTTGGGTAAACATTATTATTATGTAATGTTTACTTATGAATTTGGACACACTTCATTATATACAATAAAATCACCAACTAACACTCAACTATCCATAGCCACCAGTTTGTCAATTCAACTCTCCACAAGACAAAAACTCAACAAGTTTGTGGATTCAACTATCCACACACCAAGAAATTAATGCATGGTCTATCTTGCCCTTGATGTGACTATATATTAAATTGATGCTCCTCATGCAATACATCATCTTTGAGAGAGAAGCTAGCTCAAGAAAATGAAGATTTTCTCCTGCCCACATTTCTTCCAATCTCCAATCTGTCTATGTTACTCTTCAACTACCAAATACCTTCAAAGACCACCTTAGGTCTAACATAGATGTAATGAGTAAAATAACTATATGTAGCCACAATTAAATGCAAATAATAGGTGTTGGGCTCAACTAAAAATGCATATCATCCCCTCTCTCTCTCTCTCTTTCTCTCTCTCTCTCTCTCTCTCTCTCTCTCTCTCTCTCTCTCTCTCTCTCTCTCTCTCTCTCTCTCTCTCTCTCTCTCACACACACACACACACACACACACACACACACACACACACTTAAAATTTGAATGTCTAACAATAGATAATCACACCCAACAATGAAATCAATATTTTAATTTTATTTCAAGGAAAATAATCACTCCCAATAATGATATTAATATACACAACAAGATTAAAATAACTCAACAATTAATTTTCATAGATCGTAATTAAATTCAAGACTAGATAATAATCATGGCATTATTTTGTTGCTCCATTTTCCACACCAAGATACTCATTTTATCTTAATAAAACTACTAAAATGTTTTTGGGTTTTATTATCCTTGACATTAGATTTTTATTATATTTTGAGTTTTCTAATGGAAAAAGATACACACAATCGAATCCAGAAAAATACATTAGAATATAAAACGGATTGTGGAAATCTCATAGCTTTAATATTTTGAGTTTTTAAATTTCATTAGGAAATTGAAAAGATATACTTTTCATTAAACTTGCATTTCATTGCTATTAAGACAACATGTCAATAGAAAATATAAACACTCAACAAATAATTAAAAACATCCTCTATATATTCCAACATCTCATATGTCTACCTTTGTAGGCTTTATCATTTTCTCATTCCATGGTTTGCCATTTTGGGTTTTCCTAATAAAAACTCTAATGGCCTACTTTGAATCACGTCATGATAATGAAAAAATATAAAATCATGTTGTTACTTAAATATGCAATGCCTTCTTATATTTCTCAAGTTCTTTTTCTACACAATCTTGCATATTTCAATACAACACCAAAAATGTCATATGTTCTTAATCACCCATTATTCAAATGTAGTACTTCAGCAAAGAATCAACTTCCTCTTGGCATACACTATCCTCATAGATATATAATTTCTTGTAATAGTTTCTTTTCACAGGAGAAAAAATATTTCTTATTTTTTATACCATGTTAGAAAATGATAGAGCATACAAATTTCTGCACATATAAAACCATCACTACAAATCAACATAATCTTACAATGCTACTGTAATGCCCCGCCAGGAAACCCTGAAGGGATAAGCCACAATAACAAGAATAGACTGCAATTTTTTTATTTTTTATTTTTTAAAGTTACAACACATAAGATGCAACAAGATATCAAAGATTCAGATTACATAGCGGAAGACACCAACTAACACCTAAAGAGTTTCCCAACGAGATTACTTAAATCTCACAATTCACTAACTCCACAATTAATCCAATAAGCTAATTATCTTAACAACGAGATAATTCATAATCAGGACAATTTCTTTTGAAAAGATGGAAATATAAATAACAAGCGAAGATTCATCATTAAGATCCATTCATAATCTTCATTCAAGCTTTTCATTTAAAATTACAAACCATACATCTAACATTCTAATACACTAGGATTTCATCATAACATAAGAGATCTTTCCAAGCATATTTAAATTCCTTAACAACAACTGAGTATAATTCATTACTCTAAGTTACATTCTTTCATATTCCAACTTATTGCATTTCAAAAGATGATTGCATACTAGCATCAACGATAAATCTCATCTAAACCACTTAGGCATTCGATCAACATGGCATTCAAGAAAGAACTGCATAAAAGCATTAAAAGCTAATTCCATTTATCCACTTAACCATTCTAACATAAGCTAATCATACATGATAAAGCTGAATAAAGGAAACATAAGAGAATACATCACATAACACCATAATGATCTCGGAGTTCACCCCTAAAGGGCTACATCTCCGGGTCTGCTCAACTGCAAGACCCCTCTGATAATTAATAAAGTTAAGAATACAAGAGGTTACACCATTACAATCCGGCCATCAAGGCGATACATAACAATATACAAATGACCACATCGGTCAATTAATACATAAACGATCCTTTAAAAAGAACAGGATCCAGCTGACATAATCAAAGCTAAAACAAAGGTCCAGAAGAGCATCCATAAACTGAGCCATCACCACCCAAGGTCTAACATGGAACCGACACTCACAAGGGCAGAGACAAAGGATGACTCACAAAGGTACTCCTAATAGGACAAATCGACAACACACTAGCGAACGTAGGGACAAGTGTCATCACACAACCTGGTATGGATACCATGGCAAGTCTTCATAGGTCCTGGCCCCATACACTGGGTCACCCTGGCAACCTAATCCGAGCTTCCGGCCCATCCAAGCCTCATGTGGACCCACACATCCTCTCGTGAAGACAAGGATAGCAGTTTGCCATTTCAGGCCTTCTCACAGCATGTCGAGTCTATGTTAGCACTCGTCCCATGTGTGAGGCACAATTATCTTAATTAGAGATTATATTCTAATCTACTTAGGTTATCACTTATTAGACTCACTTTCGACGGGTTACCCAGCAGCCACTTTGGGCACGACCCCCAATCGAAAGCCACTTTCCCATACGACACTAGACTAAACTCATACGAACTCAAAACCAAGGAATACGCATGGTCAGACGAACGGAGTTCAAGAAGAGAGAAACAATCATCTGGTCAAACATGACTCACACAATCATCATTCGACTCACACACAAGGAGGGTATGATCAACACGACACTACCACAATACAATCGTCAACTCGGAACAGAGGACTGAATCAGGTACCCCAAGTCAAGCCATACGACAGGGTCCTACTAACCAAAGCAAAACATGCCATTTCATGATTAAATGCGAATACAGAAATTAAACTCGCAAGGCAATAATTAGAAAAGACAATATTTTCTCAAATGATTTAAACATTAAAATCGATCAACTTTTCTGCATGATCTAAAGCTGATTACAGTTATCTACCTCAACTAGGGATAATTTGTTCTTGGTTTTCTAACTCCTAAGGTTCAAAGCATCGAACAGGCAAATTAAGCCATAATGAGTTTTTAAACCAATTTATATTAATAAAAATTCAGACAGCCATGAATCAAATAAATAAGATATTTAATCTCCAACAAAACATCATCAAGTAGAATTTACATCGTATTCCCAACGATTTCCAATAAAATATTATTCTCTATTATTTTTAAACAATACTACATCAAACAGCCATCTTCCCTATTCAGCTAGAAGGTAAGATATAAACTTATTAATCCCAGATTGATCCAAAGAATAGCCAATTAATATACGATGACGAAATTATCAATCTTAGAACTTAACTAGAAAAGTCCATAAGCCACAAAATGAAATTGTATAATAACTAACTTATAAAATTCCATTATAGCATTACTTAATCTCCAAATTTACATTGATCAAGATATTGCCTCTTAATCATGATTAAGAACAATTAAAAACTTAACATTTAAAATAACTTTCATCAACATGACACTAAAATTCATATGCATTTTTTTTTAATACTAAAAAAAATACATTAAAAAAAATGATTTTATAAACTATGCCCTTTTAAAAAAAAAAACGCATTGAAAAGTAATGAGGCGAGGGTTAGGGCCGTGCCCTAACCCTAGCGCAGGGTAGCTCGCAGGCGGCGACGCCACTGCGGTGCCCGCAGGCTCCGCGGCGCCCTGCGGCCACCGCAGTGCCGCGGCCGTAGTTTCCAACGCAGGCGAGCGGGGTAAGAACAACGGAAACGGGGGGAAACAGGGGGAAGCACGGGGGAGAGGGGAGGAGGAGCGGGTGGAGCTCCGCTCCCCACCCTCCACCCCAACAATAGTCCGCTAAACAAATAAAAACGCACGGATAACATAATAAACAAAATACGCCCAGTTCGAACATAAAATAATATAGTTCGAACTTAAAATAATATATTTTCTGATTACACAGTTCGAACTTGGCTAAAAATGCCATACCCAAATATGTTTTAATAAATTTCGATTTGCCATGATCTTGGTTTAAACGAACTGCGTTAGGATCATCATTTTTTTTTGATGGTTTTGCTCATCCATAACAAACACTCAAGGGTTTCAAACGCCCAAAGGAAAAAGAGGAATTAACAACACCTCAAACACTTCTAGCCAAGCTGGTTAATTTACCAAAACAAATCATAAGCATGGCATTCGAAGGAGAATCTAAAACCAAGATAAAACCCCCATTTTCATTTTAAACAAAAACTAGAAATGAGAGTTGGATCCTACCTGATCTCGCGTTCCTGGCAAGATCGGCTGAAGAATCCCAGTCTCAGCTGCCAAAGCCTCCAATTTTCCATCTCCAATCCAAAACTTCCCAAAAATGCCCATCCCCCCATTTTTCCCCAAATTTGGGTTATATGGAAGAGTTGACCCAAAAATTCCATTTTTGGAATAAAAATTCTTATTTAAAAATAATTCAAAAAAATTAATCCTTTCTCACAATCACAACAAATTAACTTGCCTTTCCAATTCAAAATTCGATTCCTCATCTAATCAAATTTAACCTTTCGATTAACAATCCCACAGAATACAATTAATCTATTGCGATAAAATACAAGACTTTTCTTTTTCAACAGCATAAATATAATGCATTTAATAATCAAAATCAGTCATTCAATCGAATTTACTCCCAATTAGAAACGAGAAATCCAATAACAATGAAAATTGCATAACGAATTCTCAATCCATTTTATCCATTAATCTTCAATGCACAAACACATATTTAATCAAAATAATTTCTAAGGACTAATTAACCAATTTAACCATGCACACCAAGCACGCAAATCGAGAAGGTCAACCAAACAGACGACTCGCAAACCCAAACAAACAGGGATTACCGACGATGACTGGCGATGCTCACTTGAGCACGACTAAGGCCGACTAGGGTCTTACGACCACCTAATCCAACTCTAAGGATTAAAAAGAGGTACACTCAAACCTGCACATCCAGGTGAAGCCGAACCTCGCATTCACGCGGCGTCGTACCTGAAATTTCCTGCAACCAAAGATCATACATGCATACATATATAATAACTTAATGAGAGCATTAGTCTGATACTAATATCACGAATTAGGAACACTGAACATCTTGCATACAACTAGTGAGAAACCACATCAATAGCTATGCGTTAAATCAAACATATGACTTTAACATTATATTACGATAAACTAATCCAGATTAAACCAAGGTTAGAAATAGATTAGGGCAGGGGTACTACAGCTACACTTTAGCTATTACAAAACTATTATTTTTTGGTTACAAGAATAACTTCCCATCCAAATAACTAACCTAATTTAACTAATTCAAAATATGTAAACCCTAATTTCCTAGCACTAAACTTATGCACCCAATAGTTTTAAATTCCTACAATACTCATCTTTAAACCCATTTCTACATGTTTTACCAAAACTATCAGTCATATATGATATATGAGGGTGGAATGCATTATTCCTTCAATTTTGATACCTTTGGTACATATCTTAATAATAAGAGATAGATTATCTTCTAGATGGTTTTCTATGTTGATTAGACTATTGATATGTGGTGGGAATGAGATCCTAGGGCTATGCATGCATACTAAGATCTCAAATCTCCATGGATATTTATTACATTCATGAATAGGCTTAGTTTTAGTTCTAAATAGGAGAAATAAGTTGTTTGGGATTCTATCTTCCTTTTGTTGCAATAGAATTAAGATGAATATATGTATGATCTAGGTTTAATGATAATAAAATGATGACTTCCACCAATGACAATAAATAACTAAAGAAAAATATAACACGGTAGACTAGATATAGAAATGAGACATAAAAAACAAACTTGGATCTAAAACATGAGGCTGAATGTGCTAGATTGGTATATTGGGAACCTTATTTTGAGGACTGTGCTAATAGAAAGGATTAGTTTCATAGTTAGGAGATCCCACAAGTATGTCTCGTACATATTCAACTAGAACTAGTGGCACATGTGTAGTTTGTAATAGTCTAACCTTTCTTGCATATTCATAGTTTGTCATAACCTGTAACAATCTTCTTTATACTCCTATAATAATTTTCATATCAGATATGAACTTGCAGACATAGAAAATGAAAAAAAAAGTTTATGCTATAAAGGGGCTTTCCTAAGTCAAACTCCATTTTGGTGTTCCCACTTCCAAAACAACTACTAGTCAATAAAAAGTTATCAATTGAGAAAAAAAATCCCCTGCACAGCATAAGAAAGCACAAAATAAGGAAAAACTATTAATGAAGAAGTATGTGCCAAATGCAATGTCGTATTCAACACTAATCAAACAAGACTGACCACCTTAAAACTCAAAGGTGAATATTGGCAAAAACTCTCTAGCTTGAAAGGGGAAGTAGAATTATTAGTTTAGATACCATGTTTGTGTCACCTAAGAATAGAAACTTGTAAACCAAATAACCTTCACAATGTAGAGAGAAGAAATGCAGAGATGCTATTTCACCAATGAGACAATAATAAAATTGAAATATCAAAAAATATACAAACATCTCGTATAAATAACAAAGGTGTGATGAGGTATGAACTAACTACTTACAACAAAAATTGAATGCAGTATGCACAATATTAAATGCAAAGTGACTAATATCTAACAATGAGATATGGCCCTATTATAAGGATAATCTAGAATACTGCTAGGAATAATTAAACTTAAGTCATGTGAATGGGATAAAATCACATTCATATCAACACCTCTAACCATCTTGCATTCTACATCATAAAAGACCACTTGCACACTTGAATATATTAGTTTTCTTGTAGATTATGAATTTCATGTGAACATAAGGATGTTTAGAACACTATTAATTCCTTTTATTCTAGCATTAGAAAACCTCATTCAAATTCTATCATGATAAAAATATCTAAGTTACAATCATCACCAAAATACACATTACATCCATCAAATTCTTCATATTCAAAAAACTAATCTCTATTAGAAATGATAAGAAAAGATGCATCTAAACCGATTAACACCATATTCTTACCTACAAGGGTATTGACAACATGGACAATTGTCACCTTGGCCACCCTACAAACAACTTGCAATTACTATAAGAGGACATGAATATTAATAAAATTGAGGACATGACTATTAATAAAATCGACAACAGTCGATAGCACCGCCCAAGTTGGTAAGTAAAATCCAAATGATAATAACCATAATATGGCCCTATGATTTTCACGTGTTATAGGTGGCAATGGATTGTCCTTTAATACCAACGTGAGGGCTTGTGACATTTTCTTGCCATCTTCATTGCTTGAACTCTCTCACTATAATGGACACATCATATGTCTAGTTTCCACTCGCTACCAAATGACATTTTTAGGCCCAGCGACAAAGCACAGGTTCAATATAGTTTTTAGGTTAGGACCCACAATGGGCTCATCTTAGTGCATGTTAGATTGGTCCCCGGGGAGGCATTTTATATTGGAGAGGATAGATATAGAGTAAAACTAATATATATTATTGCTTCATTGTTTCCCTTATCTACCTCAATGAAGAAAATGAGATGGTGAGGGATTTTGTCTAGGCACTTGTGAAAAATAATTTTATTAGGGGCTTGGATGATGTGCTATATACTATGTGACTAAGTGTTGTGATTCTGGTTGCCATGGATCTCTAGCGGGTGCGAGAGGATTGCAATGAAATGGCTTGGCATGCCTTCCTGGCCAATTTTCAATAACATGCAAAGGTGGCTAAACTATCAAAAATAGCTATCAAGTGAGTTAATAACATTTCATATTTCATATCATCAAACTAAAATAATATGAATGTATATAGATGCCTCAAGTATGGAACCCTTTTAACTCTTTATCATTTGTTATTATTTTTACTTCAGATTCATTTAAGTTAACTTTACAAGTCATTTAGTTTAAAATATGTCATGGTATTTAATTTTATTTAATACGAAGTATGTTCATAGATCAATATAATGATAATTATAGAACACATATAAACATAGTTCATATTAAATAAAATTATGAAAATTGTTTTGATATTTGGAAACTGATTTCATTTTTTTTATAATTTATACAATGAAAATAAATTTATTGTAAAACTAATTGAACTCTACATTTTTATTAAAGTTGGAATTGAAAATTTATATACATAAAAACCATATCTCCTTACATTAGGATTTTCTTATGTCACCCCATTTTTTATTTTAATTAAAGTTAAAATAATGAGATTGTCCTATTCAATATGTTATATTAGATAAATATTTATGCCTTATTCTAAAGGTTCAATCTACATTTCATTGAAATAATGAGATTGTCCTATTCAATATGTTATATTAGATAAATATTTATGCCTTATTCTAAAGGTTCAATCTACATTTCATTGTACTTCATGTAGTAAAATCCTTAATCACTTTGATTATTTGAAGAAGAAGGTTGATTTTATCTAGCGTTTGGGAAGTCACAATTTTTTTTGGCTAACAATGCTAATTTTCTTTAGTTTTAACTTTATGAATATTTGACATCATAGCGATTTTAAATTAATATTATATATCAAAATTAATACATTATAAGCATAAGCTTCTCTTATATAACTTTTGTAATCATGGTTTGTTTGGACTGAAATTGGTTAGTGATAGTTGCTCACAAAATGGAGGTGAGTGTAGGAATGAAAGTGAAGGTGTGTAGTGAAGAGGAGGGATTCAGAGGAGCGTGGTTTGAAGGAGCTATCATTGCATTTGGCAATGACATTCATGACAAGAATACATTCTTTTTTCAATATGAAAATTTCATTACAGATGATTCAAATGGGGAGGCACTAGTCGAGGAGGTATATTTGAAAAATATGAGACCCATTCCACCATACAAGAAGATGCTCATTGACTTCTCACCTGGCTTCGTAGTAGAAGAACTTGGCACTGATTGTTGGTGGAGGGGTATTATTATGAACAAATTTATATCACCTTTTGATGGGGAGGAGATCTTTCAAATATATGCCTCGCTCAAGACTGGATTGGAGGGCAATGGAAATAACTATAATGGGACCTTCAACATATATTTATGTAAAGAGACCTTAAGAGAATAGGAAGCCAATGGTTGAAGAAAATAGATTGGAATGTTTAGAAGAAAATTTGATGTAATATATTTTTGTTAAAATTTTCTTTAGTGACTATCAAATTAATCATTATAAGTTGATGCAAAATGTTGTATTCAAATTTGCTTCAATGAAAATTGAGTAACATATAATTTTTTTATGTAATACATTGTGTTCTACTTTTCTTCAATTCCTATTAAATATTTTGGAAAGCTCCTACATTGCTTGATTGTTATTTATTTCAATAAAAAAAAGAATATTTGTTGAAAAATATTTTCTTAAAGATACATATCAGTAATTTTTTTAATTTCCTCTAAGTGTTTTGGGATGTTACATACACTATTAGAGCTACCAATTTCGACAATGAACCTTAGTCTCACAACCAAAAAAATGAGCAAAAACTTAACATACACTATTGTGCTTCACAGGGTGCGGTTGCGATGAACAACTTGGAAGAAAGTTTGAAACCACTTATGGGTTCACCTTTGGAAACTTTGGCTCGAGCATGACTATAGCTATTGTTCATTTCCCTCAGATATAGAGAGAATGACTGAGGTGATTGACCAAATTCGAAGAGAAAGACGTGATTGGACAACTGCCAACAAAGTAGCTTTCAAGGCATCCATTTTGAAGAAACTTAGAATCAAAACTAAACCTAACCTTAAGAAACCACCTGAGAAGGGTAAAACCACTATTGAGCCTATCAAACACCATGTAACTTCTCTCCATTATTAAGAGGAATCCATCAGATGAAGTGATAGCGACTCCTAAATGAGAGTCTACAAAATATTGTAACTATCATGATTGTAATCAATTTTGGATTGAGTAATAAAAATAAACATTTTGCATTGTAAACTCTGTTTTTGAAATATTCTCTTATTATATATGTATATATAAGTAAAATTTGGAATGGATCTAATAAGATTAAATTAATTTTGTTCAAATAGGAAAAACATCCATGACATGAACAATTCCACAAATAATTTAGGAGATTCTAAAGACTGAGTATTTTTTTGTTGATAAATAGTTAAAAAAATTGATTCTTAATTTTTAAGTAATACATTGTTACTTGATGCAAAATATTGTGTTCTGATTTCTATTTAATTTATATTAAAGTTTTTAATGAGTTATGTTTGAACTTTCTTCAATGCATATGAAATGTTTTATTAAACTATGTTCAAATTTTCCTCAATTACTATTACATACTTTACTATGACTATTAAGTGTTCGATAGTTTATTTTATACATATTTTTTATTACTAAATGTTAATATTTTTTAATTTTATGTTGTAACTATATATGGATATTTTCATTCTCATAATTCTAAAATACTAACTTCAATTTTATGTTATTTATATTCAGCAAATTATCAAAACCATGGATGTTTATGAAAATTCATCAAAAATTGTTGTTGCAAGCTTAGATGTATCTGTGAATTCAAATGAATTCATTGAAAACCATATCGACAATTGCGTGAGAACAGTTTTGGAGTGTTGCGACAAAACTGTCAAAGAATATGAAAACACGACCTTAACGATGGATGATGTTGAAGAATTGGAAATAGTACAAACTGAAGATGTTGCAAAAAAAGTTAAGGAAGTGTGCGCAATAGCATCAAAATTTCCAGATTGTTTAAAAGAAATATATCGTGATCATTATGAGAACAATGGTCAGAATACCATCCTCATTAATGAATATTTTGTTATGTATTTACATCATTACAAAAGTATTGTTCATTTAGTTACTTTTTGGTCAGCCTTTAATAATTCTTAAATATTGAAGTTTTTTGTAGTTCAAAGGGCATGGATGTATATTTGAATACAAAAGTTTGTATTACTTAAGGATAAGATATTTAATTCTACCAATAAATAAAACTATGCAAAACCATTGTTATTTAGCTTTCATAGAAAATATATTTTTTAATATTATTTTTTATACATGTGGTTTTCTAAAATGTGTCCCATTAAGTATATTTTACAAGTGAATGTGTTGTAAATATATAAAATAGAATTCTTAAAATGTTTACAAATTTTTTATGCATTTTCTCCACTAGTAAGTTTAATTTTTAAATGATTCAAAAATTGTTGTATATAATAATAATTGTCACAATAGATAATAATTTCATTTCTAATATTAATTGTTCAATATTTCACAAATATATATACCTTCATGGATGTTCCCTAGATTGTTGGGAGTGATTTTAACATGATTGAATGCCCAAAAGACAAGCTAGGTGGCCTTAACCTAAAATGGAAGGGTGGGGAGAAATTTCACTAGGCCAGGTTGAACAATAAACTAAGGTTATTTGATCCTCTAGAAGGTCTAAAGGAGTATGCTGATATATGGTATACATGGTGCAACTTCCAACAAGGGAGGAAAGTAATACACTGTAGGCTAGATAGGTTTAATGCGAATAAAGATTTCTTCTCCTTCAAGCAAGAGGATAACATAACTATAGTGAAGGTATGTCCGTTCACCTTCTCAGATCACCATCTAGTTATTGCATAGATTATATTACAGTATAACTCTACCTCGCCTTTTGTGAGGGAGGAAAAAAATATCCTTAATATCGGTTTATCAGAGGGTCAGGATATTAGGAATGATATCTACATGATTAGGAAAATGAATAAATGGGATTGTCAAACCCTATTTTCTATTGATAAATGGAACAAAAATGTTGAGAGTTGGAAGAACCTTGTACAAATACCTAGTAAGAATAAAGCCAAAGATGGTAGGAAACTAGAAAGGGATTTAGGGGATAATCTTTAAGTGATGAAAGCCCATAACCAAAATGAGCTTGCCAATCCAAAGATTTCTAACTCTCTATCTCATACCAATGACATGGTAAGAAACATTCAACATAAAAAAATACAAAGAATTAAATTGACAACTACAATCAATTGGTTGCACCATGGAGATAAAGGCTCCAAATTCTTCTTTAATATGTTGAGACAGAAGGAATACAAGGAAATAATTGAAATAATCGAGGAAGATGGTAAGTATTTGGTGGATATTGAGGATATTAAAGCCATTTTTTTTCTCTACTACTAGAAGCTATTCACCTCTGAAGGCAATTTCCCCTCTAGTCTCTCTACTGGTGATAAATGTAAGGCTTTCATCCTAGAAAGGATCTCAGATAGAAAGGTTGGCTCTCTCAATAAACATCTTTCAATTGAAGAAATTCATAAGGCCATTAGTTCCCTTAACAATGATAAGGACCTAAGGTTTGATGGATTTCCTATTGAGTTTTACAAAGGAGTTAAGAATCTTTTTAACAAGGACTTGTTGCAGATATATGAGGAATCTCTAGCCAGAGGTACCTTAGGTGCTTAAATTAATAAAGGGGTGGTTAAAAACCTCCCTAATGATGGAGACAAATCTCTTATTATAAATCGGAGGCCAATAAATTGGTTGAATGTTTCTTACAAAATACTTTCCATGATTATTTCTATTAGACTTGTGTATATTCTGCCTACTTTGTAAGCAATACTTGTTTTGTTAAGGGAAGATATATTCTTTAGAACCTATTTAGAAGTTGGAAAGCCATGAATTGGAAAAAATCAGCCAAATAGAATGTTGCGATGTTCCTCATTGATTATGAGAAGGCTTATGATCGAATAGAGTGAAGCTTCCTCACTATGAAGTTGGAAGCTTTTGAATTCCGAAATGAATTTTGTACACTGGTTAGGGTCCTTCTTAATGACACCTCTAGACAAGTTGAGGTTAATTCTTCCCATAATAAATCCCTCAAGATGAGAAGATATATTAGGAAAGGATTCTCGCTGGCTCCTAGCTCATTTTCTATTGTCTTTGATGTTATTTACTATCCGCTTAAAGAATCTTCCTTGTTGCTAAGGATTAAAGGCATTTCTTTACCTAATAATGTGGATTTGATTAATATCCAATTTGAAAATGATGCAACCCTTTTTATAGAGCCTGAGGAGGTCAATATGAACTCCTTAATGTTAAAACTTAATGTGTTTTGTGAGTCCTCAGGGGCCAAAATATCAGTATCCAAATCCACACTTCTTGGATATGATGATGGCTCTCCCACATGGCTTAATAAGTATAATTATTAATGGGGATGCCCCCCCAATCAAGTTATATACTTGGGCATCTCCTTCTCTGTTAACCCCTGTCTAAAAGAAATGTGGTTATGGTTTAAAGGAAAATTAGACAACAATATTGGCAAATGGAATAAGCAATTTATTCGTCTCTTGCTAGCATAATTTAGGTTTGTCAAAAGATGCTATCTTCCTATAGCTTTTATTAGGCTTGAATCTGGATGTTTAGTAACTAACAAATTATTGATATTCAAAATACCATTAGGAATTTCCTAAGGTTTGATGGGAAAGGTAATAGGAAGTGGCACTCAATTAAATGGAGCTAGTGTTGTCTTAGTAAGAAGGGAAAACTGGGGTTGAAGAACCTCAAAATATAAGGGATTTCTCTAGCTACCAAATGGATCTTTAATGATCTTGAAGGGAAAGAACCATGTAAGGTTTTAATAAAAAATAACATAAAGCTTATTGTTCCTAAGAAAGACAAGGGCTAGAAAATGCTCCCATTTAGTGACCTCATGACTAGCAATTTCCTTGTCTCCTCGACTGGTTCTAATATTTTCAAGGCAATATGGAATGCTTGGGAACTCGCTAGAAAATTGATCTCTAATAGTAGGATTCTTAGCAATGATTTATATATTTGTAGTGAAAGATATATCTAGTGGAATTTATTTTACAAGGGTAGACCTCTAGCTGCCACTAAGGATGCTCTACCAAAAGTTAAAAATTTGGTTGTTTCAATAATATAATTTCTAATATTCAATAACCTCTTGGTTTGAGCTCTCTTAGAAATTTTAGTTTGCTACATCCAATTGGAGGACATACTCCATGTTAAAGGAGCCTCCTCTCACTCTCCATCTCCCTAAGCCGTGTGCTATGGATGAAGATAGATATTGTTCCTTTACCTAGGTGGATGACACTCTGCTGATGAGGACCAAAGCTAAGATGATCTATGATTCTTTATGCTATAATTCTTATTTGATTATGCATGTTAACTTTATGTGGTAAATGGATTGCATTATTATGGATTAGCAAAAATAAATTACTTGGTAATGGGGCAGTGATATTGCTCCTAAAAATAAAGGCTTCATTGGCTCTTTATTCTTTATAGGCTCCCCTTTAAGAATAACCAACATGACATTTTTATTTATAATATATGTAGGGTAGCTAAATCTAACATGCATATCTTTTTGGATTGTATTACTGCTTAAGAATTCTAGAACTTATTTGGGATTAAATTTTCATTATGGATCAATTTTCTTTTTTATTAAAGATCAAACAAGTTTTGGAAACCCCTTACAACAAGTTTTGAACACACCTAAAATCCTAGGATTTTGCATGGATCTAGAACCCAAAGAATAACATTGCCAAAAGATTCAACATAGACTACCAACAATCCAACCTCAACCTAACAATTAAGAATGATCATTGAAGAACCAACTAAGAAAAGGAGGCCAAAGCCATCGTATAAAAAACTCACACAACACTGAAAGATGCCAATAAAATAAAATTCAAGAGTTTTATCAAGGCTCCCTTAACCTTCACCAGATAGCAAGGGTTTTTCCAGGCACCCATAACTTTAACATTGGGTTTTAACAAGGATCCTAAAACCATACCATCTAGAGTCTTCAAGAGAAGCATAAGGAAACAATCTAGAACTAGAGGGTTTTGAAAGGCTCCCAAAACCATCAAGTTGAAACCAATAAAGACAATCTATTTGAAATTTATCTCCCTACCATCATAACTCCTTTCCACCTCAATATGAAGAAGACCCACCTCAATAGGAATTGAATGGAAATAGACTACCAGCTAGACCAACCAAACACCCTTCAACCTTACCAAGAAACACTTCCTATCTTCTCCAACAATAACCATCTTCACCTCAATAGAAGATAGCTCGAGCTCAATAGAAAACTCCTGCATTGCTTGATTGTTATTTATTTCAATAAAAAAATGAATATTAGTTGAAAAATATTTTCTTAAAGATACATATCAGTTGTTTTTTTAATTTCCACTAAATGTTTTGGGATGTTACATATTCTATTAGAGCTACCAAGTTCGATAGTGAACCTTAGTCTCGCCATGAAAAAAATTGAGTAGAAACTTAACATACACTATTGTGCTTCAGAGGGTGCGATTGTGACGAACAACTTGGAAGAAAGTTTGAAACCCCTTATGGGTTCACCTTTGGAATCTTTGTCTCATGCATGACTATAGATTTTTTTCATTTCCCTCAGATACAAAGACAATGGTTGAGGTGATTGACCAGCTTCGAAGAGAAAGACGTGATTGGACAATTGCCAACAAAGAAGCATTCAAGGCATCCATTTTGAAGAAACTTGGAATCAAAACTAAACCTAACCTTAAGAAACCACCTGAGAAGGGTAAAACCACTATTGAGCCTATCAAACAGCATGCAAATTCTCTCCATTATTAAGAGGAATCCATCAGATGAAGTGATAGCGACTCCTAAATGAGAGTCTACAAATTTTTTAACTATTATGATTGTAATCCGTTCTGGATTGTAAACTCTATTTTTGAAATATGCTCTTATTATATATGTATATATAAGTAAAAGTTGGAATTGATCTAATAAGCTTAAATTAATTTTGTTCAAATAGGAAAAACATCCATGACATGAACAATTCCACAAATAATTTAGGAGATTCTGAAGACTATGAATCTTTTTTTGTTTATAAATAGTTAAAAAAATTGATTCTTAATTTAGTTAAAATATTAAGTAATACATTGTTACTTGATGCAAAATACCGTGTTCAAATTTCTGTTTAATTTCTATTGAATGTTTTAATGAATTACATTTGAATTTTCTTCAATGCATATGAAATGTTTTATTAAATTATGTTCAAATTTTTCTCAATTACTATTACATACTTTACTATGACTATTAAGTGTTCGATTGTTTATTTTATGCATATTTTATATTACTAAATGTTAATATTTTTTAATTTTACGTTGTAACTATTTATGGATATTTTTATTCTCATAATTCTAAAATACTAACTTCAGTTTTATGTTATTTATATTTAGCAAATAATCAAAACCATGGATGTTTCTAGAAATGCATCAGAAATTGTTGTTGCAAGCCTAGATGTATCTGTGAATTCAAATGAATTCATTGAGAACCATATTGAGAAATGTGTGAGAATAGTTTTGGAGTGTTAAAACAAAACTGTCAAAGGATAAATGAAAACACAACCTTAATGATTGATTATGTTAAAGAATTGGAAATATTAATGGAAGATGTTGCGAAAAAAGTTAAGGAAGTTTACGCAATAGCATCAAAATTTCCATATTGTTTAAAAGAAATATATTGTGATCATTATGAAAACACGGATCGAGATACCATCCTCATCATTGAAGAATTTGTTATCTATTTACATCATTACAATAAAGTATTATTTGTTCAGTTACTTCTTGGGTGGCCCTTAATAATTCTTAAATATTGAAGTTTTTTGTAGTTCAAAGGACATGGATGTATATTTGAAAACAAAAGTTTGTATTACTTAAGGATGAGATATTTAATTCTACCAATAAATAATTTTATGCAAAACTAGTGTTATTTATCTTTCATAGAAAATATATTTTTTAATATTATTTTTCATACACGTGGTTTTCTAAAATTTGTCACATTAAGTATATTTTACAAGTGAATGTGTTGTAAATATATAAAAGATAATTCTCAAAAAGTTTACAAAAATTTTATGCATTTTCTCCACCAATAAATTTAAGTTTCAAATGATTCAAAAAATGTTGTATTAATAAGGCTCATGTATATAATAATAATTGTCACAATAGATAATAATTTCATTTCTAATATTAATTGTTCAATATTTTGGAAATATCTATACCCTCATGGATGTTCCCTGGATTGTTGGGGGTGATTTTAACATGATTGAATGCCCAAAAGACAAGCTAGGTGGCCTTAACCTAAAATGGAAGGATGGGGAGAAATTTCACTAGGCTAGGTTGAAGAATAAACTCAGGTTATTTGATCCTCTAGAAGGTCTAAAGGAGTATGCTGATTTATGGTATACATGGTGCAACTTCCAACAAGGGGGAAAAGTAATACATTGTAGGTTGGATAGGTTTTATGTAAATACAGATTTCTTCTCCTTCAAGCAAGAGGATAACAGAACTATAGTGAAGGTATGTCCATTCAGCCGCTCAGATCACTATCCAATTATTGCATAGATTATATTAAAGTATAATTCTACCTCGCCTTTTGTGAGGGAGGGAAAATTTATCCTTAATTACAGTTTATCAGAGGATCAGGATATTAGGAATGATATCTACATGATTAGGAAAATAAATAAATGGGATTGTCACACCCTATTTTTCATTGATAAATGGAGCATAAATGTTGAGAGTTAGAAGAACCTTTTACAAACACTTGGTAAGCATAAAGCCAAAGATGGTAGGAAACTAGAAAGGGATTTAGGGGATAATCTACAAGTGATGAAAGCCCAGAACCAAAATGACCTCGCCAATCCATTGATTTTTCACTCTCTATCTCATACCATGGACATGGTAAGAAACATTCAACATAAAAAAATACAAATAATTAAATAGACAACTAGAATAAATTAGTTGCACCATGGAGATAAAGGCTCCAAATTCTTCTTTAATATGTTGAGATAGAAGGAATACAAGGAAATAATTGAAAGAATCGGGGAAAATGGTAAGTAGCTGGTGGAAATTGAGGATATTAAAGCCATTTTTTTTCTCTACTACTAGAAGTTATTCACCTTTGAAGGTAATTCTCCCTCTAGTCTCTCTACTGGTGATAAATGTAAGGTTTTCATCTGAGAAAGGATCTCAGATAAAGAGGTTGGATCTCTCAATAAACATCTTTCAATTGAAGAAATTCATAAGGCCATTAGTTCCCTTAAAAATGATAAGGCCATGAGCTTTGATGGATTTTCTATTGAGTTTTACAAAGGAGTTAAGGATTTTTTTAACGAGGACTTGTTGGAGATATATGAGGAAGCTCTAGCTAGAGGTACCTTAGGCACTGAAATTAATAAAGGGGTGGTTAAAATCCTCCCTAATGATGGAGACAAATCTCTTATTAAAAATCAGAGGCCAATAAGTTTGTTGAATGTTTCATACAAAATAATTTCCAAGATTATTACTATTAGAATTGTGTATATTCTGCCAACTTTGTAGGCAATACTCAAACTTGTTTTATTATGGAAAGATATATTATTTAGAACCTCATTAGAAGTTGGAAAGCCATGAATTGGAAAAAGTTAGCCAATGAGAATGTTGTGATGTTCCTCATTGATTATGAGAAGCCTTATGATCGAATAGAGTGAAGCTTCCTCACTATAAAGTTGGAAGCTTTTGAATTCCAAAATGAATTTTGTAGAGTGGTTAGGATCCTTCTTAATGAAACCTCTGGACAACTTGAGGTTAATTATTCCCATACTAAATCCCTCAGGATGAGAAGATCTATTAGGAAAGGATGCTCACTGTCTCCTAGCTCATTTTCTATTGCCTCTGATGCTATTTACTATCCGCTTAAAGAATCTTCCTTGTTGCCAAGGATTAAAGGCATTTCTTTACCTAATAAAGTGGATCTAATTAATACCCAATTTGCAGATGATACAACCCTTTCTCTATAGCTTGAGGAGGTCAATATGGACTCCTTAATGTTAAAACTTAATGTGTTTTGTGAGTCCTCGGGGGCCAAAATATCAATATCCAAATCCACACTTCTTGGATGGGATGATGCCTGTCCCACATGGCTTAATAAGTATAATTATAAATGGGGATGTCCCTCCAAGAAAGTTAGATACTTGGGCATCTCCTTCTCTATTAACCCATATCTAAAAGAAATGTGGTTATGGATTAAAGGAAAATTAAACAACAAGCTTGGAAAACAGAATAAGAAATTTATTCGTCTCTTGCTAGCACAATTTAGGTTTGTCAAAAGATGCTATCTTCCTATAGCTTTTATTAAGCTTTAATTTGGATGTTTAGTAACTAACATATTATTGATATTCAAAAGACCATTAGGAATTTCCTAAGGTTTGATGGGAAAGGTAATAGGAAGTGGCACTCAATTAAATGGAGCTAGTGTTGTCTTAGTAAGAAGGGAAAACTAGAGTTGAAGAACCTCAAAATATAAGGGATTTCTATAGTTACCAAATGGATCTTTAATGATCTTGAAGGGAAAGAACCATGTAAGGTTTTAATAAAAAATAACATAAAGCTTATTGTTCCTAAGAAAGACAACGCCTAGAAAATGATCCCATTTAGTGACCTCATGACTAGCGATTTCCTTGTCTCCCTGACTAGTTCTAATATTTTCAAGGCAAAATGGAATGCTTGGGAACTCACTAGACAATTGATATCTAATAGAAGGATTCTTAGCAATGATATAAATATTTGTAGTGAAATATCTATCGAGTGGAATTTATTTTACAAGGGTAGTCCTCTGGCTCCCACTAAGGATGCTCTACCAAAAGTTAAATTTTTTGTTGTTTCAATAAATATCATTTCTAATATTCAATCAACCTCTTTGTTTGAGATCTCTTAGAAATTTTAGTTTCCTACATCCAATTGGAGGACATAATCCATGTTAAAGGAGCCTTCTCTCACTCTCCATCTCCCTAAGCCATGTGTTGTGGATGTAGATAGATATTGTTCCTTCACCTGGGTGGATGTCACTTTGCTCATGACTACAAAAGCTAAGATGATCTATGATTATTTATGCTATAATTTTGATTTGATTATGCATGTTAATTTTACATGGTAAATGGATTGTATTAATAAGGATTAGCAAAAATAAATTACTTGGTTATGGGGTAGTGATATTGCTTCTAAAAATAAAGGCTTCATTGGCTTTTTATTCTTCATAGGCTCCCCTTTAAGAATAACCAGCATGATATTGATATTTGTAGTATATCTAGGGTATCTAAATCTAACATCCATATCTTTTTGGATTGCATTGTTGCTTAAGAATTCTAGAACTTATTTGGGATTAACTTTTCATTATGGATCAAACAATTTATTGATTAAGGATCAAGCAAGTTTTGGAAACCCCTTACAACAAGTTTTGAAGGTACCTAAAATCCTTGGATTTTGTATGGATCTAGAACCCAAAGAAGAACGTTGCCAAAGGATTCAACATAGATTACCAACAGCTCAAATGCAGCCTAACAATTAGGAATGATCATTGAAGAACCAACTAAGAAAAGGAGGTGAAAGCCATCCTATAAAAAACTCATACAACACCAAAATATGCTAATAAAATAAAATCCAAGGGTTTTATTAAGGCTCCCTTAACCTTCACTAGATACCAATGGTTTTTCTAGGCACCCATAACTTTAACATTGGGTTTTAATAAGGATCCTAAAGCCATACCATCTAGAGTCTTGAAGAGAAGAATAAGGAAACAATCTAGAACCACAGGGTTTTGAAAGGCTCCCAAAACCATCAAGTTGAAACCAACAAAGAGAATCCAGTTGAAAGTTAGCTCCCTACCATCATAAATCCTTTCCATCTCAATATGAAGAAGACCCACCTCAATAGGAATTGAATGAAAACATACCACCAGCTAGACCAACCAAGCACCCTTCAACCTCACCAAGAAACACTTCCTATCTTCTCCAACAATAACCATCTTCACCTCAATAGAAGATAGCTCCACCTCAATAGGAAGATCCAAAAAAGACCAAAGATGTTGACATTGATAAACAAACTAGCCCAATCAGGCACTCTCCACATTAATACAAGAGACCAAATCCAAGACTACACAATTGGAAAATCAAGTGCCGTTCTAAGATGCAACACCATCAAGAAGAGTAGACCTCCATAGGGATTTTGAGAAGAGCTAAAGAAGCAAATACATGAGAAAAAATGCCTGTGTGAAAATGGACATGGGAACTAAACTATGATTCCTAAGAAAGGAAGCATGGGGGTCAAAGGGAAACCCCACCACAAAGAAACCCCATAACAATCCCTCCAACGAATAGTGTTGAAAAAGGCCAACAAACTCTTATAGATCAAGAAGACCACACCACACCAAACAATACTTAGTGTGGAGGTATAAAGGTGGAATGAGGGCTAGAGACAATAGATTGAAGACAAACATACCTCAAGCATGGTTGAACCACATCCAGGATATAAACATGGGCCCAAAAACCCACATAGGACCACTTGAAATGGGACACACATTGGAGTGAAGAATCCAAAGGATCATTCTACAAATCCAACATGACATCATATCAGTATCCATAAGAAAGCATGGGTTAGATCATAACAATAGAAAATGATAGAAGAAAAGGCTCTAAAGAAAAATTAATGACCAAATATAAAAATAGGAGGTGAGAGCGATGAGCATCCACTACCAAATAGGGGACCAAAGGAAGATTTAACATCAAGTAAATCCCACAACTAGTCCACACCAAAAGAGAGGAGGCAGGCCAAACCCACCTCATCCTCATAGCCATCTTCATCATCCTCATTTGCCTCTCCTACAACATCTTCCTTGCCCAAAACCCTAACCCTTGAACCACTTCCACTATCACTCCAGCTCCCGCTCATTTTGTTATAATGTATCATGATGTTGTTATTGGTCACATTTAGAGGCTTAAAAAAGGACTACAATTTATTTTGGTTCCTTTTATCTTTTGCAATTCTTCAGATTATTTGAAATATTGGGAATGAGGAAAAGGATCATGGTAAGGATAGGTTTCTTACTAGGTCTCTAAGGAGACTCATTTTTTCACAATGTTGACTTGTAGGTTTCCATTGTTATGAGGCTCACAAGAAGGAAGTTTGAGAGGTTCGTTGAAGATAGGACAACTAGAGTATATATGTCTGAACTATCACATGGATACACTTGGTCCAAATTTAACATCGAGAGAACCTTATTTGTCAATGCATTGGAAACTTTCATAAACAAGATCAATGAAGGAAGGAATATTGAAAGGCAATAGTAGGCCCAATTAGTGGCAATGGGAGCAATACTAGTGAATAGTAACATGACCATTATATGAATGGAGGGTCCTCTTGGTTCAACCTCCTGGATTGATCTGTAGAAGCCTTTGGTAGTTCTTTTTTTTCTTAGTCATGGTCGTGGCAGTCTTTTTTAGTCTGTTTTCAGTTATGGTTCACTCTTGTTTATATGTCCACAACATAGGGTCCATCTTGTATAATACATGGGGTAAATTTTATATTTGACTCGTTCACAAGATTATCTTTGTACGTACTATTGTATCTTTTTTAGACTGATATCTCTAGTACTGGGCATATGGTTATGAGGACACGAGTCCTCTCTACTACAAATTTTAATTGTAAATAGTTTATCCCTTATACTTAATACCAAAATAAAATAAAATTATCTAACAGATATTTATTGCATCTCATCTAAAGTTTCTCAATATATTTTTACAGTATCTGTGATATTATTGGATTTTAAGATATATAGAAAACAAGTCGATGGTATAGAAGGTTCTTTGGGGTACCATACACTATGCTAGTGTTAACATAATCATTTCAAGCCATGTAAATGGTCTTAAGAATAATTAAAGATTCATTATTGAAGTATTTTTTCATAATATTCTTCTAATAGAATAACTATTTATAAAATAGATCAATGGTGATAGTTTTGATTAAGTAAATCAGTAAGGGTCCAATTATGTAAGCATAATAGTCATCAAGGCAATGGAGACATTTCATAAGGAGTGAAACAACAAAAAATATAACTTTTAACCAAAGCTAAGAACCAATGAGAAACAAGGGTCCATACCCTAGAAAGAGAAATACAATTTCAAAAAAGATGAAAAAGGGGGAGAAGAGGAAATAGTATCTTTCCTCTGTATGTTGACAATAGTCCAAGATAGAGTATCTTTAAAAATCCCTTGAAGAAGGGAAAGAAGAGGAGGGTGTCCCCACTTTGGGAGACCAACCAAAATGGGGAAATAAAGAAGGAGAGGTAGATAATGTTAGCAACCCCCAAAGAAGGAGCAAATTTAGGAGAGAAACTGAGAGAGATCACTCAAAGGAAGGAGCCATAGGCGGAACCCATGAGGGGACAATTGGCTCTCCATAAAATAACTCCTTATAATCCTAGGAAGAAACATACACAAATAGATTGTCAACCATTAAGAAATCATGGGAAGCATTCTTCCACCAAGTAGAAGGTCCATTCTGATGACCCAAAGAGCAAGCTAGAGCCAAATGTCTAATACAAAAGCAATAGTGAGAGTTGAAAGGGACACAATCCTCATAGTCTAAAGGTTGATATCAAGGCCAATCACCAACCATCAAAACTACCTCACTAAGAAGAGGAAAAGAGATATGAAAATCCACCAAGAAATGAGCATATGTAAAGTTCCCTATTTTAGAAGTCGACTCATCAACCTTCAAGAAGGAACCAAGAGTGTTACCAGTTGTTTTGTAAAAAGACATCTCTAAAAACTAGAGGGGAAGATTAGGAATCTTAACCCATATTAGACATACATTAAGCCACTCAAAAAGAGGGTTAAAAGAAGGAGACCAAGGCTTAAAGGAAAGAGGAGGATGTTCTCCCCAAGTAAACACTTTGTCTAGCACGAAATTCCTCTTGAAAATTTGTAAACCAGAGCATTGTTCAAGTCGAACTCCTCATTTTCCACCACATCATTCCCACATAACACCATAGGGGGGACTTACCACAAAGATGAGGATGGTGAAAACCACGAGGAGGAGAATTAATAGATTGATAGATATAGATGAAACCCTTAGTAGCTTTACTAGGACCCAAGGGAATAGATGCCACAAGCCTAGCACTAGAGGGACAATTAGGCACAAAGAAATCAACATATGCCCTAGGACAACCCAATTGAAAACCATGACAAAGTTTAAAAAAATGCCTCACACCTAGTAGAGGAGGAACAACACAACTAAAAACTCATGAAAATGAAGAGGAGCATAGGAAAAATCACCAAAAACCACTTGCAAATGAGGACAAAAACCATTGTACTTTTAGAAATTGCATCATCCCACACACGTACAACATAAATGAAAGTCATTGCATATAAGGGAACAACTAGAAAAAAGCTAGGGGTAGCAACTTGGGATGCATGAGAGATAAAAAGGAGTAGCAATACTGACATTTAAAAAAGAAAAAAGAAAAATGATCAATTGTGGTAGTTTCTAGATTCATGATCTTTTGTTAGGTAGAAAAATCTTGCGAAAGTGACATATGGTAGTGATGAAATCGTTACATAATCTTAGTTTATTTTTTAATGGTTGATATAATTGATTGGTATTTGATGTAAGAATTTTTAATAAGTCTTAAGTTGAGGGATACTATAGAGAAAAAATATTTGGATAAGTGAGATCAATGTATAAAGAGGTTTTTCATTGAAAGTGTATAGATTGAGGAAGTGACCTAAATGAACAGCTAGTTTTATTTTAATATATGTTATTTAAATTAATAAAAAAATTTACTTTCTTTTTGTTCAATACTCTTTTTCTCAAAATGGTTCTTTGGTTAAACATTGTGTTTCATTAGCTATCTGGATATTATTTGAATATATTTTTCATAATTTTATTACTGGACATTTTGATACAATAAAATAATCTCTACTTTGATCATATAATTTAATATTCTATTATGATCATTGTCAAATATTTTCATCATATTTGTTTTTTTTTGTGTTTATTATTGTAGTAAGAACTTTTTTCAATTCTATGAAAATTGAGGGATCAATGAATTGAAATTCATTATCAACAACAAATTGGGTATCTTTGATAACATTATTTATACTAGATAATAATTCTATAAATACTATCTATTTATCTCTTTTACATATATCTCAATGAATGTATTACAAGAAAAAACTATATTATTTATGAAAAGAATTTGGCTCAACATAATATTCGTGTACACGCATAGTGAGTTATGATTTTTTAAGAACTAATTTGTAACAATAAAAAAGTGGATTGGAACTTTGTAGTTGTTCATCTCAATTCATTTAATTTAATCTTAAGTTAGCTAATTTCAATAAATTACAAATTAAGATAAGATTAAGTACCCTATTTTACTTTATTCTTTACCTAGATACTAAAAAAAAAAAAATTATAATTTAATAAGTATAAATTGATATTTATTAGATATGTTGGGAAAATGGTTTCCGTTCATCTACATAGCAACGTATTTAAAAAAAAATACATAAATATCAAAATAAAAAAATTAGTATGAAACAGTAGCTAGCACCATCAAGCTAGTGCTAACAACAAAAAAATGACCCTCCGAGATTAGAAACAGTTAAAAAAATCTCAAAATAAAATACCAATACACAAATAGAAACAAATTATCCTATATAGTTCAAGACCAATATATCCAAGTCCTTCACCATCTTTTTTTACAATATTATCCCAATTCGAAACATCTATGATGAGACAATCGTCATCCTTTTATATTCTTTTTTGAGGACTAAATTTTATCCTCTTAAAATTGCTTAGATTGTTGAAGTCTTGTTGAAGAGTTAGCACATTTGAGATAACTTTTATCATTATATTTTTAATGAGGTTCAATTATATCATTCATGACACTCTTCATATTCATTGGTCCTCTTTTATGGATCTTCACGATGTCACACATATCTTTCCATCTATTATTAAATATATAACAATATGGTTTTTAATAATAATGTCCTTACACTTATCTAGATTTGTAAGCATATCATTCATTATTTTCTGCGTTTTTATTTTCCTAACCCTCACCACATTCATCACAACTATTAGCATCCCCAAAATCTAGATTATGCTTGTCCAATTCCTAATGATCCATCATAAAATACTTATTAATGGAGTAATAAATATTATTGCCTAAGTCATTAAGATGAACAAAATAGAAGATTTTGGCTAAACTAACATTCCTTCTCTATCATTTTCTTGCATAGACATATGACTCCTTCAAGGTATCACTCTCTTGATTTGAACTTGAATTCAATATCAAAATTATCATCCCAAAATTTAATTATAACATTCTTTTTACTAGCCTTCATAGAAGAACCTAACTTTCCCGTTTTTTTTTTTTTTTAAAAGAGAGTAATTTGCCATAGTGAAGACCCAATATCCTTAAGAACTTACTTAAATTTATCTTTCAAAACAAAGTTACGAAAAATAAGTTATCAAATTTAGCATATACAACATTTAAAGGTGTTGGGTTCACATACCATCCAATGAGGATTTGAGTAGACTTATTTTTTTACAAAGTTACATGTGACGCAATGAGGATGCACCGCATAAAGTGTAAAGAATACACATATTATGATTTAGAAAATACTCTAGAAAACAGATTAAGTATTTTAAGAGCTTCAAGTAAAAGAGCTTGTGGTAATCAAGGTGAGGAGTGGGGACCTAATGGTGAGTAAAAATTTTATCAAAGAGAAACCATGCATCGACTATTTATCTACTATGTACTAATAATGAGGTAATGAGATGTTGTGGGGAATGAATAAATATTACGAATGGTTTCTTAATTTTGAGTAAAGTTGGAGCATATGAGCTACTAAAGGAAATAGAAGTAGAAACTAATGAGTAGGGGTAAATAACCATATTAGAAAATATAGAAAATAAATAAAAAAATAGTTGCACACATTCTTTAAGACACATGGAAATTAATGACAATGGATCAATTAGTTAATATTATAAAATTAGAGGGGTCTTTTGGTGTGAAGGAATTATAAATTGGTTTCTAATAATAGTATAGAAAAAGAAACATGGATTAATTTGTGATAATAATATATAGAAGAAACTGTGGAAGGAGCATAAAATGTTAAAGACATTGAAATCAAATAACTAGAGACAAGGATAGATCTATAACCTCATAAAATGTCACAAAGGACATGGAGACAAAAATATTACAAACCTACGATCAAGAATAAAAAATGTATCTCCACAAAATGATCTCACCAAAAAAATTATACCTATAAATTTTATCTATAGAGCAAAGAGAACATAAAGCCACAATGAGAAATGCATGAGAATAAGAATTAGAGAGAAAAATCCTTGATGTGAAATATTTATTTAAATAAAATGCTAAAGTAAGAAAATTAACTTTGAAAAATTATGATAATATGAAGCGATATGTTTAAAAGGGAATTACAAACCATGGTGAATACATAACACTAAGAGAACACATGCACTAAAAGAGAAAATGCAAAATTAGGCTGACAATATAAATTTAAATAGTGTTTATAGTTTAGATTATAATTAATACAAAAAATATAGAAAAAACCTTTATTGATTCTTATTTACCTTGTGGCCACCAGTCAGATGGAGTGCCTTCGGAAAAAGGGTATGGAGATCGAATTCCTTAAAGAGGGTAGTAAGGGTATTGTTGATACTTTTATGGATAATCTAGGACCAAATAAATAAAAAAAAATCCTTCAACTGACCTAGAAAATGAACGAGGACGTGGACAAGATAAAATTGAATCATGAAAGTAGGATACAAAATTTGGAGGTGAGTGTTACAGAAATAAAGGACAGTCTGAAAAATCTAGTTGAGATTAGCAAGGCTACAATGAATAATAGTTCAGAATGTTTGTTGAGCGTCAAAAACATGATTGCGGATTATAGGGTTGATCCCATTGCAACTCCTCTACCATCTTCTTGATGGTCTCTGGGTTCATTGCCTTAGGAGGCATTGTAGCAGCCTCTTCTCTAAATTTTGAGTTTGACAAACACTATTCCACCCTTGGTATAGCTCTGATACCAATAAGATGTAGAGGGTTTGGGATGTTATATCAATTTCTTGGTTTTTACTCAAAAAGGGTCTCCACTTGGTATCACCCAATGGACAAATATCTTTAACCTTCTCAAGGTTTCTAGAGCTTTCCCTAGACCCTTCCCAAGGATCTCTTCACTCAGGACAACTCACAACTGACAAGGAGTCTCCTACCCCTAAGGTTCCAACCCTTCAACCAAGTACAACTAACAACCCCAAACCCCAAGCAACAAGATCTTTACTCAAAAGGTGGAATCTAACCTAGGTGAGTGTTTACACATGTGTTATATGTTATTTTCACTAATCTTTACCCCTTATATGGGTGTTTACTACCCCTTTGTATATTTTCCTCTTTTGGACCTAGGAAATAGGGCTACAAGCAATTAGCCCTCCATTTAGACTTTTCTTGATTTGTCTCACAACCTACCCAAACAACCCCCTGAATAAATTTGATATTCAAATACCCTTTTGGGCATTCTACAATATTCCAAACTTTTGCATTTGGGTTTTGAGTACGGATTGTCTAACCTTATTGACCCTATTTAGTCTCTTCTAGCTGGTATTGGGGTTTAAGCTCTCAAAAGCTTCACCAGTCACAAAGGAATGAAAGTATAATACTTGATAAGGGTCTAAAATTTTCCAAGGGTCCTTCTCATGCCAAGTTTTACCATCCTTCAATCTACTGTTGAAGGTTTCCACCCTCTTTCCCTACTACACAGGCTTGCCACATGAGCAATGCCAAGCCTAGGGCATCATCTTACGAAAGAAAAATGAAACTTCCTATTTCCAAAACCACCAGGAAAATCTAGTATACATGAAAAACCAACATCCTCCTAAGTTTCAGATCAATCCCATAGAGAGATGTTGATTTGTGTCACTGTTTGCATCCAAACCCTGGTTTTGAGGGTTTTGTTAGGCCAGTGGGATAGAAAATTCACTTTCTTCCAGACCCAAAGGCTTCAAGACCTTAGATAAACTCAAAATGGATGGTGAACCTCTATTAAAACTTTCCAAATGTTTAATTCATTCCCACCATCCACAGGGAATTATGCAAGAACATAAAACTCAAGAAAAATGTAAGAAATCACAATAACTATTTGCTTTGAAGATAAGAAATTAATTCAATATCATCTCTCTAACTAGTAGGAATCATTCCTCTATGCTTATATCATGCCAAGGAACTCCTCCAACTACCTCCAACACATACAATCAACCAACTAACCATTGGGATAACCACATTTCAAAATCTTGCAAGAAAAGTTGCTTAAGACAATAATGCAACTTTGCAACTTTTGTCAACTTTCTACAATTCGGTCTTGCCTTCACACCAAAGGTCAAGAATGAACATACCACACATTTTAGACCCCCTAAATACCAAAAATACAAATAAAATTCCCATACAAGGCCTTTGACCAAGTGACACACCTTGGGGCCTTAAGGCTTATTACACTACCTAGACCTAATGAATAGGTCTTCAAACACACACATTGCACATTCTATTCCTAAGAATAATCATGAATTAAAATGATGCAGACACATGTAAAAATTAAATAGACACATGTCCTAGTGCCCCTGCACCATACTCCCCTGGACAGGAAAACTCAAGTCCCTTAAGTTGCCAACTGGTTGATTGTAGTTCCATGCTTGAGGATATCACTTTCACTCATCCAAGTAGCTTTAGACTCAGGAAGACCCTTCTATTTGACTAGATAGTCATTGTACACACCTTTCCTTGTTTGTTTGATCACCTTGGAGTCAAGAATGCACTCCAGTTTCAATGGCTTTCTAGGTTGTAGATCCTTGATCCATTCTACATCCTCTTCCTCAAGAGATGAATCAGGTGTTCCATCTTTTAAGGATCCTTTGAAGGCTATCAAATCACATAAATTGAATATGGAATATATTCCCAAGTCTTCTAGAAGTTCAACTTCATATGCATTGTTGCCAAACTTACGAACCACCAAGAGGGGACCTATCTTCTTCATGAGTAGTTTAGAGGGTTGGCCTTTAGGTAACCTTTCTTTCCTTAGGTAAGCCATCACCAAATCCCCTACTTTGAACTGAACATCTCTCCTCTTAACATCTGCTCTGAGTTTATATTTATCACGAACTGACTCAAAAACCTAACAAGCTTAGAAAGACAACTTAAATTAATTTCACTCAACTTATAAATTATAAGATAAGACCCAAATTAGATGGAGTGAGTGAAATTTATGCAATATTAAGTATGCCTTATATTCTAGTGAATAGCATTGCAAATGATGTTCTATAAAATAATACAAGTTATAACATGAGAATATTGTCTATTGGATTTGATCCAACCCATTATGTATAAGTATGTTATACAAATTTTAAAAAGTGACTGCATTTTATAAAGTGCATGTTTAAAATCTTCTTTTAGGCCACTTTTTTGTTTGTCATCTTGATGCACCTACCAAGATTTGAATAAGTATACGAGAACATGCCCCTCGGGTGGGGAGAAAATACATGGAAAAAAATATAAAATGTGAAACAAGAGCATAAAAAAAGCAACAATAAGGGATGGTTGAAAAGGTCAAGGTGTGAAAACAAAGAAGAAAACTAAAGGAAAAAAAGTAAAATATAAGCTATGGGTACATAGATATATATGTTGTATGGTGTTGATTTATCATTGAAGGAACTTAGAAGACTCAATTTTTGTCTTTGAATTATCATAATTCTTTCCATCACTTTAATCATCCCAACAAAAATAATCAAATTTGTCTTCAATTATTTATGTTTATTGCTCATTTTTACATGCCTTCACTATTACATTTTTTTTTACTTGCATTCCTCCATGCTAGTTATAAACACATGGTCAATAATTGTAACATTGGGAATCTCCTTTCAACCTATTATTTTTCTTCACTTGTGTTTGTGATAGAATGATAGAAGTTTGGTGCACCATAATGTCTTGCTTTAGTTTCAAAATCATCCTCTGTACATGAAATGATACTATTTAGCACTTTTTTTTTTGTTTCTCTATTTTGTTCATGTTTGATTTGATCTTTGTGTGACTATGTTTTGTTTTTTGTTCCCTATTTTTTCTTGTTCTTCTTATAAAATATCATGATACATCATGGATTCCTTTATCTTCATATTGAATTTGTTTTAGAGGTAGGAAATATGTATCTAAAGTGAAATGACACAACTCTACATTTAGTTTAGATCCATCTCTTAGAGTCTCAAATACTCTTCTTGAATAGATTTGACACATTGGTGTACTTAAAGGCATTACATTTCCACAATCCTTGTGATTGAAATTAGCTATTTTTGGATTAGACTGTGTGTTATAAGAAGAAACAATCTACTATAGAAAAGCTAGTGTACTATTGAAGGAAATAATTTATAGTGTTGTAGCCATGGTCTACCAGGTAATATGGATAATAGGCAAGATGAAACCACCCAAAGTGTTAATTAGTATTTCATTTTTATCTTTAAAGACATGACTAAATGAATATAATATTTTTGTTTAATGTGTGTATAAATTAGGAAATATATTATGAATTATATAACATATTGATTTGTATGATCAACAAGAATATCGTGAATACCAATATGAAGGAACTTTGTTGTGATGTATAATGATCTATAATGATTATTTTGTGGTATCTCATTATCATGGAAAGAAATCAATAGAGTAAGACTCGAAGTAAAAGATGTCTAATATCAATTTTCATGGCCCCCACAAAAGCATGATCATGTAATATATTTTTATTTAAAATAAGTTCATCATCGACCCCACACATATCATGTTTATAGACTTGTAATCAACTTATGAGGTGCAACTTGTAGATTTGCATTATCATTAATGCCTTCAACTTTGATCTTGTACACACACACACACATACATATGGTGCAGGGGAACCCAGTGGACATAATGATTCCAATCAATGAAAAATTTAATCTTTCTTGTCTTGAATGTAATAAGGATCTCAAGATCCAAGTGGAACAATATCTTGTTTGTAAGGCTTTATAGCCATCTTGTTTATTTAGTCATGTACTAGGGTCTAGGGGGTCAACCTTTGTCACACTTGTTCAAATGGACCAAGATGAGTCCTGAAAGATGTCATTTGTGTTATATGGGCATATTTTACTCCTATGTAATTATTTTGTGTTGTCTTGGTCAGTTGTAAGGCCAAGAGTGCAAATTTATACATTGTTGTCAAATTGTCATGACAACTTTTGTTGTCAACTTAACAACCTTTGTGGTTAGTTAGTCTCCAATGGTCCTATGGTTCAAATTTAAGTTGTGGAAGTTGGGAGAAGTTGGATTTTTCCTAAAATATCCTCTTATGCCAAACTTGTATAATGATTTAGATTTGATAAATGAGAAGCCATCTTTGTTGTAAGAACTTGTGTCTCAGTCCGTGTATTCTCTTTGTTTCATTATTGTATCCGATTGGTAAATGATTCTAATGTGTTTGGAGGGTTGAAAAATTGATATATCTAACATATAGAAGTGGTTTCAAGAGTTTAAATAGAGTTTGTAGCCAAGGGATTGAATTTCTTCAGTTCTAGGTTCTAAGAAAACCCTACCTAGGGTTTCACAAGACATGGTTGGTTCCTGACATTCCCAAGAGTGAAAATTCCTGAAACTCAAGGGGATGTTGGAACAAAATGTGTATCATAGCATGGTAGGGTTGAAAAAGGTGGACATGAGTGGAGGAGAGAGAAAGGTGCACTGAAATGCTTGGCATTGTGTAATGGCAAGCAATTGAAGAGGGGTAGTTTGGTTTGTGGTAAACTAGTTGAGAAGGCCCAAAATTATTGTGCAATCCTTTTTTTTTACACATTTTATGAGTGCCCAAATTGTTGTGAATTTTCTGTGAGTCCATTCTAGAGGGGTTGCTTTGTAAAATAGGCCTAATTGGGGCTCTTGACCAATTAGGACAGGTAGTATTCCATACATCTTTTCTAAATGACTCCCACTTTAACCTTACATATGTAATAGAGGGCCCAAAAGGGTACTCAAATCTGGAAAAAAAATTCAAGTAGTTTGGGAAGTTTGTGAGTTTCTCCCCAAAAACTCAAAAACTAGGGCTACAAGGATTGTGAAGCCTTTGTGAAGAACAAGGTTATTAGGAAGTTTGTAGAAAACTTCCAATGCATGAAAAATGTTAGGAAATATTTTAAATGACATGTTACGAAGGTGGTTTGGGTTTGTTCTTTCTTGTTGGTGTTTTAGTTTTTTGAGTGCATATATAGCCTAGTGTGAGTAAGGGCTATAGGTAGAGGTATATTGTCTAACATTGAGTGGTGTCCACCATTTCTGTTGTGAGTCTATTTCAAGGTTGATGTGTGGAAGTAAGTCTCTTTTTGATTGATCAATTGGAGCAAGTTGAGTGAGTGTGTTGGGGTTGGGAATCCTACCTAGTTTCCCTGTGGCTCTACATCAACATACACACACACACACACACACACACACACACACACACACACAGATATATATATGTACATGTACATATAAATATACACATACATATACATATACATATACATATACATATACATATACATATACATATACATATACATATACATATACATATACATATACATATACATATACATAAACATATACATATACATATACATATATATGTGTGTGTGTATACATGTATGTATGTATGTATGCATGTATGTATGTGTATGTGTATGTGTATGTGTATGTGTATGTGTATGTGTATGTGTATGTGTATGTGTATGTGTATGTGTATGTGTATGTGTATGTGTATGCGTATGTGTATGTGTATGTGTATGTGTATGTGTGTATATGTATATATGTATATGTATATATATATATGTATATGTATATATGCATATATGTATATATATATATGTATATACATACATACCATATAGGTGGACATCCCACCATATCTCCAAGCATCAAACACCCAGACCCAAACATTGAACCAAACATTAAACCAAATACTGGCTGGCATGATAAAAAAAGAGAGCCAACCCTTTCACAAGTGGGAGGACAAAAAGCACCACTAGACCTACAGACAATCTATAGACAACCACATACCTATAGGCAATCTACAAACAACCACAAACCTATAGACAATCTACAAATAACCACCACTACTCAGAAACTCGAAACCAAAAAGTGCATTACATACTTTTGCACAAAATTTACATGTATTAAAATTATTACATTCTGGCCACATTTTTTAATTAGGCCAAACATTGCATACCAAATTTTGACAAAATGAAACAAAAGCTCCATTGAACCTAGCATGTGTAATCATTCTTTTTTCTCATTGTGCCCTCCTCAAAACTGACCTCTTCCTCTTACCCTTCACCTTCAATTCCTACATTGCATGTCCAAAGATGCCAATTCCATGGGATTTCACTTCCCTCTCCCTCAAGTAAATCTTTATTAAGTCCCAACCTATTGTGACTTTTGTGTAGCACTCATCACGATCAATCCCAAAAGCCTAGCAAATAAAAGGCACCAGCTCTCTCGATTTGTGTATGCCATCGATGTCAAGACCTTTGCTAGCATCGAAACCTACTCTAGGCATGGGCATTTCAAGCAATTCCATCTACCCACACAACCACTCATCCTCAACATAACACCCCTCAAAACCTATACCAAAACATCCTTCTTTTCACCCAACTCCAACCCCCATGCCATCACCATGGTGACGACATCAACATTCGTGTGATATTTGTGCATGGTCTTCAAAATGCACTCATCCAAAAGGGTTTCCACTATTTGCACAAACGTCTCATCTCCAAACTTGAAAATGGATTTGATCCATTTAGCAATGGCATCGCCTATAAATGCTAGTTGTTGCTTGGATGTGTAGAGCGTAAAAGTTGCTTCCATTCTCACTAACACTTTGACATCAATAGCTATAGGAAACAACCATAAAGGAGCCTTATCATCTTTAAATAATACTCCCTCACCATCCCTAGATTCTCCTCCTTGTTGAGTAATTATGGCAATTAGATGCCAAAATGTACATCTTCACCTAGATCATCCTCCATGAGATCTTAGAAATACTCCACATGAATTTCATCCACTTCATCAAATAATGTCGCCCACTTGGAAAGTACATCTGCCACTTCATTTCCCTCCCTCTGTACATGTGAAGTGCAATAGTTATTTATTTTTTTTAAAGTCATTTGTAATAATCAAAATTAATTGATTATGATTCTAGGCTTGGGCTTCTCTTTTAATTATTGCATTGATAATATTTGGGAATCACCTTCTAGGTGTAAGTTTTGAATTCCCAATTTAATACCCCATTGAATGGCTAACATATTCGCTTTAGCTTTAGCCTCATTGTTCATTCCCTCCGATAATTTTTATGCTCCCAACACCACAATATTCTCCAACGAGTCTCTGATTACAAAACCCATCCCTAAGACTCCTCGATTTCCTTTTGATGCTCCATCAAATTTTTCTTTGTACCATCCTTGTTGAGGAGCTACCTGTTTCACTGCACATCTCAGGATCTCAACCGAATTGACCTAGCAAAGCCCATGAATGGGTCAAAATTTTATCTTTGGCTAGCACTGCTGAATTCAAATATCTTCCTTTGTAAATTCAACCTTTTCAAGGTGAAGTTGTGAAGAAGCTACTTCAACTACCTCCTTAATAATTGTTTTAGTTCTACTGCAGGCTCTATTTATAGATTTTGATTTATCTTTAAAAATCCTCCTATTTCTTTCTTTCCAAATTAGTGAAGGACATATCTTCCACACACATGAAAATACTGATTTCATCCTAAAAACTGGCCACCCAAAGAAAATATCCTTTGATAATGCAAGTAGAGGCCCATGCCACTCCAATTTCTGCAAAACTGTCATCCAACATTTTCTAGAAAATTCACAATTCAACAATAAGTGATCAACATTTTCTTCCACCTTGTTGCACAAAATACATATTGCAAGGTCCATAAAACCTATCTTTTACTTGCTCTTCCTCATGAGAATTCTTCCTTTTATGGTTAGCCATGCAAAGGCTCCTACCTTGGGAAGACATTCTTTCCCCGAACATAAACTCATCCGCCACCCCTCCTCTCTTTTAGCTTTGTCAAGGAATTGATAGACAATCTTAACTGAGTAATTACCATCATTTTCTCCACACCACATCACCTTATCTTTCTTCTCTACTACAAATATCTTCATTATCCTAAAAATGTTCTCTGCTAATCATCTATGGCGAGCATTTCCTACATCAATCTCCTCCGATTTCCGCTCCCACTCCATTACGCCATCTACCAATTTTGGTTCCAGGTAATCTTTAACTTTCCTCCCCCATTGTAAACAAAGAATTCTCCTAACCTCATCCAAATTTCAATCACCTCCTAAAGATTCCAACCCATCCCATGAATCCAACCAAATTAATACATTTCTCCCATCCCCAATTTTCCATGAGGTGTGCTCTGTAATAATTCTTGTACACGTGATAATTCTTCTACATGCGATTCAAAATATCTTTGAGGACTGCCATTACCTAAGACAAAATACAGAGGGGTACAAATACAACCCTTGACCCACTCAAACCATCTTTGACAATAACCAAACTTCTTCAGAAACAAAAATCCTATCTAACCTTATCATAAGCCTTTTGATATCTAGTTTAATAATCATCCTATCTATTTGTACAATTTTAACTAAATGAATAGGTTCATTAGCTATTATAATGCCTTCTACAATAGACGTATTCAGGGAAAATCCACTTTTCTCTTGAGAGATGATTGAGTCCAAAGTTCTTTTCAATCTATTTGCTATCACTTTAGAAGCAACTTTGTATATTGTATTAAATAGTGAGATGGGCCTAAACTCATCAAAAGATACAACCTCATTTTTCTTGGGAATAAGAGCAATAAAAGTGTTATTTAAGTCTTTCAACAAAAATCTACCAACACGAGATTCCTCTATGAGAAGCCTTAAATCTTCAACAAATAAATCCTAGAACTTAAAAAAAATCAAAACAAAGAAACCATCTGGGCTAGGGGCTTTATCTCCACCTAGAGTAACGAGGGCCTCCTTCACTTCCTCCAAAGAAACAAATTTCATTAGCATATCATTCTGAGCTTGCGTAATGCAATTTGATATTACATTCCAAATGCCAAAATCATCCTCAATATGCAAATTCTCATCTATCAAAGCCTTTGGAAATATCTGGTAGCCTCCTCATTGGATGCCTTTTTGATCCGTCACTAACTTACCATTTTGGTTCTAAATAGAGAAGAATTTTTTGTTAGACCTTCTTGCATTCACCGAGTTATGAAAGAATTTAGTGTTTATGTCCCCATCTTTCAACCACGTTTCATAAGACTTCTATCACCATAAAATTTCCTCCCTCAAAAAAATTTCATTATATTCCCAATGCAAACATCTTTCCTCATCAAAATTAGTCCTAGACATACCCACCTGAATTAATCTATTGTGAAGATCCTCTAATTTCCTTTCAATCTGGTATTTCTCAATAAAGATGTTTTTGAACTTCTCTTTGTTCCATTTTTTTAAGCACTCTTTTAAAAATTGTAACTTCTTGAAGAAAATGAAAGCATGATTCCCAAAGAGAATTGGAGCATTCCTCCACCAAACCTCAATGAGTTGTCTGAAACCATCTACCTTGAGTCACATCATCTCAAAATTTGATGGGGCACATAGGAGGTACAAAATCATCTTGTATGATAAGAATGATTGGATAGTGATTAGAGCCATGTAAAAGTAAAATATCTACTTCAAAAAACCCATGGTTGCTTAGCTCAATCACTAGCCAAAAAAAAAATTGATCTAACTTTTCAGCAATGCTTGAGAAACCAACCCACCAATTTGTCCAAGTAAAAAACCCTATCTTAAACTTGGTCTCCATCAAACCATTCTCAATGACAAAATAACTGAGATTGTTTTGCACATGACTAAACCATTTCTAAGATCCACCTCTTTTTTCTTTTGGGCTTAAGGTGGAATCAAAATCACCACCTAAAACACACACCTGATCACCCAAATCTGATAACAACCCAAAAATATGACACCATAAATTTCTTTTACATATTGTGCTAGTGGGACCATAGATGTTGAAAAGTTCAAAGGCTTTATACAATGTTTTCAAAAAGACCCTCACCCATTTCCAGTTCTTCTCTTGCTTGATCATTAGAACATCCACTGTAGAGCCATTCCAAAGAATGCCAAGTCCCCTAGAAGTACCTTCAACCTCCATAAAAAGATCCCCCAACATGGAAATCTAGCTTGAAAAGCCTGAATCTCATCACCTTTTAACCTGGTTTCTTGCATTAAAAAAATATCGTGCCATGATTGATCTAGACACCTTTTGATGAATCGCTTCTTGTCAGGGGTATTGTTTCTAGGGAGGACATTTAACAAAAGTAACTTCATTGCTTTCGGGAAAAGGCATAGCCTTTTCTTTCTCTCAATTTTGTTTGACCTTTAGTGCTTCCAACAAGCTCTAGTCGAACCTTGTTTAGTTTTGGTCCTCTTGGTTTCTTTTCACCAACCTTTATTTTCTCTTGTGCAAAATTTGACTGATTTAGAGACCTTATCCTCAAGATTCCAATTTCATCTTGAAAACCTAAATCTCCCAAATCTTTAGCCTCCTCTCCTTCATCTTGAGAATCTAAAAATTCCTTTCGAGGAGAAACTAAATCTTTCAATTCCTCATTTGTGAAATTAAGGGTTCTAATTGGAGAAATCTGAATGCCCTTAATGATCCCATATCTAAATCATCACTGTCAAAATCAAGGTTCAAATGAGGACCTCCAATGTCTGTTGGTTCAATGCTAGTAGGTTTTAATATTCTTCCCATTGAATTATCTTTACCCATGGACTTATTCACACCATCCACTAAATCCACATCCATTATCATCCTTTAATTATAACTTGTGCTCACCTCCTTATTAGGTATTTTATAGATCTTCTCAACCATCTCTTGACTGTCTTGCTTAAAATTATCCATATCATTTACAAAAGTAGAAGTTTCCTTCTCATAAAAGGAATCTGAACCAATGTACTGCTTTAGTAGGAATATCATTTACATCTTTCATTGCACCATCTAAATTTGGGGCAACTTCTATCTCAAGGGGACCATTTCTATTTGAATTACTACTTTGCTTTGAAGAGGTTCCATTCTCCATTTCATTCTCCTTTAAAGCCTCTTCACTCAATTTGATCAGTAATTCTTACAGAGTATTTTGTATCAAACCCTTACCTTTTGAGTCATTAATACATTCTCCATTCATGTGCCCTTTTTCTTTACATATCAGGCATATGTTTGTGAGCTCTTCAACTTCGATCACTTGTTGCCATATTCACTCCCCTGATTTCAGTTCTACAGTTTGTGGAAGGGGATGAATAGACTACCACAAAATACAAATTCTTGGATACATACTGAACTCCTTAGACTCTAAATCTTTATCCCCTTTCAAGAAAACACCCAATTTGTTCCCAATCATTTTGACATCCCAATATTCATGAGGGAGGTTATAAAGCCTAATCCATATAGGAACCTCCTTAATATCTACTTTTTTTGGATTAAAGTTTGGAATCCAATTCTTGATAAAAAAACCCTTCCGCCCATAAGAAATGGTCCACTATTCAAAATCCATTCTTTGTCCTTTTCACATGGACAAATGACAGGGTAAAAACCATTTGGAAGGGTTTTTAACACACAATCCCTACCCTAGTTTTCATCACACCAAGTGGGCACCCTTGAGAATGTAGGCCAATCCCCATTCCATTTCATCTAAAAAGCCTTTTTTTGTAAGCATTTTAATTGATTCTTTCTAGTCAACATGTTCAATGAGAAGGGACACAATACAATAATGGTCAAAACCCGTACATACCTTCTTTGCCTATGGCTCTGCCCCCTATTGTCTCAGTCTGCAAAACTTCTTTTTCAATGGTCTTGAACTCAACTCTGGGGCTAGAATGAATAGTTGCGTACCCCCACCGATTACAACCTTGGTGTTGTTCATGGAAAAAAAACTTATTCCACGATCTTTGTTCATTTCTAAATCTGTTTGCTTGATCCTACCATGTTCTAATCAGTGGTCACCATGTTCTATTTTGGTATGCTTCAATCCACCAACCTCTGTAATGCCATATAGGTTGAGCTCTTATATATCTTCAAAACCCTATCTCATGCTCCATCTTTATTGATCTCCAACACATGGTGTTAATAATATATTGTACCTTGCATTTAGGGTCCATATGAAATTGGGTATATAATATCCTTTAACTCAATCAAATTTACAAAATTGTTGGTCATTATGTCCTTGGAGGTGGTTTGAGATCTAATGAATGACAAGGGGAAGATTGATTGAGTTAGAACTTAATAAACTTTGAAAAAAATAATCCATGGATTATTGAAGCTTAATCAATTGTCTATAGGTATTTAGTTGAATGAAAGAAAAGTAGAAGTGTTAGCATCTTGATGAAATTTTTTCTTCATGTCATTGCCCTTGGAAAAGATTCTTGCCTTTGGATACTTTGAAGGATACAAATTATTTTGAGTTAATGAACCATACTTGAAAATATTTCTTCCTAACAATTTGGAATCAACTATTTTTACATGTGCACTCAAGCCCATAAAATATGCAAATTGATTTAGTTACATGTTATCCTTAATTGGTTTATGTATCTTCAATAAAAAATTACAATTCAAAATAATGTAAGGGAGTAGTCAACTTAGAGCATAAATATTGACATTATATATCAATCACTAGTGGGTTTAGTTTGTCCTTGTGTGTAATTGAATACATCTAAAAATATGAAAGAAAGCTAAGGTAGCTGAACAACTTTCTACATTTATCTTGACAAGAAGGTAATGAAAAAACTTTTCAAATTTTTACAATAACTACAAAAACTAAAAAAAAATAAACATAAATAGATGTGCAAACGAAAACACAATGATTTACGTGTGAGAGAACCTTTTGAGAGAAAAACTCCACAATCCAAAAGGTGCCCTATATATTTTTCAAAAATAAAAAAGGATTTACAATATACTTGTAGTGATAGCTTCTGACATGAGCATCACAAATTATATATTTAGAGGCAATTCAATAGCCATCAAATGCTTAGAATAAAACACAATACCCAATTGTAGTACAACACCCTCATAAAATAGGCCTACCTTCTAGGATAAACAAAGCCAAGATAATATCTACCATGACACACTGATAAACGATCAATATTAACACTGATAAATTATACATAAAATATGGTTCTCAGGGGTGGTTTTCTTGAACCTCCATTTGGACATACGGCCCTCAGACACCTTGGTGGGGGATAAGTGTCCTATACCTCATAGGGGGTATCACCCCTACACATGCCCCCCTCTATCCCCATCCCCACCATCTCCTTCCACCATAATGACTTATAAATAGTAACCTTTTGTTATTAAACAATTGAGACACTATTTTCATAACAATCTATAATTATAAAGCCCATGTTAAGTTTTAATTGCATAAGAATGTTTAAATTAACTCATCAAATGTGTGATTTGGATTCTTGTTGAAGTTGAAAGAACCACTCAATAACATAATCTTTTAAGGTATGTGGATATAACTTAGTTAATAGCTTGTCCCCATATAGGAAGTATACATATGTACCTGTAAAAGATTACAAATGATGACAATAGAAAGCTCATAGTAGTTAGTGCATAACAATCTTTTTTGATAGTGGTGTATGTGTAGCATCCTTGAATTTTGTATTTCTTGTTGTTTTCGTTTAGCATATAATATTTTTTCCATAATATGATCTATGTTGTAAATTAATGCATCTAAAGTGAAATATGGAAGGATAAAAAATGTAGGTTGAAAGCCATTATGGTGTGTATAAGATTGAGCATGAAAAGTAAGATGGGTGCATGAAGTGATGGATTAGGAAAGAAGCATAGAAGAGAAAATATACTTGAATGCATGGGTGAAGATATGGAATGAAGGATAGACAACATAAAAGTTGTGATAGATATGGGAGTATATGGCTTAGATGGGTAATGATAATAGTAGATGAGATGTGCATCATATAAGATCTAGGTATCCAAGAGGGGTATGATTAGAGGGTAGGCCATAAAGGGAATGGGAGGTGGAAAAGGGAAAGACACTATTTGGTCGATATCCATGGTGATAGCATTATGGAGGTGAATGGTGGTAGTAGGATAATAACAAATAGGAAAAAAAAGTCATCCAAATAAAAAATTTTCGAAGTGATGGCATGTAAGTGGAATATGTAGTAAGCCAAGGCACTAGAATAAAATGTGATCTTCAACGGTGTGTTCTAGTTTCTAGTGAACAAAAATCATTCTATGGGAATCCAGGAAACAAGAATGGGCTTTTTTCAATGCCCCAAATAAAGAGAGATAATTCACTGGTTCTTCCTTGTTGGAAGTTGAAGTCCAACAGACTCCCTTCTTGTTGCCACCAAAACTCTTGGCTATTCACATTCTTCTTGCAAGCTCTTTAAGAGCTAATTGTAATTCATTTTTTGGAGTTGATTGCCAGAGCTAGTTGCAGCTGTGTATATGTAAACCAGATTGGTGAATAATAAATTGGTTCCCCTGCTTCAAGTGTGGATGTAGGCAATTGCCGAACCATGATAAATCTGTGTGTCTTATTGTTTATTGTTGTGTGTTGTTAATTTTGTTTTTCTGATGTTTTCAATTTGATTCTTCTTCCTAACAATTGGTATCAGAGCGAGGTTAGATCGCTATTTAGATTTTGGTGTTTGAATATCCAGAATCATGGAAGAATCAAAGATAGAGAAGTTCTCCGGTCAGAGCTTCGGATTATGGAAAGTGCAGATGGAGTCTTTGCTGATAAAGAAAAACCTTTCAATCGCGCTTGAAGGGAAAGCAAAGAAACTAGCTAGGATGGCTGATGAAGATTTTGAAAAATTGGACAAGAAGGCGAGAGCGACAATCTTTCTCTCGCTGTCCAATAATGTTCTCTTCAATGTCACAGGTGATGTAGCAACAAAAGATGTATGGGATAGACTCTCAGCCATGTATGAAATGGCTTCAACTACAAATAAAGTTTTTATTATTAAGCGCTTGTACAAACTGAAAAAATGAAGGAAGGTTGTGCTATGGAAAACCACATCAATGAATTCAATACATTGATTAGTCAAGCAACTTCGGTGGGGATGACACAAGATGATGAAAGAAAGGCTGTTTCGTTATTATGTTCTTTACCGAGCAGCTAGGATGGTGTTGTAACAGCAGTTAGCACATCTATATTCGGTAAAAATAAGTTGGTTTTTAATGATGTAGCAGCTACTCTTCTCAGCGAGGATTTGAGAAGAAAGAATGATGAACCTTCATCCGGTGAAGCCTTAACAGTGGTTAGCACCAATAATAGAGGTAGAAGTCATAATAGAGGTAGAAATAATTACCATAGACGTTCAAAATCAGCAAAGAGATCGAAGTCTAGAAACAAAAATGGTGAATGTTGGTTTTGTAGCAAAGCAGGTCATGTGAAAAAGGATTGCAAAAATTTCAAAAGAGCACAAGAGAGAGTGCGGGACAGTGAAGCAAATACAGTTTATGATAAAGATGATAGCTTTTTAATCCTTTCAACAACCGACACTACTCCGGATTCATGAGTGCTTGATTATGGTGCCTCCTATCATGCTACCTCATGTCTTGAAGCATTCATCAACTACCGTGAAGGGCACTTTGGAAATGTTTTTTTTAGGAGATAACAAAGCTTGTGAAATTATAGGCAAAGGGGATGTATTGCTGCCATTAGAAGGTGGTAAAACATGGCTGCTCAAAGATGTTCGCCATGTCCCAAAATTGAAGCAGAATTTGATATCCATTGGACAGCTCTTTGGTCAAGGTCTTAATGTTAATTTTCTTCCGAATACATGGAAAGTAACACATGGTACCATGCTGATTGCAAATGGTAATAAAGTGGGAAGTCTTTACATTTTTAAGACTCATGGTAGAGTGGGAGCTGCGATGGTGATTGAGGATAGCAAAGCAGATCTTTGGTATCAAAGACTTGGGCACATTAGCAAGAAAGGTCTCCATGTTATGCATACAAGAAATCAGCTACTGGGCCTCAAGCTTGTGGACTTAGCCTTTTGTGAACATTGCCTCTATGGCAAACAAAAGAGAGTCAATTTTTTGAAAGGTGGGCGTGACACAAAGACAACACCACTGGAGCTTGTATACTCGGATGTTTTTGGACCAACCTAGGTAACCTCCATTGGAGGAGCTAACTATTTTGTAACATTTCTTGATGATTGTACAAGAAAATTATGGATTTATATACTTTCTAGGAAATCTGAAGTATTTTCAAAATTTAAAATTTTCAAGGCATTAGTTGAAAATCAGATTGGGCTTAGGACTAAATGCTTACAAACTGATAATGGTGGGGAATTTTTGTTCACATGAATTTGATAATTTTTGTGCTAATAATGGGATTAGAAGAATCAAGGTTGTTCCTTTCACTCCTCAAGAAAATGCTGCAGCCGAGAGGATGAATAGAACAATCCTTGAGAAGGCATGATGTATGTTGTCTAATGCAGGTTTAGGCAAAGAATTTTGGGCAGAAGCGTGTAACACAACAGTGTATTTAATTAACCGAAGTCCATCATCTAAATTGGATTTTGGTATTCCAGAAGATGAATGGCAAGGGAAGAATATTTCATAGTTGTATCTTCATGTGTTTGGATGTGAAGCCTTCTTGCATATACCCAAGGAAAAGCGAACAAAATTGGATCCAAAGTCCCTGAAATGTATTTTTGTGGGGTATGGAGAAGAGCAGTTTAGTTTCAGATTGTGGGATCCAATTCACAAAAAGATTGTTCATAGCAGAGATGTAGTTTTCCATGAAACCTCCTTTCCCACACTACAAGATGCAAATAAATCAAAGACAGATTATGTCCCTATGTCTCTATTTTAGAATTCAACTACCAGTGCTTTACCTCTGGTCTCTCATTCAGTGGGAGCTCATATGACATCTACATCTATTGAATACAATTCTCAGTCTGAGAATGAAGAAGGGAGTGATGAAAATATTTGGTCTTCTTATAATTTTGAAATTGTGGGTCTACAAAATAGAGAAAATCCTCCCCAAAATAGCACTGATGTCGCAAGAAATTTGGAGGAATCACAGTGGTCTAAAATTTCACCGGTTTCTGCACACAATGCAACACTCTATCCATTGCACCCTGCACATCATGATCTTCTCTCCTCACGGCATGCTGAGCAGTCTGCAAACCCACCTCCATGAAAGCCTCCCCAAGCACATGCCTCCCCTCACTCCTTCTGTGATCTGCCAACACTGTAGGCTTCCCACTCCCCACACCCCCTCCCACAGTCCTCACACTCTGCAGCTTGCTGTTCTCCCCGCGAGCTCCCTGCTGGCCCCCTTGCCTTCCCACCCCACGGGCCCTCCCTGCAAACTCCCCGCGACCCCCCAGTAGCTCCCTCTACTTCGCAGACCCACTCCTGTGCATTCCCCGCCTACCCTCACGCCACAACCTCTCCTTCTCCACAGGCCCACTCCATGGGTTCACCGCCACCAAAGACCATTGCTGCTAACAGTGATGGTCTCGTGGAAGACTATCCACGTGGTCTCTACCCCTAGCAAAATCCACATGGTCGCAGGCTCCATCCTAGAGCGACCTCCTCTGTGAACCCACAATAGTGTCATCTCTCTCCCATGCAGAAGAAGAGGGACTTTTCTGATCGGCCTTCACACAATGTGGAGAAAAATCCACTGGATTTTGATTACCATGCTAACAGGGACACTAACAGACTCAAAAATAGAGGGAGTGATGTTAATGTGATTAAACAAGGAACAAAAAAATTGAATGACTCTACTACTGAAACAGAGAGTCAATTGAGAAAATCAACAAGACAGAGGTGACCTCCTGCGAAGTTCTTCGATTATGACTTACTATTTTGTAAAGAGGTTGAACCTTCTTTTCTCATCTCTGATCAAATAGAGCCTGCAACATACAAAGAGGCTTGTAAAAATGCAGACCATGATAACTGGCATGCTGCAATGTGCGAAGAAATGGACACACTAGTGAGAAATCAGACATGGGATTTGGTGCCACTTTCGCCTGACAGAAAGGCATTGAGAAATTAATGGGTATATAAACTAAAAGAAGAAGCTGATGGTCACAAAAGATTTTGAGCAAGACTGGTTGTAAAGGGATATGCTCAGTAGCAAGACCTTGACTTCAAAGAAATTTTCTTGCCAGTAGTTAAAATGACTACCATCCGAGCAGTATTGGGATTAGTCGCAACATAGGATCTTGAACTTGAACAGCTGGATGTGAAGACAACATTTCTCCATGGCGACCTTGATGAGGAATTATTTATGCATCAGCCGGAAGGGTTCATTAAAAAGGGGTAGGAACACCTTTATTGCAAATTGAAATGCAGTTTGTATGGGCTTAAGCAAGCCCCCCAGCAGTGGTATCTTAAATTTGACAAATTCATGATTGATCACAAGTTTACTCGCAGTGAGTTTGGTCCTTGTATCTATTACAAGAAGCTTCCTAATGGTGAATTTTTCATTCTTCTCCTTTATGTGGATGATATGCTAGTAGTCAGCACAAGCATGAGGATCATGAGTGAACTTAAAACTCACTTAGCAAAGGAATTTTCCATGAAAGATTTAGGGGCAGCAAAGAAGATCCTAGGAATGACTATTTTTCAGAATAGATAAAAGAGAGAACTCAAACTATCTCAGCAAGAGTACATTAAAAAAGTCTTGGACATATTTGGTATGGTAGATGCTAAGATTGTTTGTGTACCTTTAGCCTCTCATTTTTAGTTGTCTTCTCAATTGTGTCCTAAAACACAAGAAGATAAGGAGTTTATGGATAAAATTCCATACAAGTTTGCAGTTGGAAGCCTCATGTATGCTATGGTGTCTACTCGACTGGACATTGCTCATGCCATAGGATTGGTAAGCAGATTTATGTCTAATCTAGGTAAATCACATTGGGAGGCAGTTAAGTACATCTTGAGATATCTCAAAGGTACTTTTGATTTTTGTTTATGGTTTGGAAAGGACAAGGTAGTTTTGCAAGGGTTCACCGATTCTGATTTTGCCGGTTACTTAGACAAAAGAAAGTCTACTTTTGGTTATGCTTTCACATTTTCTGGGGCAGTGATTAGTTGGGCTTCAAAATTGCAACATACAGTTGCTCAATCAACCGCGGAAGCAGAATACATACCTCTTTCTGAGGGAGCAAAAGAGATGGTGTGATTGCAACTCTTGCTCAGCGAGTTGGGTTTGAAGCAATCAAATTTTTCTTTGTTTTGTGATAACAGCAGTGCATTTTTTATGACTAAACATCAGACATCTCAGCCATAGTCAAAACATGTTGATGTTCGCAATCATTATTTTCGCCATATGGTCGAAGAAGGAAAGTTTCATGTAGACAAGATTCATACCGTCCTGAATCCAGCTGATGTGCTCACTAAAGTGGTTAAGTCAGAGAAGTTCGATTTCTCCTGAGCTTCTCTCGGCCTTTCCAATAACTGATAGCAGAACTAAGTGGGGGAATATACTTGTTGCAGCAGGTCGTTGGGCTTCAGTGGTAGATTGTTGGAAGTTGAATTCCAATGGACTCCTTCCTTGTTGCTGCCAAAACTCTTGGCTATTCACATTCTTCTTGCAAGCTCTTTAAGAGCTAATTGTAATTCATTTTCTGGAGTTGATTGCTAGAGCTAGTTGCAGCTATGTATATGTAAACCAGATTGGTGAATAATAAATTGGTTCCCCTGCTTCAAGTGTGGATGTAGGCAATTTCCAAACCATGATCAATCTATGTGTCTCATTGTTTATTGTTGTGTGTTGTTAATATTGTTTATCTTCTATTTTCAATTTGATTCTTCTTCCTAGCATTCCTCTCATGCGTGGGACTTAGTTGACGTCATTCACTGACGTTATCAATAATATCTAAGAATTAAAAATTTGATTTACATACATCATTGTAGTTTTTGTATTACATAAGATGTCCCAATGCAGAGCACATGAAAGAATAAGATGCATACGTCATTGTTAGGAGCAGTATAGAGGTAAGGATGGATGTGAAAGCAATTCCTTTCAACTCAGGGAAACATATAATATGTCTTGGATGATGATGCAATTAGGATGTTCTATGATGTTCTTATGGGAATGCTCTTGGATCTAGATCATATTCTTAATTATAATATTATATCATGTAATATAAAGAATTCACAATTAAATCAACTCATAATAGTTAGTATGTAGACAAAAACATGCTTGAGCAATTTAAAGTTTAAAAATTTGGGGTAAGATCTACAATGGTAACTAACTTGTGTTAATTTTTCACTTATAAATATCAATCAAGGTGATGACTGATGGTGATTGAATATTAAGTTGAAACCCTTAAAATGTGCAGAAATGAAATGAGAGTAGTAAGGTTAAGTTGAATTAGGTCCAAAATATAAGGAAAAAATGCATAAATATGTGATTTTGACCATTGTGTTAATATGCAAGTTGGAGGAAGTAAAAAATCAAAGCACTTCTTATATGGCGTGATAAAGGAAATCTATTTTTTTGTCCAATTATATGGACTTCCAGCTAATGAATCTTCGGTTAGGTTTTTATACTTTCTTTAATAGAATAGATCCATAAATTACTTGGAAATAAAAAGTATAGTAGATATTATCACAAAATCCTCTAGTGGGGAGGTATTATAGCTTTTGATTAAAGTAAGTGGGGAAGGGTCCTGACCCATTAGAGATAAGAAATAAACCATTTAATTAGCAGGTTGTGGCAAGATAGAATAGAAAGGATACCCAAAATGTAACCCAAAAATACAATATAGTAATGTTGAAACAATCCAAAACATTTCGTAAAGAAGAACAAACACCAAGCTATTGCAAATTAGAGTCGGGACCCAAAGGTGGGCTCAATGGGACAAATTGAGTTTTTTGCTTGAGAGAGATTGACTCCTCTTCTTGTGGTGCACAATAGTCCATGGAGAAAAACCATTTTCAGGAGGAGCTAAAGTAGCAAAGTTCGAGGAACCATTGGATGCAACAGAGAAGTTAGATAGCTGGGCTACCAAATCTAGAGGGGGAACTTGATAGTCTAGGGAAAAAGAGTTAGAAACCATGGACAAAATGAGGCCATAACTCAAGGAACCATCATAAAGAGCAATAGGAGGGGCCACTAGAATAGGAAAAACACAATCTACTGCAACAAGGGCCACTGGAGCAGGGATTGCATGAGTTACTAAAATAGGTACAACAACTGGAGAGGGAAGCATAGAGCCCACATGAGATTCCAAACCAAAATTTGAATTAGTAGGAAAAAATATGAGATGACATTGTTTGATGTCTTTCCACTAGGTAGGAGAAGACTGTAGGTGAGAACCATGAGGCACAAAGAGGCTAAATTAATTGTAGCAAAGAATCATCTATATAAGAAAGGGATCCCTTTGTAGTCCAGAATCTGTCTCTAATGCAAATCACCAACCTTTTGTGAGATCTCAATATGAAGTGGCTTAGAAAGGTCCAAATCTACCAAAATCCTAGTATAGGAAGTATGGGAGAAAAGACTGGTGTTAGGGTCAACTTTGATGAGATGACATAGCATATTACCAATAGTTTGGTAGGTAGCATTACACTAGAAGTGGAGGTGAAAGTGGGCCAGCCTTACCCAAGTAGGGTGGATCTCAATAGGATCCACAAGAGTTTTGAAAGAGGGTGACCAAGGGTAGAGGGACAAAGAATATGAACCCCATTTCTAGACACCCATGGTCTGAAGAACTTCCCTCTCTAAAGTAGAGTCAAAGAACATAACGAAGAAGCCACAATCATAGGGGAAATATCAATTTTACCTGAGACCAATGGGTTCTAGTGCTCCAAAATCTACGAATGTAGTACATTGAATGAGGGTCACAAGTGATTAAACCTACCAATAAGTGCGATTTTTTTTATAAAGAGAATGTAATCTAACACCTCCTTTCCCAACACCACCTCTAGAATAGAGGGGGAACAAGGGACACATTTTGTAGTTAGGGAAAAAGACACCTTCGAGGGTTTGTAGAGTCAAATCCGCAAAAGTTCTTAAGAGGAGAGTTAATTGAAGCATCAAGGATGGTACAAACATCAACAACTACCGGTAATATTTTCTTAGAAGGGGGCATAGGGTCCAAGTTGGAAATGTCTACCACTAGCTTACATGCAAGAAAGCCATTGCTCCTTGTAACCAAGGGCGAGATATAGAAATTTGAAAGGGAGACTTGGGAGGGCATGGGCAAGATATTTTTAAAAAAATTATAGTTAGCAAGACACAAGAAGATAAATTTTAAACATGATGTTAGAATAAAAAATATATAACAACTTACCCCTTCTCTCATTCTTATCATGTTATAGATTTTAAAGTAGGATAATCTTAATTGCTGAATTTTATGAGGATTTTTTTAAGTAGAAAATAAACACTACAAGATGACATGATAGATTTCTATCCTAATGCAAATTAGTTACTAATATAAGTAATAACTTTTATTTATTTATTTTATATAAACATTGTGAACGTATGACTCCCATTATCATAAAACCAAGAAAAATATCTCTATCTAATAAAATATATAAGAATTATTGATGTGCCAATGCTTCTTATTACATTATGGATTTTAATAAATATATGACATTTCTACACTTCATGAAGGCTAGAGAATTGTCATCTAGTACAAATTTAAAAGTCCAAATAGAATTGTCTTATTGGTAAATCTTTTACAAGGAAAAAGTATGTGTATGATCAATTATTAAAGTTATTTTACTTTTAAAATTTATGACATTAGTGTATCATTTAACTGCATAGTTGTGTTAGAACTCAAACTTGTACTACTTTTTATTCTTGAATTCCCATCTTTGTATGTGTCTATGCAACATGAATCCCTCATAGATAATAAGCTTGAGATAGTCTACAATGGTCATAATATTAAAATCTACCCCTACTCATGTTTTCACTTTCTATGTCCTTAGTCATTTAGCCAATTTTAAAAAGTCCACAATATGGCTAATTCTAGAGTTTTTTTCAACCTTCCACGTTGGAGTTTATTTCTAAATGGGTACAAATGGTTCAAGTTTGGAGAAGATTGGATTTAAAATGAAGAAGTTATGGTCAGTTGAACATTTTCTTGGTTCCAAGAATCTTTGTCAATGTTAGTAGGTTATCGCCTAAATTTTTAGAATTGTTGATGGGTTCCAAGTTCTCATTCTATCATCAATCACCAATTTATTCCACGTCTTAGCCAATTTTTTTAGTGAATTATCCCTATTGAGATTTTTCTTGGTTCCTAGAATCAATAGAACTACTAATAGTTCTTTCTTTTATTCCAATTTCCTTGCAATTCACTAATTTAGTTCTTGATGAGGCTAAAATTGTTGACAAGACCATTTTTGCGGAAGACACATATATTTTGAGAAGAGTAGATTGTAGAAGTGGTCAATAAATCTTAAATTGCTTTACATGATATATAATCCTTATTTTAAAAATATTTTTAAATTCAAATAGATCTTGCTACACCTAATAATCACACAATATATTATATCAATATCATCTATCATGTCTATTTTAATACAACCAACACATGTAATCCTTGTGCTCATTAACACATTTTTGAAAATGAAAATAAGAGTAACATGCTAACCAAATAAATTTTTGAAGAAGGATATTGTAGCTAGTTAACAATCATAGTTGGTGAGTTCCAACAACTCTCCATGATGACAAAATTGAATACAAAAACATTATTAAGAGACTTATTCAAATTGTTAAGAATACTATTCAAGATACTAAAATCAAATATCACTTGAATTTTACAAATCAATCTGAATAGATGTCAAATATCATTAATGCTAAGAAAATTTGTTTCTCAAGGAAGTTTTAAGCCCCAAAATATATGAAATAATTTTTTTTTTGAAGCACGTGGTTTTGAGGAAGATTGATAAATGTAACGTGCACTCCATTATCTCTACAATTAAACCTTTATCTTCCACAACTTCTACGTTGTTTACATTTGTATATCTTTAATTTTATCATACATTTATATGAACATTGCTTGATATCCTCTCTAGGAAATTAAGTGATTAATTGCAATCAAATTATATGACTATTGAAATAATTCCCATCATCTTTTTTCTTTTGTTGAAATTTCCTTGTCTCAATAACTTCTACAACATTCAATGCAATTTTCTCTATTATATCTCCTAGATCTTTGCAATGCACACAATTAATGTCCTCTAAAATTACCTTATTCATTTTTTAGGTTTATATACATAATATTTATTAATTATAAGAAAACCGATGATCAAGATGCTAAAAGTTAAAGATGGACTTTCCTATTTTTGTTTTGTTTTGTTTTGTATTTCTTTCTTTTCACTCTATTTTTGTAAAGGGTTGTTGGCATATGAATCAAGAATGGTTTTAATTCACTTGTGGTAGGATTTATTAATGTTTATGTACCTAGTATATATCTCTCTATATGTTTTTAATATATAGATATTTTAATAGTTTGGAATTAGTCATATTTAAGGTTGTCAGAACTTGTATCAAGGTTATTAGAAGTGTTTCCAAAATATATGAAATTGAATAGGTTCTTGGGTTTCTAGGGTGAGACACAAGGATTTAGACAAGTTTTGGTAGACTCAATTTATTGTTAAAGAAATATTTAAATATCATAGTATTTACCATCTACTTAGGTGAGCATATGTTTGGACAAAAAATGTAATCAATAAGGTCTTGAGATTGGGGTAGGCATTACAATCCATTTGTCTCTCCTTAAAAAACTAGAAAATTTGTCTCACCTTGTACTTTGGGTGTGTACAATGAAACCATATTCTTCATATTGTTCCACCAATAAATTATTAATTTGAGTTAATCAATAAATTTAATTATATATATAACGACTACTTAATTATATTCATTAATAGTAGTCATTAATAATTCATAACACACATGCATACACACATAGATCTAATACCATATTACAATCAAAGTTCCACCCTTAATTCAAATTAGGGGCAGGGCTTGATAAACTGAAGAATAGTAAAAGGACAAAGACAAATATAATTATACATCACATAAAAGGGTAAATGCACAAAGTTGGGTCCTAGTCTCATGGAAGTCCACAGGATGGGAAAAGAGCCCGCTAGAAATGGGTGCCCAACCCGTTTAGCTTCGGGTGCCCAAGCCATTAAGAAAAGGGCGCCCATTTAGCAATGGGTGCCCCAAGCTAAACGGGCGCCCTTTTCATTCAAATCGGGTGCCCGTTTTTGAAATGTATTTTTTTTTTAAAACCATTTTCCATCATTTTCACTATTTCAAAAATGGGTAGACGTTTCGGAGGAGCATGGGTACCTATTTTTTTCACCCCAGCTGACCCCCCAGACCATTTTTACCTCCTAGGTATTTAGTTTTTTTTTTTATATTTTGTTTTATTTATTTTTATTATTTTTCATAAAAAATGTTAATTTATTGTTATTTTTTAATTTTAATGTTTTAAAGTTTGAAAATCGTCTTTTATTTTATTTATTTCATGTTTAAAATAGTTTTTAGTTTTTAAATATTGCAAAAAACATGAATTGTAAAAACCGTAGGAAAAAACAAAAAACATGAATAGTATTTAAACAGTAGGAAAAAAAAACAAAAAAACGTAAATGAACAATAAACATTAGACACAAAAATAAGACAATAAACCCTGAATAGAAAAATGAATGATAAACCATAGAAAATAAACAAACAACAAACCCTAAAAAATTAACAAACAATAAACCCTAGTGAAAATCAACAATAAACCCCCCTTCTCTCTCTCACACACACGTACACGTTACCATCTCTGTCATTACGCTCTCTCTCTCTCTCTCAATCTCTCATTATCCCCTCTCTTTATCACACACACACATTACCCCCCCCCCCGTCTCTCTCTCACACACACACACATTACCCCCCTCTCTTTCTTTCACACGTTACGCTCTCTCTATCATTACCTACTCTCTATTTCTCAAATTATCTATTCTCTCTCTAACTCGTTGTATCTCAAATTACCTAGTCTCCCTCCCTCTCTCTCTCTCTCAGTTTTAATCATTCGTAAAAGTCTGAATGTTTAAATTTATATTTCTAAATGTTGTGTTTAATTATAGGATTCTTTTGTAAAAGTTAGATGTTTAATTTATGTTCAAATTGAACTTTAAAATGATAATGAATATGAATGTGTTTTTTTGTGTGCGTGAAAAATAAATTTCTTAAATTTGATAATACTCTAGTTATCACTATTAATCCTCACTACTTCCTAACTTAGCCCAATCAGGAAAGAGGATATCAATATCCTCAAAATAATATTTAACATATGTAATTCTAAACTCCTCAAACAAGGATAATATATTCAAAAGATATGAATCCCAAGTGGTCATGTTTAGAAGGTGATTAATGTCATGCAGACTAAATCAATTTGGTTTATGGAATTGGCGATAATAATCTAAAATAATAAAAAACATTTAAGATGGATATTAGGTCTTGATAGGATGAGTACTTGAAGAATGAGACAAGCCTCTAAATTGTCAAAAAATGCAAAACCTATGATATAATAAATTTCCTCTTAAGTATCACCATCAAAGGGTATGTGATCTTCATCTACAAAGGGAATGAAACAATCTACAATAGGATCCTCTAGGAATGGAGAGATATGAGGGTTTCCATGGATCTCCTAAAGTCTATTCCAAAGTTTGTGGGGGAAATCAATATCCAATGCAATACACATAGAATCATGATCTTGATACTAGATCAAATCACTCCTCAATGGTAAATGATATTACACCATGATTATATAATTTCTAGTGTTTCTAGTTTAGGTATGACTCCATACATAAAATGAAAATAATTACACCACCTAAAACTTATCAAGATATCATTTTACAAAAGAATCATAGTTATCCCTTTCTAATTTTCCCACAAAAGGATGAATAGAGAAACCTATGATACCTCCTCAAATAAAAACTTAAAAGATCAATAAAATCAATACATATAAAACATATCAAACAAATTCATCTGATATAAGATGGTCATTTTCAAGTGCCAAGATTTTCAAGTAAATGACTAGAATGTGAAATCACAAAAAATAAAATATAAAATATAAGGGAATATTCTAGAAAATCATTGTGTGATCTATGAAGATTTATGAACCACCTTTTCAATGCCACATGAAGCATGAAAAAATATGCTCTCTATCAAAAGTTACGAGGCTTTAAATTTACATAGCTTGATTTAAGTTAAGAGGACAATAAATCACACTAGTGGCAGATTTAATAAAAATAAAAATCAAATATAGATCAATATTGGAATCACATTTTGTGGGTTGCGACTTTGAACAAGAAAATACCAATATAAAATTGAATATAAAAAAATAGAGTTTTTTTTTGTTTTATCTCCTTCAAGAGTAGAGAACCTACTATTTATTCAAGCTTCAACTTAGTGTAGTACTACTAGTTGCGATCACTAAATCATCCAATGATTCTAGCAAAGAACACAACAAAGTAGTACAGGTATTGACAAGTTCATAGATATAACTTATTACTTTAATGAATTTAGTTAATTTAACCAAAAGAGAGTAGTTGAATTGAATCCTATCAAGTTGAAAATATATAGTGGTAGCCTAATTGATGATAATGGTTAAATATTGCAAGGGTACTAAATTGTAATTCCATGGAAGTTACCTTCATTATCTAAATAAATGGAGTCATTTATTCATTATCTATTCTCTCTCTCTCTCTCTCTCTCATGATTATTTTTATGATTTTGATGGAACTTATACTAATTCATCTTTAGATGTTAAAAAGTATTGTTTGAGTTGTATGGGCATTATGATGTTTTATTTTGTAGAATATTTCTTATACTTTGATTTAAGTGGATAATATTTCTTAAATGATGCTTATTATTACCCACCTATTAATAATATTATAAATCTATGTGAGTTTCCTTTTTTTCTATTTAAGTTGCTAAATTGTATTTAAATATAAGTTTTTTTGGAAGGTGAAATGTAAATTAAATAGTTTGTAATTGTAAATTTTCATGTTTGTAATTGTAATTGTAAATTTTCATGTTTGTAATTGTAATTGTAAATTTTCATGTTTGTATATATATGCAGATTATTTTCACATAATGGATGAGTTTGAGATATATGAGCTATAAGGTCTAGCACCACCTCCACCTCCACCTCCACCTCCACCTCCACCCGATCAGTTGAGCCAAACAATTAGGATGAATATTGATTCTTTGATTAGAGATATCCATACTATTAGACGTGAGCCTCATCCACCTCCATAGTTGTTATGCCTTGCAGATAGTATGTAAGGTATTGTACAGTCTATGCATGCTTTAGATAGCGAGCTAGATAGATATCATAGTTGGCGGGAGGGATTGCATGCATTTTACGCTGATGGCCTCACATACAAACAAGTCAATGAATTAAAAATAACAAAAATGGATTTGAAACAATATTTTGTGAACCCTAAGATGGGTGAAGAGATAGATCCAAAGAAGCCATAGATCTCTATTCGATGGTGTAGGCACCCAGGCATTGCTAGACACTTTTGGGATCGGTGGTGGATGGTCTTTCCACCACACTCCAATCATGAGGTCCTGATGTATTTTTTGAAGAAATTATGGGCCGAATTTGAATTGGGCAAAAAACCAATTTCTTTGATATTAGATCATTTCAGGGGGTTGGGAGAGGCATGCCCCAGGATAGGCCAAGAGAAAAATTGAGTGACAGGGTTAGAAATCGTGTGCGCGATGATCCATTGGTTCCTCTTCCATCACCACTTGTTCCAACACCTACCCATCATCAAGCAGTGGATTCTTCTCTAGGTTCATTGAGTGCCCCGTCGGGCAATTTGGTACAGCAGTTACGCCAGGTGAGGGCTACCCCCAACATAGCACATGTTTGCACGAGCTATGGTGATATATGTACGGGTCCACAGAGTGAGGCTATCCCTAGAGGAGATGGTGATTTTGATGATGTTGATGTTGCCCATGGTGGTTATGATGATGTCGAGGAGACTGCACATGCTGATGTCATCTCTTCATATGTTGATCTCCTTTGGGCCAATGATGATCAGCCTACAGAGGTACAAATTTATTTATATAATTTACAGTGCAATATTAAATTTCTTATATATACACATATGAACCATAACATGAGTCATTTTTTTTCTGAACAGAGGATGGATCATACCACGTCTTTGAGGAACCGACATCATGTTACCTCAATGCCTAGAGATGTTGGTGCCCCATTTACGGTATCCACTTTCATCTAGATACATTGTATTGATATGTACATTTAAAATTAACAATAAAAATTTTAATGTAATGATGTGTATGATATGTTTTTAAAATTTTGTAGGGTGCTTTGTGTAGCACCGAGGTGGGTATTTCTTCACGAGACCCGTGGACTATTGAGGCTCAGCCTCATATACCACTAGTATGTTTTTCATCCATTAATTTGAAATATTTATATGCTTACTAATTTATGTACAACTTTGATTCACGTTCGTTATTTTTTGCGATTGTAGGCTTCTGGATTGTTTGATGGTGCATCACATGTATGCCCTCACCCATCAATTACTTTGCCTACCTCACACATATGCTTTTCTGCAATAATCTTGTAGTCTATATATATACTTTATAATTTATGTATATATACAAGTTCTATTCATGCTTTATATATGTTGTTCAGGTCGATACCACTACCAGTATTGGTATGGCTATGGGATTGAGCCAGATGCAACCATCAACATTGTCATTTGCGGTGAGGATTAGAAAAATAATTTCTAATTTGTTTATACTGTGTACCTGGCTTTTACAGGGATTATCAAAATTGATCTACAATGTTTTTTTTTGCAGGACTTGACTGCAACCACTTTTCTTGTACAGGAGGGTGGAGACACTAGTACTACACAGGAGGGTGCAGTCACTGATACTGCACAGGAGGGTGGAGACACTGATATTGCACACACATAGGATGGTGCATCTTAGGACCACGTGCAGTAGGATGATTCATCTCAGCCACCTTCATGTGGAGTGAAGAGGGCTACAGATGAGATGCACTCGAGTTCTTAGATTATATATTTTAGATCATGTCATGTTATTGTATTATGGACTTTTTATGATGATACTTGTTATGTTATCCGGGGACTTGTTATTATGTGATTATATATAGACTTGTTGTTTGTGATTATATATAGGACTTTTCATTATGTCATTTCATTGCTATTATGATATCAGGTCGTGTTATGTGATTTGGCGCACTCTAGTGATTATATATGTGATGTTGTTTTGTTATTATGTTATTTGGACTTATTTTAATGTCATTTCCTTATTATTATTTTTTCAAGACTTGTTATTATGTCACCAGGAATTGTTATGTGATTGTATAGAGGACTTTTTATTTATGACTTGTTATGTGATCTATTTATGACTTTATATTTTAACATTGCGATTGACCATCTTATAGTGCAACAATTTATAATTCAATAAAATAGTTATCCCAATTTACAATAACATCCTATTCTTAAAATAATAATAAAATCAAGGACTTACAATTAATCTATGAACAAATTATGATAAAATAAATATATTATTAAAAATTAGAATTCAATTGTAGCACAATTACAATGTGCACAAACTAACATTAAGAAGACGATAACTAATACAATGTTGTTTATGAAACCAAAATTATATCAAATGTAGACAAATACAGTGTTAAAGGGACAAAAAATAATAATTATCATGATTAAATATAAAAGAGTTCACACAAGTAACACAAACTTACATGAATATAAATTTGATATGAAAATTATTAGGAAGGTTTGAAGAACATTATTCAATGATTTTCTAAGCTTTGTAAATTTCCTAGCCCTTGATGTTTGAGTGATACAAAATTAGATGTCATAGACATTTGATTAGAAGTAGACATAGATTCTTTCTTGTCAATTTATTTTTGATATGCATAATTCTTTTGCCATTTTGAAGGTTGGAATAAGTAAAGGAAGCCCTGCTATATGGAATAATTACATTGAAAGATGGTAGGTGAACATTGTGACCTCCTTGAAAAATAACTGTTAATGACATACTAGTGAAGAAGGGGTAATGAGGATGTCCCGCGGGTGAATGTTGCAGAGGGCCAAGCTAGGGCACCGAGGCCCTAGCTCATGATCAGGGGTTTCCGCAAGGAGTTTAGGGTGCATGGTGAAGGCTGCACAGTGCGGGGGGGTCTGGGTAGTGCAGGGAGAAGCAGTGGGCAGTGGGGAGTCAGGCGGTGGTCTGCGAGCGGGTGTAGGCTCCGCAGCTTGGCCGCTATTCTTAGCAGACAATGCTTTCTAGTGAGGTTGGGGGCCACGGGTGGTCCTCCATCCTGGGGAGGGGGGAGTTTAGGGGGTTTCTTTCTCTCTCGGGCCCCTTTGGGGTTTAGGGTTTCTTCCTCACATTTTATGCTGAGTATTGGCGGGGAAGCTTCGAAGGAGCAGCCAGCCTTGGATTTTTCATGCTATTGTGGGATCAAAAGCCCCATCACAGAGCATGAAGACATTCAATAATAGCCTTTTCTCCTCAGACGTGGGATTTGCTAGTGCGAGTAGCTCTTGCATTTTGAAAATTAATGGTTGCTTGGAGAGATGCAGTGAGAGGCCAAAGCTGGTTATTCCTCCTAAGATGATAGTGGAGGATGTCGAATATTTTTAAAAACACTCTCTTTATTGCAAGTTTTTGGGAATGAGGGTTTCGTTGCAGTTTTTGGAAAACTGGGTGCAAAGGACTTGGGCCCTGGAGGGAGAAATAGAGATTATGCTGCTAGCAAAAAACTACTTCATGGTTACCTTCAACTGCATGGAGGATTGCAATAGGGTCTTCGAAGGTGGTCCATATTTCTACAACCAGGTGGGGCTGTTTATCAAACCTTGGCATGCGGGGTTCAACCCTTCGGAGGAGCTCCTAAATAGGGTCCCTGTGTAGGTTCGTTTACCTCATTTTCCTGTGGAATGTTGTCAGGAAGATGTGCTCTGGATGCTTGCCGCTCTGCTTGGGAATCCTGTGGGATCGTCTATGCAAACCCTGGGGAGGAAGGTAATAACCTTTGTGCGTATCTGTGTTGAAATTGATCTTAGTAAACCCTTGCCAGATGCTATATATATGTGCGCATGATCTTATTCTTGTGTTCAGTAGTTAGATTATGAGACTTTACCTTTTCGCTGTCGGGTGTGTCATGATCATGGTCATTTACAGTGTAAGTGTCCTAGATATAAACCGATGGTGCACCAACCTTAGCAGTCAGAACTGAGCCAAGGTAGGGCTGATTTAGGGAAAGCTACTATGTCTGTCAAGGTTGGGGGTTCTGATGGTTTTGTCCTAGCTAAGACAAAGAACAAGAACTGAGGACAAAAGAGGCCTTTGCAGGAGAGACAAGAGGAGGACACCTTCAACAGATTTCAAGTCGTGGATGACCTTTGCCATCAGGAAGTTAATCTGGGGCTAACCCCTTTGGATCAAGGTGCATCACGGGGGCTCTAGATAGAGTAAATGAGAACCCTATCCAAGCCTTGCTAGTGGTTGGAAGCTAGCAGATGGAGATGGATCAACCATTAGGGGTTCAGTCGGGACTCACTCCTGGGTTTGAGGTGAATTTGGTTGAGGGGGAGGGCTCTCCAATAGCTTTGAAATTGGAACTAGCTGGGGTCAAAAACAATAAGTCTTATGATCATCTAGGTTTGCATCAGAAAGATATTAAGAAAAGTGCATCAGAGAAGGGCTCCAAGGTTGGCAGAAAGAAGGATTTGGACAAGATCAAATTGATGGGGGAGAATTTGGTTGAGTCAGGGTTGGTAAAGACTTTGGATTCTCACTTTTCCAATCCTCCAAAATGATTGTTCTTTCATGGAATGTGAGGGGCTTGAACAGTGGCCCTAGACAAAAAGTTGTTCAGGATTTGATTAGGAATCATTCGCCTGATGTCATATTTTTGCAAGAAACTAAACTTACAGTGGAGAGTATGATGGGCCTGGCACCAAAACTATGGACTTGAGGAGAGTGTCAGTGTGTTGGGGCAGCTGGTTCCTCTAGAGGGGTGGCATGTCTTTGGAACCCCTTACAGTTTCACCCTGTCTAGTGGGTTGCCTCCCGATAGTCATTATCCGGGGTGCTCTCTAGTCTTGAGACTAGGGAATTCATTTTGTTTTCTAATATCTATGCCCCCACTGATCTTCAGGGTAAACAAAACTTATTGTCTCACATTTCCTATATGTGAAGGCTGGCCCCTTTTCATCCTTGGATTATGGCAGGAGACTTCAATGCCATCCTTGAGCTGAGTGAAAAGAAGGGGGGGTGATGCAGTTGGAACCTTCTTCTCTCCTTTTTTAGGATAATATTTCCTTGTTGCATCTTATTGACATTAAGCCTGGTAATGGTTTGTTCACCTGGAACAATAGGAGGGTGGGAGAGTATTGGATTGCAGAGAGGTTGGATTGTTTTCTGGTTTCTAGTTTTTGGATTGGTGGGGGGTGGTCTACCAGCTCGGAGATTCTTGATTGGAGAGGGTCAGACCACTGGCCCATCAAGCTGGTTTCTTCTTCGGCTCAGGTTGCTCACTCACCTTCATTCAAATTCCAACTTATGTGGCTTCAGGATCCTACTTTGTAGGCTCTTGTAGCGGAGTGGTGGAGGAAAGGGCTGTCGGCCTTTGGCACTGCCATGTACTCTTTTGCCAAGCAGCTACAATTTGTTAAGTTTCAACTCAAACAGTGGAATTGTCAGGGTTTTGGGAACATTTTTCATGACAAAAAATCTACTCAAATTGTGCTGAATGGGATCACCAGCGTAATTAGAGAGCAAGGTTTGTCTGAGGACTTGCTCAAGGAGGAAGACAAGGCTATCAAGGTGGTAGAGGAATGGGAGCTTAGGGAAGAAATTTACTAGAAGCAAAGAGCTCGCATTGATTGGCTGAAGGAGGGGGACAAGAACACTACTTTCTTCTTCAACTCAGTGAAAGCTAGAAGGCATGGAAATTCCATCCCTGATCTAGTTAATGATAGAGGTGAGCAGTGCTCATCCTTGCAAGAGATATCTAGGGAGGTGTCTCAGTTTTTTCGGTCCCTCTTTAGGGAGGATGCCCAGGGGGAAATGGGGGAGGAGAACTAGGTTCTTACTTGCATTCGTTCTCTTGTCTTAGGGAGATGAATGAGCAGCTATTGTGTCCTATTTTGTTGGAAGAAATTGAGAAGATTGTCTTTCACATGAAGAAAGGAAAGGCCCCTAGACCGGATGGGTTCCTAGTTGAATTCTTTCAAGAATTTTGGGATATTATCAAGCTAGATTTACTGGAGGTTGTGCAGGAATCCCAAAGGAATAAGTAGATGCTTAGAGTGTTGAATGCAACTTTCATTGCTCTTATCCCCAAATGTGAGGGGGCTAACTGGTTAGGCTAGTTCCACCCCATCTCTCTCTGCAATGTGATTTATAAGATCATCTCTAAGTTGATAGCAGATAGATTGAAGAAGTGCCTGGGGAATGTTATCTCTAAGGAGAAGAGTGGGTTTGTGGAAGGGCATCAAATTTTGGATGGGGTGGTCATTGCTACGGAGACCATTCACTCTATGGCAACTTCCAAGGAGAAAGCTATGTTTATCAAGTTGGATATGGCTAAGGCATACGATAGAGTTTGGTGGTCCTTCCTCCAGAAGATCCTCAAGGCATTTGGTTTTGCCGACGATTGGATTCAGTGGGTTACGAGTTGTGTTACGACTACTTCTTTCTTAGTGCTTATCAATGGAGATCATACTGAGCTGTTTGGTGCATCTAGGGGTCTCCATTAGGGGGATCCCCTCTCCCCTTATTTATTCATTCTTCTGGCTGAGGGTCTGGGGAGGTTGATTAAGCATAATGTGGGCCTGGGTATTATTCAAGGTTGGAGATGGGGTAATGACTTGCAGCCATAGTCCCATTTGTAGTTTGTGGATGACACGACTCTGATGGGGATTGCTCGGATCAGAGAAGCTAATAATCTGCGTATGATCCTGGATGTTTATCTTGTGGCATCAAGCCAACTGATTAACAAGGACCAATCTTCTATCCTCTTTTTCAATACTCCTAAAACTATTCAAAGGAGGATTGCTCTTATCTTGAGATTCCAAGTTGGCTCCCTGCCCTTGATTTATTTGGGTATTCCTATCTCTCCTGGTAACCCTCCTAGGGAGTCGTGGTAGGGTATCCTGGATAAATTCCGTATGAAGGTTGAACACTGGACTCATAGATGTCTATCCTTTGCTAGGAGGGTTCAATTGATTTAGTCGGTGGTTCATGCCCTTCCTATCTATCATTGTATGCTTAATGTGGCTTCTAAGTGGTTCTTGAAGGGTTTGGATTCTCTGGCTAGGGAATTCTTATGGGCAGGCAATCTCTCCTCTTCAAAATGGAGCTTGGTCAATTGGCACTTGGTTTGTATCATGAAGCAGTCGGGGGGCTTGGTTTAAGACAATCTGCTCTTTTTGGGGAGGCTTTGGCAACTAAATTGTACTGGAGGTGGTGTGTTGAGTAGGATCGAAGTTGGGCTAGGATTTTGGCCAATAAATATATGCAAAGGGTTCCGATGGAGGAAATCCCTAGATATCCACTTGAGGGAAAGGGCTCTTCGATCTGATATACTCTCAAGAAGGGGGCTGCTCTCATTAAGGCAGGACTCTTTTGGATTTGCAGGAGGGGGGAAGAGGTTCTTTTCTGGAATGACTCGTGGGATGGATATCCTCCCATTCTTGATCAGTTCCCTAACCTTGGGAACCTGTGCCAAAGGTTTTTGGAGGCTGGATGGTCAAGGGTGAGTGAATTCAAGGTTGTTTATAGGTGCAGACGGCTAGATTTGGAGAGGTGGAAGACTCCTGATGAGTGGTTGGTTGTTGGGATGGAGGAAGAGTGTGTGGAGCTGCAGGGCATTTTGGCGAGTAGACACTGTAGCTCCTTGAAGGGTAGGGATGGGCTGGTTTGGTCTCCAAATCTTAAGGGCATGTTCACGGTGGCTAAGGGATACCGGGAATTGTTGTACCAAATATTGGAGGGAAGAGAGGTGATTTGGTGGAAGCAGGTCTGGAGTAATGTGTCTTGGCCGAAGTGTAATTGCTTTGCTTGGACATTGGCTTTGAATAGATGTCTGACCTGGGAAAATATCTGCAAGCGGGGATTTTTGGGGCCCTCTATTTGTGTTTTGTGTGGTAATGGGGAAGAATATTCCTCACACCTGTTCTTCAGATGCCCCTTCTCTCTACTTATTTGGCATTATTGGTGGGGGGTGTGGAAGCATCCTTGTATCGACGTGGATTCTTTGGTGGAGCTTTGGAGCAGTTTGGGTAGACCTCCTATCCTGTCCTCCTTCTTATAGAATGTCTGGTATATACGGCCCATCTTCATTCCGTGGCAAATCTGGCTTGAGAGGAATAGGAGGATCTTTCGCGAGGTCAAATTGTTTGTTCAGCAAGTTTGGACTAGGCTCATTGTAATGATCCGGGAGACTGTGGAAGCGAAATGTGAGGTGAATTTTCCTTTGGGTAGAGATGATGCTAATATTGTGAGTACGCTTGGACTGTAGGAGTTGTCTCCCGCCTCAGCTTGTGTCAGGAGATGTAGATGGGCCATGAAGAAGGTGCAAAGGGTGGGAAGGTGGATACCCACTCAAGATGAGTTTATCAAGATTAACACTGATGGTTCATCTAGGGGTAACCCAGGCCCTGCTGGAGTTGGTGGTGTTGGCAGGAATAGTAGGGGGGAGGTTGTTTTCCTCTTTTCGGTGCACAAAGGGTGGCAGTAGAACAATTTTATGGAGGGGTTTGTGATTCTCTATGCTCTTGAGCGTGCTTGGGAGCTGGGTCGAAGGAAGGTGATTTGTGAATTGGACTAACAAATTGTTGTTAACCTATTGATTGAGCAGAAGGTGAATGGGATTTAGTGGCAGTTGGCAGGTATTGTTTAGCAGATTCTCCAAATTAGCTCTTTAATGGAGCAAGTGGCTTTCATCCACATCCCTCGTGAATGGAATAGAGCAGCTGATTGTTTGGCTAAGTGGGCATCAGAACATGGTAGGGATTGGAAAGTTGAAGGTTGGGAGAATCTCTCTAGGGATTACTGTCAAGACTTTCAGAAGATTTTTACTAAGGACATGGATGGTTATGAAGTTGGATGATATGGGGTTGGTTTGGTGTTTCTTTCCTAGGGCCTAGGGGCTTTGGGTCTTTATGCAATTCTTGTTTTTGATTTTCAATTAAGTTTTTACCCTTTTATTCTAAACATTGTGACCTCCTTTTCCATAATATAATTCATTTATATAGATATAACAAAGCCATTGGGGAATGAGTGTGTAACAACCTCAAATGCAAAATGTGTAATAGAGTAAGAGAGTGAGAGATTGGAGGCAATAGAATGGTAGTAAAATAAAAAATCACACTATAAATATAGAGTTGTCATATTTTAGACATAATTCTATGTTTGAACTTACAATTAATCTATGAAGAGATTACGATAAAATAAATATATCATAAAAAAATAGAATTCAATTGTAACACAATTACAATGTGCAGAAAATAACATTAAGAAGAAGATAACTAATACAATGTTTATGAAACCAAAATTGTATCAAATGTAGACAAATACAATGTTAAAGGTACAAAGAAAAATAATTATCATGATTAAATATAAAAGAGTTCACACAAGTAACACAAACTTACATGCATATAAAATTGATTCAACCTAATGTACCATTTGCATCCTCTCTCTTCTGCAATGCATCTATGATTGCCTCGTGCTCTTCTACTAAAAGTGTCCAGAATACCTTATTAGCAGGTCTACCTTTGTATCTTTCTAATTTGATGTTTGTTGCCACCACCAAATGAGAATAGTGTATAATCTTCTTTTCTAATTGGTAGTCTTCATAAGCTAGTAAGCCATTCCTTCTTTTTAAGTATTTGCGTAGCCATGTGCCAGCTACCACAACAGACCCAACTGGATACTGAAAACCATCATCATCTACTTGATCACATATCAACTTTTTCTTAGGTTCTACACATCTAGCTAGCCAATACTCAATCTGCTCATCATTATCCTTAGGTACAACAACAACATACACATGTCCTAGAAAAAAAATTTAAGTACATGTAGAAATAGAACTTGTTAGAATTTATAATTCAAATATGTAATCATAAATTATATGACAATACATAAAATATATAATTTAAAGTTATAAACAAGAAATTGAATTAAATTAGTAGGTTGTATAAGGTATGAAACACGATCATAATCTTCTGATGCAAATGCATGATCTGGGTCTTCATTTCTTCTAACATCTTCATATTGTGTCTCACTAGGTGTTAATGATTTGTGTTTCCATTCTTTGACTCATTTCGTATTCTCGCATTCTTCCCATTCACCTGCAACACAAAATTGACAAAAACATGCAATCTCTCTAGTCCATATAGTCCAAGTGTTAGAATTAGAACTCTTAAATGAATGCCATCTAGCTGACCCATTGATTGTATCACAATAATATCTTGGAAGGATATTCTCCTCTTCAACTAGCCAGAAGAAATGTCTAATTGTAGAGTTTTGACTTGATCCTGTGGATAAATTTGCACTACACCAATTCACAATTGCACTTGCATTTTTAAATTTAGCCTTTTCCTCGAATTTGAGTTGCTCTCTGCAAAGAGATCTCTTAACACATGCACCGGCATCGTCATGTTCTCTTTTCCCGTGTTCAGCCTCAAAAAAAGTCCACATGTGTTTGATATTAGTTTTCTTATGAATCCTACTCAACCAATAAAATATTCTAGCATTCTTGAATTCTCCTGTGCAATTATCAGACCATATTAGATGTTGTGTCATCTAAATTTCTCTCTCCCTCAAATTCTGAAAAAAGGTCTTGAAGCAATACTGGACAAACTCGGACGAGTGTAATTTATTATCACTCATATAGAAATGGTACTCCCTCAAAATTTTGCGATCCTCTTCTGTACTATCTGGTGCATGCCTATAGACAATATGGACAAAAATCGATACTTGCACTGAATTGTAGTATTGTGATTGGACCTCATCTTGTGGTGCAAGCGTGTAGTTCTCTGCAAAGTCAACAACCGAAAGTATACTACCAACAGGAAATGTATCCTTACATATTCAAAACTGACCATCGAGCCATCTAGCATTTTGATTGTTTTTAACATATTTAGGTACGATGTTACTCTTGAATTCATTCATAAAAGCATGAACACTAACTTTTTCAATGATTAAATCGCATCATTTTCCAACCTTTCCATCCTTCAGTGGATACTCAATAGTTTTGAATCTTTTAACATCAACTAATTGTTGTCCAAAATCATTTGAAAGATTTTCATGCAAACATTCATCCAACAATGCAAGATTGCTACATAAATCACATACACTAGAAACACATGCATTGAAAATAAAATTTTGTTCATTTAGTGGGTTCCAAACAAACTTGAAATAAACTCCTTTATAGTTTCAGGTGGTATATTTATACCACATTCTTGGAACATTCCATTACTATGCATTGTAACACGTATATATCAAAATACATCATAATGGTAGCGAAATTGAACATGAGTTTTGCAACAACATGTGACTCTTTCCTTGTTAATTTGAACATACCAAGGTTTACACTTTTCAAAAGACCTTTGACAAATGCTAATAGTCAACACCTTATCATCCAAAATGTTTTTATACAATTCAATTTGAGTCATGTCCAATAGGACTTTTGGATGTGGATCATGAATTTTTGACCCAACTCTTAATTTAAGAACATCTCTAACATTAGGTGATACTCTCGTATTATCGTGCCAGAATTTTTTGATCAAATTTTTGACTTCACTAGTAAGTTTCATATCAGACCTTGGTAGTCTACCACTAAAAGTCCACAATTTTTTTGCCGAATCACTTTCAAAATTAACTCTTTCTTTTACAACTCTTGACAAATTTTTGCGATGAATATTAAGATATCCACTTATGTTATTCATCATTCTTATATTAGAAGTTGTTTGGCTTACTAAAGTTGTTGTTATTGCCCATCATGCCTCATTTTTATCTTTAGAATGACTTTTCTTTCCAATTGTATCAAAGGCGCTAGCTATAGTCAATACAACTTGTTTTAAAGACTCGTCCTTCTTCTTGGGTTTGACATAAAAGCCGAACTTCTTCATCATTTTTTGCATTTTAGTCATTTTAATTAGTTGTACCATTAATTAACACTAAAACCCAAATTTCTTATTATAAAAAAAATGTCTAAACAATCTATTTGCATGTGTCCTAATCTGTCTCCATGAAACCAAGCCAGGAAGGTTGTCTAGTACATCACTTTTAATTTCAAAATTTTCATTCATTTGATTATCATTCAAACATGTTTCATTTTCAATTGGTGTTTCCATGTCTACATACACATTATTGGTTTTAGTTGCAGGTGGATTTTGAATTTTATTTGGAGTTTCAAATTCGGTTTCAATTTCAGTTTCAAGTTGAGACCTAGTTTCATTTGGGGTTTCAATTTGGATTTCAATTTTAGTTTCAACTTGAGTTCTAATTTCATTTGGGGTTTGATTTTCAATTAGAATTTCATTTAATAAGTAACCTGCTTCTACTAAATCACCAATTTCTTCATGAGAAAAAACATAGGGCTGTGAAGACATACATGTATCCAATAATGGATTAGAAGATGCACCTGAATTAAATGGTTCTATTGTGTTTCCTTCGTCAGCATTTATGGTCTCATTGATGTTCTGCTCTTCTGAAATGATTGTGGAACTTGAAGCTCCTTGTCTCATTCTCGATCTTCTCTCTCGTTGACGCATTGCCTCCTTCTCCCTATTTGTTGCAATCTCCTTAGTTGTCAGAACCTTCCTTTGCCTCTTTCTATGTTGATTTGATCCCATGGCTACACCAAAATTTGAATTTGAATCGATCTCCTTACGAAATCGACAATAAAACAAACAAAGAGAATGATTAATCAAAACATTCTCTTTGCAGATCATACCTGTCAGGTAATGATTGAAAAATCATTCAATCATTGGGATTTGTGCTTGTGGGCCAGATTCTAGTCCAATGGATCTTTTCAGAAATGGGCGTCTGTTATTTAATGAAATGGGTAACCGTTTTTATAATTAGGTGCCTGTTTTTAAAAACGGGCGCCCGTTTCACTTTCAATGGTACAAAGCGAAACAGGCGCCCATTTGTTAAAATTAGGGGTAGGAAACAACCCTTAGCATTGTTTTTGGCTTTGGGATAGGCTTGGTCCCACCAAGCCTATGCTTGGACCTCCAAAAAAATGACTAAGGTAAAATGACATTAGATTTCTACCTTGACCTAATTTTTTGAGGGCCTTTCTGATTGAATTTTTTGACGAAATGAAAAGCCATTAGAGTTTTCAGCGTCCTGATTTCAGAAATGTAAATTTCATAGTGATAAGATTATTTTTACTATTTTTTGTATTATTTATTAATCAAAAGTGGAACCTAAACCTAAAATACCAGGGTTCACTAAAACTTTAATAACTTTTTTGTTTTTAGGATTTTAGAAAAATAAAATATATGACATCAATCTACATACAATTATTTTGAATATTAAAAAAAAAATTGAAAAATATGAAATTTTCATCAAATTATGGTGGTCGTACACCCAGTGTTTTGAAAATATATCTTATTGTCAGTTAAAAATTAATGAAAAAAAATATATTCAATAAAAAAATAAGAAAAAATATTCTCATCAATATTTGGTGTCTCAGGTATCATTTCCCAGAAGGATTTGTAAAAATTCATTTATTTGCATCAAAAAAGGGTGGTCGTACACGTGTGGTATGGTCTTGAAACATGCATTTTGAATAACTATTTTTTAAACATGCCTACTAAAAAGGGATTTATAGCATGTGGGTATTAAAATAAATTATATATTTGAAAAGTAGACTCCGAGCACTACATTTTATATTACTGAAGTTTTCCGAGATTCAATCTCTAAGTGCATCAAATTTTGACATCAATCGATAGAAAATTTGAAAAATAGAAAAAACACTTCCACTTCTTTTTGCCCAAAAATGGGACTCAACTTCTTATAGACACCCAAAACTTATTTTTTTATTGATTCTTCAAGTTACATGACCTCTATACATATAAAGGATTTGATAAAAACTTGAAATAGTTATAATGTTACAAGCATAAAACAACTAGAAAGTCCACTTAATTATATTCATTAATAGTAGTCATTAACAATTCATAACACACATGCATATACACATAGATCCAATACCATATTACAAAAGTTCCACCCCTAATTCAAATTAGGGGGAGGGCTTGATAAACTGAGAGAATAGTAAAAATAGAACAAAGACAAATATAATTCTACATCACATAAAACTTTATTTTTTGTTGGTTCTTCAAGTTACATGACCTCTGTACATCAAACTATATGATATTTGACTAGAGTTTTCTTAATTTTAGATGAATTATAGTCTAGACCCTATAGTTTACAATTTATATCTTTCAAACATCAATAGTTCTCTTTAGGTAGGCAACCCTTGTAACTCTGGCATCGTTGTCAAAACAACAACTACATATTCTTTCTTATTTCTTCACCTCTTATCGTTGACGACCCCACTTACATTTGCTGCAGCGGCTTTCCACTTACGCAGATCGGCTCTGTGTCTGCAATCTTTAATCTTTGCACTTTTTCTGCGGAAGATCCATAATTTACACCCAACATTACGACTCACCATTTTCAAATGGTTGATAACTTCTCCAAATTTAACAAACTTCCAGATGGTGGGCTCCTTTTGACAGCTACAACAGTTAACAATCTTAGCTCTTTGTCACTTTCATAATACTGGAGCCTCCCGTGAGGGAGTTAAAGCCTAGACCAACTTTGATGACAACTTCATAAACTGAGAGAAAAATAAAAATAGAACAAAAACTAATATAATTCTATAGCACACAAAACTCATTTTTTTCTAATGCTTCAAATTACATGACCTCTCTATACATAGAAGATCTGATCAAACCTGAAACACTTATAGTTTTACAGGTGTAAAACAGCTAGAAAGTCCATCACTAAACAAACCACAGTATGTGGAAGAGTAGAATGCAAACTTCCAGTTATTAATATGTAGAAAGTCTAACAACATCTTCGTCTTTGTGGAGGAAACGTAGGTAACCAGTTCTCCTTATTATTAGGATATGTAGACAGCAAACTCAACAGATTCAATGAACTTGGAATTCAGTTTCGACTGACTGCATTGAATGCCTATGTGGAGGAATTGTGGGAGAAATTATTTCTGCCAACAGGGCCTAGACGGAGTCTCGCATCAAGAAATGGTGGTTCCGTGGGGTGTGACAACAAGGAAACAAAATTTCATTTGATGACAAACATCGACTTGTAACACATTAACATAAACGAAACTTTTCTTCCACAATTTCTCTGTGATGTTTAAATTACTATATCTACAATTTGACTATATATTTTTATGAACATGGACTGATATTCGGTAAAGACTGTTGAGAGATTTCCTACAATCAAATTATATGACTATTGCAACAATTTCCTTTATCTTTCTGTTTTGTTTGAGGTTTGCCTCTCTCGATAAGCTCTACAACATTCCTTGCAAGGTTTTCCAGCAGCTCTCCTTGATCTCTGCAATCCACGCAATAAATGCCCTTTAAAATTACCTCGTTCATATTCAATTTTATATGCAAATTGATTGTTAAGACGCTTAAAAAATGAAACACTATATTGATTAAAATTCTTTAAATTCAAATTGAATATTCAATATAGTAACTTAAGAGTGCATGCAGTGACAAAAATAACGTTTGAAAATCCACGGGAAACTAAGAAGTTTCCAAATTACTCTTCTCATATGAGGTATCGAATGAATTTGATGACAACATGGTACTTGCTGTTTTTATAGAGTTTAGATTACACTGACTCTTGGGTTACTCATTACATCTAATAATGTTAAAAAACGTTAACTGAAACAAACAGGCAACAAATAACTTTACCCTCTAAAAATATAGCCCTTAATATATGAAACCTCATGAAGTGCCTTCTTCCACTCCTCAACTGTATGGAGCTCAAAATTCCCAGAGTGCTTATGCTTTTGTAAGGCTTGAGCATACACACTATCTTCGTCTTTCAGTCGAAGCTCAGAAGGCTTAACTCCACAAAATAAAGGTATGATGGGAGCCCCAGTTTTGAGGATCAGATTCAGCTCCTTCAAACACCAAGTCGACTCTGCATAATTAGCAGAAATAATGACAATATGTAGAGATGCGGAGTAAATAGCGTCCTCTATTGACTGAGGTATGCTGTTCCCAACTTGGATTGATTTCTTGTCAAAGAAGACCTTCAATCCCTTATTCTCAAGATTATGAAAGATCAGGCTTGCTACGGTTTCTTTCACATCTGCACCTCGATGGTTAAGATATACATCGTAATTTTGAACCCACGAAGAATGCACACACTCTTTATTTTCATCTGCAGAGAGGAGAACACATTTAGGGTTATTGTAAGCACTTTCACAGGGATGATTATTTTCCATGGGTGGAAGACGAAGAGAGATGGGCAGAGAACATTTGGGATTATAGTAAGAATGCATGGAGGTGGTAGCAAGGCAAAGAGAGGGGCGAAACATTATTGTAAGAAGGCACAGAAGATTCATTATTTCCATGGCAGACAGGCAATAAAGGCAGAGAAGACTGATTATTTGCATGGCAGTAAAGCGAGGAGAGGCAGATTACAGTTATATAGACTAGGAATTATGACTCTACAGGCTTGTACAATGTATACATAAATTTTCCTTACTATTGCAATGGCGCCTACAGAGTATATGCGAGTCAATCAGCTTGCGTGTTGGATTTGTTTTTGTTATGCTTTTAGACGTCATGTTTGTTGAATTTAATCCCACTTACCATATTTATTCTTTGTATATTGTTTTTGTTATGCTTTTAGACGTCTTCTCCATTCACTCTGATCAAGCATTGGACAAATTTTAGGATGATTTTGATTGTAAAATCTCCTTAATATTTTTCCACGTGGTGAACTATTAATTGTATTTAATATGCTTTTGTTTACTGTTTTGTGTGGTAAGGAAGAGAGCCTTATAATGTTGTGGGGTCTAATAGTTGACATAGTAATTGGACTAAATTAGTTTATTAGTGGGATACAATTAGTTTATTAATAGAGCACAAAAAGTGTCAAAAAATATTTATCTTTTAAAAAGCTTTCAATAAATTTGAAAAAGCAAACATTTATGTGATGCTACATCACCATATCAATAAACATGACTTAGTATACTGTAGTAGGTTTTACATCTTTTGTGACCATTTTCAACACCTTGACAAAAAAGGCATGTGATGCGGTGCCATATTTGACCATATAAATTTAAAACTCAGTTTTTAAAAGTAGGAGACTTGACAAGTAAGCAACTATATAAAATTAAAAAAAAATTGAACTATTTAAGACAAATTTCAGGAGGTGCAAACATAGCCCTAACCACCATAGGGCCCTCCTCCTTATACAGATAGGAAGGCAAGGGGAAGTTTTAAACTTATGTATGTAAAATAATAGTCCATAAATATATATAGTTGCAACAACCCATGAAAGAGAAGAATGGGGGTTTTATATAGCTGTAGCAACAACAAATATAGTGCAAAACTAGGGATATCTATTTGGAATAGGCATTATCAATCTGCAACTTTCTTGAGCACAGGGAAAGGGTAACACTCTCATGTTTATGAATCATACATTAATTTTTGTATGCATTTGAAAATATAAATATACAAATCACTTTTAGTTCTTTGCTATGGTCTTTTTTTTTGTGGGTACTAGAGCTGAAGGTGTGGATCGAAAATTTTCTAGAGATTTTTGAAGCAACAAAGGGATTTTCCAACAAGTGATTCACAGTCAACCATGGTAGCTCCAAGCACAAGGACAATAAATCCATAGATTCCTTGGTTTAGTGGAAAAAATATGACTACTGGGTAATCACAAAAAAAAAATTGTTTTGTTCACAAGATTTATGGGAGCTTGTTGAAAAATGGTTATCCAGTTTCAACAAATGCAACAACATACAATTCTCTAAACCAAACAAACAATGATTTTCTCAAGGAAAATAGAAATAAGGATTCAAAAGATCTCTTGTTTATCTTTCAAGGAGTGTATGAGATCATTTTTCCAAGGATTTTAACAACAACAAAATCCAAACATGCATGGGATATTCTTCAAATTTTCTATCAAGGAATGAGTAAGGTGAAGTTGATGAGCTACACACATCACTTATTTCTCATGAGAATAGTCTAAGAATGTTAGCCAATTCAAATTTGGAGCATACTCTCAAGACTCAAGTCTCAATTAGTAATGGCATACATAGGGGACAAACAAATTTTAGCGATAGAGGAAGAAATTTATATAGAGGTAGAACAAACAACCCATCAAGCTCAAGTGGAAACTCAAGTGGAAGAGGCAACCATCAAACATAAGCTCAAAATCAATCTAAAGGCCAAAGATTTGATAAATCTTCAGTTGAATGTCATTATTGCAAGAAATATACCGACTATTTAAATGAATGTAGAAATAAACTATATGATTCTAAACAATAAAGTGCAAATCACCAAACAAAATCAAAATAAGGATAGCATGTTCATACCTTGTAATGTTGCACATGAAAGTAAAAAAGACATGGATTTTACACTTAGGATGTAACAAGCGTATGAATGGGAACATAGAAATGTTTTCTAGCTTGGATGAAAGTGAAAAATTAGATGTTACATTGGGGAATGATAGCAAAATTTTCATTATGGGTAAATGAACTATCAACATTCTAACAAAAAAATGGGGTAAAAAAGCTTATTTCAGATGTGTATTTTGTTCTTGGGTTAAAGAACAACTTAATAAGTATAAGGCATCTCATTCAAAATAGGTATAGAATATTAATCAGAAATAAAGAATCCAAAATTTTAGATGAATCTCCAAGTAACTAGCTTATAGCCAAGGTCCAAATGAGCAACAATAAAATGTTTCCCCTAATGTTAAAACTAGATTCAAGAATTTAGAATTTTCTCAAGAACACCCCTCCATGAATTCAAAAGAAGATGAAAACAAAACTGCAATAGTAACTCAAGTAATTTTTCAAGCAAAAGTTAAGGATGAAAATTGGTTATGGCATCTAAGATTTGGACATTTAAACTTTGGAAGCTTAAACCTATTGCTTAATCAAAGAATGGTGAAGGGGTTTCCACTAATAGAAAAAATGGATAGAATATTCTAAGGTTGTATCTTGGGTAAACAATATAGCTAGAATTATTTCAAGCAGAAAATTCAATAAGGGCAAACGAACCAATGGAGATTATTCACTTAATTTTTTGTAGAAAAATTAAAACACCATCAATTGGTGGAAGCTACTACTTCTTGATATTCATTTATGATTTCACAAAAACAAATTTGGGTCTACTTTGTAAAACATAAGCATGAAATGTTTGATTTCTTTCGTTAATTCAAGGCTCTTGTTGAGAAGCAAAGTGTGAATCACATCAAAGCATTGCGAATAGATAGAGGTGGTGAATACATTTGAAATGATTTGATAGAGTTTTGCAATGACCATGGAATCCATAAGAAATTTACCATGAGATACTCCCTTTAACAAGAGGGTATAGCAAAAAGGAAAAATAGAACCATAATAGAAATGGAAAGAAGCATGTTGAGGGAAAAAAATTTGTCAAATAAGCATTGGGCTGAAGCTATAACATGTAAAATACATATAATGAATAGATGTCCCATTAAAAGTGTCATCAATATGATTTCAAAAGAAGCACAATGTGGAGTGGAAGAAAACATAATTTTTGTCCTATGAGAGTATTTGGATGTGTAGAATATGAACATACGTTGGATGAATTAAGAAGAAAATTAGACAATAAAGGATAAAAATGTATATTTTTTGGATATATTGATGAATCCAAGGCTTATACAATCAAATCAACAAAAATAGTTGTAATCAGAAGAGATGTGCAGTTCATAGAATATGAAGCATGGGATGGAAGCTTAGTTAAAACAATTAATATTGCAAGCAACTTACCAAAAGAATAAATATAATATTTTATACCAAAATGTACTCCTTTAAATATGACTCCTCTTAGATCCATTCAAGGTCAATAAATTGGTCAAACAACACCTTCATCAAGTGCAATGACAAATACATACATTCAAGCAAATACTCCATCAAATGTGGAACACATACCCTCTTCAATTAGTACTCTTGGTGCTTGACTATCAAATTTGCATTCTACAAGTTCAAGTCACATGTCAAACCCCACACTAGAAAGTATGAGGGGACAAAAAATCAGAATTTTAAGAGACATTTATGAGAAAAAAGGGTGAAAATAATGAAGTTTGACTTCTCTATTTTTTTTTATATATTAACATGTAGATGATCCAATTCATTTTGAAGATGCTATCAAAGAAGAAAAATGGGTGCATGCAATGGATGAAGAAATAGATACTATAGAATAGAATCAAGCATGGGAGTTAGTGAGTCATGCACAAAAAAAGAGATGTGATAGGGGTAAAGTGGGTTTACAAGACAAAATTGAATGCAAATGGTAATGTACAAAAACACAAGGAAAGACTTGTAGAAAAAGGTTATTCACAACAACCTTGGCTAGACTACAATGAGACATTTGCACGCATAGCCCATTTAGACACTGTGAGAACAATATTAGCCATAGTAGCTCAAAAACAATAAACATTATATCAAAAGGATGTGAAATTGTCTTTCTTGAATGGTTTTTTAGAAGAAGAGGTCTATGCAAAGCTGCCACCTAGGTATGATATTTTGGGCCATGAAAACAAGGCTTACAAACTTAAGAATGCACCCTATGGCCTTAAACAAGCACCCATAGCATGATATAGTAGAATTAACTCTTTTTCAAAAAGGTTTCAATAGGTGCAAAACAAGTCTACATTGTATACCAAGATTAATGAGTAAGGTGAGATCGTATTTGTTTGTTTATATGTTGATGACTTAATATTCATTGGTAATTTTTCAATTGACCTGTTTAAATCAATTATGGAAAGGGAATTTGAGATGACAGATTTGGGTTTAATGAGATAGTTTATTAGCATTGAAGTAAATCAAAATGAGAAAAATTATATTTATTTCACAATCTAAGTATGCAAGTGACATGTTGAAAATGTTTAACATGATAGATTGCAAAGCAGCTCCAACACCTAGTGTCTCATGTTTGAAATTGAGAAAGGATGATAAAGGATCTAAACTTGATTCAACTTTGTACAAAAAGCTTGTTCATAGTCTCATCTATTTTAACAACCACAAGGATAGATATAATATTTTCTACTAGTCTCATTCCAAGATTCATGGGATGTCAAAAAATATCTCATTGTAAAGAAGGAAAAATAATTTTAAAATATGTTAGTAGAACAAGGAACTACAAAATACTCCACTCAAGATCAAATAAATTCAAGGTGATAGGATAGATTGACAGTGATTGTGTAGGGAGTATAGATGATAGACAAAGCACTTGAGGGTATGTTTTTCATTTTGGATCAGGTGTAGTTCCATGAAACTAAAAAAAACAAACAATTACCACTATTTCATCCACTGAAGTAGGGTATCTAGTAGATACATGGGCAATCTGTCAAGCAGTTTGGATGAGAAGAATTTTAAAAGAATTGAACTGTGAATAGGAAGAGGCACCAAAGATCTATTGTGACAAAAACTCAACCATAAAATAATCTAAAAATCCATTCTTTCACAAAAGGAGTAAACATATTGACGCTAGGAATCATTTAATCCAGGAGCAAATCACTAATGGAGAGATCTTAATGGAACATTGGAGGTTAGAAGATCAATTTGTAGACATCTTCACCAAACCATTGGGAAAAGAAAGTTTTTTACATCAATGTAACAACTTGGGTATTATATATGATAGTTGTGATAAAGGGGGAGTGTTGAATTTAATCCCAACTACTATATATATTTTCTTCCTCTTTTGTTGTCTACTGTCTCACCATCTCCATTCACTTTCATCAAGCATAAAACAAATTCCAGGATGATTTTATTGCAAAATGCCATTCTTTGTATTTTACCATGATGATATGATAATTACATTTGATATTTTTTTTTTCATTGTTTTGTGGGGTATATGAATAGGAAGGGAATGGGATAAATGTATGTAAAAGAATAGTCCAAAATATATATAGATACAATAGATAATGAAAGAGAATATAGGTGTCTTGTATAGTTGTAGCAACAACAAGTGTAGCATGTAACATGTGATATCTATCTAGAATATTTTGAGCACAAGAAAACGATACTGACCCTATGTTTATGAATCATAAATTAATTTTTGTATGTATTAAAAAAGTTAAATATACAAATTTATTTTAGTTCATTGTTGTGTTTTTTTTTGTGTTTATCTACACTTTATTTCCTTTGCCTCTTTCTATTAATGTTCAATAAAATGTTGTTGAATGCACAAGTGGTTGGCTTGTTTGATATTATAGTTCTAAGGACTTCCACTTGTAGAAGTTCTCCTAGCTCTTCTATTTTAATCACATTTTTCCTAAGAAGTGGAAATGCTTGGCCAATCCTGTATTTAATGTCTTTCTATCAAAGCCAATCCATACATATCTTTACTAAGAAAAGATTTCTCCAAGCCTGTATTTAAGGACTTTCTGGGAGACAATCAATACTCATGGCTGAAAATTGCTTTGGGCAATGAATTCCATATAAATGGTTATCTGATTCTTAGGATGTAACAATTTCTAAGTCATCCTTGTACACCATAACTTATGCATCAATGCATTTAAGGGTCCGGATAGCCAATTCTGAGTTCCATCAAGGATATTGGGAGAAGAGCGACTAGTTATTTCTATGACATCTATTGTCTAGTGTTTATAAATACATGACTCCCCTCATTGTTTCTCATTCCATCCATTATCTCTTCACTTTTGGTGAGTACACATAAAATAGATTTTTCTATAGAAAATAAATTTAGGGTAAATAAAAATATTTTTATAACATGAAATAGATAATATAAACAAAATAAAATATTTGTTAAGTAATTTTAATAACCGTTGAAATAATATAAATTTTGGTATTTTTTAGATTGATGTATTTAACTAATTCATATTATTAAATAAAAAAATATTTTCAATATAATATTTTGTGAAATTTAAAATATTTATTTATTATATTTATACTAATTAAATAAAAGTGTATTTTATTTATTATATTTATACTAATTAAATAAAAGTGTATTTTTTGATTTTCTATATTTTGTGTGATTTGAATATATACATTTAAGTTTATATATTTTGTATTTAATTCAGCAAATTTATTTTTTATGTTGAATATGACATTTTCTACATTTTCTTTTGCATATTTAATATTGTATGGATTTTTAATTTATCGAAAATGTAAAAATTAAATACAAAATGAGAAGATTCTATCCTACATGTACGATGAGTAAACTTAAAGTTATAAGGTGTTAAGAGGATCCAATAGTGAAACTAGTTAAGCAATTCACCTAATTAAACTAATACATCGTTAAGTGAAACTAAGGGAGAATGTGAAAACATGCAAATATGCAGTTATGTGCAACAATGGGTATTGCCTCAAGAATGGGTCTTGCCTACTAGGTCATGTTAGGTATCCATATACAAATGTACAAAGGCAATCTCTCACAAAGGGTTAAAAAAAAGAGATTCTAGTAAGACAAAATTTACCAAAAGAGGAAAGTACAAGAAAAATCCTTTGTTCTTGCAATATGCACAAGTAGACTTGTTATTCCTCCCTTAGAAAAATGAATCTCTTTATTTTCACCTAAATAATTAGAAATGAATAATATTGTTTTCTTACGTTTGTTCTTTTTCTTTTCTTTTCCTCTAGAAGACTTCTCACTCTTTATAATCAAGGATTTGGGTATTGACTACTTCAAAATAACCATTTGAATAAGATTATATTTTCCCATAGTGAGTTGTATAGAAAAATCCCCAAAATAAGACATATTAAATTTACTCCCAAAGGCATTCTGTCTATCATAGAAAGTAAAGACAAACACTAAATATTTAGGTTCTATATTCAAGAGAACAATTACCAGCAATTATGTATCTATTTTTTTAATTTCACACTCCTTCAATTATCTTCTTACTAGATCAAAATTGGGGATTAAGTCTTGTGTGTTTTCAAAATTACATGGATGGATACTTATTAATTCATTCTCCAACAAATATCATTCTCCAACAAATATTCTTGAATTTCTTCTACTTTCCCAAACAAATTTGACAATTTATCCCACTAGTCTATCCAACTACTAATTGTGAAATAATAATTTAGGAGATATATGTAAAAATAAATAACCAATGGCTTCTTCAAAACTATTAACCCACTCATTATTTTTAGCCTCATAATCTTTAGGTTTTGTGTCATGTGGTGTTTAGGTTTTAGGAGTTCAATGTAGATTATTGCATTATTGATTTCTTTGATAAATCATAAAATTTAAAAAACATAAAAATATTATCCAAAAGCATAAACCCTAATTCCTAAACATAAACCTAAAGCAAGAAAAAATAGATTAAGAAATTCAAGTAAGAAAACCTACCTAAAGGTCTTCACAATTGATAAGGCTGAAAAGAGGTGGTGGAAGGTAGGAGATAATGATGGAAAGAGAACATAATAAAATATTTGTTTTCCCTTACTATTAGTGTTTAATTCTTGCAAAATAAAATGAACTTGCAGTCATTGAATTTTTATTTTTTTTGAAATTGGATATTTTTAACAAACATGTAACCATTATGAACAAGTATCCATTTTTATTTATATCTTGATAACCTAAAGAAAAACACGTCCTCATCATTTTAGAAATAGGTACTCATTTGTTTTAAGATTCTTTTTATTTCAAATAAATTCTTTTAGGGCACTGTTTTGTCTCCAATCTCACAGCACTTATTGGCATGGGATAGGAATATTAGAAAATAGCCCTCAAGTAGGGAGAAAAGGCATAAAAATAAATAAAATAAATGTGAAACAATAATATAACAAACAAAATAGATAAAGGATGTTAGAAAAGGCCAAGGTGTGAAACCAAAGAAGAAAAAAATAGTAGAAAAATAAAATACAAGCGATGAATATATAGATATATATGCAATAATGGTTTTGATATATCATTGAAAATAATTAGAAGATTTAATGTTTTCCTTTGAATTATCATAACTCACTTCATCTAATAAATCATCACCATTCCAAAAAAATATCAAAATTGTCGTCATTTGTTTATGCTTCTTGCTCTTTTTTTATTTCCTTAGCTATTACACTACTTCATGCTAGATATAAACACATGCTTAATATTCGTAGCACTGGTTATCTCCTTTCAACTTATTCTTGTTAATTGACTTGTGTTTGTGGTAGAATGCTAGTAATCTGGGGAATTGTAATTTCTCACTTTTCTGCATACGAAATAGTGGTATTTTTTGCATCTTTGACTTATTTCTTTCTTTTATCCAAAGTTGATTTTCTATTTTTTTAATTTGTTGCCCCCCTTTGTTTTCCTCAGTCTTCTTCTAACAAAATCTGGATACCTCATGAATTCCTTCATGTTCATATGAGTTTGTTTTGGATGTAGGACATATGGATCTAAAATGAAATAACACAAGTTTACATTTAGTTTTGATCCATCTCTCATAATCTCAATTAATCTTCCTTTTACTCTTCCTTCATGAATGAATTTGATATATTAGCGTACTATCAAAAGAACAAGTTTATAGTGCTCTTGCCATGGTCTATCAATTATTATGGAAAATAGGCAAGATGGCACCAACTTACAAGGCATCAAATGAAACCTATAATCCTATTATCTTCCACAAATTATATATTGTTTACATTACTATATCTATAATTTACTCATATATTTATGAATATGGATTGATATTAACTCTAGAAAATTAAATATAGTTAACCTATTTTTAAAAGAAATGCTATTTCTATTTCTTAATATTCATTGAATATAGTAAACCAATGAAAAAGTAAAATAATTGTTTGGGGTTGAGTCATAATTTATTATTTATCTCCACTTTCTTTATATTTTTAATAGTCTGAATATATAACTCAAATGAACATATGAATGAATTAATATAAATATTAAAAAAAATAACATGTAATTTTTTGCATTTAATAATTTTAACTATTAAAAAGTCTCTTATCTCTTATATTTTATTTTTATTATATATATAACTAGAAAAAAATATTTACAATAGATCAAGAGATATAATATGAAATGTGGACCTATAACTTGTACATACCATTTCTAAGCACTAGTTTGAGAGAGTGAATATATAAAGTGGGAGATACAATAGATTATACAACACTTAGAGTAAGTGTATAATATTAATCTAACTTATAACATACATACAATGGGAAGACTTGAGATTATCTTTCATAATTCTTTCTTTTAAAGTTACACATTTTAAAATTGTAACTATTTAGAGATTTTTATCAACATTTCCTATCACACTTTATAATCTTCTTCACAAAAATCCCTATACAATTATATTAACTATTAAAATATCATATTTTCTAATACATAAAAATACAAAAACATATCAACTCATACAACTTTGACACTTAATCTACAAATTTAAGACATTACAGAAAAAAAAGAGCTTACAAATATACTAACTATAAAAATATCATATTTTCTACTATATTTAGTAGAAAATAGTTTATATCAATATAGTAGAAAATAGTTTATATCAACTCACATAATTGACAATCATACAATAAATCTACAAATTTAAAAATTGAAGAAAAAACTTTCAAGTATATCATAGTTAAAAACACTAAATCCAAGTAAACAATTTTAAACACTAGGCATTTAGATTTATTTCCTTACAACAAAATTCCCTTTTACAATTATAAGATCTCAATCCCAAATGATATGATCTGTTAGAACTAGCAATTGCACCTTGGTGTGCAATGAGTACTCCGAAGAGGTTTTGGAAGGTCAATCAAAGAAAATGTTTGTGAATTTTTTCCATATATATGTGCAATATATGGTGTAAATTTTTAGGCCATTTATCAAATTATGTTGTTTGTGCAACAAAGGTCTCAATGGAGAAGTAATAGCTTCAAATCAACTGTGAATCCTCTTATAGGAATCAAAACAAGATTGAAACAAAAACTCTAAATCGGGAAAGGCTTCATTACCAATAGGTTCATATTATGTTTGCAAGAGAGAGATGATGGAGATATAAAGATAAATAGAGATATAGGAAGTGATATATAGAGAGGTAGAGAGAGGGAGAGATATACAGACCTAGAGAGATGGAGAGATAATGACATAGAGAAAGAGGGAGAGATGGGAGAAGAAATGTGGATAGATAGAGATAGAGATAGAGAGAAAAGAGTTACAGATATGTAGGCCTTGAGAGAGAGAGAGAGAGAGAGAGAGAGAGAGAGAGAGAGAGAGAGAGAGAGAGAGAGAGAGAGAGAGAGAGAGAGAGAGAGAGAGAGAGAGAGAGAGAGAGAGAGAGAGAGAGAGAGAGAGAGAAGGTGAGATAGCTCAATAGATAGAGGGAGAGAGGGACTGATATAGATAGAGAGAGATATAGAGAGATAGAGAGGAATAGGGAGAATGATCAAATCATTTTATGGCTTGCAAGAGTAAAGTGAGTTGTCTTGATCATTTGTACAACTATAAAGTTACTCGAAGAAAGAGGACAATCTAGGAGAATTTGGTCCAAAGTAAAAAGAGAACAATTAAACAAGTTACATCAACTCATTATCAACAAGTTAGTTTTCCCAATTTATAAATCACTTCTATATTTCACAACATTTTTGTAATAGACAAGATCAATCTCACTAAACATATTTAAAAAATAAATAGTATTTCTAAAATAGTAAGGATAATATTTCATATTTTAATAAATAGTAAAACAATTATAATAGGTAGTATATTTTATATGATTATTATTAAAATATAAATTTATTGAGAATATTTTGATACGAAAAGATATAATTGTTTCTAATTTTATAATATTTTAATATGGATTTTTAGAATAGTTTCTATTTTCATAAAACTTAGTCAATTTAATTTTTTAAATATATTTAATAAGATTGTCTTAAAAATAAATTTAGAAACTTGTTTTTGATATTTATTATTTTGATTTATTGTTAAAATGTAATATAAACATTATTGTTTATTATTACTAATTTAGTAAATTTATATTTTTGCATATATTACTAATTTATCATTGTTTTTTTTTTAAATAATTTTTTTCATTCTTTTTTAATCTATATAAGATATCCATATGTGATATGAATAATAAAAGGATAAAGATTTTCATTTCTTTCAAAGAAACATGTGCATCTAAATTTTACATAAGGTTTTTCATTTTTCTTTAAATTTTTACACAAGTATTTTCATTTCTTTCTAAGAAATAGGGGCATCTCCATTTTACACAAGATTTACACAAGGATTTCCATTTCTTTCCAAAAAATAAGTGTATTTGCATTTTATGTAGCTTCAATATAGCTTCAATTAAGATATACACTTTGTAGCTCATATAACTATGTAATTAAATGCATGCATTTTTAGAAATATCATTGATTAAATTATTCATAAATTAAATATTTTCCTTAAAATGTCAAAGGAAAGACATTGAAATGACTAAACTGTCGTAAAAAAGTCATATGACAGATAAAGGTGGCTGTCAAATTCTAGGCTTTCTTTCATGTATATAATTTGTAGTAATTCTCTGATAAATATATTATACTAATTCTCGGGTAAATGTGATGCCCCTCTCCTACCACGCTATTTGTATTTCTGAAGGACTTGATATTGATCTCTAACATTTTACTATGATGACAGATATATGCTCTTTTGATGGACACCATGAGTCCAGTGGGTTGAGTGTGTTCTTTGGTTAATGTGTTATGATTATAGCTAGAAAATTAATAAACGGATTAAAATTGGATGTTAAATAATTATATGTAATGTATTAAGTCAACAGAATGAATAATAAAATAATCTCCGAACATAATCAATTAATTAAACTTTTTAAATTAAATAGTGATTTAAATAATTAAAAGATTAAATGTAATTGATTAATTAAATTTTATTAAATTAATTCAATATTATAAAGAAGTGAAAGAGTTAAGGTTATAAGCAAATTAATATGGTTATGACAGTTTGGGTAGTTATATAGTTCTCAAGGAGCATTGAAATGACCAAACCGTTATAAAAATTGTTGAATAATGAATTTCTATCTCGATCTATGTAATTCGTGGATTGAAATAGATTGATTATTATATTTTTTTTTGGTTTAAATTGGGTAGAATACTTCGAGGTTTTTGTATGATGAATTGAAAATGCAATTAATGAAATCCAATAGTCACAAGCTAATTGCTACCAACTTAACCACCGATTTATATCAGGAGCCAATAGCTTATAAACTTCTTCCCTCTTTGTGTCATTTAACCGCAGCCTTTTCAAATATTGCCACCCATATATAGAAGATATATTGTTATGGTTTTGAATGGATGAATTTATGTTAGGGTTTTTTGCATCCCATTATTTTTTGATTGTTATGTTTCAGGAGGCTTGCCATTGATATCTTGTGTATATATTATATAATATAATTTTCTGGGTGTATGATTTATCTTAGGGTTATTGTTAACGTTTAATATATTATAATGTTTAGATCCTTATTTTTTTATTGTAGGGATATTCCTGTATAAATATTTCATTAGACTTTAATGTTTGAAGCTTCAATTTGATTTCAGGTTTTCTTGTTAGTATTTATATTAATTATGATGTTTGAGTTGTTTGGCGTTTTCTATTAAGGTTAGTAGAATAATTTTCTTCTTTTCAACATTAAGAAATTGTATTTTAAATTGGAGATTAGCATTTCATTTTGGATTCATCATGTAAGGTATTTTATCTAATTTTGAGTGAAAATTTATCAATTATATAATATGATTGATTACCTTAATCAAGTGAAAATTAGATAAATACAAATTATTATTTATATAAATATAAAATGTTTTGAGTACTTTTACTCTAGTGGAAATTTAAGGTATGCAACCTATTCATGGATATACTTGTGTGTTCCTATAATCCATAATTGGATAATATTTGGTATTTATTTAGTAGTTTACTGTGTATATGGGTAATGTTATTAGTTTTTATTTAAAAAAGTTTAATTAGTATTGATGATTTAGAATTGGGTAATAATAGTATATTTTATTCTTTAGGGAATTGAATTCTTCTATACATGATATTAGGTGAAAGCTAGTGTGAATGTTAATTACATTATCATTTAATTTAAATTACTTAAATTGAATCTTAGACAACAATGCAATATTTATATTTAAGATGCATGTAAAGTTGTTTTGAATAACTTGTCTAGAACATAAGTTAATTAATAATATCCGGTGATTGTCAAGCAATTAACAATAGTTTCTTTATATATTTGTAATTTAGTTGGTTTTTATTTAAATAATCTAATTAATGGTGGGATAATAGAATAGGATCACGAGGAACATAACAATCTAGAATAATATTGGTGGAGGGGGGAAAGTGGTTCAAGTTCATTAAGTTTATCTTTTCTTTTCCCATAGAACGAACCACTGCAGAGATGAAGTAACATGCAACATTGCAGTGACAAAATTAAGCATAAGGAACACAAAGAGTAGTAGAAAGCGGAGAGACTCCTAGCACAAGGAGAGCACCGAGCACAAGGCAAGAAACTTGGTAAGGAAGAATTCCCATCAGGTTTCTCAAGACGAGCATAAAGGGACAAGCAGAGATTTTTCTCGAAGAAGACAAGTGTAAAGGGTCCCACAAGCAGTGATAGAAGACACAAAATTCTAGTTCCACTATCACTTTATCCTTGTTTCTCTTTATTTCTTTAGCAGTTTCTTTTTTATCCCTCTACAAAAGAGAACAAAACAAAAAATCTTTATGAAAACTAGCAAACCTACACTTCAAACCATGATAAATTATCAAATGGGAATCAAGCAAAAGGGTTTGAACAAAAACTTAGACATGGCATGTCAAGGTTTCAGTAATGCAGTGGTTTAAAAATATGCTTTTAAAAAACTTCTCTCGGATGAAAAAATGGGCTTAGAAACTTTAGGAGTGGTAAAATAGATACCAAATAGTTTCAAACCAATACAAGGTGTAGTACCCCTCCCTTTAATAGACGTTTTTGATACTCTTTTGACCATGTTGACTTTTCAGTGGTTTTTGTGGATACATTATGTGGTGATGTTTTTATTCAGATATCATGCTATTATGGACTATGCTTTGATGTGTGATTCAGTGAAGGTTTATTATGCATTATTTACTTATAAATGATTAGATGTTAACTTTATTTATGTGTTATTGACCATGGACTAACACATTTACCTTATGTATGAGTTGCATTATGTATTTGTCTTCATGTATGTGTGTAGTTTGTATGGGGTGCAAGGAGATGATTTCCCATCACTCACTTCGGTGAGACATGTAAAGCCACGATGCAGGAATTGCAGGTACAACATATTGACTCCATTTGGCTCCATAGGTTTGAGCGTACCTAATTAACCCAATTGAAGTAGAGGAGATAGTCTTAAAGCGCCCTAGATATCATCCCCAGCCTTGCTCGATAGTGAGCATTGCCAGTCTTTTGTCAACCTTTGCTATGTTGGTATGCGAGTCAATTCCTTATTTTTCTGTTAAGTTGAGTTTGTGTGTTATGCGTTTTGTGACTTTATTAATTTTCTTCTAGTGTTATTTAATGTGAAATTAATTATTAATACCTTATGGTTATTAATAATTAATGTGTATTTCATTTATAAATTAAATTAAGGATAATTAATATGGGCACTTTTTATGGTTAAATAAATAAATCAAACATTCTAGGTTGATTGATTAAATTAATTGTTTTAGTATATATCATATAGTAGATTTATAGTATGTCTTGTTTATTTGAGAAAAGTTATTTCAAATTTAAAAATTAAAATACCTAAATGACTTTTATTTGTGTGTGAGGAAATTTGAGTTTTTAAATTTAAAAATATGAAGGTTATTAAACCTATTTCTTCCGCAACTTCTTGATCTCTACAATGCACGCAATAAATCTCATATTCAATCATATACGGACAATATTAATTTACAGTTATATAGACCAGGGATTATGACTCTAGAGGCTTGTACGTGCACAATGTAAATAGAACCAGGGCCTAATACAGCCACTCCAAAATTTGACATATGAAAATTTGATATTTTGTCTCAAAGTCAAGCACACAATTTAAGAATCAAATATGGGGTGGATTAATGTAGCGCTAAAGTTAAAGTAGGACAACTTCCTGTCACTATGCTTCCTGCGCCAACCGACTTTGAAAATCAAATGTTGAATGCAGGTATAATTCTTCGATGTTGATTTCATCTTATTGGACGAAAATCAAATGTTGTTGAATGCACGATAATTCTGAGGTCTTCCACTTATACCAGGACTCCTAGCTCTTTAGTTTTGTTTTTACTTCCATATAGAATAAAAATCACGTTCTTTCCTAGCTGTGGAAAGATTTGTTTTCACTTCCATATAGAATAAAAATCAAATGTTGTTGAATGCACCTATAATTTTTTTTCATTTGTCCCAATTTATGGTTCAAGGATTTTGGAATAATGGTTTAGGGTTTGGATGGAAGGAGTTCTAGGAGCAACCTTATTTTAAGGATACACATAGCCCCTAATTTAATGCTTTCGTTAAATGAAGATACTTTCAATTATGCTAAGCTACCATTAACATCATTAGATTTCTTGATTGATGGATATAAAAGAACTTGATATCTATGATTCATAAAAAATTGTTCTTGTTCTTACATACCTTGCTCAAGTAGGCCTAATATTTTTCTTCTATATTCTATGCTTTTATTGATTTCATTTGTAATGGGGTATTTATTATTTTTGAAGCACAATAATGTATCATTTTTGTGTAGTTAAAAAAGATGAATGTTTGGTATCTTAACTTTGACAAAAGTGGATGATCTTAGGTTATAGGATATTGGGGCTTTCTCCTTATTAATGCTTTTTGTTGATTGATCACTTTTAATGATGATGTGATTCATGGTATACTCTTTATTAACATGTTTTATATGGTCCCTCTCATTTAATTGATCATCTGTGTATTCGAAAAGAAAAGTTTCTTATATAGGGATATGAAGGTTGTTGGGGTATGATATGATTAGGTTCTAATAGGTGTCTTATCCATGTTACAATTAGTGTCTTAATTTAGGACTTAGGGATGTCCACTCAACTTTAGAAGGTTGTGCATTATTCTCCAATGCTTCCAACACTTTATCTAATTCAATAATCTCCTTAAAGGAGAAATTCTTAAGGCTCTACACCACAACTCATGTGATATTTCAAATAATATAGAAGCTATATAAGTTCTTCTACCACAAATATGCCAAGAGACTGACTCATTCCTTGTAATGCCTCTTGTTCCTTTTGTCTATCATTGAATAATTATTTTATTTGTAATTATGATAGGACTATGTTGTCTTGAATAAAGGAAGAGGGGAGTCCCAATTGGACTAGTTGTTCCATGCATCCTCTCATCAACTTTGTTGTGTGATTCAAGGTCTTTATACTTTTATTTTCAATGTGGATTTTTAACAACTTAAGAACTCAATGTACTTACTAGCCACTTGTCTCCTGTTACCCACTCCTACTACATGTAGATCATCTTTGGTTGTGCTACATAGCTTTTGCAATAGTAATTCAGAATCTACAATGTCTGGCCCACAATAGATGAGAGTATTTGTTCTATGAAACTACTCACCTTCACTCTTAAATTTTGTCAATCTGTGATTAATCACAACTCAGGGTTCAAATTGAAGATTGTGTTTTTAATTATCTCCTAGTGTGAAAAATATAATTATTGGGTCATGTGAACAATATTAGTCTATCAGGAGAAGTAGGATAATTCATCCATTTGTTGCTGGAGTTGTTGGTCCTTGGCTTTAATTTCATGCTCAAGTTGTTGTTGTGTCCTTTGAAGTTTGGGAAACTTTATAGTATTTCCTATAGTTTGGTTGGTTTTTGTGGTATTGTCATTGATGTCAACCCTCACTGTTTTAGAGATTGTTGTAATAAATGTCTCTTATGTAGTTATTTTGTTATCATTAATGTGTTGTCATTAATATAGAATACATATGTGTGATAAGGAGATGACATAGATGGTTGATCATATGTGTGTTTTCTTTGATGTTCATGGATAGATATTGTATATCATGTTGTTGATGATGTGACGATGATAAAGTTCTTGATTGAGTATCATGCCCTATTTGTTACTAGTGGAGAATTTATCATGATGATATCACATTAAGATCAGAGTTTACTTTAGTGGCGAATATTCGCCAATGGCGAATATTTCACGTCGACGACCTGGAAAATGGTGAATATATTGTACCGACTCGGGGTGACCATGTTGCGAGGAATTTATAAATATTCATCAAATGCATGACCCAATCGCCCATTGTTTTGTGTAATTAATTGTATCTATGTGAAGATTTCGCCAATAGAATCCATGTTTTCCACAATGTAAATTTAAGTTTTTCACCTACACTCTCTGGGGTTGCCTTAATAGATGGTAATAATTCGCCAATAGCCATATGAATATTTATTTTCCTAGAGGATTCAATTCGCCTGACATTTTGCGGATGTGTGTCTTCAAATTTGTTAGCTAGATTGTGGTATCTTTATTTCTCTAGATAAGTATGTTAAAGAGATCTTGAAGGAGTTTGGTATGGAGGATTCAAAACTAGTGATTACTCCCATTGCCACCAGTTGTCATTTGAGCAAGGATGATAAGTCACCTCAAGTTAATTAGACTCTATATTAAGCTTAAAGAGAGGACCTATTTAATAAAGATGCCATATTCAACTTATGAAAGTGGAAGGAGGTCAAGAATACAAACCTCACCTATTGCTTGGGGAGGGATTTTTTATGAGAATGACACACTTTCAATGCTAAGGAGAGATTGTTCATAAAAGAGATACATTTTCAACCGAGAAAGAGGTCCTAATAAAGTATAGACATATATAATAAAATATAAGATCCTCATGAACGACAAACAATTATATGCATGAATGAATATCATTATAAAATATATAACTCAATAAATGAAAAGTGGATCCTTTAGAAGGAAGAATGATTGAAAACTATTTTAACCCTTGAACGAGGAGACAAGAATAATTAAGCTATTATGTTGCTATCAAATAATAATTGCACATTAAATTGTGCCACCATTCATGAAAAATGGCCCTCCAAAAGGTAATACATTAGTGTCACATAGTAAGGATCGACATAGTAATGCTAAGAGTCCTAAGGTATGACATGATTATTTTGATATAAAAATGGTTCAATATCAAAAGTTTTGTGAATAAGAATAGGTTATCATAAAATTCTTAAAGAAATTATTCAATCACTCTACAATTAGTAGAGAGTGGGTATAGAAAATATGATGGAGACAAAACCTATAACCACTATTTGGTTTAGAGTTATACTTGCATCTTATGAATTAAAAAGTTATCTTTAAGTCATATTTAAGTGTCCAATATATTTCTTCCACTAGAGAAGAAGTTCTTTGTGGGAGGGGATGCTTAGTGTTTCTTTAATGGATTGGTAAGGAAGGAACTACAAAATATTATTCCCTATATATTGTATTGGCACAAAGGTTCTATAAGAACCTTGATTCCTTGTTCCATATATCCAATACCATGTCCTCTATATCATTGTTTAAAAATCTTGTCAAACTATATTTATAATTTGTTTGCAAATGTGATGGGGAAGAAATTTCATCATACACCTCATTGAAATTTTTAGTATAAGGATACCTTGGAGCACCAAAGGGATGAAAATAAGAAAGATGGATCCTTTTAGGAGGATCTACACAACTTTATTAGCTTCATTCATGTCCACAACTAGGAAGGTAAAAGAGTCCTTTTGTATTGAAGTTTTGGGTTGTGAAGAAGGGTTTTCATCATCTAATGTTTCATTTTTACTAAATGCAATGTTTTGTGACATGTCATTAAGAAAATCCATAACATTATTTTGTCTCAAAAATATTTTATATGATAGAGATAATCTCTTGTAGAATAAAGGGGATCTAAGGTCATAGATGTGTGGACAGTTTGATTGACAATGTTTGATGCTTGTCCCTCTTGTACCAAAGTAACCTTATGGGAAGAGTATTCATCATTACTATTCAATAATCCATATTTGTAAAAGAGATCATTGATAGATGTATTAACTTTTTTGCCATGAATAAGACATACCCTCGAAGAGGTACAAGCATGATTTGTCTCAATATTATTTATAGCAGGATTATCAAAGGTACAACATGAAAGATCCAATATATCTTTAATTAAAGATAAACATTCTATGAACAAATTTAAAAGTACCATCATATAACAACATAAAATGTGTATTTAATCCTTTATAAATAAATTAAATATTGTTAAGATCCTTGAAACCCTCAATATGATGTACATTAAAATACAATGAATTAATGCAAGTAACATAAAGTGAAGTAATCCAACTTTGAACAAATAATTTTTCTAAATATAGCTAATTAGCAATGTAATCAAAAGTGAAATGGAAAACCAATCGAATTACGTAGGATCCATTGCTAAAAAATTAAATCTTGAAAATTAGAACTATGCAAAGTTGAAGACACATTGGCTTCACCAAAATGAAATGGTGGAAATATGTGTCTTAGCTTAGAAATGTAAACTAAGAACTCAATTAATCACTATTTCCATTTTTATTGCAGGGGAATAATACACAAGATCCAGCTTCAGTACTAAATGAGAGATTGGTGTTGTATTTTATTATAATCAATAAGATCAAACAAATACACAATTGTTACATAAGGTTATAGTTTTAGCAAACATGACCTATAATCTTGAACTAGTGGACTATGTGTGAATCGAAAATTAGGAATCATCACAACTTGAAATTATTTATTTTTCATAGCTTATGAAATTTATAATTTCTATTCTCATGGAATATGGGCAACACATTTTTATGCACAAAATAATTTGTTATAAGTTTTTTGAAGTAATCGAAATTGTCATCTTAATCTTGATATAGTTAGAAACATCATTGTCATTACATGAAAAGATCAATTTTTGTATGCCTCATACAACCATGAGATTTAATGAACCCAAAGGAGGTGGTTAAGCCATATCACAAAATTGATTAGTGCGCTACACAATAGAAGGAGACTAAGGGGGCACACCTTGCAACAATCCCGCCCCCCCCCCCCCCCCCCAAACGCAAGTGAGTGGTTTGAAACCAACTTTGATACTACTTGTTCGAAACATAGTTGTCATTGCACCATAAGATCGACATGTTAATGCCTGATACAGCCGCAAGATTTAATGAATCCATGGGAGGAAGTTAAGTCATGTCTCAAAATCAAGCACTGTGTTACACATCACAAGGAGACCAAGGGAGCACACCTTGCAACATATATTTAATAAAAAATATTTTTTATTCCACCTAAAATGTAATCTAAACTTCATTTTCATAATGGGTGCCTCGAAGAAGTTTTTCCCCTTTTTTTTTTTTTATTTTGTCCTGTTTGACCCAAATATTTGATGCACTTAAAGAATGAATCTTGAAAAAATTTATTAATAGAAAATGTATTGCTCGAAGTCTACTTTCCAAATATGTAATTTATTTTAATACCCAGATCTTAAAAATGAAGTTTTAATAGGCATTAATAAAACCTATATTTTAAAAGTCACTTTTTAGGACCATACCATGCCCGTGTATGGAAAGCATAATTTGACCTAAATGAAAATATTTTTCTTTATCCTTTTGTGAAAAGATCTGTAACTCACTCACCTTTTATGAGAATATTTTTTTGTAATTTTTTTCCGTATATATATTTTTTTGTTATTTTTTAATTGGGCATAATCACTATTTTGAAAAATCCGCATGTACGGCAAGCATAATTTGACCTAAACTTAACATTTTTAATTTTTTTTTTAAACTGTATAGATTCGTCTCTAGTTTGATGCCATATAATTTTTTTTTCAAAAAACTTAATGACAAAAAAGTTATTAAAAATTTAAAAAACCTTGTTATTTCAAGTTTATGGAGCTCTTTCATTAGAAACTATTTTAAAATTAAAAATATTGATCCATTATTTTAAAAAAATATATATTTGGAATGTAGACAATGTGTAATGTAATGGGTTTTTGTTGTTTAAAAAAATTGTGAAAATTAGGTGTTCATCTATATATTTTTCAAGTCATTTTTTTGTATGAAGCTTGGTTTGGCCTTCAAGTTAAATGTCAAACGAGGTTAAAGCCTCAAGTTTGGCTCTCAAAACCATTTTCCAAGACAAATTCTAAACCTACAAGCGGGCCCCAAAAACTTTTTTTTTTCAAATGGGGTCTCATATCCAAAACGGGATCCCGTTCTATTTTTCCATATAATTAAAAATGCAAAAACAAAACAAGATCCCTTTTTTTTTTGCATTAATTTTTTTTTTTGAATTTGTATAAATAAGAGTTATTAAAAATGATAAAAAACGTCTTCTTATGTGTGAGTTTGTACATAATATTTAATGATTTATTTGTCCTTTGGATGCTCTTTTGTTGCAATTTTAGATCCATTTTTTGAAGGTGGCATTTATTGCATAATTTTTTAGTCATGGGGTCTAAACAACGTCAAAAAAAGAAACAAAAGAGGGAATTGACTGTCGAGGAAATTCAAGTAGAAAGAGAGGAAACCAAACGCCAAAGAGCTAGAAGAATGAGGATTCAACAAATGAATAATCTTGATGCTTTTGGATCCACAACAATGGAAGAGACAAACATTCAAGATGATGCCTTGGGGGATCAAATGGATGTAGATGATGTAATTATGGATGATGTTGACTTGAATAAAATAATTATGAAGAATATTCCAAGTACTATATCCTCAAATCTAGGTACATCTTCAAATTATCCAAGTACATCTTCAAAACCTACTCTGGAAGACATGGATAATTTGATTATAGTGATATTCATTTTGATGATTTAGTAGAAGCTGGATATATCAATGTTGAGATTGATAGAATTGTCCATGAAAATGAAAACCTTCATGTTGGTAAAGATGAAATTCCTTTGAATGTTGAAAGTGAAAATCCTTTTGAACATGGTGAAAATGAAAATCCTCGAATTGTTGAAGATCTAGGAAACCATTTTATAAAATTTGAAAAAAAATGTTTTGGATAATCTTCCTGGTAAGATTTCTTCGAGACAGATAAGAACATATGCCAATAGAATATACAAAGAATTTTTTTGTCAAAAAAAACTTGCAATTCAATGTCAACTTATGATGCAATTGATGAGAATGTGAAAAATGAGAAAAGTGATGAAAAAAATAGGTATCTATGTGAAACCATAAAAAAAATACGAATACGTTAAGCATGCTATGTCTACTGTTGCAAGTCCCATTGAATTTATTGGTACAATGAGTTGATCTAAAGATAAGAATGTGACACGACGAGCTATAACAACTGCCATAGTGAATAAAGCAACCTTGAATAAAAGGATGGTAAGCAACATTAGTGGAATTTTAAAGATGCATCCTAAAACTTTGGTTAGAGCAGCTAAAAGAAGAGAAAGCATTGAAAATGATCCAATCAACCAAAGTTGGATTTTTAGTGGTAGACTTCGAAGGTCGGATATGAAATTGAATATGGAAGTGAAATAATTGGTTGAAAAGTTTTGGCATGGTAATACAAGGGTATTATCTAATGCTAGAGATGTTCTAAAGTTGAAAGTGGGGTTAAAAATTTGTGACCTTCATCCAAAACACCTATTAGACACAACTCAAACTGAATTTTATAGAAATTTTTTGGATGAAGTTGTGATACCTGGAAATATTACTATAAGTCAAAGATCATTTGAAAAATGCAAGCCCTGGTATGTGAAAATTAATAAGAAAATAATCTCTTGTTGTAAAACGCACATGCAATTTCATTACTATTATAATATTTTTCGATACATACATTGTGTTTTACATAGTAACATGCTTATCCAGGAATTTGTGGTATTGATATGCCACCTGAATCAATCAAGGAATTTGTAGCAAGTTTATTTTGTGAAAGAACTAATGGATAATTATTTTTTTTACGTTCATGTATCTCTGGACAATGTTCTAGTTGTGGAAATTTTTCATCACTAGTAGAATGTATGCATGAGAGTAGTGAAACTGATTTTGGACAACAACTAGTGGATGTTAGAAGATTTAAGAATGTTGAGTACCCCTTAAAGGATGGGAAAACAGGAAAGTGTGTCAATTTAATCGCAGAGAAGGTTAGTAGACATGCATTCATGTTAGAATTTAAAAGTAAGATTGTACCAAAATATGTGACACACTCTCAACATGCTAGATGAATTGATTCTCAATTCCACACATGTAGAAATACATTTCTAGTTGGAAGTATACTATCAGTGGTGGACTTTGCAGAAAACTATACTCTTAAGCCACAAGAGGAAATTCAATCTCAATATTACAATTCCACTCAAGTTGCTATTTTTGTTCATATTGTTTATAGACATGCATCTGATAGCACAAAGGATGATAGAAAAATCCTAAGGGAGTATCATTTCTATGTGAGTGATAATAGGATTCACTTGTCAGATTTTGTTCAATATTGTTTTAGCATATTTTATAGAAATCTAAGAGAAAGAGGAATGGAGCCGGTGCATATGTTAAAAGAATTCTTTCTAGAGAGCAATTAAAATTTGAAGATAATGTAAAATTTGAAGATGTGCGTGCAATTGTAGATTGGTGCAATACAACCTTATCTACTGGATCAGGTGTGAACTCTACAATTCAACGATTCTTTTGGGTAGTTGAAGAGTAAAACATTGTGCTGAAACTTGGTTGTGAGATAATTAGTGGATCAACAAAATGGCATTCATTTAAGAGTTCAAATGCAAGCACATGGACTATATGGATAAGGAAACTTGGATGTTTTTGTCAATTTTGTATTTAAGATGATTCTGATACTGTTTACATCACATGATTATGATCATGTTTTAGACCTTGTACAAAAAGGTAATCATTTAATTATTTTGTTGACCATTTAATACTTTATTAGTTTCAAAAAATTTTATATTTAATGTAAATTAAAAATGGTAATTTTTTAATTCTAAATTTTGATAATTTATTAATTTTTTGTTTGTAGTACATGTGTATGTTGTTGTTGCACCTGAGGACAATGAAGAGGAAACAAAATATTGGTTGGATTGATGTGTTGAGACTAAACACAAGTTAGTTAACCCTCGAGAAGATGATGATGGTTTTCATTATCCGACTGGTTTAGTGGTAGTTGTTGGAAGTTGGCTAAGGAAATATTTGACAAGGAAGAATGGTTTGCCTGCTTTTTGAAGATTATGAAACACACAAGAAGATAATACACTACTCACATTTGATTGTTGCAACAAATATACAACTAGTGAGATATCGCAGTAGACCTAGTAATAAAAAGTTGTGGACAATTTCTATGGAGGATCACGAGACAATTATAGATGCTTTGGAAAAAAGAGAGGATGCAGATGGTATAATGGAATAAGTATTTAAATAAAGAGGTATGTATGTATGTACACACACACACACACATATATTATATATAATTTCTTTTTATTGTACCATTTGATCTATGGTTTAAATATTATTGTTTGATATATAGGTCCATCCCCTTATTGAGAGCTCTTACACAATTGTGGTACATGTAATGGAATAAGTATTTAATATATAGAGGTACATATACTTGTTTTTAAAGGTACATGTCTTTCAATGATAAATTGATAAGTTGCTTTAAAAATATAGAAAATTTCATAATTCATTTAAAATGTGAACAACTATTTTGCACTATAATAGCAGACCTAATATGTGAATTATAGGATAAGGGTTTATGTATGTAGCAGAGCTTAAACCGCTACTGAATCGGGCATAGCAGATGCTAATCTGAAGTAGTACAAGACATTAAATTTGTATAATCTAATTTTGTAAGTCAATGTGGCTTCATTTTGTATTTGAGTAGTGAGCTCTAGGAACTTGGCCTTCTTGCATGTGCAGGCCCCTATTGTAGCAGTAATATTCTCTTATTGACCAGTAAGTGAATATTGTGGGTCACAAATCCCATCGAGGTTTTTCCCACATCGGGTTTCCTCATTAAAATATTGTGTTATGGTCTTCTTTTCATGTTGTGGTTGTTATTCTTATTTGCTGCATTATTTTTGGTTTACTGGTACATAGTTTTAATATGCTTTTCATGTTATAAGTTAAGAAAATATTACCACTGGTCAAATACTGATTCACCCCCCCCCCCCCCTCTCAGTATCTTTGGGAATCCTAACAATTGGTATTAGAGCTTGGTCCTCTTTTTTCAAAAGCCTAATAGCTTGAGGAAAATCTTGTCACCGGTAGAGATGGAAAACTTGAGAAAACAATTGGAAACAACTCTTTCAGACTATGATGCAGAAAAAGTTAAGAATATCAAACTTGAGGATGATCTGAAGGCTTCTCAGGATATTATTCGAGGACTTCAAGAAAATTACACTATAGCAAGGCATAAAATAAGAGAACTTTGTGAAAAGATGTAGAAAGAGGAAGATGAAAGGGAAACTCTTAATGATCTGGTGAACCAACTAAGACAAGATAACTATACAATGAAGAATGAGATGCAAGATATGACTATGAGATTTTGTAAAGAAATTGAAGACAGAAAGAAGAATGAAGATGACTTGACTAGAAGACTAAATGATGCTGGAAATGAAAACACAAGATTCAATCATGAAAATGATATGTTGAAGACAGATCTAATGCATACACAAAATGACAGAACTAAACTCATGAGACATAAAGGAATCTTGAAGAATGAACTGACTGCTGCAAATCAACACAAAGATAAATTCAAGAAAAGTTCAGAAGAACTTGTTGACATGCTGAAAAATCAGAAACCAAATGGTGATACAAGTGGCCTTGGCTTGGAAACTGGTGAAAGCTCTGGTAGTGCAAACAATCATGATCATAATAAACCAGTAAGACAACCTAATGCTTATAAATTCGATGGGAAATTCTTTAACTGTAACAAGTAAGGTCATAGAGCAAATTTGTGTAGATCTAGAAATTATCAGAACACCAATACACCCACTAGTCAATGTTCTAAATGCAACAAAGTTGGTCATAACCCAGAAAATTGCATAATGAATGTAAGATGTTATGTTTGTGGAAGATTTGGACATCTATCTAATCAATGCAGAACACATACTAGCATAGGATATGGGAAAGATATTCAGAGAAACAATGTGACTTGTTATGCTTGTAACAAAATTGGACATATTGCAAAATTTTGTAGAGCCACCAACAAATAACAAAGGTCCTAGCTTGAAAGGTAAAGAAAAGGTTGAAGAGGTAAAGAAATAATTCTCAAAACAATGGATCAGAAATTTAGATCAAAATGTTGATGGGAATACCCCTCCACCGGTAGAACAAAGTAACACTCCACCAACAGGAGACTCTTCATCTAACTAAAGGAAAATCCTTGGGGGTTTAGCAACATAATGAAAAACATGCTATTATACCCTTGATTGATGGTGAGAAGTTGAATTACTTCTTTACCAACAGATGAGTTAAGTTTTGACTTAACCAGCAAGCATTAAATATGGTAGTTAGAGAAAATAATGTTATAAAGAAAGTGTTTTGGCTCCTTTCTTCATTCACCGAGCATTCAAATCTCCGAGAGCACAAAAATTCCTGAGACAAGGCATCCTTAGGGAGAAGTGAAGAAATTCATCCAAGAATTCATCCTTAAGTTAGATTGAGGTATTTACAACTATGGCTTCTTCATTAACTCCTGAATTTATTGCAAACCCTACTGTGATTGAGGTTGTTAAGCACCCTAGACCCATATTCAAACTGGTTCCCAAAATTGCGAAGAAAGATGATAACATAGGTGCATTCTCTCAAATTCCTAAGGGAGTAGTATATGGTGAAGACCCTAGGATATACATACATTTTCATATAGAGGAATTAGGTGATGAGGAGATCAAACACATGTATAGCACTGTGATTTGTGATGAAGACAGTAATGTCAAGCCGAAACACAAGATAGTAGAAACCCTAGGCTTTGTGGATATTCTTAACATTCCTAATTTTCCTGAGGATATTATAAGAATTGTGTTAAGCGGAGTTCATGGTGAATTCTTCTAGTTGGATTCAATCCGTAAAACAACCAAAGAATTTGTTAAGGCAGTAACATGGTTACCTTCCACTGGTAGCAGACCTGATAGAACCAAAAGAGTCTCAAATGACACAATGATGGATTTAACTGGTGCAAATTTTGACAAAAGGTCTCTAAGGGTAAATGATGTAAAGGAAATCAATATCAGATTTGTTAGTATGATTTTAGGGTACAAGGCTACACATGAAAATAGGTTAAACTCAGTTTCTAGCCTATGTATTAAAAGTGCATATGACATGGTTAATGATAATGCTAGAATAGATGTGTGTGAATGGCTCAAAGATGAATTGATAGACAATCTAAAGAAGATTAAGGGAGATTAGAAAGGAACCTTTAGATTTGAAAATTTGCTTGTTTGTCTAATGTTGTACATAACTAAAAAAGTACCCGGTATTGGTAGAAGAGATTTTGGCTTTGATATACTGGTAGGAAAGCAACTATTGGATCTATTAAACAACATGGGAGATAACAGGGAGAAAAACTTAAATGAACATTTTTAAGCACTAAAAGCTCAAATGAAGACAAGGATAAGACTATCACGGGCTATTGTGGACAAATATCATAAAGAAATTTGTTTTGTAATCAAGAAAGATGAAATCTGGATGGAGGCAGTTGTTCCTAGAACTATCTGGGTAACTTAAATAGGCTATGAGACAGATGACAACATTATTGAAACTTATGCAAAATCCCTCCTTGAAGCACCAAAGGAACCCATTGAGAAAGTCTTTGGAAATGTTGAAACAATAGAAAGTGGAATTTAGTCTATGAAAAGGGTTAAGAAAGCTGAAGAAATAGTAAGGAAAGGAACCCAATAGGCAAAGGCAATTAAGGAAGATGTTTTGAAACAAACTGGTATAAAATAAATTGAGTTGGAAGGACTTCAACCGAAAGCTCATCTTTCACCGGTTGGAACCTCCTCTGATAGTGGTATGCCAGCGGTATTAAAAAGGGTAGAAAGGAAAAGAAAACCCTCACTGGTACCCTCACCTACACCCAGGAAAACAAGGCAAAAGCAATAGGCAGCGAGGCCTCCAGTGAAAAAGTTGACTCCTAAGAAGAAAAAGAATGTAAAACAAGATATTGCTCCACTAGATAAAATCTGAAGTGAAATAACAGAGGATGGTAAGTTGAAAAACATCAGCAAAATATATAACACACTATCTACTAACAACAAGGAAAGCATAGAGAACAATGTAATTGTACACTTGGATATATATAATAATTTTTTGATGGAAATTGTTGATGAGATACCAAATGATTTTTATAGGAGACTAGAAGCTAGAAGGTTAGCCATTGTTGAGCTGGATAAGAAAATTAAAATTGAAAAATTTCTTGTAGTACATCGAGTTAACTCACCTGATGAAATAGATAAACTAGTCAATGAAGCAAACCGGACAGTATTTTCAACTACTCACCGGCATGTAGCACTGATGGCAGGTAGAGTGAATGAAGTCTCCGAGGAAACAACAAATGCATGGGATATATTCTTTGTAGAAAAAGAGAAACATGAAGAGTTACTAAGACCTAAGACTATTAGGGTATATCAAAAGGACAGGGATAAGGGAAAAGGTAAGGTAGGTGGACCTCCAAGCCTGAAAATAACTGATAATGTGCTCCCACCTCTTACTAATACTCCACCGGTAGATACTACAGACAGTCAACTAGCCACAGAGAGTATGGAGACTCCACTTGAGGATACTAATCCTGAATCTAAAATTTTGTACACTGTAAACATAGATGCTCAAGAAGTAAATGTTGTGTTTGACAGAGAAACCACTGAGGACAAAAAGAAATATGTGACTACTGAGGCACCGACTGTAGATGTTGAGGTTAAGGTTAATGATACAGTAAATATAAACACAGAAAAACATACTCAGATAGAGCAACTGGTAGAGGACACCACTGGTAAACCATTAGAGAAACTGGTAGATAAAACTAAAAAATAATCAGGAGAATCAGCAATGGACAGTGCAGAGGTACAATCAGAGAAATCGGAAGTGCATACAGAGACACAAATTGAGAAATCGGCTGTTGAGAGCTTAGAGAAACCCTCTAAGATACAGATTGAAAAACTGGAACAGAAGCAGGTTTAGATAGAAGTTCAGACAGAAACAGTACCACCAGCTAAAACTGAAAAGCCCAAACCTTTACTTATAGAAATGCAAATATAGATTGACCTACCAAAGGTTTAATCAAGTAAGTTGATTACTACAATTGGTAGTATGGATATTGTAAGAACAGTTGGACAGACATCTGGTACTTCCATAACAGAATTCTGACCTACAAATGTAACATAGGTCTTATTGGATTCAATAAAGAAGATCACAGAATTTAATGCACAATCCTATAAGGATATTGATGACACCATTCCTATTCTTAAATTGATAGCACCAAAGTGCATTATGGATGATAAGGATTGGTTAGGTCAACTAGACACATTGTCTAAGTTCATCACTGACAACATTTTGACTGTTGATCAAATAAATGAGGATACATATAAGGAGAGAATGATTAAGGAAAAAGAGAAATTCTTTGAGGAAATTGTAAAGAAGAACAAGGAGAAAATGGACACATTATTACCGGAACTTGGAGAGACAATTTTTTATTTCAAGAAACTATATAGAGACTCTTGTAAAACAAATATTCTAATAGAAGATCTAGACAAGGAAATCAGCAAATCACAAGATAAGATTAACAATATTGTTGACAATCTGATAGGTACATTGGATTCATTTTTGGCGATAGAAAAGAAAATGGCAGAGCTAGAAGAGAAAATTGAGAAGTTAGAGAAGGACAAAGAGAGAATAAAGGATAAATCAAAGAGCTTAAAATGTAGACTTGGTCCCAAACTAGATTACCTCATTTCTTTGAGAAAATAAATATATGAGGCTTTGGTTCCTGGACTTAAGACACTGGAAGATAAAATGCACATACTCACCGGTACAGTGTAGAGAACACAAGAGGCATTAAAAGACAACACTTAAATTTGGTTTTGACAGATATTTTTCAGATTGTAACCCACCAGTTACAAGAATCTAGACAGGACTCCACTGACAACGAATGACAACCTTTGTCATTGATGTCAAAAGGGGAGTAGTAGAGATGAGAAAAATTCAAAAGTAGAGATCATCCACTCAGGGGGAGCACACATCTAGTACAATTTTTTGGTACAGTTTTTGGCAAGATTTTTGGACTTCAATTTTTGGATACATTCTTGAATTTTTCTCATGAGTCTTGCCATCAATGCCAAAGGGGGATATTGTTGGAAAATGCACACTCCAATGAGATATTGTAGGTGATTGAAGGTATTATCATCGATGGAAACCTTACAATCATATGATATTGGCAGGCAGACATAGGCACCGACACCGACAAACTCTACACTAGCATACAGAACACCGACACCAAAAAGGAAGAATACCGGACCTTGGCCGACAATAATTTTGTATAAATATATTTTGTAATTAATTGTAAAATATTTTGTAAGTCGACATGGTGGATTGTAATATGACTCATATATGTATGAGATCATTGTAAATCATTTTTAATATGTGATAGGCGAAATATGGGAAGATAATAGCTAATATGTGAATTATAGGATAAGGGTTTATGTATGTAGCAGAGCTTAAACCAGTACTAAATCTGGCATAGGAGATGCTAATCTGAAGCAGTACAAGACATTGGATTGTATAATCCAATTTTGTAAGTCAGTGTGACTTCGTTTTGTATTTGAACACTGAGCTCTAAGCACTTGGCCTTCCTGCATGTGCAGGCCCCTATTGTAGCACTAATATTCTCTTATTGGACAGTAAGTGCATATTTTGGGTAACAAATCCCACTGAGGTTTTTCCCACACCAATTTTCCTCGTTAAAATATTGTGTTATGGTGTTCTTTTCATGTTGTGGTTGTTATTCTTATTTGTTGCATTATTTCTAGTTTACCGGTACACAGTTTTAATATGCTTTTCATGTTATAAGTTAAGAAAATATTACCACTGGTCAGATACTGATTCACCCCACCTCTCAGTATCTTTGGGAATCCTAACAAAATTCACCACCCTATAAATCCTATATATAATATATATCTAACTATTTTTTGTTGTTGGTGGCATGTGAAATGAGTTCATGATTTCCAATGAATTGGTAAGCATCAATTTTTTTGTTAAATGTTTAGTTTTAATTTCTATATTTTTTTTTTTCAATGATAAATTGTTAAATTGCTTTTAATAAATTTTAAAATCATTTTGTAAGTTTCCATCTAGATTCTAATTTTATGTCCCCTTAAGCCATGTCTAGGATTTAGTTTCATCCCCTTTATTGCCACATGTCCCAATTATGTAGATAGATTCCCTTACAGTTTGCCTTTTCCTAATTAGTTCAAATGATACCCTTTTAAAAGCCACATGTCCTATTTAGTTTGATCCCCTTAAGCCTCACATGTCCTAATTAGTTAATTTCCCCTTTTAAGCCATGTCCTATTTAGTTTGATCCCCTTACTTGCCATATGTCCCCTTAAGCTGTGTCCTATTTTCAAATCCATTCCCCTTGTAAAGCCACATGTCCTATTTACTTTGATCCCCTTTCTTTCCACATGTCCCAATAAGGCCTACATCCCCTTAAGCCATGTCCTAATTTCAAATCCATTCCCCTTGTAAAGCCACATGTCCTATTTACTTTGATCCCCTTTCTTTCCACATGTCCCAATAAGGCCTACATCCCCATAAGCTATGTCCTAATTGGTACATGCATTATTTTTTGGTTAAATTTGACTCAATTAATTTTTGTATTTTTAATTTCTATATCTAACTATTTTCAATTGTTGTTTTAGGTTTATATCTTAGGTAACTACATGTCAAGTTTGTCCAGCATCTAATTATATCAAGTTTTATAATGAATTGGTAAGCATCATTTATTTTTTAAATTTATGAACTTGACCTCAAGAAATTGAATTACTTTTAACATACATACATTTAATAATTTAAATCTAATTGAGTTCTGATTAATTTTTTTTGTGTGCATGTAGGTACATCTTGTAACTGCTTTTAACTGTGGAGATCTAATTTATCTAGATCGCTTTTGAAACTATGGAGATCTTATTTATCTAGATCACTTTTGAAACGACTTTTAATGTCTTAGATTGGATCAAACTTATATAGTACTTTAGATTTCAGAATATTGAGTTTTTCTCCATGAATAAACAACTAAGGAGATAACACAAAGAAAGGTTTTGTTCAAAATAAGATGCAAATCAAGAGGTAAATATTTCAAAGTCATTGTTGATAGTGGTAGCACAGGTAATTTAGTTTTATAGGAAATGGTGAGAAGGATGAACTTAAAGAGGTTGAAACATCCAAGATCCTACAAGATAGCATGCATGCAAGATGAACATAAAGTATTGGTAAGTAAACAATGTTGGGTGCAATTTCATATAGGATCTTATCATGATGAAGTATTTTTTGATATTATGCCAATGGATATATATCATATATTGTTGGGAAATCCATATCAATATGATAGAAAGGAAATTCATGTTAGAAGAAAAAATACCAACATACTGATATTAAATGGTAAGAGGCATATATTGATACCTTTGGAGGAATAAGAGTATGAAAAGGAAGTGTGCAATAGCGTTAGAATTTGTCTGGTAGATGACAATATTTATTTGGGAGGTCTAAGACATGAAAACATGTGCTTTAAATTGATTTTGAAGAAGTACAGTAGTCTAAATCTAAAGAATCTCATTGCAAAGAATAATGAAAACAATAGACAGAAATAAGAGAGATGTTGGAAAAGTATGAAGACATCATATAATAGTCTATTGTAGATGGATTACCATAGATCTAATGTATTAGTAATTATATGGATGTCATACCTGGAGCAAGTTTGCTAAACAAAGTGGGAAATAGAATGACACCAACAAAAAATGTGGAACGAAATAGATAAGTAGAAGAGTTGCTAAATCAAGGATTGAATAGAGAAATCTTAAGCCCATGTGTGGTACCTACTATATTTTAACCAAAGAAAGATGGAGAATGGAGGATGTGTCCTAATTCAAGGGAAATCAACAAGATCATAGTGAAGTATATATTGAATCGAAGAGTGGCTACAATAATATTAGAATCAAAGGAGATGAATGGAAGGATATGTTTAGCACAAATGAGGGATTGTGTGAATCATTGGTGGTGCCCTTTCAATTAAATAATACAACAAAAACTTTCATGAGACTAATGAATGAGGTATTGAAGCAATTATTGGGTAAGCTTTTTATTGTTTACTTGGATGAAATTTTAGTTTCTAGTAAGATTAGACAAGGACATTCGTCACACATCCAAAAAGTATTTTAGAGGTTGAGGAAAGAAAAGTTGTTGATTAACATCAAAAAGTGTAGTTTCATGAAGATAGAGTTGGTATATTTAGGATTTTTTGTTTGTATAGAAGGATTAAAGATGGATCAAGAGAAGGTTAGAGAAATTATAGAAGGGCCAAAACCAGTAAGTGTCGCAAGTTCATTTCATGCATTGGCTACATTTTTTTAGAAATTTCATCTATAATTCTGGTAACAATCGTACACAAATGACTAAGACAATGCAGGGAGATAGGAGAGAGTTCAAGTCAACATCTAGAGCATGTAGGAGCGTTGAACTACTAAAAAAAAAGGTGATAGAATAACTAGTGTTAGCATTGCTTGTTTTTGACAAAGTATTTCAAGTTGATTAGGACATTAGTGAAAATGCAATAGGAGTAGTGTTGAGTCAAGAAGGGAGACTAGAAGAATATTTTAGTGAAGAGATGAATGATGCAAGGAAGAGATATTTAGTCTATGCTATAAGGAATTGTATGTCATAATTCAAGCCTTGAAGAAATGGAGACAATACTTATTTCCTATAGAAGTTGTGTTATACACTAGTCATTAAGCCCTATAATATTTTAATAGTCACAACAAATTGAATTAAAAACATATGAGATGACTTGAATTATTATAGAGATATACATTTATGTTGAAACATTAGAGTAATAAGTCAAATCAAGTTGTAGATGCATTGAGTATTGGATTTTTAAGAACTTAAGCACTTATAAGAGGATGATCTTGATTTTGTAGAAACATGGAAAACATGTATGGAACTGGTAGTGACAAATGAGATAATGGTTGGATTACCTCATTGAAAAAGTTATGTTTCTAAAGGGAAATTGGTTATGTATTCTAGGAGGTCAAATCAGAGAGAATTTGATCAAAGAAAAGCACAGTGGGCTAGTAGGCCATTTGGGTGTTGACAAGACGGTTGATTTGGTGAGTCAAAATTATGTTTGGCTATAAATATATAATGATATTAGGAATTATGTTCAAATTTGCAGACATTTTCAAGCCAGAAAACAACATAGTCAAAATACTAGATTATACAAACCTTTGAAAATATTGGAAAGACCTTGGGAAGAGATCAACATGGTTTACATATTGGGGTTACCAACTTGGACACAAAGCAAATTTGACTCAATATTGGTAGAAATGGACAAATTTTCTAAATTGGCACATTTCATTTATTGTAAGAAGATACATGACATAGTACATGTTGTAGATCCATTTTTTAAAGAGATTGTCAAATTGCATGGATTACCAAAGAGTATAATTTCATATCGAGATACAAATTCATTGTATAATTTTTGTGAACTTGTGGTAGAAAATGATGAGAGACTTGAAATTTAGTTTAGCATATCATTCATAGACTGATCTAGATAGACAAAATTAGTAAATAGAAGTTTGGGTAACCTATTGAGGTGTTTAGTAGGAGAAAAAGTAGGATACTGGGATATAGTTCTACCTCAATCAAATTTTACATACAGTAAATTATAAATTGAATCAAAGGGAATACACCATTTGAGGTTGTTATTAGAGTAGACCCTAGAAGAGTTACAGAGATTAGAGGCACCAATATGGGGAATACGAAGAGTAAAAAAGTAGAAGACTTGTAGGATACATGGATATAGTACATAAACAAGTCCAAATAAATCTAGAGGATATGAATAGTAAGTTTAACGAGCATGCAAAAGAGAAGAGGAGACATGAGGAATTTTTTGTTGGGGATGAAATCATAATATATATAAAAAAGAAAATATTTCCAATAGACACATATAAAAATCTAAAGGTGAGAAAATATGGACCATGTAAGATTCTTAGGAATTTTGATTCAAGAAATGCATATGAAGTAGAGCTACCAAAAGTGCTTCATATATCATCTATTTTCAATATTATAGACATCTATTAGTACTATGGATCATAGTTAGATAGTAGTAGTAGTGATTTTTTTTTGGAAAATTACTTAGGACATCAATGAACAGAGTAGATGGAGTAGATATTAAACAGTAAAGTTGGTAGAAAAAATAGGAGCAAATAATATCATGAGTATTTAGTGAAGTGCATAGACAAATCAACAAAATATTAAACATGGATTTCTTAGGTTGAGGTAGACATTCTTTATTTTCATTTAGCCCCAACAAAGTGATAGTCTCACTTTCTTTTCAACCTCAGATGTCTAATGTAGGAGAATCTCTAATTATAAAGAAAACCCACATCAACTCGAAATAGTTTCTTTTCTCCTTATTAGTATGTAGTTGCCTCAACACTTTCTTTTGATTTCACCACCTCTTTCTCTTTATGTCTTGTAGAGATAGCTTTACATTGAGCACAAGTTCATCTAAAGCATATCCAAAAATATTTTGATTTTCATTTGTCATTGCTAAGTTATCACTTCGTGAAATTCCTATCATTTTCTCTATTAGAGCATTTTGGTCTATTTGAGACTTCTTGGTTATGAACCTTTCTTGTTGTTTGTGTATCTTAATGAAACATCGTTCAAATAATTTGGGTCACAGGAAAAACCTTCTCGATGATCCAAAACATGTTATCATCCTCTACAAAGTATCATCTTATGTTTTGAGGCAAATCTACATGTTTCATCATTCTCTAGGTTTATTGACCCTTGAGACCAATGCAAACCTTTTCTAAAGCTAAAGAAACATATATAGGATCATTTTGTTATAAATATATAAACAATGAATTAATTAAATAGTTGCAAAGTGCATAATATATAGATCATTCCACTACACCAGTTTATGAGACTACATCTAGTATAATATTATGTAATACCTTGTGGTAGGCTTATGATCCCATAGACATTCAACATATGAAGGAATTTTGTGTATGTAATTTTTCTAATGGGGAAATTAATGGTCGTCATAATTTATACTAAATTTCTTATATTGTTTTTGTTGTGTTGAGATTTATTTTGCATGATTGGACAGTTTTATCTAAACCCTCTATTTGTGACTACACTAGTGGACAATGTTTAAAAGTGGAGCTTGCAACTTTACTCTCATTAAAGAAGAATACCTAGGTGTGGGATAGTTTTGAAAGAGGTGAAATTAATCCATTTTTATAAATCATGAAGGGAAAGAATGAAGATCTTTTTATCTAAGTTCATGAATAGTTAGATAAATGGCAAGATGAAGGAGGGTGGAATAAAAATATAAGTGTCAAAAGAATAAATAGCTCAAGTGACTTGATTGAAATGCAAGGGTGAAAAAAGTTCCTTACCTAATCTAGTAACATGCTTATGAGGACTATATCTCTATGTTTCTAAAGGATGGAGGAGAGCTAAAAATATCAAAATGGTTTTAGTAGAGAGGACCTACCACCACTTTAGGGAGTTGTTAGTTACCATCTGATCAATTACTTTACCTTGGAGGGATACTTTACTATGGTTCATTGGTATCACTTTCATCTTTTCATCCATTTAAGACACTAATTACTTAGCTTTACTTATTTTCTATTTTACTAAATGGAAGTATGTGTAGTAAATAATATTTATTGAACATTACATTAGGGTCTTATTTAGGCTATCTATAATTTCCCAAGAGAATAACCTAGTCCTAAATCCTATTGTACCCAACAATCCACCTTGATCAAGAGAAAACCCTTCATCATCTAAACCGATTTCCCTTAGGAGTCCCCTTCTTTGCTCCCATAAAAGACAAAATCTATCCCTCATTTATGACACCCCACCAGTCGTTGTGGATATTGGCCCTAAAAATACACATGACAAAGGTAAAAGATTTACCAACACCATTGGTAGCTCAAAAAGTAAGAACACGGGTGGAAAAGGTAAGTTTTATTAAATCACTGAAGAACAACCTTGTTGTCTCTCCTTAATATTCCCCTAAAGTTGACATATTTGATGGTGAGTGTGATAATGATGAATATACCACTTTGTCTCTTGAAAGAAAGGTCAATATGATTGGCTACGCTTATGGCTATTTTTAAGATGGGCAAGGAACCATTTTATTACAGTATTTTAGATAAGTTCTTGATATGGATTTGTAATGGGTTGGGGCCCTTCACTACATAATATAATAAAAAATAAAATATTCCACTAGTTAATAAGAGGAAATTTTTTCAATGGATGATCCTCCTAGCCCACCTTGTAGAAATAACCCCTTTTCAAGCTCATTGTGAGCAGGCACCTAAGATACAATCTCAAGAGTGATCATCATACCCACCAACCTAGAAACCATTTTGAAGAAGGGATAATTATTGAAGAGTTTATGGCTCTTGTGCACAATCTTATTATTGAAAAGAAGACGACAAATTTAATTATAAAATATTGAAAGTTGATGCAGGAGCATCCCCAATTCATAGAAATCTTGTAACAACCAAAAATATTTCCTTTTTGGTTTGCTTTTTGTTTGCAATTTCAACATTTCTTTCTGTGTGTCCTGGATTTGGCTCACCAAAACCTGTGGAGTTGGAATTTTCTCAAAGACCTGATCATCTTCCTTATTGCCAAACCATGAAGAATTTGGATAATTTTCTGACAAGTTATTGCTACCGGTTTCTGAAATAGTTTTCTGTTACCAATTGCCTAGACCTATTTGCATTGGTGATCTACCAGATTCCTTCTGTAGCTTGTGGAGCCCTGAGTATTGATTCTGATGTTCCTTAGCATGTGGCCAACCTTTTCCCATGACCTACCTTTCATCCTTTCAATTTTCTAGAGGAATCTCTTTGGCGGAGGCCGCGCTTGTTGGTTTTGCACGTTAGGTCTTGTTCTCCGGGTTTTGATCCCTTTTTGGGCCAATTGGATCCCCTTGGATCGTATAAATCAATGTAATAGAGCATTAGAATGTAATCAAGAAGTTAGATTGAGCATAGAAGATAGATATTAAGACTTTAGGTCCTAGTTGTGACCTGTTCTTTATTTTGAGCATGTTTTAGTAGGCTTGTTAGCTGGTTATTCTAACACGTTTATTACCAGTTGGTTGAAATAAATTTTCATGACATGATTCAATTTGTTATGCATTACCTCCATCATGTCCCTATGTTTTCATTGTGTTTACTCTTGCTGATCAGTCTAGATTCATCTCTTTGAGGTCTCTCCTAGCCGATGACTGCTTCAAGTGGTATTAGAGCGAGCATTGATTCCAGAGATTAGGTTTTCCTAAGGATTTTGTTTAGGGTGGTGGAATATGGATCTGACTTGCAACTGTAGAGGACTAGCATAAAGATGGCGTGAAGAGGAACTAGGAATGATGGAGCACATGGGAATGCAAACCTTGCTATGATGGAAATGTTGAGAGGAATAGCAGCTCGGTTGGAAGCCATGGAGACAACCCAGAGAAGAGGCCGACACATTGAAGATGTAAGTGAAGATGAAGGAGAATAAGCCCTGACAGAACAAGTAAACCCACTGGCAGTTGATTCGAATGCAGAAAGGTTTTTGATATTTTGAGTAGGGCGAATACAAAACCTCATTTTAACCCACCGAAATATGATGGAAAGTTTGATTCAGATGAATTGATGGATTTGATCTTGCAGATGGAGAAATATTTTGATTTTGAAAACAATGCAGAAGAAAGGAAGGCAAAATATGCTTGTACCCAGCTGAAATGTCATGCATCTATTTGGTGGGAGCATTTGTAGGTTGATAGATAGAGAAGAGGTAAAGAGAAGATCAAGACATGGGATCAAATGATTGTTAAGTTGAAGTCAAAATTTATGCCAGCTGATTATCAAGTGAATCTGTTCCAAAAGTTGAAAAATTTGAGATAGAAGGAATCTAGTGTGATGGAATACATCGAGGCATTTTAAAAGTTGAATATCAGATTCAGACATGTTGATGATGAAGTTGACCAAGTTGAAAGATATTTGAATAGATTGCGAGTGTCTATACAAGATGAACTCAGTTTGATCAAATTACAAAGTGTTGAAGAGGCTTATGAGTATGCTCTAAAGGCAGAAGAGAAGATAAACAAAAGACATGAGTAGAGGCAGAGAGGCAGAGGTGGAAGGTTTTCCAAAGGAAGAGGATATACCAGAGGTAGAGGAACCTATACAAATCAGAACAAGGAAAAACAAGTGAGAAAAGAAGGTAATACATACCAAAAAGATGATAGAAATTTCTATTGGAGCAGAGAACCTGATATGAGAATTTTGGAAAACAAGACACGAGGGTATTTAGAGGAATTTTCTATAAGTGTGGAGGAGAAGGACATTGTGCCTTCGAGTGTAAGAAGATAGGGAATAATGGAAGAGCAGTAGTGGTAGAAGAAAACCCCACCAGATCAGATAGTAAATTGGAAGATGGAGAACTTTTGATGATGAGCAGAGATTTGTGTCATACTGGGAGAGATGAAGAGCCCTTGTAGAGGAAGAATTTGTTCAGGACCAAATGTAAGGTGTCCAGTAAGTGTTGTAAAGTTTTTATTCATAGTGGTAGTTCAGACAATCTTGCGTTTAGAAGAGATGGTGAATAACTTGAATTTGGAAAGATTGAAACACCCTAAACCTTATCAGATAGCATAGATTTGGGATGAACATAAGTTGTTAGTAATTGAACAATGTTTGGAGAAATTGAAAAATTGGGAACTATCATGATGAAGTCTTGTGTGATATTATGCCTATTGATATTTGTCACCTTTTGTTTGCGTAGACCTTGATAGTTTGATAGATAGGCAATACATGATGGGAGGAAGAATACATACACTATTATGACTAGTGGGATGAAGAAAACCTTGTTACCCTTAAAGGAGCCTTTGAATAGTGAAGTATGTACAAATGCTAGGATCTGTTTGGTGGATGGAAGGAAATTCTTGGATGGACTGAGATGTGAGAATGTGTGTTTTTACTTAGTCCCTAAGAAGACTGAGAATCTAGAGCAAGAAGAAGAGCAACCAGAAGAGATAAAAGAATTGGTGACAGAATATGAGGACATCATTTCAGATAATGTGCTTGATGAATTGCCACCTATGAGAAGTATCAGTCATTGCATGGACCTGGTTCCCAGAGCTATTTTGCCTAACAAAGCTACACACCGAATGACATCGATAGAGAATGAAGAGATGAATAGACAAGTGCAAGAGTTGTTGAAGAAAGGTTTGATCAGAGAAAGTATGAGCCCTTGTGTAGTACCATCAGTATTAGTACCTAAGAAGAATGGAGAGTGGAGAATGCGCACCAATTCCAGAGCAATAAACAAAATCACAGTGAAATACCAGTTTCCTTTGCCTAGGATGGATGACATAATGCACTGTTTGAGCGGAGCCAACTACTGTAAAAATTTAGACTTGGAGAGTGGATATCATCAGATTGGGATCAAAGAAAGAGATGAGTGGAAGATAACATTCAAGTCAAATGAAGGATTGTATGAATGGTTGGTGATTCCTTTTAGGTTAACTAGTGCACCAAGTACTTTCATGAGGCTGATTAATGAGGTATTGAAGAAATTCTTGGGTACATTTGTTACTGTATATTTGGATGACATTCTAATTTTTAGTAAGACAAAAAGAGGAACATTTGTTGCATTTGAAACAATTTTTGCAGAGGTTGAGAGTGTTACAAGGTGTGGGGCCTTGGTCTCCTTGTGTTGTGTAGCGCAACACTTGGGTTTGTGACATGGCTTAATCACCTCCTATGGATTCTATAAGTCTAGTGGTTGTATCGATCATTAATAGGTCAATCTTTTGGTAGAATGACATCCACACTTGTAACAAGTTATATCAGAGCTTGGTCACAAGTTCAAACCCTTCGCTTGCACTGTGGGGTATTGTTGTAAGGTGTGTGCCCATGGTCTCCTTGTACTATGCAGTGCAGGGCTTGGGTTTATGACATGGCTTAACTGCCTCTTGTAGATTCTATAAGTCTAGTGGTTGTATCAGGTATTAACAGGTCAATCTTTTGGTGCAATGACAACCACACTTGTAACAGAGAGAAGAAAAGTTGCCAATAAATCTTACAAAGTATACTTTCATGAAAGATGAATTAGTCTATTTGGGATTTGTGATATCTACGGATGGTTTGAGGATGGACCCTAATAAAGTGAAAGCAATTTTTGAGTGGCCTACACCGGAAAGCATTGAGAGGTAATATAATTTTATGGATTAGCTAGTTTCAACCAGAAGTTCATCAGAAATTTCAGTTCAGTTTGTAACCCTATGACTAAGACCATGAGAGGAGATCAAAAGGAATTCAAGTGGACCACCAAAGAAAACAAAATTTTTGAACTTTTAAAACAGAAGGTGACTGAGTAGCCTGTGTTGGCTTTACCGGATTTTAATAAAGTATTTCAAATGGATTGTGATGCAAGTGGAATAACAATAGGAGAAGTCTTGAGTCAGGAAGGGAGAGCAGTAGCTTATTTCAGTGAGAAATTTAATGATGGCCAGAGGAGATATTCAGTGTATGATCAAGAGTTTTATGCCATAGTTCAAGCCTTGAAGAAGTGGAGACATTACCTGTTGCCTAAGGAGTTTGTGTTGTATACAAATCATCAAGCCTTGCAGTATTTGAATAGTCAGAGTAATTTGAATCAATGCCATATGAGATGGGTAGAATATTTGCAAAGTTACACCTTTGTGTTGAACCATAGAAGTGGGAAATCTTACAAAGTTGCTGATGCATTAAGTAGGAGAAGGAATTTGCTGACAGGGATGATAGTGATAGTATTAGGATTTGAGGAATTGAAGACCTTGTATGATGATGACCCAGATTTTGCAAAACCTTGGAGAGCATGTAGAGAACCGGTTACGATAGATAGAAGCAAGCGGTTGCATTACTTCATTAAGGATTGGATGTTAATTATGGGAATATAGTTGTGCATACCTAAGAGTTCTACGAGGGAGAATCTAATAAAGGAGAAACATAGTGGAGAATTATTTAGACACTTTGGTGTTGAACAAACAATAGAATTGGTGAGTGAGCATTAATTTTGGCCCCAGATTCATAAGAATGTTAGGAAATAAGTGCTAAGTTGTAGAGTTTGTCAAGTTGCAAAGGGTAGTAGTCAGAATGTGGGATTATATAAACCTTTGACAGTACTGGTAAAACCTTGGAGGATATAAGCATGGATTTCATACTTGGATTACCTAAAAAATTGAGAGGGAATGATTCTATATTTGTGGCACTGGATAGATTCTCGAAGATGGCTCATTTCATACCTTGTAAGAAGACATCATATGCATTACATATAGCAGACCTATTTTTTAAGGAAGTAGTGAGATTGCATGTACTACCTAAGAGCATAGTTTCAGAAAGAGACACTAAGTTTCTTGGCTATTTTTGGAGAACACTTTGGAAGAAAATGAACACAGATTTGAAGTTCAGTTCTACTTTTCATCCATGGACTGATGGATAGACAAAAGTAGTTAATCGTTGCTTGGGAAATTTACTGAGATGTTTAGTTGGAGATAAAACCGGAAGTTGGGATTTGATTCTTGCACAAGCAGAGTTTGCCTGCAATAATTTAGTAAACAAGAGTACCGAAAGAACATTTTTTGAGATAGTTACTGGAGTACATCGTAGAGGTATATCAAAATTAAGAGATATTAGCAATGAAGACCAAAGAAGTTCAGATGTAGAAGAATTTGCAGATCACATGAAAGACTTACATATTCAAGTAAAGCAACATCTAGAGGACATGAACAACAAGTATAAGGAGAAAGAAGATTAGAAGAGGAGACATAATAAATTTGAAGTTGGCGATGAAGTGATGGTGTATCTGAGAAAAGAAAGATTCTTGGTAGGAACTTATAACAAGTTGCAAATGAGAAAGTTTGGACGTTGAAGGATTTTGAGAAAGTTTAGTTCTAGGAATGCATATGAAGTGCAGTTACTAGATAGTCTGAGTATTTCACTTGTGTTTAACATTGCAAATCTTCGTCAGAATCATGAACCAGAATTCAGTCAGGACAGTATTGTAGACTTGGAGAAACAGTTGCCCCTAAAGGAACCGGATCTGATTAAAGACATTTTGGATGGTAGGATTGGATGTAGTACCTAGAGTAGTCAGTAAAAGGAGTATCTTGTGAAGTGGAATGACATAGTCTCGGATTTGGCTCACCAAAACCTATGGAGTTGGATTTTGCTTGAAGACTTGATCATCTTCCTTATTCCCAAATTGTGGAGCATTTGGATCATTTTTTGACAAGTTATCGCTACCAGTTTTCAAGACAGTTTTCTGTTACTAGTTACCTGGACCTATTTGCATTGGCGATCTACTGGATCCCTTCCATAGCTTGTGGAGCCCTACGCATTGATTCTGATGTTCCTTAGCATATGGATGACTTTTTTTCATGATCTACATTTCATCCTTTGGATTTTCTGGAGGAATCTCTTTGACGAAGGCCAACCTTGTTGGTTTTGCACATTAGGTCTTGTTCTTCGGGTTTTGGTCCTTTTTTGGGATAACTGAATCCCCTTGGATTGTATAAATCATTGTAATAGAGAATTAGAATGTAATAAAGAAGTTAGATTGAGCATAGAAGATAGATCTTAAGATTTTAGTTCCAGGTTGTGACCTGTTCTGTATTTTGAGCATGTTTTAGCGGGCCTGTGAGCTGGTTACTGTAACCCAGGTTGGTTGAAATCAATTTTTATGATATGATTCAATTTGTTCTACATTGCCTCCATCATGTCCCTGTGTTTCTATTATGTTTACTCTTGCTGACCAGTCTAGATTGATCTCTTTGAGGTCCCTCCTAGCCGCTGACTACTTCAAAAGTTCATATGGAAAATTTTTAGGTGAATCTCAATATCTAAAAAATGTAATAAAATGTTTCCTTGCCCATCTTCAAAAAGTAAGATGTGAATCTACCGAATGGATATGGAGATGTTCAAGTAGATGAAGGAACAAATTCGAAGCTAGATAAATGAAGCCATATAGAAAAAGTTTAATATAGAAATCCTACAACTTTTTAAAATGGGAGAATATAAAATTACAGATTCACACCATATAAAAGACATGGGAGGAATTAGATGGGAACTTATAAATCTTATAATCCTTGTCAATTTATATTCCCAATACATGAAGGTATGAAACTAAGAGGATGTCATTCATCCTCAAGATTAGTTTTAGCTGTAGATGGAGAATGCATTATTTTGTTGGTGATTTTGATATATAATTAATATAAAAGGATGAACAAAGGTGTCACATTCCTAGTTAGCTTTGATAAATATTATCATTTGTGTGTGCCACATATAACATATTCTTATAAGTAAACTTTAAAGATCAACCAAATGTAGATGGTAATACCCCCCAAGCATGTATCCATAAACACCATAAAATAAATTTGTATACTAATTATCTAGGCATGACAAGGGATTCAATGTTAGTCGCATTGGTCCAATAATTAGGGTAAACCCACTAACATTGAGTGACTCTAGCCCTTCAATACTATCAATCAATGGAAGGGTAAAAAATTCATTGACTCGGAGAGCGAAAGTCCATATTATCTTAACTTTTAAGTCACTTTCAATTTCACTTTATACTCTGCGAATGCGGCTAAACTCTTTCACTTTCTTCTTTCGATCACCGACCTTTCTTAGTCAAACTTACTTTCACGCGTTTAAATATTTCTAACAATTATACTTTATACGTAAAAATCTTTTCAGTTGACTCGAATAGATTTAATTATGCAAAGCTGATTGTGGAAAGTTGACTAGCAAGGATTTGACCAGGGGCTTGCCTATCTATAGTTTAGCATTCTTTTATGGAAGGTAATAGGGCTACTGATGATTTGGCTAATCATGGCCTCAGGTATGATGACTAGATCTTCTTATCATTCCCTTAGTGTCCTCCTAATCTTAAAGAGATTCTCTCTTCAGAAAGGGCTTAGATTTACCTAACGGATACTAATTCATTTGTTAATAATTCTAACCATGGTACTTAAAATGAATATTAGACAAAGTGGGTGGAAAGGATCTAATATTTTTCAAATTCAAATTTGGATAAAGTATGTTATGTTGATGTGGCTTCTTGATTGTGGGCTAGGCTAGATGATAGTTATTACTCTTCTTTGCATAGGGAAGTTTGATGATTTTAAAGAGTTGAATGTTATGAATAAACCTTGCATTTATTTAGCTTTCATTTTCATGAGTGGTGAAAAGATTTGTTTGGATGATGACACCTTGCATTTGTATCCTTGTAAGCTTGGCTATTTATGAAAGGGTCACTTAAGATGTGTGAGCAAAAATGAGTTTTTAGACACTTCTAACTTTGGTTACTTTTTCTTTTTTTCCCTTTTCAACTATGGAAATTTTTGTGGGCCTAATTTGTTCTCTTCCTATTTGTCTCCACCAATAGTTGTTGGGTTAAAAATTGTAATGGGGGTTGCCCTGAAACATTCAGAACCTAAGGATTGCATTGAGTTAAAAAAAATGATTAAGTGTGGGATCTCTTTGATAGGGCAGGGATGACCCCTTATTTTATTGCCATGAAAGGTTATAACTAGGCTCTATCGACTAAATTATGTAACTCCCAGTAGAAGAGGATGGTTACCATTGGTAGCATCAATTTCATGGTTACTCCAGAGCTTATTGCGAAAATCATTGGTCTAAAATGTGAAGAGGAAAATTTTGGGGGCCTACAAAGGTTTCTCAAGAAATTCTTTGAAAAATGTGAAAGGCCGAAGGTTTTGTAGAAAGACTATGATCATTCCATCCTACTTACCCCATATGCAATGGTAAGTTTCCATGTAATGAAATGTTTTACCTTGGAACGACATTATTCTATAGTTCATGGCTATCATTTTGCAATTTTAAATCATATTCATCATGTGGATAAAATTGACCTATCATTTTATCTGTTCACTTCTTTATTTACTAGTATCTATAAAGGGGCCTTTCCCTCTTTATATCAAGGGTTAATTTATGCCCTTTACCAATTTACCTTTGACCACTACCCTCACCAAATTTTCCTATTAACTTAAATTCAAAACCCTAGTGCCTTTGAGGAAACTATTTGTAGCCTAGTTTTTATAGAGCTTATTGAATCTAATCTACTACCTTCTGAAAGTAGCAATCCTGTTACTACCCCTAAAGGTAAAAAGCTAAAAATTCCCCTGTTAGTGAAGCTTTGGAGTTAGTTCTTATTAAAACTACCCCAGACAAAAGGAAAGATTCTACTCCGAAGACCAACCCTTCTAACGTTAGGAAAACTGAAAAAAGACCCTTGATAAAAAGCATAACCATTGACATAGATGAACTCGGGTTTGAAGATGAGGAAGAAGCCAAGCAATAATTTGATAAACAAGATGGTAACTCGGGTGAGAGATTCTTTGTGTGTCTAATTGCTTAAGAGAAAAAGAGCAAGAATAAAATTAAAGGGGAAACCCTTGTTTTTGTTGAGGTTTATGCACTGAAAGAAGATGTGGACCTCTCTTTTAAAGATTGTAAAGATGAGGATTTTTAGGATATTGAGGAGGAGCATGAGGACAAGAGTGATGAAAATTTGGAAGCCACTAATGTGCCTAAGGAAGAAGGCATGAGCTTTTCTCAAAGAACCCCTTCCCTTGCTTATTTTGGGGAGGAAAATATTGGGTCTATTTCTCAGGATTAGCCTTTTGTGAAGAAAGATGACAACATTGCCAAATTAAAGGGTCAAATTGCAGACCTAGAGGTTTGTGTTATGAACCTGGAAACCAAAGTTGAGGATTATCGATAAAGAAAAAGGAGGATGGGCACAAGTCTCAGGTTTCTCTATGTAATTATTTACAAAATCATGAGAAAAGTTACAATGGGATTTGTCTTGGGCCAAAGAAAACTTAAGATGACCAAGGAATAGGAGGACATGAGTGACTTTTAGGAGGAGGAGCAAGTTGATGAAGACATGGAATAGGACGCTTGGCAAGAACATATGAGGATGCTTGCAATGAACTGGGATATCCAAAATAGTAAATAATGTAGAGGTTTGTGACAAAGTGCTAGATGTTTCACCTTTTTGATATCTTTTTGCAACTTTATATTATCGATGGGTTTGGTAGCATTATGATCCTATTAGGTCTTATTTTTTAATATCTATTGTATTTATAAGTTTAATTATTTGGACAATTTGATTAATGAGGCCTGTGAGCTAGTTAAGACTAAGTTTATTTTTTATTTAGTGACTATTAGTAGTGTCTATTTTAGTTTTAATTTTTATGATTCTATCATTGTTTATGTTTTTATACTATTATTTTGGATGAATAACCCTTTTTGGGTTGGTTAGGGTTCAGGTATTGGTGTTTTTGGTTACTTATTGGTGGGTTTGCTTCATGATTTTTGATTGGCTTCTCGCTGTGATATGTCAATTGTTGTTCTATTGCTTCTCGATTTTGTTCTTTTTGCCTTTTTTGTGATGTATCAGGGCCCTTTCCCTACTTAAGTAATAAAAAACTATAATTCAAACATATCTTACTCCAACAATGCATAACACTTTGCCTATTAATCTAAATTAAATTCTTTTTTGCTGAAGTAAAAACATCATCACCTTGGGCACCAATTTTTTTATTATCTATTTTACAATTTTTCCATGTGTGTGGGACAAAGAACTTAACAATTATTGTAATATCTATCTTCCCTATAAATAAAAAATAAATATAATAGTTAAATTAAATATACTCAAAATTTTATTTTTTGGAAAGATTACTTTCAGTTCTACAAACCTACCAAATATATGGAAGGAAAGAGGCCATTGAAGGGCCTTCATTCGCAAGTAACTTCATTCAAAGGTACTTGAATAATTGTGGGAACCAATAAAATAATTAAAATAAAAGACCATTGGATAAGCATCAAATGATAGAAAGATTAATAAAAGAAACCTTTGCATGAAGGTAATTAGGTCAATAATTTAAAAGCTATTAAACTAATAAGAATTAATTATAAATATAAACAAGATAATTTTTGTAGATAAAAAATGAAATATATCGTAATAATCAATTTTGTATGTGAAATTTTTGAAGAATTTTTGAAATAACTATTTTTAGTTATTAGCTTTCTGGAGGGAGAAAATAATTGACAAATAAATCATTTAGAAAGATTTTGCAATGGAGAAAAAATTTGCAAATGAGGAAATGAGAAATAAGACCATAATAAAAAGTAATAAAATAAGAAAATGTTTACAATAAAGGGATAAAGAGTAATCTAAATAAATGACCCAAATATTTATCTCACAAAGGCTTAAAGTATATATTTTGAATTTGTATTAAAATATTTTAAAATATTAAATTTGTATTTAGCACCATTTCTTCAACTCTAAGATTTTTTAATAAAATAATTGACTTATTCATGTTTTAGAATTATATTAATTTTAAATTCAATGTAGATTTCAATTAAATTCTCTAAATTCAATTCACATTTAGTTTCTAGGGTGTGTAGATCTCTTTCCCCTACTTCAACTCTAGAGTTTCAACATAGCTTCTAGATCTCTTTCCCATACATAAAATTTAATACATTAGATTTACTAGTTCTTCTTTATATTTTATAGTTCTACCTAGATCACCTAAAAATTTTAAATTAAACTATATTTTTGCATGATCGTATATTTAGATTTAATGTTGTTGATATAAATTACCAAGTAACTAGTTTGTGATTGCTTGATTGAATAATTTGCCACCTAGATTAGAAAGTCAAACACAATTGGAATCATCATTTTGCATATGTGTCTATTTAATACAATACCAAATTTATAAATTAGATATGTTTTAGATGGCACAAACTTTCCATAGACCAAGGCCACATGCACTTCAATCTTAGGAAAACCCATCTTATGAACCTTATAAATACATCAATATTATAGTCTTAAATACAATTATGTAAATCTAATTAACTTATAAAAAAATATATTAAACTCTATTTATGTTGAACACTATTTTTGCATGGTCCTTCTTAGAGTTGAGATGTTTAATCTATAATTGAGACTATTATCAAACAACTGGGCTAACTAACATGTCACCTAAACTATAAATGTGTTAAATATTATTTGTTAAATCCAAGGTAGGACTGAGATGTGGGGGGGGGGGGGGGGAGGAGGTGAATCAATCCAAACAAACAATTACAAAAGCAAATAAACAATTAATGAGAAACACATAAGAACACCAATATTTATACATGCAAAACATGAACAAGGGAAAGCCATAATGGGAGTAAACCCACAAGAATATATCTACTATATATAAAATGATTACAAAGATATAGCTCACTACTCTAAACTTGTACACCAAGGCTAACTTCTTATGGGAAAAGATACAAAGAGGAACCTCAAAACTTGAATCTAACTACACTCATGGCAAGATACAAATGTAATCTAAAAAGAAGGATCTCTTGATCATGAATTTGTCCTTGAACTCTACATCAAGCGACCAATGTCAACACACACAACTCTGATCTCAACTGCAAATACGTTGTCTCAGCTCTATATCAATTTAGAGCATAGCTTGTATATCATTCGAACACAACTCTTCTTCACTGCTCACGCTTCCTCTAATATTTACAGTTCACCACATCCTCTACACTCTTTCATTCTGATTGCCACTAACTCAATTATTTAAATGGCTTATATACAAGATAGATCATCAAAGCATAAAACAAGTGGGTCTAAATAAAAATCTAAACCAAAAAAACACACACTAGTCCACTCAAGGAAAGAGAGAGGATCAAAACATATCTTCTAAAGATTAATTCACCAATCTACAATCACTGGAACCTAGCCAACAACATATGTGCCACATGCTACGCAAGCATATAAGCATACCGATCAAAAAATGCTCTCCTAAGCAAATAAATCAAATCTAGATCTCCACACACTATGGTGAGACCCATAAACATCAAAGAAACTTCCACAAATCATATCTAGACCTAAGGATAGGTCAAGCATAGAATCTCACAACTAACAACGAACAATACCACAACAGCTAGAGAACACAAAGATGTTTCCAAACATAAAAAACAACATATCCACAATACCAAAACTATATCAGTAAACATTTCTACGTATTCTAATTTCTTCTACAAGTCTTTTACCAGTTTTCTTTTTCTAATCACACATCCACTACAACTAAAGTAAACTTTGTACTATTTTCTACACATCTGATTAACACTTAACAAATTATGTCTCAATCTTTCAACATAATAAACATCATGATTCATAATCTTACCATTAATTGAAATGCTTCTAATACCTCAAATAGATACATCATATTTTCTAGCAAACATCACAAATCCTCCATCATATTTCTTCAAATTATTAAACTTGTCTTTGTCACCAATAATAGGATTTGAACATTCAAAGTCTATAATCCACATATTTGGTTCTATCTTAGCATGCAATGTAGTCTTAATAGTCTTCCCATCTTTTGGTTTCTCTAGAGCACTATCCTCAATTACTAGAAACAAAGATTCTTCATTTGAGTCATCATCAACTTCATCTTCAGATGTATATTTTTCAATAGAGTAGAAACTCATCTTCACTTTTCTTTTGAAATTGTGTCTTCTAAACTTGTTCTTCTTCTAATCATCATCTGATTTATTATAATCTTCTCCATACTTGCAATTAGAATCATAATGTCCAATTCTACCACAAGAAAAATATTTCAAAAGTAACTTACCTTTTTATTTCCCAATGTCTCACTACAATCTTCTCACAAAATTTGCTTCAACTTCATCTAGGCCTCCACTACTTTCTGGATCATCAAACCTTGAAAAACTAAATGTTTCTTCTCTCTTTTCTCTTCCTCCATTTCTAAAATCTTATAGGATGCTAAGGTACTAATAAGATTATCAATAGAATACTTTCTCACATAATTAATCTCATATATAGAGCATCTTTGAGGCTTGTAGTATTTAGGTAAAGTCAACAAGAAGAACAATGTCAAATTCTTCCAGATATCCTCTGGTAGCTCTAATACCATCAACAAGATTAGTTATTCTATGAATATAATTCTCAACTCCTTAATATTCAAATATTCTCAGATACTCATACTTCTACTTCAAATTCATCAACCTAGCCTGCATTATCTTTGCATCACCTTCCTATGCTAAAAAAGATTTCTCCACACAGGTTGAGCTTCCTTCAATCCTTTTACTGTTTGAAACACCAAATCACCTATGCAACTTAGAATTATATCTCTAGCTTTTGCATTAGATTCCTTCAAATTTATCTCATTCGGAGTCTTAGCACCACCGTATGGCTCTATATATCTAGTCTGAATGATCTCTCCCATTTTTCGTTCTATATTGTCTCCAAATGTGACTCAATTCTCTCTTTTAGTATAGAAAAATTATACCATCATAGGTAGGAACTTTGTAATGAATGTCCTATGCCATATCAGATCTACCTCAAGATGTTAAGCTTACTCAAGAGTAACCACACTCTAATACTAATTGTTGAAACTAATGGAAGACTGAGAGGGGGGGGCAATCAGTCTAAACAAACAATTACAACAACACACAAACAATTAATGAGCAATACATAGGAACACCAATATTTATACATGGAAAACCTGAATAGGGATAAATCATCATGGGAGTCAACCCATAAGAATGTACTCACTATATATAAAATGATTACAAAGATAGAGCTCACTTTTATAGAATTTTATGCCAAGGCTAACTACTCATGGGAAAAGACACAAAGACCACTTGCAAAAATTGAAGCTAACTACTACACTCAGGGAAAAATACAAAATAATCAGAAAAGAAGGATCTCCTAATCATGAATTTGTCCTTGTAATCTACATCAAGAAACAACATCAACATTCATAACTTGATCTCAACTGCTAATACTCTATCTCAACTCTTTGCCAAAATCACAACGTAGGTTGCATACCATTCAAACACAACTCTTCTTCATTGCTCACACTTTTTGTGATCTTTTCAATTCACGACATCATCTACACACTCATTTTGATTACTAACTCCAGGAGAAAGAGGGGATTGAAACACATCATCCAAATATTAATTTATTGATAAACAATCACCAAAACTTAACCAATAGCATATCCACATGCTACATAACCATATAAGCAGTTACTAATCAAAACATACTCTCCAAAGAAAATAATTCAAATCTAAATTTCCACACACTACAGCGAGACCCATAAAACATCACTCACACTTCCACAAATTATATTCGAAATTAAGGATAGGTCAAGCATATAAATTCACAATAAGAAATGAACAATACAAATACACCAAGAGAATACAATGATGTTTTGTAGACCTCAAAACCCACATATCCACGATATCGAAACTATATCCAATGAAGAGAACAATAATGTTCAACTCAAACAACAAATTCTAGATCCAAGCACTTCCAGAACAACCAACGCAACAAGATAACTTTGTACCACAAACATTTCGGACCAAATGGGAATGACAAGTTTGACATCAATGACAACCACAACAACACATTCACTTATATTTTTAACATTATTATAATCATCAATTTGTATATGTGGCTAATTAGTATGAAATACTAAATATATAATACACCTCAACAATGCATGCACTTGAATTATAATATTAGTGGTGCAATAAATGGTGAGTAGCTTCAATAGGGCAAGCAAACTTGTAGATGTTTTGGAGGGTCATTGTTGGGGAGACATAGAGGAGTCGGACTATTTGAAAGAAGGAAAAATGGGAAACATATAGTGAAATGGAAAGAAGACATATTCCCCAATGGGTGTTTGAAGGAGGAAGGTGGATTGCCAAATGTTCTCCTAAAAGAAAATGGAAGCTTGGGGTGACAAAAATTTCAAAGGGAATGAGAGAGTGGAATGGTGGAGCCATGATAGGTCTGGTTTCCAATATTAGCAAAGAAATAAGGTCTGGGAATAGAGATACTCTAGAATAGGAAAGATAGAGAGTTTTGAATGGAGAAATAAGGAAAACACTAAAATTAGAACAAACCTTGAACCCCAAGGAAATGAAACATATCCCAGTTATGGATGGCTCTAGGAAACAAATGGGAAATCAAAAGAGATTATGGTTAAGTGGCATGATCCAAACTCAGAAAAATGAAGAGAAGAGAACAGGAGTGCATTGGGGAGCAACAAAGAATTGATTCATCTTGGAGTTGTGCCTAAATCAAATTGTGAGCATAAAAAATGTAAGCAAAACATCTCATGCACTTCATGTAGTAGAAACATTTTTTAAATTATTTTAGAATCGAATAAAATTAATAAATCAATAGATTGATTAAAAGAAGTTGGATTATTTATTAGATTGAGATGGTAATGGCTATCTTATGGAATGTTGAAAGGTTGGATAGAAATAAATTAGAGAAGTCAACTTCAAATAATTGCATTACCCAATGGATACTTCAGGTTATTGAATTCTCACTGAAAGAAGAAACATAGGCAATCCTTAATCATGGATCTTATATTATGGATGGATCTAGAATATACATGATCAAATGGACTATAAATTTTGATGCATGGAAGCATAATATTGATTCTAGATGAGTTTGAATTCTACTCTATAATAACCTTCCATCAAAATATTGGGAGCAAGATATTCTCAAGGAGATAGGGAAAAAACTTAGGACACTAATTTGAGTAGATAGGAAAATGGAAGATAGAAGATATGGAACCTATGCCAAAATTTACCTCAGTCTAATGTCATACTCAACACTCCCACAAGATATAGATTAGAGTATCTATAACCAAAAGGTGAAAAGATAACAAAAACTTTCAGTTTTCCAACCTGCAAATCTAAGGGCCATGATAAATTGGAATGCTGGTTGAAAGTTAAAGCTAACTATGTGGAAACCTACATAGAAGTAACAAAATTCCATCAATAAAATAAACTCTTCAAATAAGAGTTCGGGTGTGGACTCTGATCAAAAGATAATAGAATCTCCCTTGGTGGAGGAAAAAACTTTTGAAGGAGACAAGACCAATCTCCACAAGAGTAATGACATTAAACAAGATATGTACCTATTGAAGAACCATATAACAGGAGAGGATATTGTAAAAAATGAGGAGATCTATGAAGAGATCACATGTGAGGAATTTTATGATGTTATAAAAGTACAAAGAGATGTAATGGTAGATGAAACAAAAAAATAGGAAGGAGGAAAAAAGAATGGCATTTTGAATTTTAATGTCCAATCTAGACCTTAACGATGAGAACAAAATTAGAGAGTTTGAAGTGGCTATAGGTTTTGAGAGGATCTCATAACATGACAAGATGGAGATGTCAAAGTAGATAGAATGGAAGTCAATTGAGGAGGATGCAGAGTGAGAAACTGAAATGGAAGAGTTGGAAAGATAATATTATGATGAACCAAAGGCCATAGAAGAGAGAATGTTGGAATAGAGTCAATTTAGAATTAAAGAACCTAAAATCAAAGAAAAAGAAAAAAGAGGAGAAAAATCAAACAAATATCTTATGCATAATATCAAAATATCAAAATATCAAAATATCTTCAAAATATCAAAATATGTTAATAATATCAAAATACCAACACCACTTATGCATAATATCAAAATATCTACAACAAAGCTCTGCCAGTGAAACCCTCATTGGATCAACAAATGAGGCTTACCAGCATATAAGATAGCATCCAATCAGCAAATCAAAACCAACTAACTGAATATTAATCTGAGTGGCATGAATAGTAGGTCCATAAGCCAAAGCATACTAGAGTATACCGGATCATCATGATCTAATCAACCAGAAACGAAACAACTTACTGGGACCAGAAGGATACTAGTAAAGCAACCCAAACAGCTAGTGTTGACATTAATGATGAAAAATCAATGCAACACATAATAAATTCCTCTAAATGGCCAACAAAATATTTAGGTCCATAAGTTGTAGGAAAATGCTAAATTTATTCATGGTCAAGAATGTTCTAGCTTTCCAAAAAAATTCAACAGATGAAACAAGAAATTAGAAAATAGAATACAAGGGGCTTCAAAAAATTATTTTCATCAAAATCGACACTTCAAGATCAACTTACATAAATTAATGATTTCATTATCATTAGCAATATTGATGAGGATTCTTATTTGAATCAAAAATATTTTCAACTTCAACTTGAAGAAGTATTAAAAAGGGAGGAGATTTATTGGAGGTAGAGATCAAAGGAACTCTAGCTAAAATAAGGTGATATAAATATAAATTTTTTTCATTCTTTAGACTCAATGAGAAAGGTTAATAATTCCATTTTATATATTAGGGACTCTTTAGGTTGTGTCTTACATGATATTGACAAGATCTAGCAAGAGGTTGTTATCTTGTTTTTTAATATATTCATGACACTCAATACTAATTCCTCGCTAGATTCTCAAGAGATACTAGATTGTATTCCCTCTATTATATCTCAAGAATGCAATCTTGAGTTGCTTATACCCTTTTGTTTGGAAGAAGCGAAACACGTAGTTTTGTTGATGCAGCCTAATAAAGCTTGAGGCACTGATAGATTCAATGTATTTTTATTTCAAAAATGTTGGCATTTTGTTGGGAGGGATCTTTGGCTGGCCATAGAAGAATCAAGGAAAAATAGGAATATCCTCAAACAATTTAATGCCACTCTTATCTTCCTCATTCCAAAGTTCTCCTTAATTTGTTTTGTAAATTTTAGGCCCATTTCTCTCTCAAACAATGTGTACAATATCTTCACAAAAGAAACCTCATTGAGGCTGGTTAAGCCTATTCCCAAATTCATCTCAGAAGAACAAGGAGGTTTTATCCCAAGTAAAGAGACATCAGAGGGAGCAATGATTTCACATGAAATTCTCTATTTGATTAACCAAGTCAAATCACAGTGATGATTCTCAAACTAGAGATGATGAAAGTATATGATAGGGTTAGTTTGGAATTCTTAGTAAAAGTATTATTAAGATTTGGCTTCTCAAATTTGTGGGTAAAATGGATTAACTAATGTATCTCAAGTGAAAATTTCTCAATGATTGTTAATTGTACCCCTTGTGGTTTCTTGCCTTCCTCCTAGGGTGTATGGTAGGGAGACCCCTTATCTCTTTTTCTATTTATTATTATGTTTGAGGCATTAAGTAGATTTATTTCATCTCTCCATGTCAAAGCTCTATGGAAAGGTATTAAGTTACATCACATTCATATTTCTAGAACTTGCATTCTCTTTGCAAATGATACTTTTCTTTAAATTGGAGAAGCATATTTGAGGGAGGTGAAGATCATCAAACAAGCCATTGAAAAATATTACATTTCAAGCCAGACAATTAACACTTCTCAGTCTAATATTTTTTGCCTAAATTTCTCCCCCTTCCTCTCGATGAAATTATCCAACTTTCTTGGTTTTAAGTTGGAGTCCCTTACTTGCAAATATCTAGGCATCCCTCTTCTTTTTGGGAGGAACACAAGTAGTTTTTGGACATTGTTTACCTCCTCCACCCTCGATGGAATTTATTCATGGAAGAACTCTTGTCTCTCTCTTGCAAGTCAGATTCCCATGATTATATCAGTGTTGTAGTCAATCCAAAACTATATCGTGTTAGTTCTTCCGATTCCAAAAGGAATGATTTTATCTATTGAATCAAACCTTAAACATTTCCCTTGGAAAGGAACTAGAGAAAAGATGAAAAAATATCACCTTCTAGATTGGGATAAATACTGCCTATGCAAACTAAAAGGGGGTGCTGGTATCCACAACTAGCTCTTGAGAAACATGGAATTGGGGGAAACAATGGATCAGAAAATCTTTTCTACCAACTCAAAATGGGCTTCTATTATTTTTGAAAAATATCTATATTCCCTTGAACCTAAAATTTTTTTTAGCTTCAAACCTCCCTCAGGGATCCCAGACATGGAATTTTCTTGTGAATTATAGAAAACTTCTACTACCTAATCTTTCCTAGATCATTGACGATGGTAAAAAGGCCCTTTTTTGGGAGGAATCATGAAATTGATACCCTCCTCTTGGCTCTATCATTTTTATCCTAGACTTAAAACAAATTCTCAAAGATTGTTGGGGTTTGAAGGTTTTAGACTACTTCACTATTTGTTATTAGAATGGAGCTCCTTTTCTTAATTGGAAAGATTTCCCTCAGATTGATGCACCTCATTGACAAAAATATATGTTACTTGAGGTCCTTGCTCAACATTGAATCCACTTGTCTAATCAGAAAGATACATTAATGGTGCAGGTGCACCCTTCCAAGCTCTCCCTCCTTCTTGTTAGGCTGGTGTTATGCTTCTTTTGAAGCCTTTGTATATAAAATAATGAGCCATGCGCTCATAGGTCCTAGCTAGGGTCCTAATTGAGGTCTTAAGGGTTATAAGTCAAGATTGAGGATTCCTTGAAAATTGAGGGTATGTGTGCTTGGGATGTGTCTAGGGGTCCTTTATAACATGGTGATGTCCTTAGGTTGGCCCAATATGGTTCTAGGAGTCATGAAAAGCAACATTGGGAAAGTTGCTCAAAAGTTGCAAAAGTTGCATGACAACTTTTAAAATTTGTCAAGCAACTTTTCCACGATGATGTCAAATTTTTTAGGTTAGCGTGGAAAACCCTAGTATGGGCACATAGACTGAGGTATGGGTAGTATAAGTATTTCCAAACACTAAGTTAATGAGATGGAAGTCAGACATTGTACGACCCAAACAAAGTGATCAGACTGTGACTATTTGTTGGTTACCAATCAGTTTGAAAGAAGAAACCAAGCAAGTTAATGGATTGATTCACATGAAAAACTATGTGGATTGTCTTCAATGGTGTAAATAATTTCATTTCAAGAATTTAGACTAGGTTTTAGTTTGCAGGTTGTGTGTGTTTGTAAATATTTTGAAAACTGTCTTCTTACTGTCTAGTTTTGGACAGGATTGTGTAAATGGCTGCATAACTCCATTCCCCATTATGGAACCACCATGAAACCATGGAAAATGAGAGTGCAGACCTTTTACCATACTACAAAGCAAGAAGGGCCCTTGAAAATGCAGGAAGGCCATCAAGAGACCCAATCCTAGGCAAGACTGAACAATGCCCGACTAGGAAGGGTTAAGTGGCAGAGGTCTTGGAGAGCAAGGTTGGTCAGAGAAGAGAGAACCCTTTGGAGGAGTTAGAGAGGGGTGAGTGAAGTACCATTCATGTGAAGGAGAAGCTTCCACCAATCTAGACAAGGTGGAAAGAACAACAAACTTGCACTGTGTCTCTAGCAGTCCTAAAAACCCTCCTAAAAACCCTTAAAAAACCTTAAAATTTACCTAGGGCACTGTACAACTTCTTGGAGGCCTAAAACCTAGAAAATACTTGAGTCCTTTCCAAATTAATGGTAGTCCATTTTGGGAGTTTGGGTTGTTTGTGCATCATTTGGGAGAGGAAGCCCTAAAGGACTGGGTAGGAGGCCTAATTGGTCCTAATCCTTGTAGCCTTATTTTGTAAGCAAAAAGACAAAATAGTGAAATTGGTAAGGGGTTGGAGTCTTGAAACTTCTTGGGGGAACATGAATGGGTGGAAAGACCATGAATTAGACCTGATATAACCTTGCTAAGACCTTGGAAGGTGTAGAACAAGACTAGCCCTTATTAGCCATAGTAGGGGATTTTGAGTCTCATGAGTAGGAGAGACCTTAGCAGAAGCATTGCAACTCATTGGTGGGTGGATTGGGCAAGGTCAGGGGACTCCTCAAGCAAAGGAAGTCCTAGAGACCCTAGGGTGTGTGGAGAACACCAGATGATCCAAGAAAAGGATCCAAGAGCATAGACTAGGCTAGTCTATCCCAAACCCCATCCCATCAGATTGGTATGAGAGCGAGTTAAAGATTTGTTGGATTGTGTATGTCTCTATATACTGGTGAATCAGTAGGGGAGAGAAAAATGGTCACTAATGCAAAGCTAGCTAGAGGGGTAGAAGAGCAAAAGGAGAAGAATAGACTCCCTAAAGAAGCTATGAGTGAGATAAGGGATAAGCTGCAGGAAGTGGTGGATCAGAGGACCCATGAATCTTGGGGTGAAGACACCAAGGACAAAGGCAAGAAAACTATTGACATAGATGATATTATTCCTGAACCAGATCCCTTATTTAATGAAGAACCTTTTGTAAAGGCTATTAAGGCTTTGAACACCAAAGCTTTTGAAGGATTGCCACTTTTCAGTGGAAGGATGGACATTGACACTGTCATGGAATGGATTGAGGGCATGGAAAACCACTTTGAGTGTGAAGGAGTGACAGAGGCTCTAAAGGTTAAAGTTTCCAAATCAAGATTAAGGGGACCAGCTTTGACATGGTGGAAGTACCTGCAAGAAGAAAGGGTTAGCATGGGGAAGCTACCTATTGCCAATTGGAAGGCCATGGTGAGTAAGATTAAGGAGAACTATTTACCAGAGGATTATGAAGTCCAACTTCATAAGAGGAGATAGGGTTTGAAGCAAAAAGACCTTGATGTGACCTCCTACACCGAAGAATTTCAAAAACTTTGTCTTAGATCTAAAGTCCAAGAAGATGAATCTATTAAGGTGGCTAGGTATCTAAGCAGCCTAAAGTGGAACATTCAAGAGATAAGCCTATGGACTCCTGCTATTGTTCAAAAATGTCACCAGCTTGCTGTCAAGGTGGAAGAGAGGAACAAAAGGAAAGGAGACTCTTCTAATAGGGGTAAAGGCAGAGGTAGAGAATAAGTGAATCACTGAGGTGGTTACCAAAGCAAGGCAAATGAGTAGAGAAACCAAGGAGAAGCCAAATTGACTAAGCATGGAAATGAAACTAGTCTCAGAGGAGGACATCCTAGAGGAAGAGGTGCACAAGGTGGTCCAAGTAGGGGTAGATGTACTGATAGAGGTAACTCCTACTTGGCAACTATGAAGTGTTACAATTGTGGTCAATTGGGACACCCGGCATATAGGTGCCCTGACAAACCTACCTCATCAAACAATGGAAAGAGGGTTCCTTATGCACATGAGGACTCTTCAAGAAGCAAGACACTTGAGGTGGACCATATTGAATCAGAGAGTGGAGAAAATCTGATATTCAATAGGGTCTTGTTAAGACAGTCAGTCAAGAGTGAACCTAAACATAGGAGAGCATTGTTTAGGGTGAGATTCAAGATACTTGGTAAAGTGTGCAAGGTGATAGTTGATTCAGGGTCGACTGATAACATAATATCAGAAGAGGTAGTTAGGAAGTTGAAACTTACAAGGATACCCCACACTAACCCATACAAGGTGAGATGGTTGAATCATGAGCAGAGTGTGCTAGTCAATGAACATACTTGGGTAGAGTTTTCTATTGGAGGATACAAGGATAAGATCCTTTGTGATGTGTTACTTATGGATGCCTATCATCTGCTACTAGGAAAACCCTAGCAATTTGATAGGAAGGTGATCTATGATGGAGAGGAGAACTCCATATCATTCGAGAAGGATAGCAAGACCTTTAAGATTCAGTCTTTGATAGATAATGAAGAAGGCACTTCAAGAACACCTAGTGTCTTAATGGATACTGGTAAATATTTCTTAAACTTGCTACATGAGGATGAGATAGTGAAGTGTGCCATCTTTGTGAAACCAAAGGAGGTAGTAGACAAGTTGTAGGCAGAAGTACCCATGGAGGTGAAGCAAATGTTGCAAGAGTATAAGGACATAGTGAGTGATGGAGCACCTACAACACTCCCACCTAGAAGGTCTATAAGCCATTAGATAGAATTTGTTCCCAGAGCATCCCTACCTAACAAGGCTGCATATAAGCTCACACCTGATCAAAATAAGGAAGTAGCAAGGCAAGTGCAGGAGTTATTGGAACAAGGACTAATTAAGAAGAGCATTAGCCCATGTGCAGTCCTGGTAGTGCTAGCATTAAAGAAGGGAGGTAAGTGGAGACTTTGCACTGACTCAAGGGCAATCAATAGGATCACCATAAGGTATAGGTTTCCTATTCTTAGAATAGAGGATTTGATGGACTGTCTAGGAGATGCTATGTATTTTACCAAGCTAGACCTTAAAAGTGGTTATCAGTAGATAAGAATTAAGGAGGGTGATGAGTGGAAGACTACTTTCAAGACTACAGAGGGATTGTATGAATGGCTTGTGATGCCATTTGGACTCACCAATGCCCTAAGCACCTTCATGAGGTTGATGAATGAGGTGTTAAAAGACTTGATAGGCAGATTTGTGGTGGTGTACCTAGATGACATTCTCATCTATAGAAAAACCAAAGAGGAGCACCTTGAGCATTTGAGGTTAGTCTTAGAGAGGTTGCATGAGGAGAAGCTATCCATCAACCTAGAGCAGTGTGACTTCTTGAAGAAAGAGCTAGTCTACTTATCATTTGTGGTGTCTAAGGGAACCTTGAAGATGGATCCAAGCAAAGTGGAGGCAATCTTGAATTGGCCTACACCTAGAACAGGGACTGAGGTAAGGAGTTTCCATGGATTAGTTCAATTCTATAGGAAATTTGTGAGGAACTTCAGTGGCGTATGTGCACCAGTCCTTGACACCATTAAAGGAGGCCTTAAAACTAAGTTTAAATGAACTGAGCAGGCTGACAAAGCATTTCAATTGTTGAAGCAAGAAGTAGCCACAAAACCTATCCTTCTCCTACCTACGTTTGATAAGCTGTTCACATTGGAGTGTGATGCAAGTGGAATTGTAGTAGGTGGTGTATTGAGTCAAGAGGGAAGACCTATGGCATTTTTCAGTGAGAAGCTTAATGAAGCAAAGAAGAAGTACTCAGCGTATGACCTAGAGCTATATGCATTAGTGCAGTCTTTAAAGAAGTGGAGGCATTACCTATTCCCAAAAGAATTTGTGGTGTTCACAGACAACTGGGCATTGAGTTATATTAACACTCAAGAGAAGCTTAGCAATAGGCATCTGAAATGGATGGAATATCTCCAATCCTTCACCTTCACCATCAAGCATAAGAAGGAGCAACATAATAAGGTGGTAGATGCATTAAGCAGGAAGATGTTGATAGTTCAAGAACTACAGTTGCAGAGCATGGGAATAGAAGGTTTCAAAGACCTCTATGAAGGAGATGAAGACTTCTCATCAACTTACAAGGTTTGCAAGGAGTTTGAGAACCATTTCCATGTTGAGTATGCAGATTACACTCTCCAAAATGGTCTCTTGTTCAAGGGTAATCAGTTGTGTGTACCGAGAGGATCCATGAGGAAAACCTCATCCAAGAGAAACACAATGGTAGTTTGAGTGGACACTTTGGAGTCAACAAAACCTTGGATTTAGTACAGAGGTACTATTATTGGCCAAAGTTGCCAAGAGATGTGAAAAGATATGTGGAGCAATGTGGGTGTGTGTCAAAGAGCAAAAGGAGGATCAAGCAATGTTGGTCTTTATCAACCATTACCGATCCCAAATAGACCTTGGGAATGTATAATCATGGACTTTGTAGTAGGTCTTCCCAAGACAAAAATAGGTATGGACAACATCTATGTGGTAGTAGATAGATTTTCCAAAATGAGCCATTTTATTCCATGTAGGACTACACATGATGCAAGCTATGTTGCACATCTTTTCTTTAAGGAGATTGTTAGAATTCATGGACTCCCTTTAAGCATTGTTTCCGACAGGGACATCAAGTTCATGGGCCATTTTTGGCAAACATTATGGAGGAGACTAGGAACTAACTTGTCATTTAGCTTAGCTTACCATCCATAAATAGATGGTCAAACTGGAGTCATGAATAGGGTGTTAGGCAATTTGCCGAGGTGTTTAACTAAGGAGTATGGTCAGACATGGGACCTAATCATTCCTCAAGTAGAGTATGCATATAATGATAGTGTGAATAGGACCACTGGTAAAAGTCCTTTTGAGGTTGTGTATGGCAGACATCCAAGAGGAGTATGTGAGTTAAGAGACCTTGGTAGTTTGGAAATGAAGAGTGGACAAGTAGAGGACTTCACTCAAACCATCAAGGAAGTTCAAGAGCAAGTTAAGAAGGCCATCCTTGAATCCACTCAAAAAGTGAAAGCTGAAGTGGATGAGAAAAGGAGAGAAGTTCAGTTTAAGGTGGGTGACTATGTGATGGTCCATTTGAGCAAAGTGAGGATGCAAAGTGGTAAGCCTACCAAACTGCAAATGCGAAGGGTAGGAACTTGTAGAATCCTATCGCAATATGGTAAGAATGCTTACAATATTTATCTACCTTTAGATTTGGCTATATCACCAGTCTTTAACATTGCTAATATGATCATGTACAAGGGTGAGACAGAAGGGTAGACTATGAATCAAGCCAAGGTACTGCATGACTTAGATGTTAATGCCTTACCGCATGTGAAGAAGCCTATAGCAGAGGAGATCTTGCAATCCAGAGTAAAGAAGTCCACCAAACACCAGGTCTACATGGAATACTTGGTGAAGTGAGTAGGTCAGCCTGAGTTTGAAGCTACCTGGGTTGAAGAGAGCAAGTTCAAGATACTTGGCAGAGGGGGAGTATGGTGTAGGAGCACCCTTCCAAGCTCTCCCTCCTTATTTTGTTGGTGTTATGCTTCTTTTGAAGCCTTTGTATATAAAATAATGAGCCATGTGCTCATAGGTCCTATTTAGGGTCCTAATTGAGGTCTTAAGGGTTATAAGTCAAGATTGAGGATTACTTGAAAATTGAGGGTATGTGTTCCTGGGAGGTGTTTAGGAGTCCTTTATAACATGGTGGTGTCCTTAGGTTGGCCCAATGTGGGTCTAGGAGTCATGAAAAGCAACATTGGGAAAGTTGCTCAAAAGTTGCAAAAGTTGCATGACAACTTTGAAAAGTTGTCAAGCAACTTTTCCACCATGATGTCAAATTCTTTAGGTTAGCATGGAAAACCCTAGTATGGGTGCACAAATTGAGGTATGGGTAGTATAATTATTTCCAAACCCTAAGTTAATGGGTTGTATGTCAGACATTGTACGACCCAAACAAAAGTGACCAGACTGTGATTATTTGTTGGTTACCAGTCAGTATGAAAGAAGAAACCAATCAAGTTAATGGATTGATTCACATGCAAAACTATGTGGATTGTCTTCAATGGTGTACATACTTTCATTTCAAGAATTTAGACTAGGTTTTAGTTTGCAGGTTGTGTGTTTGTAAATATTTTGAAAATTGTCTTCTTACTATCTAGTTTTGGACAGGATTGTGTAAATGGCTGCATAACTCCATTCCCCATTGTGGAACCACCATGAAACCATGGGGAATGAGAGTGCAGACCTTGTACCATACTGAAAAGAAAGCAAGGCCCTTGAAAATGCAGGGAGGCCATCGAGAGACCCAATCCTAGGCGAGACTAAACAGTGCCCGACTAGGAAGGGTTAAGTTGCACAGGTCTTGGAGAGGAAGGTTGGTCAAAGAAGAGAGCACCCTTTTGAGGAGTTGGAGAAGGGTGAGTGAAGTACCATTGGTGTGAAAGAGAAGCTTCCACCAATCTAGACAAGGTGGAAAGAATAGCAAACCTGCACTGTGTCCCTGGCAATCCTAAAAACCCTCCTAAAAACCCTTAAAAACCTTAAAATCTACCTAAGGTGTTGTACGGCTTCTTGGAGGCCTAAAACCTAGAAAATCCTTGAACCCTTACCAAATGAATGGTAGTCCATTTTGGGATTTTGGGTTGTTTGTGCATCGTTTGGGAGAGGAAGCCCTAAAGGACCGAGTAGGAGGCCTAATTGGTCCTAATCCTTGTAGCCCTATTTTGTAAGCAAAAAGACAAAATAGTGAAATCGGTAAGGGGTTGGACTCTTGAAACTTATTGGGGGCACATGAATGGGCGGAAAGACCATGAATTAGACCTGATATAACCTTGCTAAGACCTTGGAAGGTGTAGAACAAGCCTAGCCCTTATTAGCCATAGTAAGTGATTTTGAGTCTCATGAGTAGGAGAGACCTTAGCAGAAGCATTGCAACTCATTGGTGGGTCGATTTAGCAAGGTAAGGGGACTCCTCAAGAAAAGGAAGTCCTAGAGACCCTAGGGTGTGTGGAGAACACCAGGTGATCCAAGAAAAGGATCCAAGAGCATAGACTAGGCTAGTCTATCCCAAACCCCATCCCATCAATTAATTTGGACAAAGCCTAAATCAGGTTCATACTTAATAAAAGAGGATTATGAAATTCTTAGTAGGAATTCCCAATTGCCCTTCATTGGATATGCTTTTCCTTTTGCTAGAAAAATGTAGGGTTGCTAGAAGAAGGTACATTTTATTGGCTTGCACTTAAGGATAGGATTATCACAAGTGAAAGGCTTTCTAACTTCGGTATCTCTCCTCCCTTTCCTTATATTCTCTGTAACATGGAGTTGGAAATAGTGGATCATCTACTTTTAAATTATCCTTTTGCATATGAATTCTAGTCATGGATTTGTCACAAACTCTGCTAGCTCAGTCCATTTCACTCTAAATTTATCGTGGTTTTTGAAGCATGGCCGAGATTGTATAAGGATTCCTTCTTTTCTTCTTTATGGGAAGTTTCTCTAGCTATTCTAATTTGGTACTTATGATGGGAAAGGACTAAGAGTATTTTTAAGGAGAAAAAAATGATGTCTCATGTAATTGTTAATATAGAAAACTCTATTTTGGAGGTTGTTAAAGCTCATACCTCCAAGTACAAAAACTTAGATTCCCCTTTCACCTCATGGGAGGATACAATCCTTAAGGAATGGAAGGGAATTTCTCTCCCCTTCAAAGGAAGTTTATTAAATAATTATAGTGGGAAGTATAAGAGAAGAGATGTTAAATGGAAACCTCCTGATTATCCCTTCTAGAAACTAGATTTTGACAATGCAGCCAAAGGTAACCCTATCATTTCAGGGGTGGGTTTTTTAATTCATAATTATAGGAGTGTAATCTAAGTGGTGGGCATGACAAGGATCCCAAATACTACCAACAATGTGGCATAAGTAACAACTTTAGTACATGGCCTACAAGTGGTGTGTGAATATGGGATTAACAATCTGGTGATAGAAGGAGATGCCTAGAACATCATATTGGCTCTCAAAAAATTTGAAACTCCTATTTGGAAAGTTAATTATATCCTTCAACCGGCTCGACTTCTTAAAACGTTCCAAGCATATTCAATTTATCACTACTTCAGAATAGCAAATAGAATGGTAGATGCTCTTCCAAAAAGAGGATGGAGTCTTACACAAGCAAATATCTGATTGGGTAGGATAGATATTCAAAGTGATACCATTCTAGCACCAATTACTTAGGAAAAATCATTTAGAATTTCCCTAACCCTTTTGGTTTTATTGCAAGTCCTAATAGTAAAAAGAGGAGTCACCCTCTTAGTGGATAGCTCCCACTGGCCTATGCCCACTGTCTGTGAACAACTCATCCCCTTGCTTTGTCCATTTAATGATTCCCATGGAGGTACCGATTATGGGAATGTGTCCTTTTTGGTATGATACATTGCATTTGGCAAGTTTTTGATATTGCATGCAACAACTTCAAGAAACAAAAGGCTTTAGGAAGGATGATCTTCTAGGTGAAGTGTGCTTAGAATGGTACATGGAAAGTTTTTTTGAAGCATGCCATTTATCCTCTTTACCATATTATATCTTTCCCTTGTGCAAATTTATTGCCTCCTACCATCACCACATGTCGAGGCTTGTGCGTCTTTAGAGAGTATGGGATTTAATAGGTGCTATTTGCTTCATTTTTGGCCTAGTTATAGAATTGCAAATTCCCTTTCCTATATCTCTCTGTAAAATCAGAGATCTTCAAGTTCTCTTTGTTTATCGGTATCTGTAAGTCAAAATTATTCTTCGGACTTGGTTCTAGGGAGAAATGGACTACAAGTGGTGACTTAATTAAAGAATTGTTGTTCCATTCTCTAGGTGGGAGTTTCGAACCTCAACCGTGTTCACCCCTCATCAGATGAAATAAATTTTCTCCTGGGATAGTAGCAATATTCTGAACACCATCATCAATGTCGTAGCGGAATAGGTAATTTACTGTAAGGGTCCACAAAATATCTACCCATCCCAAGTGGTTTTCATTTTCCTATCTAATGCTTTTGATATCATACAAAATTATGGGTTTTTGTTTCTCTTGGTGTCCCAATTTATCAAGAGTGATTTTGTTCCCCCTCGTATTCTAGAAAGGGTGGTGAAGAAATATGACTTTTTCAATGGTAAAGGCTGGGTTGGGGGTATTTTCCCAAGGAGGTTCTTAAAAAAGAAACCCCAATATGTTAAATTGTATAATGCCATGAAAATCAACTTGGATTCTAATAATTGTAAGTTCTTTGAGGGGGAGTTGAGTATCTTCTTTGAAATGGCCTCCTTTGTTGAAGCTTCCCTCTTTTCCAGCCTGTTCTATGCCCTGTATCACCTCATCTGACACCACCATTTGGCCTCGAAACTACTTATTAATCCACTCTAAAGACTATCCTCGTAGGGGTCCAAAATATTTGTTTGTTGGGTTTAGATTCAGCGAATCCTAGGCTCTACAAGATGTTAGACATAGTCTTGGTGGCTCCCATGCATATTGGTAATTTCACACCAAATATTTCCCTCGCAGAGGCATGAAAGAATCTAATGTGGGTCTCCAAGTGGATGAAAATTAGGTTGAGAAAGGGGGAGGTCTTGACATTGGTGGCTTACAATCTCAGAGGGGATTGTGGGTTGATGAATTTGTGTGAAAAAATAATCTCCAAATATGAAGGTATGATGTGTTTTGTCTAGCCTTTTTCTCACATGTTTTTCTCTAAATTTTAGTATTGGGTACTACTCCTCATGATTTATGGAGAAGCTTTCTCAGTTAAGGCTTAATGCTCTCCAATTATGTTTAGATGTAGTTGCAGGTTGAGCGTAGCTCTCTGCCTTACCAATTTTTTCTCAATTTTGTTCTTTCAAGCATGGTAGTTTGTGCAGATTGATCCTGGCTCTTTGGATTTATATTTTCTATATTTTCCTAGTTACGTTCCTTATAATTTGGCTCTATATTGGGTCTGGGTTTTGTAAAAGCCATGTTCTCCTAATTTTGGATTCAGTCTTCTTTCTTGTTCATTAGGAAGAGTAAAGTGAGTTGTCTTGATCATTTGTACAACTATAAAGTTACTCGAAGAAAGGGGACAATCTAGGAGAATTTGGTCCAAAGTAAAAAGAGAACAATTAAACAAGTTACATCAATTCATTATCAACAAGTTAGTTTTCCCAATTTATAAATCACTTCTACATTTCACAACATTTTTGTAATTGACAAGATCAATCTCACTAAACATATTTAAAAAATAAATAGTATTTGTAAAATAGTATGGATAATATTTCATATTTTAATAAATAGTTAAAAAATTATAATAGGTAGTATATTTTATATGATTATTATTAAAATATAAATTTATTGAGAATATTTTGATACGAAAAGATATAATTGTTTCTAATTTTCTAATATTTTAATTTGGATTTTTAGAATAGTTTCTATTTTCATAAAAACTTTGTCAATTTAATTTTTTAAATATATTTAATAAGATTGTCTTGAAAATAATTTTAAAAACTTGTTTTTGACATTTATTATTATGATTTATTGTTAAAATGTAATATAAACAATATTGTTTATTATTACTAATTTAGTAAATTTAATATTTTTGCGTATATTACTAGTTTATCATTGTTTTTGTTTTTTTTTAAATTTCATTCTTTTTTAAGCTATTTAAGATATCCATATGTGATATGAATAATAAAAGGATAAAGATTATCATTTCTTTCAAAGAAACATGTGCATCTAAATTTTACATAAGGTTTTTCATTTTCTTTAAATTTTTACACAAGTATTTTCATTTCTTTCTAAGAAACAGGTGCATTGCCATTTTCCACAAGATTTACACAAGGAATTCTATTTCTTTCCAAAAAAAACAAGTGTATTTGCATTTTATGTAGCTTCAATATAACTTCAATTAAGATATACACTTTGCACCTCATACAATTATGTAATTAAATGCATGTATTTTTTGAAATATCATTGATTCTTAAAATGTCAAAGGAAAGACATTGAAATGACCAAACTCTCGTAAAAAAGTCATATGACAGATAAAGGTGGCTGTCAAATTCTAGGCTTTCTTTCATGTATATAATTTGTAGTAATTCTCTGATAAATATATTATACTAATTCACGCGTAAATGTGATACCCCTCTCCTACCACGCTATTTCTATTTCTGAAGGACTTATATTGATCTCTAACATTTTACTATATTATATTTGAAATTATATGCTAGGCAATAAAGTGTATAGTATAATGTTTTGATGTTCATATTTAATTTTAGGGTTATGGTATGTCCATTAGTTTTTGTAATTATAAGATTTTGGTGATTCATATTTAATTTTAGGGTCCTTGCTCAAATATAATATATATTGTTATGGTTTTGAATGAATGAATTTAATCAATTGAAAAATAGATAAATACAAATTATTATTTATATAAATATAAAATGTTTTGAGTACTTTTACTCCAGTCGAAATTTAAGGTATGCAACCTATTCATGGATATACTTGTGTGTTCCTGTAATCCATAATTGGATAATAGTTGGTATTTATTTAGTAGTTTACTGTGTATATGAGTAATGTTATTAGTTTTCATTTAAATAAGTTTAATTAGCATTGATGATTTAGAATTGGGTAATAATAGTATATTTTATTCTTTTGGGAATTGAATTCTTCTATACATGATATTAGGTGAAAGCTAGTGTGAATGTTAATTACATTATCAATTTATTTAAGTTACTTAAATTAAATCTTAGACAACAATGCAATATTTATATTAGGTGAAAGCTAGTGTGAATGTTAATTACATTATTATTTAAGTTACTTAAATTAAATCTTAGACAACAATGCAATATTTATATTTAAGTGGCATGTAAAGTTGTTTTGAATAACTTGTCTAGAACATAAGTTAATTAATATTATCTGGTGATTGTCAAACAATTAACAATAGTTTCTTTATATATTTGTAATATAGTTGGGTTTTATTTAAATAAGCTAATTAATGGTGGGATAATAGAATAGGATCACGGGGAACATAACAGTCTAGAATAATATTGATGGAGGGGGGAAAGTGATTCAAGTTCATTAAGTTTATCTTTGCTTTTCCTATAGAACGAACCATGCAGAGATGAAGTAACATGCAACATTGAAGTGAGAAAATTAAGCATGAGGAACACAAAGAGTAGTAGAAAGCGGAGAGACTCCTAGCACAAGGAGAGCACCGAGCACAAGGAAAGAAACTTGGTAGGGAAGAATGCCCATCAGGTTTCTCAAGACGAGCATAAAGGGACAAGAAGATATTTTTCTCGAAGAAGGCAAGTGTAAAGGGTCCCATAGGCAGTGATAGAAGACACAAAATTCTAGTTCCAATATCACTTTATCCTTGTTTCTCTTTATTTCTTTAATAGTAACTTTTGTATCCCTCAACAAAAGAGAACAAAGCAAAAAATCTTTCTGAAAACTAGCAAACCTACACTTTAAACCACGATAAATGATCAAATGGGAATGAAACAAAAGGGTTTGAACAAAAAATTAGACATGGCATGTTAGGGGAAATATGCTTTTAAAAACCTTCTCTCAGATGAAAAAATGGGCTTAGAAACTCTAGGAGTGGTAAAATAGACACTGAATAGTTTCAAACCAACACAAGATGTAGTACCCCTCCTTTTATTAGACGTTTTTGATACTCTTTTGATCATGTTGACTTTTCAGTAGTTTTTGTGGATACACTATGTGGTGATGTTTTTATTCAGATATCATGCTATTATGGACTATGCTTTGATGTGTGATTCAGTGAATGTTGATTATGCATTATTTACTTATAAATGATTAGATGTTAACTTTATTTATGTGTTATTGACCATGGACTAACACATTTACCTTATGTATGAGTTGCATTATGTATTTGTCTTCATGTATGTGTGTAGTTTGTATGGGGTGCAAGGAAATTATTTCCCATCACTCACTTCGGTGAGACATGGAAAGCCACGATTCTCCTTCACGGGTGATATATGTGTGTGTGTGTGTGTGTGTGGTTCAATTGCAAGAGGTACAACATATTGACTCCATTTGGCTCCATAGGTTTGAGCGTACCTAATAAACCCAATTGAAGTAGAGGAGATAGTCTTAAGGTGTCCTAGATATCATCCCTAGCCTTGCTTGATAGTGAGCGTATAGTGAGCATTGCCAGTCTTTTGTCAACCTTTGTTATGTTGGTATGAGAGTGAATTCCTTATTTTTTTGTTAAGTTGAGTTTGTGTGTTATGCGTTTTGTGACTTTATTAATTTTCTTCTAGTGTTATTTAATGTGAAACTAATTATTAATACCTTATGGTTATTAATAATTAATGTGTATTTCATTTATAAATTAAATTAAGGATAATTAATATGGGCACTTTTTATGGTTATATAAATAAATCAAGCATTCTAGATTGATTGATTAAATTAATTGTTTTAGTATATATCATATAGTACATTTATAATGTGTCTTGTTTATTTGAGAAAAGTTATTTCAACTTTTAAAAATTAAAATATCTAAATGACTTTTATTTGTGTGTGAGGAAATATTAGTTTTTAAATTTAAAAATATGAAGGTTATTAAACCTATTTCTTCCGCAACTTCTTGATCTCTACAATGCACGCAATAAATCTCATATTCAATCATATACGGACAATATTAATTTACAGTTATATAGACCAGGGATTATGACTCTAGAGGCTTGTACGTGCACAATGTAAATAGAACCAGGGCCTAATACAGCCACTCCAAAATTTGACATACGAAAATTGATTGCTGTACAATGTATTTTGTCTCGAAGTCAAACACATAATTCATAATTCAGGTAGGTTTTTGTTACTTTATTTTATAGTGTTTTCATTTAGGGTTTTCTTGTAATTTCATAAGGCTTTTTATTGCTTCATTTTAAGTTCTTTTTTCTTCAAAGGCTGCTTTCTTCTTTTTTCTTTTTTTTTTTTGGTTTCATTTAGGGTTTTCTTTTAATTTTATAAGGCTTTTTATTGGGTTATACAGCCACTCTAAAATTTGACTTTTGAAAATTTGATATTTTGTTTCAAAGTGAAACACACAATTTACGGTTTTGTTACTTTCTTTTATAATGTTTTCATTTAGGGTTTTCTTTTATTTTTTCAAATCTTTTAATTAATTTTATTAGACTTCTTATTGCTTCATTTAAAGTTCTTTATTCTATCATATCTTCTCTTTTCTTAATTATTTTATGTCTATAATAAAAATTCTACACTATCAAATCTAGAATGTTTACCAGATTCTATATAAATATACTACCATACTATCATTACTTTCCTATAATTATTTATTTTGATAATGAATCATAAAATATGTTCTAACATAAATTATAAAAATTCTAAAAAAACAGGGGATGAGTCCACAATGCAGCGCTACGAACTTTTTACATGAAAGATCTTGAGCTGGAGTTTATTCCACTGATTGTTAACTCCACAAAAGAACTAATAATACCACTTACTACACAAATATACTAACTACAAACTTGAGAAGCATAAGTTAAATCTACAAGGCAAGGCATAAGTTATATATACGGCCAGCAGAGGCATCTCAATTTTTTTCCTTAAGATCGAAATATTCCCAATGGTTTGATTGTGAACGGGAAGTTCACCCACTCCTTCGATGTTGATTTCCTTGGCCTTTAGAAAATCAAATGTTGTTGAATGCACGTATAATTCTGAGGACTTCCACTTGTACCAGGACTCCTAGCTCTTCAGTATTGTTTTTACTTCCATATAGAATAAAAATCACGTTCTTTCCTAGCTGTGGACGATTTGTTTTCACTTCCATATAGAATAAAAATCAAATGTTGTTGAATGCACGTATAATTTTTTTCTTTACATTTTTTGATTCATCAGCATTTCACATTTGCTTTTCATCTTTTTCTTTGTTAGTTTTTTTTTTCATTTGTCCCAATTTATGGTTCAAAGATTTTGGAATAATGGTTTAGGGTTTGGATGGAAGGAGTTCTAGGAGCAACCTTATTTTAAGGATACACATAGCCCCTAATTTAATGCTTTCATTAAATGAAGATACTTTCAATTATGCTAAGCTACCATTAACATTTAGATTTCTTGATTGATTAAATGAAGATACTTTCAATTATGCTAAGCTACCATTAACATTTAGATTTCTTGATTGATGGATATAAAAGAACTTGATATCTATGATTCATTCAAAATTATTCTTGTTCTTACATACCTTGCTCAAGTAGGCCTAATATTTTTCTTCTATATTCTATGCTTTTATCGATTTCATTTTTAATGGGGTATTTATTATTTTTTAAGCACAATAATGTATCATTTTTGTGTAGTTAAAAAAGATCAATGTTTGGTATCTTAACTTTGACAAAAGTAGATGATCTTAGGTTATAGGATATTGGGGCTTTCTCCTTATTAATGCTTTTTGTTGATTGATCACTTTTAATGATGATGCGACTCATGGTATACTCTTTATTAACATGTTTTACATGGTCCCTCTCATTTAATTGATCATCTATGTATTCGAAAAGAAAAGTTTCTTATATAGGGATATGAAGGTTGTTGGGGTATGATATGATTAGGTTCTAATAGGTGTCTTATCCATGTTATAATTAGTGTCTTAATTTAGGACTCAGGGATGTCCACTCAACTTTAGAAGGTTGTGCATTATTCTCCAATGCTTCCAACACTTTATCTAATTGAATAATCTCCTTAAAGGAGAAATTTTGAAGGCTCTCCACCACAACTCATATGATATTTCAAATAATATAGAAGCCATATAAGTTCTTCTACCACAAATATGCCAAGAGACTGACTCATTCCTTGTAATGCCTCTTGTTCCTTTTGTCTATCCTTGAATAATTATTTTATTTGTAATTATGATAGGACTATGTTGTCTTGAATAAAAGAAGAGGGGAGTCCCAATTGGACTAGTTGTTCGATGCATCCTCTCATCAACTTTGTTGTGTGATTCAAGGTCTTTATACTTTTATTTTCAATGTGGATTTTTAACAACTTAAGAACTCAATGTACTTACTAGCCGCTTGTCTCTTGTTACCCACTCCTACTACATGTAGATCATCTTTGGTTGTGCTACATAGCTTTTGCACTAGTAATTGAGAATCTACAATGTTTGGCCCACAATAGATGAGAGTATTTGTTCTATGAAACTACTCACCTTCACTCTTAAATTTTGTGAATCTGTGATTAATCACAACTCAGGGTTCAAATTGACAATTATGTCTTTAATTATCTCCTAGTGTGAAAAATATAATTATTGGGTCATGTGGACAATATTAGTCTATCAAGAGAAGTAGGATAATTCATCCATTTGTTGCTGGAGTTGTTGGTCCTTGGCTTTAATTTCATGCTCGAGTTGTTGTTGTATCCTTTGAAGTTTGGGAAACTTTATAGTATTTCCTATAGTTTGGTTGGTTTTTGTGGTATTGTCATTGATGTCAACCCTCACTGTTTTAGAGATTGTTGTAATAAATGTCTCTTATGCAGTTATTTTGTTATCATTAATGTGTTGTCATTAATATAGAATACATATGTGTGATAAGGAGATGACATAGATGGTTGATCATATGTGTGTTTTCATTGATGTTCATGGATAGTTATTGTATATCATGTTGTTGATGATGTGACGATGATAAAGTTCTTGATTGGGTATCATGCCCTATTTGTTACCAGTGGAGAATTTATCATGATGATATCACATTAAGATCAGAGTTTACTTTAGTGGTGAATATTCACCAATGGTGAATATTTCACGTCGACGACCTGGAAAATGGTGAATATATTGTACCGACCGGGGATGACCATGTTGCGAGGAATTTATAAATATTCATCAAATGCATGACCCAATCGCCCATTGTTTTGTGTAATTAATTGTATCTATGTGAAGATTTCGCCAATAGAATCCACGTTTTCCACAATGTAAATTTAATTTTTTCACCTACACTCTCTAGGGTTGCCTTAATAGATGGTCATAATTCGCCAATAGCCATATGAATATTTATTTTCCAGGAGGATTCAATTCGTCTGACATTTTCCAGACGTGTGTCTTCAAATTTGTTAGCTAGATTGTGGTATCTTTATTTCTCTAGATAAGTATGTTAAAGAGATCTTGAAGGAGTTTGGTATGGAGGATTCAAAACTAGTGATTACTCCCATTGCCACCAGCTGTCATTTGAGCAAGGATGATAAGTCACCTCAAGTTAATTAGACTCTATATTAAGCTTAAAGAGAGGACCTATTTAATAAAGATGCCATATTCAACTTATGAAAGTGGAAGGAGGTCAAGAATACACACCTCACCTATTGCTTGGGGAGGGATTTTTTATGAGAATGACACACTTTCAATACTAAGGAGAGATTGTTCATAAAAGAGATACACTTTCAACCAAGCAAGAGGTCCTAATAAAGTATAGACATATATAATAAAATATAAGATCCTCATGAACGACAAACAATTATATGCATGAATGAATATCATTATAAAATATATAACTCAATAAATGAAAAGTGGATCCTTTAGAAGGAAGAATGATTGAAAACTATTTTAACCCTTGAACGAGGAGATAAGAATAATTAAGCTATTATGTTGCTATCAAATAATAATTTCACATTAAATTGTGCCACCATTCATGAAAAATGGCCCTCCAAAAGGTAATACATTAGTGTCACATAGTAAGGACCGACATAGTAATGCTAAGAGTCCTAAGGTATGACATGATTATTTTGATATAAAAATGGTTCAATATCAAAAGTTTTGTGAATAAGAATAGGTTATCATAAAATTCTTGAAGAAATTATTCAATCACTCTACAATTACTAGAGAGTGGGTATAGAAAATATGATGGAGACAAAACCTATAACCATTACTTGGTTTAGAGTTATACTTGCATCTTATGTATTAAAAAGTTATCTTTAAGTCATATCTAAGTGTCCAATATATTTCTTCCACTAGAGAAGAAGTTCTTTGTGGGAGGGGATGGTTAGTGTTTCTTTAATGGATTGGTAAGGAAGGAACTACAAAATCTTATTCCCTATATATTGTATTGGGACAAAGGTTCTGTAAGAACCTTGATTCCTTGTTCCATATATTCAATACCATGTCCTCTATATCCTTGTTTAAAAATCTCATCAAACTATATTTATAATTTGTTTGCAAATGTGATGGGGAAGAAATTTCATCATACACCTCATTGAAATTTTTAGTATAAGTATACCTTGGAGCACCAAAGGGATGAAAATAAGAAAGATGGATCCTTTTAGGAGGATCTACACAAATTTATTAGCTTCATTCATGTCCACAACTAGGAAGGTAAAAGAGTCCTTTTGTATTAAAGTTTTGGGTTGTGAAGAAGGGTTTTCATCATCTAATGTTTCATTTTTACTAAATGCAATGTTTTGTGACATGTCATTAAGAAAATCCATAACATTATTTTGTCTCAAAAATATTTTGATGATAAAGATAATCTCTTGTATAATAAAGGGGATCTAAGGTCATAGATGTGTGGACAGTTTGATTGACAATGTTTGATGCTTGTCCCTCTTATACCAAAGTAACCTTATGGGAAGAGTATTCATCATTACTATTCAATAATCCATATTTGTAAAAGAGATCATTGATAGATGTATTAACTTTTTCGCCATGAATAAGACATACCCTCGAAGAGGTACAAGCATGATTTGTCTCAATATTATTTATAGCAGGATTATCAAAGGTACAACATGAAAGATCCAATATATCTTTAATTAAAGATAAACATTCTATGAACAAATTTAAAAGTACCATCATATAACAACATAAAATGTGTATTCAATCCTTTAAAAATAAATTAAATATTGTTAAGATCCTTGAAACCCTCAATATGATGTACATTAAAATACAATGAATTAATGCAAGTAACATAAAGTGAAGTAATCCAACTTTGAACAAATAATTTTTCTAAATATAGCTAATTAGCAATGTAATCAAAAGTGAAATGGAAAACCAATTGAATTACGTAGGATCCATTGCTAAAAATTAAATCTTGAAAATTAGAACTATGCAAAGTTGACGACACATTGGCTTCACCAAAATGAAATGGTGGAAATATGTGTCTTAGCTTAGAAATGTAAACTAAGAACTCAATTAATCACTATTTCCATTTTTATTGGAAGGGAACAATACATAAGATCCAACTTCAATAGTAAATGAGAATTGGTGTTGTATTTAATTATAATCAATAAGATCAAACAAATACACAATTGTTACATAAGGTTATAGTTCTAGCAAACATGACCTATAATCTTGAACTAGTGGACTATGTGTGAATCGAAAATTAGGAATCATCACAACTTGAAATTATTTATTTTTCATAGCTTATGAAATTTATAATTCTATTCTCATGGAATATGGCCAACACATTTTTATGCACAAAATAATTTGTTATAAGTTTTTTGAACTAATCAAAATTTCATCTTAATCTTGATATAGTTAGAAACATGATTGTCATTACATGAAAAGATCAATTTTTGTATGCCTGATACAACCATGAGATTTAATGAACCCAAAGGAGGTGGTTAAGCCATATCACAAAACTGATTAGTGTGCTACACAATAGAAGGAGATGAAGGGGGCACACCTTGCAACAATCCCCCCCCCCCCATGCAAGTGAGTGGTTTGAAACCAACTTTGATACTACTTGTTAGAAACATAGTTGTCATTGCACCATAAGATCGACATGTTAATGCTTGATACAACCGCAAGATTTAATGAATCCATGGGAGGAGGTTAAGTCATGTCTCAAAATCAAGCACTGTGTTACACATCACAAGGAGACCAAGGGAGCACACCTCGCAACATATACTTAATAAAAAATATTTTTTATTCCACCTAAAATGTAATCTAAACTTCATTTTCATAATGGGTGCCTCGAATAAGTTTTTCCCCTTTTTTTAATTTTTTATTTTGTCCTGTTTGACCTAAATATTTGAGAAACTTAAAGGATGAATCTTGAAAAAATTCAGTAATAGAAAATGTATTGCTCGAAGTCTACTTTCCAAATATGTAATTTATTTTAATACCCAGATCTTAAAAATGAAGTTTTAATAAGCATTAATAAAACCTATATTTTAAAAGTCACTTTTCAGGACCATACCATGCCCGTGTATGGAAAGCATAATTTGACCTAAATGAAAATATTTTTCTTTATCCTTTTGTGAAAAGATCTGTAACTCACTCATCTTTTATGAGAATATATTTTTGTAATTTTTTTCCGTATATATATTTTTTTGTTATTTTTTAATTGGGCATAATCACTATTTTGAAAAATCCGCATATACGGCAAGCATAATTTGACCTAAACTTAACATTTTTTATTTATTTTTTAAACTGTATCGATTCGTCTCTAGTTTGATGCCATATAATTTTTTTTTCAAAAAACTTAATGATGAAAAAGTTATAAAAATTTAAAAAACCTTGTTATTTCAAGTTTATGGAGCTCTTTCATTAGAAACTATTTTAAAATTAAAAATATTGATCAATTATTTTAAAAAAAAAAATATTTGGAATCTAGACAATGTGTACTATAATGGGTTTTTGTTGTTTAAAAAAATTGTGAAAATTAGGTGTTCATCTATATATTTTTCAAGTCATTTTTTTGTATGAAGCTTGGTTTGGCGTTCAAGTTAAATGTCAAACGAGGTCGAAGCCTCAGGTTCGGCTCTCAAAACCATTTTCCAAGACAAATTCTAAACCTACAAGCGGGCCCCAAAAACACTTTTTTTTCAAATGGGGTCTCGTATCCAAAACGGGATCCCGTTCTATTTTTCCATATAATTAAAAATGCAAAAACAAAACAAGATCCCTTTTTTTTTTGCATTAATTTTTTTTTCAAATTTGTATAAATAAGAGTTATTAAAAATGATAAAACATGTCTTCTTATGTGCGAGTTTTTACATAATATTTAATGATTTATTTGTCCTTTGGATGCTCTTTTGTTCCAATTTTAGATCCATTTTTTGAAGGTGGCATTTATTGCATAATTTTTTAGTCATGGGGTCTAAACAACATCAGAACAAGAAACAAAGGAGGGAATTGACTGTCAAGGAAATTCAAGTAGAAAGAGAGGACACCAAATGCCAAAGAGATAGAAGAATGAGGATTCAACAAATGAATAATCTTGATGCTTTTGGATCCACAACAATGGAAGAGACAAACATTCAAGATGATGCCTTGGGGGATCAAATGGACGTAGATGATGTAATTATGAATGATGTTGATTTGAATAAAATAATTATGAAGAATATTCCAAGTACTATATCCTCAAATCCAGGTACATCTTCAAATTATCCAAGTACATCTTCAAAACCTACTCTGGAAGACATGGATAATCTAATTATAGTGATATTCATTTTGATGATTTAGTAGAAGCTGGATATATCAATGTTGAGATTGATAGAATTGTCCATGAAAATGAAAACCTTCATGTTGGTAAAGATGAAATTCCTTTGAATGTTGAAAGTGAAAATCCTTTTGAACATGGTGAAAATGAAAATCCTCCAATTGTTGAAGATCTAGGAAACCTTTTTATAAAATTTGAAAAAAAAGTTTTGGATAATCTTCCTGGTAAGATTTCTTGGAGACAGATAAGAACATATGCCAATAGAATATACAAGGATTTTTTTTGTCAAAAAAAACTTGCAATTCAATGTCAACTTATGATGCAATTGATGAGAATGTGAAAAATGAGAAAAGTGATGAAAAAAATTGGCATCTATGTGAAACCATAAAAAAAATACGAATACATTAAGCATGCTATGTCTACTGTTGCAAGTACCATTGAATTTATTGGTACAACAAGTTGATCTAAAGATAAGAATGTGACACGACGATCTATAACAACTGCCATAGTGAATAAAGCAACCTTGAATAAAAGGATGGTAAGCAACATTAGTGGAATTTTAAAGATGCATCCTAAAACTTTGGTTAGAGCAGCTAAAAGAAGAGAAAGCATTGAAAATGATCCAATCAACCAAAGTTGGATTTTTAGTGGTAGACTTTGAAGGTCAAATATGAAATTGAATATGGAAGTGAAATAATTGGTTGAAAAGTTTTGGCATGATAATACGAGGGTATCATCTAATGCTAGAGATGTTCTAAAGTTGAAAGTGGGGTAAAAAATTTGTGACCTTCATCCAAAACACCTATTAGACACAAATCAAACTGAATTTTATAGAAATTTTTTGGATGAAGTTGTGATACCTGGAAATATTACTATAAGTCAAAGATCATTTGAAAAATGCAAGCCTTGGTATGTGAAAATTAATAAGAAAATAATCTCTTGTTGTAAAACGCACGTGCAATTTCATTACTATTATGATATTTTTTGATACATACATTGTGTTTTGCATAGTAACATGCTTATCCAGGAATTTGTGGTATTGATATGCCACCTGAATCAATCAAGGAATTTGTAGCAAGTTTATTTTGTGAAAGAACTGATGGATAATTATTTTTTTTACGTTCATGTATCTCTGGACAATGTTCTAGTTGTGGAAATTTTTCATCACTATTAGAATGTATGCATGAGAGTAGTGAAACTGATTTTGTACAACAACTAGTGGATGTTAGAAGATTTAAGAATGTTGAGTATCCCTTAAAGGATGGGAAAATAGGAAAGCATGTCAATTTAACTACAGAGAAGGTTAGTGTACATGCATTCATGTCAGAATTTAAAAGTAAGATTGTACCAATATATGTGACACACTCTCAACATGTTAGATGACTTGATTCTCAATTCCGCACATGTAGAAATACATTTCCAGTTGGAAGTATACTATCAGTGGTGGACTTTGTAGAAAACTATACTCTTAAGCCACAAGAGGAAATTCAATCTCAATATTACAATTCCACTCAAGTTGCTATTTTTGTTCATATTGTTTATAGACATGCATATGATAGCACAAAATATGATAGAAAAATCCTAAGGGAGTATCATTTCTATGTGAGTGATAATAGGATTCACTTGTTAGAGTTTGTTCAATATTGTTTTAGCATATTTTAGAGAAATCTAAGAGAAAGAGGAATCCAGATGACAAAACATCTTATATGGACACATAATTGTACAAGATAATTCAAGAATGCTCGAATGTTTTATTGGTTAAGCAAGGCTCACACGCAATACAATATCCAACATATATGGAGTTTTTTTGAAGCTGGACTTGGTAAAGGAGAACATGATGGAGCCGGTGCATATGTTAAAAGAATTCTTGCTAGAGAGCAATTAAAATTTGAAGATAATGTAAAATTTAAAGATGCACATGCAATTGTAGATTGGTGCAATACAACCTTATCTACTGGATCAGGTGTGAACTATACAATTCAACGATTCTTTTGGTTAGTTGAAGAGTAAAACATTGTGCTGAAACTTGATTGTGAGATAATTAGTGGATCAACAAAATGGCATTCTTTTAAGAATTCAAATGCAAGCACATGGACTATATGGATAAGGGAACTTGGATGTTTTTGTCAATTTTGTATTTCAGATGATTCTGATACTGTTTGCATCACATGATTATGATCATGTTTCAGACCTTGTACAAAAAGGTAATCATTTAATTATTTTGTTGACCATTTAATACTTTATTAGTTTCAAACTTTTTTATATTTAATGTAAATTAAAAATGGTAATTTTTAATTCTAAATTCTGATAATTTATTAATTTTTTGTTTGTAGTACATGTGTATGCTATTGTTGCACCTGAGGACAATGAAGAGGAAACAAAATATTGCTTGGATTGATGTGTTGAGACTAAACACAAATTAGTTAACCCTCGAGAAGATGATGATGGTTTTCATTATCTGACTGGTTTAGTGGTAGTTGTTGGAAGTTGGCTAAGGAAATATTTGACAAGGAAGAATGATTTGCCTGCTTTTTGAAGATTATGAAACACACAAGAAGATAATACACTACTCACATTTGATTGTTGCAACAAATATACAACTAGTGAGATATCGTGGTAGACCTAGTAATAAAAAGTTGTGGACAATTTCTATGGAGGATCACGAGACAATTATAGATGCTTTGGAAAAAAGAGAGGATGCAGATGGTACAATGGAATAAGTATTTAAATAAAGAGGTATGTATGTATGTACACACACACACACACATATATTATATATAATTTCTTTTTATTGTACCATTTGATCTATGGTTTAAATATTATTGTTTGATATATAGGTCCATCCCCTTATTGAGAGCTCTTACACAATTGTGGTACATGTAATGGAATAAGTATTTAATATATAGAGGTACATATAGTTGTTTTAAAAGTACATGTCTTTCAATGATAAATTGATAAGTTGCTTTTAAAATATAGGAAATTTCATAATTCATTTAAAATGTGAACAACTATGCTGCACTTCCATATAGATTATAATGTTTATTGTCCCCTTAAGCCATGTCCTTATTATTTTGATCCCCTTAAGCCACATGTCTCAATTGTACACCCATCCCCTTAAGCCTCATGTCCTAATCAGTTAATTTCCCCTTAAGCCATGTCTTGTTTAGTTCAAATGATCCTCTTTTAAGCCACATGTTCTATTTCTAGTTTTATCCCCTTAAGCCACATGTCCCAATTATGCCCATCACCTTCAGCTTGCCTCATGTGTCCTAATTAGTTATATTCCCCTTAAGCCATGTCCTAGTTAACTTAAACTTGTTGGAAAATGCACACTCCAAAGAGATATTTTAGGTGATTGAAGGTATTGTCATTGATGACAACCTTACAATCATATGATACTGGCAGGAAGACATAGGCACCAACACCGGCAGACTCTACACTGGCATACAAAACACTGACACCAAAAAGGAATAATATCGACACCTTGGCCGACAGTAATTTTGTATAAATGTATTTTGTAATTAATTGTAAAATCTTTTGTAAGCTGACATGGTGGATTGTAATATGACTCATATATGTATGAGATAATTATAAATCATTTTTAATATGTGATAGGCAAAGTATGGGAAGATAATAGCAGACCTAATATGTGAATTATTGGATAAGGGTTTATGTATGTAGCAGAGCTTAAACCGGTACTGAACCGGGCATAGCAGATGCTAATCTGAAGCAGTACAAGACATTGGATTTGTATAATCTAATTTTGTAAGTCAATGTAGCTTCATTTTGTATTTGAGCAGTGAGCTCTAGGCACTTGGCCTTCCTACATGTGCAGGCCCCTATTGTAGCAGTAATATTCTCTTATTGGCTAGTAAGTGAATATTGTGGGTCACAAATCCCATTGAGGTTTTTCCCACACTGGGTTTCCTCATTAAAATATTGTGTTATGGTGTTCTTTTCATGTTGTGGTTGTTATTCTTATTTGTTGCATTATTTCTGGTTTACCGGTACATAGTTTTAATATGCTTTTCATGTTATAAGTTAAGAAAATATTACCACCAGTCAAATACTTATTCACCCCCCCCTCTCAGTATCTTTGGGAATCCTAACAATTGGTATCAGAGCTTGGTCCTCTTTTTTCAAAAGCCTAATAGCTTGAGGAAAATCCTGTCACTGGTAGAGATGGAAAACTTGAGAAAACAATTGGAAACAACTCTTTCAGACTATGATGCAGAAAAAGTTAAGAATATCAAACTTGAGGATGATCTGAAGGCTTCTCAGGATATTATTCGAGCACTTCAAGAAAATTACACTATAGCAAGGCATAAAAGAAGATAACTTTGTGAAAATATGTAGAAAGAGGAAGATGAAAGGGAAACTCTTAATGATCTGGTGAACCAACTAAGACAAGATAACTGTACAATGAAGAATGAGATGCAAGATATGACTATGAGATTTTGTAAAGAAATTGAAGATAGAAAGAAGAATGAAGATGACCTGACTAGAAGACTAAATGATGTTGGAAATGAAAACACAAGACTCAGTCATGAAAAGGATATGTTGAAGATAGATCTAATGCATACACAAAATGACAGAACTAAACTCATGAGACATAAAGGAATCTTGGAGAATGAACTGACTGGTGCAAATCAACACAAAGATAAATTCAAGAAAAGTTTAGAAGAACTTGTTGACATGCTGAAAAATCAGAAACCAAATGGTGATACAAATGGCCTTGGCTTGGAAACTGGTGAAAGCTCCAGTAGTGCAAACAATCATGATCATAATAAACTGGTAAGACAACCTAATGCTTATAAATTCAATGGGAAATGCTTTAACTATAACAAGTATGGTCATAGAGCAAATTTGTGTAGATCTAGAAATTATCAGAACACCAATACACCCACTAGTCAATGTTCTAAATGCAACAAAGTTGGTCATAACTCAGAAAATTGCAGAATGAATGTAAGATGTTATGTTTGTGGAAGATTTGGACATCTATCTAATCGATGAAGAACACATACTAGCATAGGATATGGGAAAGATATTCAGAAAAACAATGTGACTTGTTATGCTTGTAACAAAATTGGACATATTGCAAAATTTTGTAGAGCCACTGGCAAATAACAAAGGTCCTAGCTTGAAAGGTAAAGAAAAGGTTGAAGAGGTAAAGAAAGAATTCTCAAAACAATGGATCAGAAATTTAGATCAAAATGTTGATGGGAATACCCCTCCATCGGTAGAACAAAGTAACACTCCACCTACAGGAGACTCTTCATCTAACTAAAGGAAAATCCTTGGGGGTTTAGCAAAAAAATGAAAAACATGCTATTATACCCTTGATTGATGGTGAGAAGTTGAATTACTTCTTTACTGACAGATGAGTTAAGTTGTGACTTAACCAGCAACCATTAAATATGGTAGTTAGAGAAAATAATGTTATAAAGAAAGTGTTTTGGCTCCTTTTTTCATTCACCGAGCATTCAAATCTTCGAGAGCACAAAAATTCTTGAGACAAGGCATCCTTAGCGAGAAGTGAAGAAATTCATCAAAGCATTCATCCTTAAGGTAGATTGAGGTATTCACAACTATGGCTTCTTCATTCACTCCTGAATTTATTGCAAACCCTACTGTGATTGAGGTTGTTAAGCGCCCTAGACCCATATTCAAACTGGTTCCCAAAATTGCAAAGAAAGATGATAACATAGGTGCATTCTCTCAAATTCCTAAGGGAGTAGTATATGGTGAAGACCCTAGGATATACATACATTGTCATATAGAGGAATTAGGTGATGATGAGATCAAAAACATGTATAGCATTGTGATTTGTGATGAAGACGGTAATGTCAAGCCGGAACACAAGATAGTAGAAACCCTAGGCTTTGTGGATAATCTTAACATTCCTGATTTTCCTGAGGATATTATAAGAATTATGTTAAGTAGAGTTCATGGTGAATTCTTCTGGTTGGATTCAATCCATAAAACAACCAAAGAATTCATTAAGGCAGTAACATGGTTACCTTCCACTGGTAGCAGACCTGATAGAACCAAAAGAGTCTCAAATGACACAATGATGGATTTAACCGGTGCTAATTTTGACAAAAGGTCTCTAAGGGTAAATGATGTAAAGGAAATCAATATCAGATTTGTTAGTATGATTTTAGGGTACAAGGCTACACATGCAAATAGGTTAAACTCAGTTTCTAGCCTATGTATTAAAAGTGCATATGACATGGTTAATGATAATGCTAGAATAGATGTGTGCGAATGGCTCAAAGATGAATTGATAGAAAATCTAAAGAAGATTAAGGGAGATTAGAAAGGAACCTTTAGATTTGGAAATTTGCTTGTTTCTCTAATGCTTTACATAACTAAACAAGTACCCGGTATTGGTAGAAGAGATTTTGGCTTTGATATACTAGTACGAAAGCAACTATTGGATCTATTAAACAACATGGGAGATAATAGGGAGAAAAACTTAAATGAACATTTTTAAGCACTAAAAGCTCAAATGAAGACAAGGATAAGACTATCATGGGCTATTGTGGACAAATATCAGAAAGAAATTTGTTTTGTAATCAAGAAAGATGAAATCTGGATGGAGGCAGTTGTTCCTAGAACTATCTAGGTAACTTAAATAGGCTATGAGACAGATGACAACATTATTGAAAGTTAGGCAAAATCCCTCCTTGAAGCACCAAAGGAACCCATTGAGAAAGTCTTTGGAAATGCTGAAACAATAGAAAGTGGAATTTAGTCTAGGAAAAGGGTTAATAAAGCTGAAGGAATAGTAAGGAAAGGAACCCAATAGGCAAAGGCAATTAAGGAAGATGTTTTGAAACAAACTGGTATAAAATAAATTGAGTTGGAAGGACTTCAACCGAAAGCTCATCTTTCACCGGTTGGAATGTCCTCTGGTAGTGGTATGCCAACAGTATTCAAAAGGGTAGAAAGGAAAAGAAAACCCTCACCGGTACCCTCACCTACACCCAGGAAAATAAGGCAAAAGCAACAGGCAGTGAGGCCTCTAGTGAAAAAGTTGACTCCTAAGAAGAAAAAGAATGTAAAACAAGATATTGCTCCACTAGATAAAATCTGAAGTGAAATAACAGAGGATGGTAAGTTGAAAAACATCAGCAAAATATATAACACACTATCTACTGACGACAAGGAAAGCATAGAGAATAGTGTAATTGTACACTTGGATATATATAAGAATTTTTTGATGGAAATTGTTGATGACATACCAAATGATTTGTATAGGAGACTAGAAGCTAGAAGGTTAGCCATTGTTGAGCTGGATAAGAAAATTAAAATTGAAAAATTTCTTGCAGTACATCGAGTTAACTCACCTGATTTAATAGATAAACTAATCAGTGAAGCAAACCGGACAGTATTTTCAACTACTCACCGGCATGTGGCACTGATGGCAGGTAGAGTGAATGAAGTCTCCGAGGAAACAACAAATGCATGGGATATATTCTTTGTAGAGAAAGAGAAACATGAAGAGTTACTAAGACCTAAGACTATTAGGGTATATCAAAAGGACAGGGATAAGGGAAAAGGTAAGGTAGGTGGACCTCCAAGCCTGAAAATAACTAATAATGTGCTCCCACCTCTTACTGATACTCCACCGGTAGATACTACAGACAGTCAACTAGCCACAGAGAGTATGGAGACTCCACTTGAGGATACTAATCCTGAATCTAAAATTTTGTACACTATAAACATAGATGCTCAAGAAGTAAATGTTGTGTTTGACAGAGAAACCACTGAGGACAAAAAGAAATATGTGACTACTGAGTCACTGACTATAGATGTTGAGGTTAAGGTTAATGATATAGTAAATATAAACATAGAAAAACATACTCAGACAGAGAAACTGGTAGAGGACACCACTGGTAAATCATTAGAGAAACTGGTAGATAAAACTAAAAAACAATCAGGAGAACCGGCAATGGATAGTGCAGAGGTACAATCAAAAAAATCAGAAGTGCATACAAAGACACAGATTGAGAAACCGGTTGTTGAGAGCTCAAAGAAAACCTCTAAGATATAGATTGAAAAACTGGAACAGAAGTAGGTTGAGACACAAGTTCAGACATAAATAGTACCACCGGCTAAAACTAAAAAGCCCAAACCTTTACTTATAGAAATGAAAATACAGACTGACCTACCAGAGGTTTAATCAAGTAAGGTGATTACTACAATTGGTAGTATGGATATTGTAAGAATAGTTGGACAGACATCTGGTACTTCCATAGCAGAATTCCGACCTACAAATGTAACATAGGTCTTATTGGACTCAATAAAGAAGATCACAGAATGTAATGCACAATCCTATAAGGATATTGATGACACCATTCCTATTCTTAAATTGATAGCACCAAAGTGCATTGTGGATAATAAGGATTGTTTATGTCAACTAGACACATTGTCTAAGTTCATCACCAACAACATTTTGACTGTTGATCAAATAAATGAGGATACATATAAGGAGAGAATGATTAAGGAAAAAGAGAAATTCTTTGAGGAAATTGTAAAGAAGAACAAGGAGAAAATGGACACATTATTACTGGAACTTGGAGAGACAATTTTTTATTTCAAGAAACTATATAGAGACTCTTGTAAAACAAATATTCTAACAGAAGATCTAGACAAGGAAATCAGCAAATCACAAGATAAGATTAACAATATTGCTGACAATCTGATAGGTACATTGGATTCATTTTTGGAGATAGAAAAGAAAATGACAGAGCTGGAAGAGAAAATTGAGAAGTTAGAGAAGGACAAAGAGAGAATAAAGGATAAAGCAAAGAGCTTAAAATGTAGACTTGGTCCCAAACTAGATTACCTCATTTCTTTGAGAAAAGAAATATATGAGGCTCTGGTTCCCAGACTTAAGACACCGGAAGATAAAATGCACATACTCACTGGTACAGTGTAGAGAACACAAGAGGCATTAAAAGACAACACTTAAATTTGGTTTTGATAGATATTTTTCAGATTGTAACCCATCGGTTACAAGAATCTAGACAGGACTCCATTGACAATGAATGACAACCTTTGTCATTGATGTCAAAAGGGGAGTAGTAGAGATGAGAAAAATCCAAAAGTAGAGATCATTCGCTAAGGGGGAGCACACATCTGGTACAATTTTTTGGTACAATTTTTGGCAAGATTTTTGGACTTCAATTTTTGGATACATTCTTGAATTTTTCTCATGAGTCTTGCCATCAATGCCAAAGGGGGATATTGTTGGAAAATGCACACTCCAATGAGATATTGTAGGTGATTGAAGGTATTGTCATCAATGGAAACCTTACAATCATATGATACTAGTTGGCAGACATAGGCACCGGCACCGATAGACTCTACACTAGCATACAGAACACCAACACCAAAAAGGAAGAATACCAGACCTTGGCCGACAATAATTTTGTATAAATGTATTTTGTAATTAATTGTAAAATATTTTGTAAGTGGACATGGAGGATTGTAATATGACTCATATATGTATGAGATCATTGTAAATCATTTTTAATATGTGATAGGCAAAGTATGGGAAGATAATAGCAGACCTAATATGTGAATTATAGGATAAGGGTTTATGTATGTAGCAGAGCTTAAACCAGTACTGAATCTAGCATAGCAGATGCTAATCTGAAGCAGTACAGGACATTGGATTTGTATAATCCAATTTTGTAAGTTAGTGTGACTTCGCTTTGTATTTGAGCACTGAGCTCTAGGCACTTGGCCTTCATGCATGTGTAGGCTCCTATTGTAGCAGTAATATTCTCTTATTGGACAGTAAGTGAATATTTTGGGTCACAAATCCCACTGAGGTTTTTCCCACAAAAATTTTCCTCGTTAAAATATTGTGTTATGGTGTTCTTTTCATGTTGTGGTTGTTATTCTTATTTGTTGCATTATTTCTAGTTTACCGGTACATAGTTTTAATATGCTTTTCATGTTATAAGTTAAGAAAATATTACCACCGGTCAAATACTGAATCACCCCACCTCTCAGTATCTTTGGGAATCCTAACAAAATTCACCCCCCTATAAATCCTATATATAATATATATCTAACTATTTTTTGTTGTTGTAGGTTTATCTTTAGTAGTTTTTTGTTGTTGGTGGCATGTGAAATGAGTTCATGAATCTTTAGAACTAAATGAAGATTTCCAATGAACTGGTAAGCATCAATTTTTTTGTTAAATGTTTAGTTTTAATTTCTATATTTTATTTTTTTCAATGATAAATTGTTAAATTGCTTTTAATAAATTTTAAAATCATTTTGTAAGTTTCCATCTAGATTCTAATTTTATGTCTCCTTAAGCCATGTCTAGGATTTAGTTTCATCCCCTTTATTGCCACATGTCCCAATTATGTAGATAGATTCCCTTATAGTTTGCCTTGTCCTAATTAGTTCAAATGATCCCCTTTTAAAAGCCACATGTCCTATTTAGTTTGATCCCCTTAAGCCTCACATGTCCTAATTAGTTAATGTCCCCTTTTAAGCCATGTCCTATTTAGTTCGATCCCCTTCCTTGCCAAATGTCCCCTTAAGCCATGTCCTATTTTCAAATCCATTCGCCTTGTAAAGCCACATGTCCTATTTACTTTGATCCCCTTTCTTTCCACATGTCCCAATAAGGCCTACATCCCCTTAAGCCATGTCCTAATTTCAAATCCATTCCCCTTGTAAAGCCACATGTCCTATTTACTTTGATCCCCTTTCTTTCCACATGTCCCAATAAGGCCTACATCCCCATAAGCCATGTCCTAATTGGTACATGCATTATTTTTTGGTCAAATTTGACTCAATTAATTTTTGTATTTTTAATTTCTATATCTAACTATTTTCAATTGTTGTTCTAGGTTTATATCTTAGGTAACTACATGTCAAGTTGGTCCAACATCTAATTATATCAAGTTTTATAATGAATTGGTAAGCATCATTTATTTTTTAAATTTATGAAATTGACCTCAAGAAATTGAATTACTTTTAACATACATACATTTAATAATTTAAATCTAATTGAGTTCTAATTAATTTTTTTGTGTGCATGTAGGTACATCTTGTAACTACTTTTAATTATGGAGATCTAATTTATCTAGATCGCTTTTGAAATTGTGGAGATCTTATTTATCTAGATCACCTTTGAAATTGCTTTTAATGTCTTAGATTGGATCAAACTTATATAGTACTTTAGATTTCAGAATATTGAGTTTTTCTCCATGAATAAACAACTAAGGAGATAACACAAAGAAAGGTTTTGTTCAAAATAAGATGCAAATCAAGAGGTAAATATTTCAAAGTCATTGTTGATAGTGGTAGCATAGGCAATTTAGTTTTATAGGAAATGGTGAGAAAGATGAACTTAAAGAGGCTGAAACATCCAAGATCCTACAAGATAGCATGCATGCAGGATGAAGATAAAGTATTGGTAAGTAAACAATGTTGGGTGCAATTTCATATAGGATCTTATCATGATGAAGTATTTTTCGATATTATGCCAATGGATATATATTATATATTGTTGGGAAATCCATATCAATATGATAGAAAGGAAATTCATGTTAGAAGAAAAAATACCGACATACTAATATTAAATGGTAAGAGGCATACATTGATACCTTTGGAGGAATAAGAGTATGAAAAGCAAGTGTGCAATAGCGCTAGAATTTGTCTGCTAGATGACAATATTTCTTTGGGATATCTAAGACATGGAAACATGTGCTTTAAATTGATTTTGAAGAAGTGCAGTAGTCTAAATCTAAAGAATCTCATTGCAAAGAATAATGAAAACAATAGGGAGAAATAATAGAGATGTTGGAAAAGTATCAAGACATCATATAATAGTATATTGTAGATGGATTACCATAGATCTAATGTATTAGTAATTATATGGATGTCATACCTGGAGCGATTTTGCCAAACAAAGTGGGAAATAGAATGACACCAACAAAAAATGTGGAACAAAATAGATAAGTAGAAGAGTTGCTAAATCAAGGATTGAGTAGAGAAATCTTAAGCCCATGTGTGGTACCTACTATATTTTAACCAAAGAAAGATGGAGAATGGAGGATGTTTCCTAATTCAAGGGAAATCAACAAGATCATAGTGAAGTATATATTGAATCGAAGAGTGGCTACAATCATATTAGAATCAAAGGAGATGAATGGAAGGATATGTTTAGAACAAATGAGGGATTGTGTGAATGGTTGGTGGTGCCCTTTCGATTAAGTAATACAACAAGAACTTTCATGAGACTAATGAATGAGGTATTGAAGCAATTCTTGGGTAAGTTTTTTATTGTTTACTTGGATGAAATTTTAGTTTCTAGTAAGATTAGACAAGGACATTTTTCACACATCCAAAAAGTATTTTAGAGGTTGAGGAAAGAAAAGTTGTTGATTAAAATCAAAAAGTGTAGTTTCATGAAGATAGAGTTGGTGTATTTAGGATTTTTTGTTTCTATAGAAGGATTAAAGATGGATCAAGAGAAGGTTAGAGAAATTATAGAAGGGCCAAATCCAGTAAGTGTCGCAAGTTCATTTCATGCATTGGCTACAATTTTTTATAAATTTCATCTATAATTCTAGTAACAATCGTACACAAATGACTAAGACAATACGAGGAGATAGGAGAGAGTTCAAGTCAACATCTAGAGCATGTAGGAGCATTGAAATACTAAAAAAAAAGGTGATAGAATAACTAGTGTTAGCATTGCTTTCTTTTGACAAAGTATTTCAAGTTGATTAGGACATTAGTGAAAATGCAATAGGAGTAGTGTTGAGTCAAGAAGGGAGACTAGAAGAATATTTTAGTGAAGAGATAAATAATGCAAGGAAGAGCTATTTAGTCTATGATATAAGGAATTGTATGTCATAATTCAAGCCTTGAAGAAATGGATACAATACTTATTTCCTATAGAAGTTGTGTTATACACTAGTCATTAAGCCCTATAATATTTTAATAGTCAGAACAAATTGAATTAAAAACATATGAGATGAGTTGAATTATTATAGAGATATACATTTATGTTGAAACCTTAGAGTAATAAGTCAAATAAAGTTGTAGATGCATTGAGCATTGGATTTTTAAGAACTTAAGCACTTATACGAGGATGATCTTGATTTTGTAGAAACATGGAGAACATGTATGGAACCGGTAGTGACAAATGAGATAATGGTTGGATTACCTCATTGAAAAAGGTATGTTTCTAAAGGGAAATCGATTATGTATTCTAGGAGGTCAAACAAGAGAGAATTTGATCAAAGAAAAGAACAATGGGGTAGTAGGCCATTTTGGTGTTGACAAGACGGTTGATTTGGTGAGTCAAAATTATGTTTGCCTGTAAATATATAATGATATTAGGAAGTATGTTCAAATTTGTAGACATTTTCAAGCCACAAAACAACACAGTCAAAATACTAGATTATACAAACCTTTGAAAATATTGGAAAGACCTTGGGAAGAGATCAACATGGTTTTCATATTGGGGTTACCAACTTGGACACAAAGAAAATTTGATTCAATATTGGTAGAAGTGGACAGATTTTCTAAATTGGCACATTTCATTTATTGTAAGAAGATACATGACAGTACATGTTGTAGATCCATTTTTTAAAGAGATTGTCAAATTGCATGGATTACCAAAGAGTATAATTTCATATCAAGATACAAAATTCATTGTATAATTTTTGTGAACTTGTGGCAAAAAATGATGAGAGACTTGAAATTTAGTTTAGCATATCATTCATAGACTGATCTAGATAGACATAATTAGTAAATAGAAGTTTGGGTAACCTATTGAGGTGTTTAGTAGGAGAAAAATTAGGAAACTGGGATATAGTTCTACCTCAATCAAAGTTTACATACAGTAAATTATAAATTGAATCAAAGGGAATACACCATTTGAGGTTGTTATTAGAGTAGACCCTAGAAGAGTTACAGAGATTAGAGGCACCAATATGGGGAATACGAAGAGTAAAAAAGTAGAAGAACTTGTAGGATACATGGATATAGTACATAAATAGGTCCAAATACATCTAGAGGATATGAATAGTAAGGTTAACGAGCATGCAAAAGAGAAGAGGAGACATGAGGAATTTGTTGTTGGGGATGAAATCATAATATATATTAAAAAGAAAATATTTCCAATAGACACATATAAAATTCTAAAGGTGAGAAAATATGGACCATGTAAGATTGTTAGGAATTTTGATTCAAGAAATGTATATGAAGTAGAGCTACCAAAAGTGCTTTGTATATCACCTATTTTCAATATTATAGACATCTATGATTACTATGGATGATAGTTAGATAGTAGTAGTAGTGATTTTTTTTTGGAAAATTACTTAGGACATTAATGAACAGAGTAGATGGAGTAGATATTAGACAGTAGAGTTGGTAGAAGAACTAGGAGCAAATAATATCATGAGTATTTAGTGAAGTGCATAGACAAATCAACAAAATATTAAACATGGATTTCTTAGGTTGAGGTAGAAATTCTTTATTTTCATTTAGCCCCAACAAAGTGATAGTCTCACTTTCTTTTCAACCTCAGATGTCTAATGTAGGAGAATCTCTAATTATAAAGAAAACCCACATCAACTAGAAATAGTTTCTTTTCTCCTTATTAGTATGTAGTTGCCTCAACACTTTCTTTTGATTTCACTGCATCTTTCTCTTTAAATGTCTTGTAGAGATAGATTTACATTGAGCACAAGTTCATCTAAAGCATATCCAAAAATATTTTGATTTTCATTTGTCATTGCCAAGTTATCACTTCGTGAAATTCCTATCATTTTCTCTATTAGAGCATTTTGGTCTATTTGAGACTTCTTGGTTATGAACCTTTCTCATTGTTTCTGTATCTTAATGAAACATCGTTCAAATAATTTGGGTCACAGGAAAAACCTTGTCGATGATCCAAAACATGTCATCATCCTCTGCAAAGTATCATCTTATGTTTTGAGGCAGATCTACATGTTTCATCATTCTCTAAATTTATTGACCCTTGAGACCAATGCAAACCTTTTCTAAAGCTAAATAAACATATATAGGATCATTTTGTTATAAATATATAAACAATGAATTAATTAAATAGTTGCAAAGTGCATAATATATAGATCATTCCACTATACCAGTTTACGAGACTACACCTAGTATAATATTATGTAATACCTTGTGGTAGGCTTATGATCCCATAGACATTCAACATATGAAGGAATTTTGTCTATGTAATTTTTCTAATGGGGAAATTAATGGTCATCATAATTTATAATAAATTTCTTATATTGTTTTTGTTGTGTTGAGATTTATTTTGCATGATTGGACAGTTTTATCTAAACCCTCTATTTGTGACTGCACTAGTGGACAATGTTTAAAAGTGGAGCTTGCAACTTTACTTTCATTAAAGAAGAATACCTAGGTGTGGGATAGTTTTGCAAGAGGTGAAATTAATCCATTTTTATAAATCATGAAGGGGAAGCATGAAGATATTTTTATCTAAGTTCATGAATAGTTAGATAAATGGCAAGATGAAGGAGGGTGGAATAAAAATATAAGTGTCAAAAGAATAAATATCTCAAGTGACTTGATTGAAATGCAAGGGTGAAAAAAGTTCCTTACCTAATCTAGTAACATGCTTATGAGGACTATATCTCTATGTTTCTAAAGGATGGAGGAGAGCTAAAAATATCAAAATGATTTTAGTAGAGAGGACCTACCACCAGTTTAGGGAGTTGTTAGTTACCATCCGATCAATTACTTTACCTTGGAGGGATACTTTACTATGGTTCATGGGTATCACTTTCATCTTTTCATCCATTTAAGACACTAATTGCTTAGCTTTACTTATTTTCTATTTTACTAAATGGAAGTATGTGTAGTAAATAATATTTATTGAACATTACATTAGGGTCTTATTTAGGCTATCTATAATTTCCTAAGAGAATAACCTAGTCCTAAATCCTATTTTACCCAACAATCCACCTTGATCAAGAGAAAACCCTTCATCATCTAAACCGATTTCCCTTAGGAGTCCCCTTGTTTTCTCCCATAAAAGACAAAATCTATCCCTCATTTATGACACCCCACTATTAGTTGTGGATATTGGCCCTAAAAATACACATGACAAAGGTAAAAAATTTACCAACACCGTTGGTAGCTCAAAAAGTAAGAACATGGGTGGAAAAGGTAAGTTTTATTAAATCACTGAAGAACAACCTTGTTGTCTCTCCTTAATATTCCCCTAAAGTTGACATATTTGATGGTGAGTGTGATAATGATGAATATACCACTTTGTCTCTTGAAAGAAAGGTCAGTACGATTGGCTACGCTTATGGCTATTTTGAAGATGGGCAAGGAACCAGTTTATTATAGTATTTTAGATAAGTTCTTGATATGGATTTGTAATGGGTTGGGGCCCTTCACTACATAATATAATAAAAAACAAAATATTCCACTAGTTAATAAGAGGAAAATTTTTCAATGGATGATCCTCCTAGCCCACCTTGTAGAAATAACCCCTTTTCAAGCTCATTGTGATCAGGCACCTAAGATACAATCTCAAGAGTGATCATCATACCCACCAACCTAGAAACCATTTTGAAGAAGGCATAATTATTGAAGAGTTTATGGCTCTCGTGCACAATCTTATTATTGAAAAGACAATGACAAATTTAATTATAAAATATTGAAATTTGATGCAAGAGCATCCCCGATTCATAGAAATCTTGCAACAACCAAAAATATTTCCTTTTTGGTTTGCTTTCTATTTGCAATTTCAACTTTTCTTTCTGTGTGTCCTGGATTTGGCTCACCAAAACCTGTGGAGTTGGAATTTTCTTGAAGACCTGATCATCTTTCTTATTCCCAAACCATGAAGAATTTGGATAATTTTTTGACAAGTTATCGCTACCGGTTTCTGAAATAGTTTTCTGTTACCGATTGCCTAGACCTATTTGCGTTGGTGATCTACCAAATTCCTTCTATAGCTTGCGGAGCCCTGAGTATTGATTCTGATGTTCCTTAGCATGTGACCAAACTTTTCCCATGACCTTCCTTTCATCCTTTCAATTTTCTAGAGGAATCTCTTTGGTGGAGGCCGCCCTTGTTGGTTTTGCACGTTAGATCTTGTTCTTTGGGTTTTGATCCGTTTTTGGGCCAATTGGATCCCCTTGGATCATATAAATCAATGTAATAGAGCATTAGAATGTAATCAAGAAGTTAGACTGAGCATAGAAGATAGATCTTAAGACTTTAGGTCCCGGTTGTGACCTATTCTTTATTTTGACCATGTTTTAGTAGGCTTGTTAGCTGGTTATTCTAACACATTTATTACCAGTTGGTTGAAATAAATTTTCATGACATAATTCAATCTGTTATGCATTACCTCCATCATGTCCCTATGTTTTCATTGTGTTTACTCTTGCTGATCAGTCTAGATTCATCTCTTTGAGGTCTCTCCTAGCCGGTGACTGCTTCAAGTGGTATTAGAGTGAGAATTGATTCCGGAGATTAGGTTTTCCTAAGGATTTTGTTTAGGGTGGTGGAATATGGATCTAACTTGCAACTGTAGAGGACTAGCATAAAGATGGCACGAAGAGGAACTAGGAATGATGGAGCACGTGGGAATGCAGACCCTACTATGATGGAAATGTTGGGAGGAATAGCAGCTCGATTGGAAGCCATGGAGACAACCCAAAGAAGAGGCTGACACATTGAAGATGTAAGTGAAGATGAAGGAGAACAAGCCCTGACAGAACAAGTAAACCCACTGGTAGCTGATCCGAATGAGGAAAGGTTTTTGATGTTTTGAGTAGGGCGAATACTAAACCTCATTTTAACCCAGCGAAATATGATGGAAAGTTTGATTCAAATGAATTGATGGATTTGATCTTCCAGACGGAGAAATATTTTGATTTTGAAAACACTGCAGAAGAAAGGAAGGCAAAATATGCCTATACTCGGTTGAAATGTCATGAATCTATTTAGTGGGAGAATCTGTAGGTTGATAGATAGAGAAGAGGTAAAGAGAAGATCAAGACATGGGATCAAATGATTGTTAAGTTGAAGTCAAAATTTATGCCAACTGATTATCAAGTGAATCTGTTCCAAAAGTTGAAAAATTTGAGACAGAAGGAATCCAGTGTGACGGAATACATCGAGGCATTTTAAAAGTTGAATATCAGATCCGGACATGTTGATGATGAAGTTGACCAACTTGAAAGATATTTGAATAGATTGTGAGTGTCTATACAAGATGAACTCAGTTTGATCAAATTATAGAGTGTTGAAGAGGCTTTCGAGTATGCTCTGAAGGTAGAAGAGAAGCTAAACAAAAGACATGAGTAGAGGTAGAGAGGCAGAGGTGGAAGGTTTTCCAAAGGAAGAGGATATACCAAAGGTAGAGGAACCTATACAAATCAGAACCAGGAAAAACAAGTGAGAAAAGAAGGTAATACATACTAGAAAGATGATAGAAATTTCTACCGGAGGAGAGAACCGGATATGAGAATTTTGGAAGACAAGACACGAGGGTATTTAGAGGAATTTTCTATAAGTGTGGAGAAGAAGGACATTGTGCCTTCGAGTGTAAGAAGATAGAGAATACTGGAAGAGCAGTAGTGGTAGAAGAAAACCCCACCAGATCAGATAATAAATTGGAAGATGGAGAACTGTTGATGATGAGGAGAGATTTGTGTCATACTGGGAGAGATGAAGAGCCCTTGTAGAGGAATAATTTGTTCAGGACCAGATGTAAGGTATCCAGTAAGTGTTGTAAAGTTGTTATTCATAGTGGTAGTTCAGATAATCGTGTGTTCAGAAGAGATGGTGAATAACTTGAATTTGGAAAGATTGAAACACCCTAAACCTTATCAGATAGCATAGATTTGGGATGAACATAAGTTGTTAGTAATTAAACAATGTTTGGAGAAATTGAAAAATTGGGAATTATCATGATGAATTCTTGTGTGATATGATGCCTATTGATATTTGTCACCTTTTGTTGGGTAGACCTTGATAATTTGATAGACAGGCAATACATGATGGGAGGAAGAATACATACACTATTATGACTAGTGGGATGAAGCAAACCTTGTTGCCCTTAGAGGAGCCTTTGAATAGTGATGTATGTACAAATGCTAGGATCTATTTGGTGGATGGAAGGAAATTATTAGATGGATTGAGATGTGAGAATGTGTGTTTTTACATAGTCCCTAAGAAGACTAAGAATCTAGAGAAAGAAGAAGAGCAACCAGAAGAGATAGAAGAATTGGTGACAGAATATGAGGACATCATTTCAGATAATGTGCTTGATGAATTTCCACCTGTGAGAAAAATTAGTCATTGCATGGACTTGGTTCCCGGAGCTATTTTGCCTAACAAAGCTACACACCGAATGACATCGATAGAGAATGAAGAGATGAATAGAGAAGTGCAAGATTTGTTGAAGAAAGGTTTGATCAGAGAAAGTATGAGCCCTTATGTAGTACCATCAGTATTAGTACCTAAGAAGAATGGAGAGTGGAGAATGTGCACCAATTCCAGAGCAATAAACAAAATCACAGTGAAATACCAGTTTCCTTTGCCTAGGATGGATGACATAATGGACTGTTTGAGTGAAGCCAACTACTGTAAAAAGCTAGACTTGGAGAGTGGATATCATCAGATCGGGATCAAAGAAAGAGATGAGTGGAAGACAACATTCAAGTCAAATGAAGGATTGTATGAATGTTTGGTGATGCCTTTTAGGTTAACTAATGCACCAAGTACTTTCATGAGGCTAATTAATGAGGTATTGAAGAAATTCTCGGGTACATTTGTTACTGTATATTTGGATGACATTCTAATTTTTAGTAAGACAAAAATAAGAACATTTGTTGCATTTGAAACAAGTTTTGCAGAGGTTGAGAGTGTTACAAGGTGTGGGGCCTTGGTCTCCTTGTGTTGTGCAGCGTAAAACTTGGGTTTGTGACATGGCTTAATCACCTCCTATGGATTCTATAAGTCTAGTGGTTGTATCGGTCATTAATAGGTCAATCTTTTGGTAGAATGACAACCAAACTTGTAACAAGTTATATCAGAGCTTGGTCACAGGTTCAAACCCTTCGCTTGCACTATAGGGTATTGTTGTAAGGTGTGCACCCATGGTTTCCTTGTACTGTGTAGTGCAGGGCTCGGGTTTGTGACATGGCTTAACCGCCTCTTGTAGATTCTATAAGTCTAGTGGTTGTATCAGGTATTAACAGGTCAATCTTTTGGTGCAACGACAACCACACTTGTAATAGAGAGAAAAAAAGTTGCCAATAAATCTTATGAAGTATACTTTCATGAAAGATGAATTAGTCTATTTGGGATTTGTGATATCTATGGATGGTTTGAGGATGGACCCTAATAAAATAAAAGCAATTTTTGAGTGGCCTACACCGGAAAGCATTGAGAGGTAATATAATTTTATGGATTGGCTAGTTTCAACCAGAAGTTCATCAGAAATTTCAGTTCAGTTTGTAACCCTATGACTAAGACCATGAGAGGAGATCAAAAGGAATTCAAGTGGACCACCAAAGAAAACAAAATTTTTGAACTTTTAAAACAGAAGGTGACTGAGCAGCCTGTGTTGGCTTTACTGGATTTTAATAAAGTATTTCAAATCGATTGTGATGCAAGTGGAATAACAATAGGAGAAGTCTTGAGTCAGGAAGGGAGAGTAGTAGCTTATTTCAATGAGAAATTTAATGATGGCCAGAGGAGATATTTAGTGTATGATCAAGAGTTTTATGCCATAGTTCAAGCCTTGAAGAAGTGGAGACATTACCTGTTGCCTAAGGAGTTTGTGTTGTATACAAATCATCAAGCCTTGCAGTATTTGAATAGTCAGAGTAAGTTGAATCAGTGCCATATGAGATGGGTAGAATATTTGTAGAGTTACACCTTTGTGTTGAAGCATAGAAGTGGGAAATCTTACAAAGTTGTTGATGCATTAAGTAGGAGAAGGAATTTACTGACAGGGATGATAGTGATAGTATTAGGATTTGAGGAATTGAAGACCTTGTATGATGATGACCCAGATTTTCCAAAACCTTGGAGAGCATGTAGAGAATCGGTTACGACAGATAGAAGCAAACAGTTGCATTACTTCATTAAGGATTGGATGTTAATTATGGGAATACAGTTGTGCATACCTAAGAGTTCTTCGAGGGAGAATCTAATAAAGGAGAAATAGAGTGGAGAATTATTCAGACACTTTGGTGTTGAACAAACAATAGAATTGGTGAGTGAGCATTAATTTTGGCCCCAGATTCATAAGAATGTTAGGAAATATGTGCTAAGTTGTAGAGTTTGTCAAGTTGCAAAGGGTAGTAGTTAGAATGTGGGATTATATAAACCTTTGACAAGACTGGTAAGACCTTGGAGGATATAACCATGGATTTCATACTTGGATTACCTAAAACATCAAGAGGGACTGATTCTATATTTGTGGCACTAGATAGATTCTCAAATATGGCTCATTTCATACCTTGTAAGAAGACATCAGATGCATTACATATAGCAGACCTATTTTTTAAGGAAGTAGTGAGATTGCATGTATTACCTAAGAGCATAGTTTCAGAAAGAGACACTAAGTTTCTTGGCTATTTTTGGAGAACACTTTGGAAGAAGGTGAACACAGATTTGAAGTTCAGTTCTACTTTTCATCCACGAACTGATGGATAGACAAAAGTAGTTAATCGTTGCTTGGGAAATTTACTGAAATGTTTAGTTGGAGATAAAACCGGAAGTTGGGATTTGATTCTTTCACAAGCAGAGTTTGCCTACAATAATTTAGTAAACAAGAGTATCGAAAGAACACCTTTTGAGATAGTTACTGGAGTACATCGTAGAGGTATATCAAAATTAAGAGATATTAGAAGTGAAGACCAGAGAAGTTCAGATGTAGAAGAATTTGCAGATCACATGAAAGACTTACATATTCAAGTAAAGTAACATCTAGAGGACATGAACAACAAGTATAAGGAGAAAGAAGATTAGAAGAGGAGACATAATAAATTTGAAGTTGGCGATGAAGTGATGGTGTATCTGAGAAAAGAAAGATTCTTGGTTGGAACTTATAACAAGTTACAAATGAGAAAGTTTGGACGTTGAAGGATTTTGAGAAAGTTTAGGTCTAGGAATGCATATGAAGTGGAGTTACTAGATAGTCTGAGTATTTCACTTGTGTTTAACATTGCAAATCTTCATCAGAATCATGAACCAGAATTCAGTCAGGATAGTATTGTAGACTTGGCTCCCCCTGAAGGAACCAGATCTGATTAAAGACATTTTGGATGGTAGGATTGGATGTAGTACCCAGAGTAGTCAATATAAGGATTATCTTGTGAAGTGGAATGACATACCAGTTTTAGATTCATCTTGGATTTCTCAGGAAGAGGTAAAATGACTTGGTTTTCCTCTAACCACAGCAAAGCGAGAGACTCACTTTTTTAACTACTCCAGATGTCTGACGCAGGAGCATCCCTGGTTCATAGCAATCTTGCATCAACTAAAAATATTTCCTTTCTATTTTGCTTTCTATTTGCAGTTTCAACATTTATTTCAACGTGTCTCGGATTTGGCTCACCGGAACCTATGGAGTTGGATTTTGTTTGAAGACCTCATCATCTTCCTTATTCCCAAACTGTGGAGCATTTGCATCATTTTTTGACAAGTTATCGCTACCGTTTTTCAAGACAGTTTTCTGTTACTAGTTACCTGGACCTATTTGCATTGGCGATCTACTAGATCCCTTCCATAGCTTGTGGAGCCCTGAGCATTGATTCTGATGTTCCTTAGCATATGGATGACCTTTTTTCATGATCTACATTTCATCCTTTGGATTTTCAGGAGGAATCTCTTTGACGGATGCCGACCTTGTTGGTTTTGCACATTAGGTCTTATTCTTCGGGTTTTGGTCCTTTTTTGGGATAACTGAATCCCCTTGGATCGTATAAATCATTTTAATAGAGAATTAGAATGTAATAAAGAAGTTTGACTAAGCATAGAAGATAGATCTTAGGATTTTAGTTCCAGGTTGTGACCTGTTCTATATTTTGAGCATATTTTAGTAGGCCTGTGAGCCAGTTACTGTAACCCAGGTTGGTTGAAATCAATTTTTATGATATGATTCAATCTGTTTTGCATTGCCTCCATCATGTCCCTATGTTTCTTTTATGTTTACTCTTGTTGACCAGTCTAGATTGATCTCTTTGAGGTCCCTCCTAACCACTGACTGATTCAAAAGTTCATATGGAAAATTTATAGGTGAATCTCAATATCTAGAAAATGTAATAAAATGTTTCCTTGCCCATCTTCAAAAAGTAAGATGTGAATCTACTAGATGGATATGGAGATTTTAAAGTAGACGAAGGAACAAATTCGAAGCTAGATAAATGAAGCCATATAGAAAAAGTTTAATATAAAAATCCTACAACTTTTTAAAATGGGAGAATATAAAATTGCAGATTCACACCCTATAAAAGACATGGGAGGAATTAAATGGGAACTTATAAATCTTATAATCCTTGTCAATTTATATTCCCAATACATGAAGGTATGAAACTAAGAGGATGTCATTCATCCTCAAGATTAGTTTTAGCTATAGATGGAGAATGCATTATTTTGTTGGTGATTTTGATATATAATTATAAAAAAGGATGAACAAAGGTGTCACATTCCTAGTTAGCTTTGATAAATATTATCATTTGTGTGTGCCACATATAACATATTCTTATAAGTAAACTTTAAAGATCAACCAAATGTAGATGGTAATACCCCCAAAGCATGTATCCATAAACACCATAAAATAAATTTGTATACTAATTATCTAGGCATGACAAGGGATTCAGTGTTAGTTGCATTGGTCCAAGAATTAGGGCAAACTCACTAACATTGAGTGACTCTATCCCTTCAATACTAAATCTTTTAAATGTGACCTATGTTTTGTATTTAAATTAGTAAAATTGATATTGATTTTATTGTAAAAAAAATATGTTTAAATCATTCATTATCTATTAAATTTCATTTAGTATAGATATTATCATATTTGACCTCAATGAGAAATGATAATTTTTATTACATAACTTGAGTGTTAGGAAAATCATTAGGTTAGAATTGTTCGCCTTTGGTCAAAAGCTTGTTACATATTCCATAGTATAGATTAAAGATAAAAAACAATAAAGAATGGTGTATAATTGCTAATAACATGTTGATGTCATGCTCTTATCATAATTTAATTTGGACTAAGTTTATAACTTTGACTTCAAATTATGCTAAAACATTTGCATAATTAAATAATAAAGTTGTGCAAGCTGTATCTAATAAAAAAGATCAACCTAAGAAAGTCCATAGTTTGACTCTGGCAGCATAGAAATATCATGTCTATTAGTGAAAGTCAAACTAAAACTCATGACAATACCGTCTGATAAAACTCAAATATATTATCTTAACTTGTAAGTCACTTTCAATTTCACTTTATACTCTGCGAATGCGGCTAAACTCTCACTTTCTTCTTTCGATCACCGACCTTTCTTAGTCAAACTTACTTTCACGCGTTTAAATATTTCTAACAATTATACTTTATACGTAAAAATCTTTTCAGTTGACTCGAATACATTTAATTATGAAAAGCTAATTGTGGAAAGTTGACTAGCAAGGATTTGACTAGGGGCTTCCCTATCTATAGTTTAGCATTCTTTTATGGAAGGTAATAGGGCTACTGATGATTTGGCTAATCATGGCCTTAGGTATGATGACTAGATCTTCTTATCATTCCCTTAGTGCCCTCCTTATCTTAAAGAGATTCTCTCTTCAGAAAGGGCTTAGATTTACCTAACGGATACTAATTCATTTGTTAATAATGCTAACCATGGTACTTAAAATGAATATTAGACAAAGTGGGTGGAAAGGCTCTAATATTTTTCAAATTCAAATTTGGATAAAGTATGTTATGTTGATGTGGCTTCTTGATTGTGGGCTAGGCTAGATGATAGTTATTACTCTTCTTTGCACAGGGGAGTTTGATGATTTTAAAGAGTTGAATGTTATGAATAAACCTTGCATTTATTTAGCTTTCATTTTCATGAGTGGTTAAAAGATTTGTTTGGATGATGACACCTTGCATTTGTATCCTTGTAAGGTTGGCTATTTATGAAAGGGTCACTTAAGATGTGTGAGCAAAAATGAGTTTTTAGACACTTCTAACTTTGGTTACTTTTTCTTTTTTTCCCTTTTCAACTATGGAAATTTTTGTGGGCCTAATTTGTTCTCTTCGTATTTGTCTCCACCAATAGTTGTTGGGTTAAAAATTGTAATGGGGTTGCCCTGAAACGTTCAGAACCTAAGGATTGCATTGAGTTAAAAAAAATGATTAAGTGTGGGATCTCTTTGATAGGGCAGGGATGACCCCTTATTTTATTGCCATGAAAGGTTATAACTAGGCTCTATCGACTAAATTATGTAACTCCTAGTAGAAGAGGATGGTTACCATTGGTAGCATCAATTTCATGGTTACTCCAAAGCTTATTTTGAAAATAATTGGTCTAAAATGTGAAGAGGATAATTTTGGGGGCCTACAAAGGTTTCTCAAGAAATTCTTTGAAAAATATGAAAGGCCGAAGGTTTTGTAGAAAGACTATGATCATTCCATCCTACTTACCCCATATGCAATGGTAAGTTTCCATGTAATGGAATGTTTTACCTTGGAATGACATTATTCTATAGTTCATGGCTATCATTTTGCAATTTTAAATCATATTCATCATGTGGGTAAAATTGAGCTATCATTTTATCTGATCACTTCTTTATTTACTAGTATCTATAAAGGGGCCTTTCCCCCTTTATATCAAGGGTTAATTTATGCCCTTTACCAATTTACCTTTGACCACTACCCTCACCAAATTTTCCTGTTAACTTAAATTCAAAACCCTAGTGCCTTTGAGGAAACTATTTGTAGCCTAGTTTGTATAGAGCTTATTGAATCTAATCTACTACCTTCTGAAAGTAGCAATCCTGTTACTACCCCTAAAGGTAAAAAGCTAAAAATTCCCCTGTTAGTGAAGCTTTGGAGTTAGTTCTTATTAAAACTACCCTAGACAAAAGGAAAGATTCTACTCCGAAGACCAACCCTTCTAACATTAGGAAAACTTAAAAAAGACCCTTGATAAAAAGTATAACCATTGACTTAGATGAACTTGGGTTTGAAGATGAGGAAGAGGCCAAGCAATAATTTGATAAACAAGATGGTAACTCGGGTGAGAGATTCTTTGTGTGTCTAATTGCTTAAGAGAAAAAGAGCAAGAATACAATTAAAGAGGAAACCCTTGTTTTTGTTGAGGTTTATGCACTGAAAGAAGATGTGGACCTCTCTTTTAAAGATTGTAAAGATGAGGATTTTCAGGATATTGAGGAGGAGCATGAGGACAAGAGTGATGAAAATTTGGAAGCCACTAATGTGCCTAAGGAAGAAGGCATGAGCTTTTGTCAAAGAACCCCTTCCCTTGCTTATTTTGGCGAGGAAGACATTGGGTCTATTTCTCAAGATTACCCTTCTGTGAAGAAAGATGACAACATTGCCAAATTAAAGGGTCAAATTGTAGACCTAGAGGTTTGTGTTATGAACCTGGAAACCAAAGTTGAGGATTATCGATAAAGAAAAAGGAGGATAGGCATGACTCTCAGGTTTCTGTATGTAATTATTGACAAAATCATGAGAAAAGTTACAATGGGATTTGTCTTGGGCCAAAGAAAACTTAAGATGACCAAGGAATAGGAGGAAATGAGTGACTTTTAGGAGGAGGAGCAAGTTGATGAAGACATGGAATAGGAGGCTTGGTAAGAACATATGAGGATGCTTGCAATGAACTAGGATATCCAAAATAGTAAATAATTTAGAGGTTTGTGACAAAGTGCTAGATGTTTCACCTTTTTGATATCTTTTTGCAACTTACTAATATGGATGGGTTTGGTAGCATTATGATCCTATTAGGTCTTATTTTTTAATATCTATTGTATTTATAGGTTTAATTATTTGGACAATTTGATTAATGAGGCCTGTGAGCTAGTTAAGACTAAGTTTATTTTTGATTTATTGACTATTAGTAGTGTCTATTTTAGTTTTAATTTGTATGATTCTATCATTGTTTATGTTTTTATACTATTGTTTTGGATGAATAACCCTCGATGGGTTGGTTAGGGTTCAGGTATTAGTGTTTTTGGTTACTTATTGGTGGGTTTTCTTCATGATTTTTGATTGGCTTCTGGCTGTGATATGTCAATTGTTGTTCTATTGCTTCTTGATTTTGTTCATTTTGTCTTTTTTGTGATGTATCAAGGCCCTTTCCCTACATAAGTAATAAAAAATTATAATTCAAACATATCTTACTCCAACAATGCATAACACTTTGCCTATTAGTCTAAATTAAATTCTTTTTTGGTGAAGTAAAAACACCATCACCTTGTGCACCAATTTTTTTATTATCTATTTTACAATTTTTCCATGTGTGTGGGACAAAGAAATTAACAATTATCGTAATATCTATCTTCCCTGTAAATAAAAAATAAATATAATAGTTAAATTAAATATACTCAAAATTGTATTTTTTGGAAAGATTACTTTCAGTTCTACAAACCTACCAAATATATGGAAGGAAAGAGGCCATTGAAGGGCCTTCATTCGCAAGTAACTTCATTCAAAGGTACTTGAATAATTGTGGGAACCAATAAAATAATTAAAATAAAAGACCATTGGACAAGCATCAAATGATAGAAAGATTAATAAAAGAAACCTTTGCATGAAGGTATTTAGGTCAATAATTTAAAAGCTATTAAACTAATAAGAATTAATTATAAATATAAACAAGATAATTTTTGTAGATAAAAAATGAAATATATCGTAATAATCAATTTTGTAAATGAAATTTTTGAAGAATTTTTGAAATAACTATTTTTAGTTATTAGCTTTCTGGAGGGAGAAAATAATTGACTAATAAATCATTTAGAAAGATTTTGCAATGGAGAAAAAAATTGCAAATGAGGAAATGAGAAATAAGACCACAATAAAAAGTAATAAAATAAGAGAATGTTTACAATAAAGGGATAAAGAGTAATCTAAATAAATGACCCAAATATTTATCTCACAAAGGCTTAAAGTATATATTTTGAATTTGTATTAAAATATTTTAAAATATTAAATTTGTATTTAGCACCATTTCTTCAACTCTAAGATTTTTTAATAAAATAATTGACTTATTCATGTTTTAGAATTATATTAATTATAAATTATATGTAGATTTCAAATAAATTCTCTAAATTCAATTCACATTTAGTTTCTAGGGTGTGTAGATCTCTTTCCCCTACTTCAACTCTAGAATTTCAACATAGCTTCTAGATCTCTTTCCCATACATAAAATTTAATACATTAGATTTACTAGTTCTTCTTTATATTTTATAGTTCTACCTAGATCACCTAAAAAATTTAAATTAAACTATATTTTTGCATGATTGTATATTTAGATCTAATGTGGTTGGTATAAATTACCAAGTAACTAGTTTGTGATTGCTTGATTGAATAATTTGCCACCTAGATTAGAAAGTCAAACACAATTGGAATCATCATTTTGCATATGTGTCTATTTAATACAATACCAAATTTATAAATTAGATATGTTTTAGATGGCACAAAATTTCCATAGACCAAGGCAACATGCACTTCAATCTTAGGAAAACCTATCTTGTGAACTTTATAAATACATCAATATTATAGTCTAAAATACAATTATGTAAATCTAATTAACTTATAAAAAAATATATTAAACTCTATTTATGTTGAACACTATTTTTGCATGGTCCTTCTAAGAGTTGAGATGTTTAATCTATAATTGAGACTATTATTAAACAACTGGGCTAACTAACATGTCACCTAAACTATAAATGTGTTAAATATTATTTGTTAAATCCAAGGTAGGACTGAGATGTGGGGTGGGGGGGGGTGGAGGAGGTGAATCAATCCAAACAAACAATTACAAAAGCAAATAAACAATTAATGAGAAACACATAAGAACACCAATATTTATACATGCAAAACATGAACAAGGGAAAGCCATAATGGGAGTAAACCCACAAGAATATATCTAGTATATATAAAATTATTACAAAGATATAGCTCACTACTCTGAACTTGTACACCAAGGCTAACTTCTTATGGGAAAAGATACAAAGAGGAACCTCAAAACATGAATCTAACTACACTCATGGAAAGATACAAAAGTAATCTAAAAAGAAGGATCTCCTGATCATGAATTTGTCCTTGAACTCTACATCAAGCAACCAATGTCAGCACACACAACTCTGATCTCAACTGCAAATACGTTGTCTCAACTCTATATCAATTTAGAGCATAGCTTGTATATCATTCGAACACAACTCTTCTTCACTGCTCACACTTCCTCTGATATTTATAGTTCACCACATCCACTACACTCTTTCATTATGATTGCCTCTAACTCAATTATTTAAATGGCTTATATACAAGATAGATCATCAAAGCATAAAACAAGTGGGTCTAAATAAAAATCTAAACCGAAAAAACACACACTAGTCCACTCAAGGAAAGAGAGAGGATCAAAACATATCTTCTAAAGATTAATTCACCAATCTACAATCACTGGAACCTAGCCAACAACATATGTGCCACATGCTACACAAGCATATAAGCATACCGATCAAAAACTGCTCTCGTAAGCAAATAAATCAAATCTAGATCTCCACACACTATGGTGAGACCCATAAACATCAAAGAAACTTCCACAAATCATATCTAGACCTAAGGATAGGTCAAGCATAGAATCTCACAACTAACAATGAACAATACCACAACACCTAGAGAACACAAAGATGTTTCCAAACATAAAAACCAACATATCCACAATACCAAAACTATATCAGTAAACATTTCTACATATTCTAATTTCTTCTACAAGTCTTTTACCAGTTTTCTTTTTCTAATCACACATCCACTATAACTAAAGTAAACTTTGTACCGTTTTCTACACATCTGATTAACACTTAACAAACTATGTCTCAATCTTTCAACATAATAAACATCATGATTCGTAATCTTACCATTAATTGAAATGATTCTAATACCTCAAATAGATACATCATATTTTCTAGCAAACATCACAGATCCTCCATCATATTTCTTCAAATTATTAAACTTGTCTTTGTCACCAATAATAGGATTTGAACATTCAAAGTCTATAATCCACATATTTGGTTCTATCTTAGCACGCAATGTAGTCTTAAGAGTCTTCCCATCTTTTGGTTTCTCCAGAGCACTATCCTCAATTACTAGAAACAAAGATTCTTCATTTGAGTCATCATCAACTTCATCTTCATATGTATATTTTTCAATAGAGAAGAATCTCATCTTCACTTTTCTATTGAAATTGTGTCTTCTAAACTTGTTCTTCTTCTAATCATCATCTGATTTATTATAATCTTCTCCGTACTTGCAATTAGAATCATAATGTCCAATTCTACCACAAGAAAAAGTAACTTACCTTTTTATTTCCCAATGTCTCACTGCAATCTTCTCACAAAATTTGCTTCAACTTCATCTAGGTCTCCACTACTTTCTGGATCATCAAACCTTGAAAAACTAAATGTTTCTTCTCTCTTTTCTCTTCCTCCATTTCTAAAATCTTATAGGATCCTAAGGTACTAATAAGATTATCAATAGAATACTTTCTCACATAATTAATCTCATATATAGAGCATCTTTAAGGCTTGTAGGATTTAGGTAAAGTCAACAAGAAGAACAATGTCAAATTCTTCCAAATATCCTCTGGTAGCTCTAATACCATCAACAAGATCAGTTATTCTATGAATATAATTCTCAACTCCTTAATATTCAAATATTCTCAGATACTGATACATCTACTTCAAATTCATCAGCCTAGCCTGCATTATCTTTGCATCACCTTCCTATCCTAAATACACTTGCTCCACACAGGTTGAGCTTCCTTCAATCCTTTTACTGTTTGAAACACCAAATCACCTATGCAACTTAGAATTATATCTCTAGCTTTTGCATTAGATTCCTTCAAATTTATCTCATTCGGAGTCTTAGCACCACCTTACGGCTCTATATATCTAGTCTAAATGATCTCTTCCATATTTCATTTTGTATTGTCTCCAAATGTGACTCCATTCTCTCTTTTAGTATAGAAAAATTATACCATCATAGGTAGGAACTTTGTAATGAATGTCCTATGCCATATCAGATCTACCTCAAGATGTTAAGCTTACTCAAGAGTAACCACACTCTGATACTAATTGTTGAAACTAATGGAAGATTGAGAGGGGGGGTGAATCAGTCCAAACAAACAATTACAACAGCACACAAATAATTAATAAGCAATACATAAGAACACCAATCTTTATACATGGAAAACCCGAATAGGGATAAATCATTGTGGGAGTCAACCCATAAGAATGTACTCACTATATATAAAATGATTACAAAGATAGAGGTCACTTTTATAGAATTTTATGCCAAGGCTAACTACTCATGGGAAAAGACACAAAGACCACTTGCAAAAATTGAAGCTAACTACACTTAGGGAAAGGTACAAAAATAATCAGAAAAGAATGATCTCCTAATCATGAATTTGTCCTTATAATCTACATCAAGAAACAACATAAACATTCATAACTTTGATCTCAACTGCTAATACTCTATCTCAACTCTTTGCCAAAATAACAACGTAGGTTGCATACCATTCAAACACAACTCTTCTTCATTGCTCACACTTTTTGTGATCTTTTTAGTTCACCACATCATCTACATACTCATTTTGATTGCTAACTCTAGGAGAAAGAGGGGATTGAAACACATAATCCAAATATTAATTTATTGATAAACAATCACCAAAACTTAACCAATAGGATATCCACATGCTACATAACCATATAAGCAGTTACTAATCAAAACATACTCTCCAAAGAAAATAATTCAAATCTAAATTTCCACACACTACAGTGAGACCCATAAAACATCACTCACACTTCCACAAATTATATTCGAACTTAAGGATAGGTCAAGCATATAAATTCACAATAAGAAATGAACAATACAAATACACCAAGAGAATACAATGATGTTTTGTAGACCTCAAAACCCACATATCCACGATATCGAAACTATATCCAATGAAGAGAACAATAATGTTCAACTCAAACAACAAATTCTAGATCCAAGCACTTCCAGAACAACCAACGCAACAAGATAACTTTGTACCACAAACATTTCGGACCAAATGGGAATGACAAGTTTGACATCAATGACAACCACAACAACACATTCACTTATATTTTTAACATTATTATAATCATCAATTTGTATATGTGGCTAATTAGTATGAAATACTAAATATATAATACACCTCAACAATGCATGCACTTGAATTATAATATTAGTGGTGCAATAAATGGTGAGTAGCTTCAATAGGGCAAGCAAACTTGTAGATGTTTTGGAGGGTCATTGTTGGGGAGACATAGAGGAGTCGGACTATTTGAAAGAAGGAAAAATGGGAAACATATAGTGAAATGGAAAGAAGACATATTCCCCAATGGGTGTTTGAAGGAGGAAGGTGGATTGCCAAATGTTCTCCTAAAAGAAAATGGAAGCTTGGGGTGACAAAAATTTCAAAGGGAATGAGAGAGTGGAATGGTGGAGCCGTGATAGGTCTGGTTTCCAATATTAGCAAAGAAATAAGGTCTAGGAATAGAGATACTCTAGAATAGGAAAGATAGAGAGTTTTGAATGGAGAAATAAGGAAAACACTAAAATTAGAACAAACCTTGAACCCCAAGGAAATGAAACATATCCCAGTTATGGATGGCTCTAGGAAACAAATGGGAAATCAAAAGAGATTATGGTTAAGTGGCATGATCCAAACTCAGAAAAATGAAGAGAAGAGAACAGGAGTGCACTGGGGAGCAACAAAGAATTGATTCATCTTGGAGTTGTGCCTAAATCAAATTGTGAGCATAAAAAATGTAAGCAAAACATCTCATGCACTTCATGTAGTAGAAACATTTTTTAAATTATTTTAGAATCGAATAAAATTAATAAATCAATAGATTGATTAAAAGAAGTTGGATTATTTATTAGATTGAGCTGGTAATGGCTATCTTATGGAATGTTGAAAGGTTGGATAGAAATAAATTAGAGAATTCAACTTCAAATAATTGCATTACCCAATGTATACTTCAGGTTATTGAATTCTCACTGAAAGAAGAAACATAGGCAATCCTTAATCATGGATCTTATATTATGGATGGATCTAGAATATACATGATCAAATGGACTATAAATTTTGACACATGGAAGCATAATATTGATTCTAGATGAGTTTGAATTCTACTCTATAATAACCTTCCATCAAAATATTGGGAGCAAGATATTCTCAAGGAGATAGGGAAAAAACTTAGGACACTAATTCGAGTAGATAGGAAAATGGAAGATAGAAGATATGCAACCTATGCCAGAATATACCTCAGTCTAATGTCATACTCAGCACTCCCACAAGATATAGAAATTTATATAGATCGGGGTATCTAGAACCAAAAGGTGAAAAGATAACAAAAACTTTTAGTTTTCCAGCCTGCAAATCTAAGGGCCATGATAAATTGGAATGCTGGTTGAAAGTTAAAGCTAACTATGTGGAAACCTACATAGAAGTAACAAAATTCCATCAATAAAATAAACTCTTCAAATAAGAGTTCGGGTGTGGACTCTGATCAAAAGATAATAGAATCTCCCTTGGTGGAGGAAAAAACTTTTGAAGGAGACAAGACCAATCTCCACAAGAGTGATGACATTAAACAAGATATGTACCTATTGAAGAACCATATAACAAGAGAGGATATCATAAAAAATGAGGAGATCTATGAAGAGATCACATGTGAGGAATTTTATGATGTTATAAAAGTACAAAGAGATGTAATGGTAGTTGAAACAAAAAAATAGGAAGGAGGAAAAGAGAATGGCATTTTGAATTTTAATGTCCAATCTAGACCTTAACGATGAGAACAAAATCAGAGAGTTTGAAGTGGCTACAGGTTTTGAGAGGATCTCACAACATGACAGGATGGAGATGTCAAAGTAGATAGAATGGAAGTCAGTTGAGGAGGTTGCAGAGTGAGAAACTGAAATGGAAGAGGTGGAAAGATAATATTATGATGAACCAAAGGCCATAGAAGAGAGAATGTTGGAATAGAGTCAATCTAGAATTAAAGAGCCTAAAATCAAAGTAACAAAAAAAAGAGGAGAAAAATCAAACAAATATCTTATGCATAAAATCAAAATATCAAAATATCAAAATATCAAAATATCTTCAAAATATCAAAATATGTTAATAATATCAAAATACCAACACCACTTATGCATAATATCAAAATATCTACAACAAAGCTCTGCCAGTGAAACCCTCATTGGATCAATAAACGAGGCTTACCAGCATATAAGATAGCATCCAATCACCAAATCAAAACCAACTAACTAAATATTAATTTGAGTGGCATGAATAGTAGGTCCATAAGCCAAAGCATACTAGAGTATACCAGATCATCATGATCTAATCAACCAGAAACGAAACAACTTACCGGTACCAGAAGCATACTAGTAAAGCAACCCAAACAGCTAGTGTTGACATTAATGACGAAAAATCAATGCAACACATAATAAATTCCTCCAAATGGGCAAAAAAATATTTAGGTCCATAAGTTGTAGGAAAATGCTAAATTTATTCATGGTCAAGAATGTTCTAGCTTTGCAAAAAAATTCAATAGATGAAACAAGAAATTAGAAAATAGAATACAAGGGGCTTCAAAAAATTATTTTCATCAAAATCAACACTTCAAGATCAACTTACATAAATTAATGATTTCATTATCATTAACAATATTGATGAGGATTCTTATTTGAATCAAAAATATTTTCAACTTCAACTTGAAGAAGTATTAAAAAGGGAGGAGATTTATTGGAGGTAGAAATCAAAGGAACTCTAGCTTAAATAAGGTGATATAAATATAATTTTTTTTCATTCTTTAGACTCGATGAGAAAGGTTAATAATTCCATTTTATATATTAGGGACTCTATAGGTTGTGTCTTACATGATATTGACAAGATCTAGCAAGAGGTTGTTATCTTGTTTTTTAATATATTCATGACACTCAATACTAATTCCTCGCTAGATTCTCGAGAGATACTAGATTGTATTCCCTCTATTATATCTCAATAATACAATCTTGAGTTGCTTATACCCTTTTGTTTGGAAGAAGTGAAACACGTAGTTTTCTTGATGCAGCCTGATAAAGCTTGAGGCACTGATAGATTCAATGTATTTTTATTTCAAAAATGTTGGCATTTTGTTGGGAGGGATCTTTGGTTGGCCATAGAAGAATCAAGGAAAAATAGGAATATCCTCAAACAATTTAATGCCACTCTTATCTTCCTCATTCCAAAGTTCTCCTTAATTTGTTTTGTAAATTTTAGGCCCATTTCTCTCTCGAATAGTGTGTACAATATCTTCACAAAAGAAACCTCATTGAGGCTAGTGAAGCCTATTCCCAAATTCATCTCAAAAGAACAAGGAGGTTTTATCCCAAGTAAAGAGACATTAGAGGGAGCAATGATTTCACATGAAATTCTCTATTCGATTAACCAAGTCAAATCACAGTGATGATTCTCAAACTAGAGATGATGAAAGTATATGATAGGGTTAGTTTGGAATTCTTAGTAAAAGTATTATTAAGATTTGGCTTCTCAAATATGTGGGTAAAATGGATTAACTAATGTATCTCAAGTGAAAATTTCTCAATGATTGTTAATTGTACCCCTTGTGGTTTCTTGCCTTCCTCCTAGGGTGTATGGTAGGGAGACCCCTTATCTCTTTTTCTATTTATTATTATGTTTGAGGCATTAAGTAGATTTATTTCATCTCTCCATGTCAAAGCTCTATGGAAAGGTATTATGTTACATCACATTCATATTTCTAGAACTTGCATTCTCTTTGCAAATGATACTTTTCTTTAAATTGGAGAAGCATATTTGAGGGAGGTGAAGATCATCAAACAAGCCATTAACAAATATTACATTTCAAGCTAGACAGTTAACACTTCTCAGTCTAATATTTTTTGCCTAAATTTCTCCCCCTTCCTCTCGATGAAATTATCCAACTTTCTTGGTTTTAAGCTAGAGTCCCTTGCTTGCAAATATCTAGGCATCCCTCTTCTTTTTGGGAGGAACACAAGTAGTTTCTGGACATTGTTTACCTCCTCCACCCTCGATGGAATTCATTCATGGAAGAACTCTTGTCTCTCTCTTGCAAGTTAGATTCCCATGATTATATCAGTGTTGTAGTCAATCCAAAACTATATCATGTTAGTTCTTCCAATTCCAAAAGGAATGATCTTATCTATTGAATCAAACCTTAAACATTTCCCTTGGAAAGGAACTAGAGAAAAGATGAAAAAATATCACCTTCTAGATTGGGATAAATATTGCCTATGCAAACTAAAAGGGGGTACTGGTATCCACAACTAGCTCTTGAGAAACATGGAATTGGGGGAAACATTGGCTCGGAAAATCTTTTCTACCAAGTCAAAATGGGCTTCTATTATTTTTGAAAAATATCTATATTCCCTTGAACCTAAATTTTTTTTTAGCTTCAAACCTCCCTCAGGGATCCCAAACATGGAATTTTCTTGTGAATTATAGAAAACTTCTACTACTTTATCTTTCCTAGATCATTGACGATGGTAAAAAGGCCCTCTTTTGGGAGGAATCATGAAATGGATACCCTCCTCTTGGCTCTATCATTTTTATCCTAGACTTAAAACAATTTCTCAAAGATTGTTGGCATTTGAAGGTTTTAGACTACATCACTATTTGTTATTAGAATGGAGCTCCTTTTTTTAATTGGAAAGATTTCCCTCAGATTGATGCACCTCATTGACAAAAATATATGTTACTTGAGGTCCTTGCTCAACATTGAATCCACTTGTCTAATCAGAAAGATATATTAATGGTATAGGCACACCCTTCCAAGCTCTCCCTCCTTCTTGTTTTATTGGTGTTATGCTTCTTTTGAAGCCTTTGTATATAAAATAATGAGCCATGTGCTCATAGGTCCTAGCTAGGGTCCTAATTGAGGTCTTAAGGGTTATAAGTCAAGATTGAGGATTCCTTGAAAATTGAGGGTATGTGTGCTTGGGATGTGTTTAGGGGTCCTTTATAACATGGTGGTGTCCTTATGTTGGCTCAATGTGGGTCTAGGAGTCATGAAAAGCAACATTGGGAAAGTTGCTCAAAAGTTGCATGACAACTTTTAAAAGTTGTCAAGCAATGTTTCCACCATGATGTCAAATTATTTAGGTTAGCATGGAAAACCCTAGTATGGGCACACAGACCAAGGTATGGCTAGTATAAGTATTTCCAAATCCTAAGTTAATGGGTTGGAAGTCAGACATTGTACGGCCCAAACAAAGTGACTGGACTGTGACTATTTGTTGGTTACCAGTCAGTTTGAAAGAAGAAACCAAGCAAGTTAATGGATTGAGTCACGTGCAAAACTATGTGAATTGTCTTCAATGGTGTAAATACTTTCATTTCAAGAATTTCTACTAGGTTTTAGTTTGCAGGTTGTGTGTGTTTGTAAATATTCTGAAAATTGTCTTCTTACTGTCTAGTTTTGGACAGGATTGTGTAAATGGCTACAGAACTCCACTCCCCATTGTGGAACCACCATGAAACCATGGCGAATGAGAGTTTAGACTTTGTACCATACTAAAAAGCAATAAGGGACCTTGAAAATATAGGGAGGCCATCAAGAGACCCAATCCTAGGCAGGACTGAACAGTGCCCAGCTAGGAAGGGTTAAGTGGTAGAGGTCTTGGAGAGCAAGGTTGGTCAGAGAAGAGAGCACCCTTTGGAGGAGTTAGAGAGGGGTGAGTGAAGTACCATTCATGTGAAGGAGAAGCTTCCACCAATCTAGACAAGGTGGCAAGAACAACAAACTTGCACTGTGTCTCTAGCAGTCCTGAAAACCCTCCTAAATACCCTTAAAAAACCTTAAAATCTACCTAGGGCACTGTACGGCTTCTTGGAGGCCTAAAACCTAGAAAATACTTGAGCCCTTTCCAAATTAATGGTAGTCCATTTGGGGAGTCTGGGTTGTTTGTGCATCATTTGGGAGAGGAAGGCCTAAAGGACCGGGTAGAAGGCCTAATTGGTCCTAATCCTTGTAGCACTATTTTGTAAGCAAAAAGACAAAATAGTGAAATTGGTAAGGGGTTGGAGTCTTGAAACTTCTTGGGGGCACATTAATGGGTGGAAAGACCATTAATTAGACTTGATATAACCTTGCTAAGACCTTGGAAGGTGTAGAACAAGCCTAGCCCTTATTAGCCATAGTAGGGGATTTTGAGTCTCATGAGTAGGAGAGACCTTAGCAGAAGCATTGCAACTTATTGGTGGGTGGATTGGGCAAGGTCAGGGGAAAAGGAAGACCTATAGACCCTAGGGTGTGTGGAGAACACAAGATGATCCAAGAAAAGGATCCAAGAGCATAGACTAGGCTAGTCTATCCCAAACCCCATCCCATCAGATTGGTATTAGAGCGAGTTAAAGATTTGTTGGACTATGTATGTCTCTATATACTGGTGAATCAATAGGGGAGAAAAAAATGGTCACTAATGCAATGCTATATAGAGAGGTAGATGAGCAAAAGGAGAAGAATAGACTCCCTAAAGAAGATATGAGTGAGATAAGGGCTAAGCTGCAGGAAGTTGTGGATCAGAGGACCCATGAATCTTGGGGTGAAGACACCAAGGAAAAAGGCAAGAAAACTATTGACATAGATGACATTATTCCTGAACCAGATCCCTTGTTTAATGAAGAACCTTTTGTAAAGGCTATTAAGGATTTGAACACCAAAGCTTTTGAAGGATTGCCACTTTTCAGTGGAAGGATGGACATTGACACTGTCATGTAATGGATTGAGGGCATGGAAAACCACTTTGAGTGTGAAGGAGTGACAGAGGCTCAAAAGGTTAAAGTTTCCAAATCAAGATTAAGGGGAGTAGCTTTGACATGGTGGAAGTACCTGCAAGAAGAAAGGGTTAGCATGGGGAAGCTACCTATTTCCAATTGGAAGGCCATGGTGAGTAAGATTAAGGAGAACTACGTACCCGAGGATTATGAAGTCCAACTTCATAAGAAGAGATAGGGTTTGAAGCAAAAAGACCTTGATGTGACCTCCTACACCAAAGAATTTCAAAAACTTTGTCTTAGATCTAAAGTCCAAGAAGATGAATCTATTAAGGTGGCTAGGTATCTAAGCGGCCTAAAGTGGAACATTCAAGAGATAAGCCTATGGACTCCTACTATTGTTCAAAAATTTCATCAGCTTGCTATCAAGGTGGAAGAGAGGAACAAAAGGAAAGGATACTCTTCTAACAGGGGTAAAGGTAGAGGTAGAGAACAAGTGAATCACGGAGGTGGTTACCAAATTAAGGCAAATGAGTAGAGAAACCAAGGAGAAGCCAAGTTGACTAAGCATGGTAGTGAAACTAGTCTCAGAGGAGGACATCCTAGAGGAAGAGGTGCACAAGGTGGTCCAAGTAGGGGTAGAGGTACTAGCAGAGGTAACTCCTACTTGGCAACTATGAAGTGTTACAATTGTGGTTAATTGGGACACCCGGCATATAGGTGCCCTAACAAACCTACCTCATCAAACAGTGGAAAGGGGGTTGCTTATGCACATGAGGACTCTTCAAGAAGAGAGACACTTGAGGTGGACCATATTGAATCAGAGAGTGGAGAAAATCTGATATTCAATAGGGTCTTGTTAAGATAGTCAGTCAAGAGTGAACCTAAACATAGGAGAGCATTGTTTAGGGAGAGATGCAAGATACTTGGTAAAGTGTGCAAGGTGATAGTTGATTCAGGGTCGACTGATAACATAATATTAGAAGAGGCAGTTAGGAAGTTGAAACTTACAAGGATACCCCACACTAACCCATACAAGGTGACATGGTTGAATCATGAGAAGAGTGTGCTAGTCAATGAACATACTTGGGTAGAGTTTTCTATTGGAGGATACAAGGATAAGACCCTTTATGATGTGTTACCTATGGATGCCTATCATCTGCTACTAAGAAAACCCTGGCAATTTGATAGGAAGGTGATCTATGATGTAGAGGAGAACTCCATATCATTCAAGAAGGATAGCAAGACCTTTAAGATTCAGTCTTTGACAGAGAATGAAGAAGGCACTTCAAGAACACCTAGTGTCTTAATGGCTACTGGTAAAGAGTTCTTAAACTTGCTACATGAGGATGAGATAGTGAAGTGTGCCATCTTTGTGAAACCAAAGAAGGCAGTAGACAAGTTGCAGGAAGAAGTACCCACGGAGGTGAAGCAAATGTTGCAAGAGTATAAGGACATAGTGAGTGATGGAGCACCTACAACACTCCCACCTAGATGGTCTATAAGCCATTAGATAGAGTTTGTTCCCAAAGCATCCCTACCTAACAAGGCTGCATATAAGCTCACACTTGATCAAAATAAGGAAGTAGCAAGGCAAGTGCAGGAGTTATTGGAACAAGGACTGATTAAGAAGAGTATTAGCCCATGTGAAGTCCCGGTAGTGCTAGCATCAAAGAAGGGAGGTAAGTGGAGACTTTGCAATGACTCAAGGGCAATCAATAGGATCACCATAAGGTATAGGTTTCCTATTCCTAGAATAGAGGATTTAATGGACTGTCTAGGAGATGCTATGTATTTTACCAAGCTAGACCTTAAAAGTGGTTATCACCAGATAAGAATTAAGGAGGGTGATGAGTGGAAGATTGCTTTCAAGACCACAGAGGGATTGTATGAATGGCTTGTGATGCCATTTTGACTCACCAATGCCCCAAGAACCTTCATGAGGTTGATGAATGAGGTGTTCAAAGAATTCACAGGCAGATTTGTGGTGGTGTACCTAGATGACATTCTCATCTATAGCAGAACCAAAGAGGAGCACCTTGAGCATTTGAGGTTAGTCTTAGAGAGGTTGCATGAGGAGAAGCTATCCATCAACCTAGAGAAGTGTGACTTCTTGAAGAAAGAGCTAGTCTACTTAGGATTTGTGGTGTCTAAGGGAACCTTGAAGATGGATCCAAGCAAAGTGGAGGCAATCTTTAATTGGCATGCACCTAGAACAGGGACTGAGGTAAGGAGTTTCCATGGATTAGTTCAATTCTATAGGAAATTTGTGAGGAACTTCAGTGGCGTATGTGCACCAGTCCTTGACACCATTAAGGAGGCCTTAAAACTAAGTTTAAATGGACTAAGTAGGCTGACAAAGCATTTCAATTGTTGAAACAAGAAGTAGCCACAAAACCTATCCTTCTCCTACCTACGTTTGATAATTTGTTCACATTGGAGTGTGATACAAATGGAATTGCAGTAGGTGGTGTATTGAGTCAAGCGGGAAGACCTATGGCATTTTTCAGTGAGAAGCTTAATGAAGCAAAGAAGAAGTACTCATACTATGACCTAGAGCTGTATGCATTAGTGCAGTCTTTAAAGAAGTGGAGGCATTACCTACTCTCAAAAGAATTTGTGGTGTTCACAGACAACTAGGCATTGAGTTATATTAACACTCAAGAGAAGCTTAGCAATAGGCATCTGAAATGGATGGAATATCTCCAATCCTTCACATTCACCATTAAGCATAAGAAGGGGCAACTTAATAAGGTGGTAGATGCATTAAGCAGGAAGTTGTTGACAGTTCAAGAACTACAGTTGCAGAGCATGGGAATAGAAGGTTTCAAAGACCTCTATGAAGGAGATGAAGACTTCTCATCAGCTTACAAGGTTTGCAAGGAGTTTGAGAACCATTTCCATGGTGAGTATGCAAATTACACTCTCCAAAATAGTCTCTTGTTCAAGGGTAATCAGTTGTGTGTACCGAGAGGATTCGTGAGGGAAAACCTCATCCAAGAGAAACACAATGGTAGTTTGAGTGGATACTTTGGAGTCAACAAAACCTTGGATTTAGTACGGAGGTACTATTATTGGCCAAAGTTGCCAAGAGATGTGAAAAGATATGTGGAGCAATGTGGTGTGTGTCAAAGAGCAAAAGGAGGATCAAGCAATGCTGGTCTTTATCAACCATTACCGATCCCAAATAGACCTTGGGAATGTATAATCATGGACTTTGTAGTAGGACTTCCCAAGACAAAAACAGGTATGGACAACATCTATGTGGTAGTAGATAGATTTTCCAAAATGAGCCATTTTATTCCATGTAGGACTACACATGATGCAAGCTATGTTGCACATCTTTTCTTTAAGGAGATTGTTAGAATTCATGGACTCCCTTTAAGCATTGTTTCAGACATGGACATCAAGTTCATGGGCCGTTTTTGGCAAACATTATGGAGGAGACTAGGAACTAACTTGTCATTTAGCTCAGCTTACCATCCACAAACAAATGGTCAAACTGGAGTCATCAATAGGGTGTTAGGCAATTTGTTGAGGTGTTTAACTAAGGAGTATGGTCAGACATGGGACCTAATCATTCCTCAAGCAGAGTATGCATATAATGACAGTGTGCATAGGACCACTGGTAAAAGTCCTTTTGAGGTTGTGTATGGCAAACATCCAAGAGGAGTATGTGAGTTAAGAGACCTTGGTAGTTTGGAAATGAAGAGTGGACAAGTAGAGGACTTCACTCAAACCATCAAGGAAGTTCAAGAGCAAGTTAAGAAGGCCATCCTTGAATCCACTCAAAAACTGAAAGCCAAAGTGGATGAGAAAAGGAGAGAAGTTCAGTTTAAGGTGGGTGACTATGTGATGGTCTATTTGAGCAAAGCTAGGATGCAAAGTGGTAAGCCTACCAAACTGCAAATGCGAAGGGTAGGACCTTGTAGAATCCTGTCACAATATGGTAAGAATTCTTACAGGATTGATCTACCTTCAGATTTGGCTATATCACTAGTCTTTAACGTTGCTGATATGATCATGTACAAGGGTGAGATAGAAGGGAAGACTATGAATCAAGCCAAGGTACTGCATGACCTAGATGTTAATGCCTTACCGCATGTGAAGAAGCCTATAGCAGAGGAGATCTTGTAATCTAGAGTAAAGAAGTCCACCAGACACCAGGTCTACATGGAACACTTGGTGAAGTGAGCAGGTCAGCTTGAGTCTGAAGCTACCTGGGTTTAAGAGATTAGGTTCAAGACACTTGGCATAGACCCAGCTCTCATCTCTTCTTCTATTTTTTAGTTGTGTGTAGAGGGGGAGTATGGTGTAGGAGCACCCTTCCAAGCTCTCCCTCCTTCTTGTTTTGTTGGTGTTATGCTTCTTTTGAAGCCTTTGTATATAAAATAATGAGCCATGTGCTCATAGGTCCTATTTAGGGTCCTAATTGAGGTCTTAAGGGTTATAAGTCAAGATTGAGGATTCCTTAAAAATTGAGGGTATGTGTGCCTGGGAGGTGTTTAGGTGTCCTTTATAACATGGTGGTGTCCTTAGGTTGGCCCAATGTGGGTCTAGGAGTCATGAAAAGCAACATTGGGAAAGTTGCTCAAAAGTTGCATGACAACTTTGAAAAGTTGTCAAGCAACTTTTCCACCATGATGTCAAATTCTTTAGGTTAGCATGGAAAACCCTAGTATCAGCACACAAATAGAGGTATGGGTAGTATAATTATTTCCAAACCCTAAGTTAATGGGTTGGATGTCAGACATTGTACGACTCAAACAAAGTGACTAGACTGTGACTGTTTGTTGGTTACCAGTCAATTTGAAAGAAGAAACCAAGCAAGTTAATGGATTGATTCACATGCAAAACTGTGTGGATTGTCTTCAATGGTTTTAGTTTGCAGGTTGTGTGTGTTTGTAAATATTTTGAAAACTATCTTCTTACTATCTAGTTTTGGACAGGATTGTGTAAATGGCTGCATAACTCCATTCCCCATTGTGGAACCACCATGAAACCATGGGGAATGAGAGTGCAGACCTTGTACCATATTGCAAAGAAAGTAGGTCCCTTGAAAATGTAGGGAGGCCATCAAGAGACCCAATCCTAGGCGAGAATAAATAGTGCCTGGCTAGGAAGGGTTAAGTTGCAGAGGTCTTGGAGAGCAAGGTTGGTCAAAGAAGAGAGCACCCTTTGGAGGAGTTGGAGAAGGGTGAGTGAAGTACCATTTGTGTGAAAGAGAAGCTTCCACCAATCTAGACAAGGTGGAAAGAATAGCAAACCTGCACTGTGTCCCTAGCAATCCTGAAAACCCTCCTAAAAACCCTTAAAAAACCTTAAAATCTACCTAGGGCACTGTATGGCTTCTTGGAGGCCTAAAACCTAGAAAATCCTTGAGCCCTTGCCAAATGAATGGTAGTCCATTTTGGGAGTTTGGGTTGTTTGTGCATCGTTTGGGAGAGGAAGCCCTAAAGGACCGGGTAGGAGGCCTAATTGGTCCTAATCCTTGTAGCCCTATTTTGTAAGCAAAAAGACAAAATAGTGAAATTGGTAAGGGGTTGGAGTCTTGAAACTTCTTGGGGGCACATGAATGGGTGGAAAGACCATGAATTAGACCTGATGTAACCTTGCTAAGACCTTGGAAGGTGTAGAACAAGCCTAGCCCTTATTAGCCATAGTAAGGGATTTTGAGTCTCATGAGTAGGAGAGACCTTAGTAGAAGTATTGCAACTCATTGGTGGGTGGATTTAGCAAGGTAAGGGGACTCCTCAAGCAAAGGAAGTCCTAGAGACCCTAGGGTGTGTGGAGAACACCAAGTGATCCAAGAAAAGGATCCAAGAGCATAGACTAGGCTAGTCTATCCCAAACCCCATCCCATCAATTAATTTGGACAAAGCCTAAATCGGGTTCATACTTAATAAAAGAGGGTTATGAAATTATTAGTAGGAATTCTCAATCACCCCTTCATTGGATATGCTTTTCCTTTTGCTAGAAAAACGTAGGGTTGCCAAAAGAAGGTACATTTTATTAGCTTGCGCTTAAGGATACGATTATCACAAGTGAAAGGCTTTCTAACTTTTGTATCTCTCCTCCCTTTCATTATATTCTCTGTAACATGGAGTTGGAACGAGGGGATCATCTACATTTAAATTATCCTTTTGCATATGAATTCTAGTCATGGGTTTGTCACAAACTCTGCTAGCTCAGTCCATTTCACTCTAAACTTATCATGGTTTTTGAAGCATGACCGAGATTGTATAAGGATTTCTTCTTTTCTTATTTATGGGAAGTTTCTCTAGCTATTCTAATTTGGTACTTATGGTGGGAAAGGACTAAGAGTATTTTTAAGGAGAAAAAAATGATGTCTCATGTAATTGTTAATATATAAAACTCTATTTTGGAGGTTGTTAAAGCTCATACCTCCAAATACAAAAACTTAGATTCCCCTTTCACCTCATGGGAGGATACAATCCTTAAGGAATGGAAGGGCATTTCTCTCCCCTTCAAAGGAAGTTTATTAAATAATTATAGTGGGAAGTATAAGAGAAGAGATGTTAAATGGAAACCTCCTGATTATCCCTTCTAGAAACTAGATTTTGACAATGCAGCCAAAGGTAACCTTATCATTTCAGGGGAGGGTTTTTTTATTCATAATTATAGGGGTGTAATCTAAGTGGTGGGCATGACAAGGATCCCGAATACTACCAACAATGTGGCATAAGTAACAACTTTATTACATGGCCTACAAGTGGTGTGTGAATATGGGATTAACAATCTAGTGATAGAAGGAGATGCCTAGAACATCATATTGGCTCTCAAAAAATTTGAAACTCCTAGTTGGAAAGTTAATTATGTCCTTCAAGCAGCTCGACTTCTTAAAAAATTCCAAGCATATTCAATTTATCACTACTTTAGAATAGCAAATAGAATGGTAGATGGTCTTCCAAAAAGAGGATGGAGTCTTACACAAGCAAATATCTGATTGGGTAGGATAGATATTCAAAATGATACCATTCTAGCACCAATTACTTAGGAAAAATCATTTAGAATTTCGATAACCCTTTTGGTTTTATTGCAGGTCCTAATAGTAAAAAGAGGAGTCACCCTCTTAGTGGATAGCTCCCACTGGCCTATGCCCACTGTCTGTGAACAACTCATCCCCTTGCTTTGTCCATTTAATGATTCCCATGGAGGTACCGATTATGGGAATGTGTCCTTTTTAGTATGATCCATTACATTTGGCAAGTTTTTGATATTGCATGCAACAACTTCAAGAAACAAAAGGCTTTAGGAAGGATGATCTTCCATGTGAAGTGTGCTTAGAATGGTACGTGGCAAGTTTTTTTGAAGCATGCCATTTATCCTCTTTACCATATTATATCTTTCCCTTGTGCAAATTTATTGCCTCCTACCATCACCACATGTCAAGGCTTGTGCATCTTCAGAGAGTATGGGATTTAATAGGTGCTATTTGCTTCATTTTTGGCCTAGTTATAGAATTGCAAATTCCCTTTCCTATATCTCTCTGTAAAATGAAAGATCTTCAAGTTCTCTTTGTCTATCGGTATATGTAAGTCAAAATTATTCTTCGGACTTGGTTCTAGGGAGAAATGGACTACAAGTGGTGACTTAATTAAAGAATTGTTGTTCCATTCTCTGGGTGGGAGTTTCAAACCTCAACCGTGTTCACCCCTCATCAGATGAAATAAATTTTCCCCTGGGATAGTAGCAAAATTCTCAGCACCATCGTCAATGTGGTAGGGGAATAGGTAATTTACCATAAGGGTCCACAAAATATCTACCCATCCCAAGTGGTTTTCATTTTCCTATCTAATGCTTTTGATATCATACAAAATTATGGGTTTTTTTTTCTCTTGGTGTCCCAATTTATCAAGAATGGTTTTTTTCCCCCTCGTATTCTAGAAAGGGCGGTGAAGAAATATGACTTTTTCAATGGCAAAGGCTGGGTTGGGGGTATTTTCCCTAGGAGGTTCTTAAAAAAGAAACCCCAATATGTTAAATTCTATAATGCCATGAAAATCAGCTTGGATTCTAATAATTGTAAGTTCTTTGAGGGGGAGTTGAGTATCTTCTCTGAAATGGCCTCCTTTGTTTAAGCTTCCCTCTTTTCTAGCCTATTCTATGCCCTGTATCACCTCATCTGACACCACCATTTGGCCTTGAAACTACTTATTAATCCACTCTAAAGACTATCCTCGTAGGGGTCCAAAATATTTGTTTGTTGGGTTTAGATTCAGCGAATCCTAGGCTCTACAAGATGTTGGACATAGTCTTGGTGGCTCCCATGCATATTGGTAATTTCACACCAAATATTTCCCTTGCAGAGGCATGAAAGAATCTAATGTGGGTGTCCAAGTGGATGAAAATTAGGTTGAGAAAGGGGGAGGTCTTGACATTGGTGGCTTACAATCTCAGAGGGGTTTGTGGGTTGATGAATTTGTGTGGAAAAATAATCTCCAAATATGAAAGTATGATGTGTTTTGTCTAGCCTTTTTCTCACATGTTTTTCTCTGAATTTTAGTATTGGGTACTACTCCTCATGATTTATGGAGAAGCTTTCTCAGTTAATGCTTAATGCTCTCCAATTATGTTTAGATGTAGTTGCAGGTTGAGCGTAGCTCTCTGCCTTACCAAATTTTTCTCAATTTTGTTCTTTCAAGCATGGTAGTTTGTGCAGATTGATCCTGGCTCTTTGGATTTATATTTTCTATATTTTCCTAGTTAGGTTCCTTATAATTTGGCTCTATATTGGGTATGGGTTTTGTAAAAGCCATGTTCTCCTAATTTTGGATTCAGTCTTCTTTCTTGTTCATTAGCTCTGTACCTAGGACAACCATGGATGGAGCTAAGTTATCTATGTTTTTGACTTTTTCTCAATCTCTATAAAAATTTTGTTATTGTTTTTAATAATTAATATAATATCTATGTGCTTGTGTTTTACCCTTAAATAAAAAACAACTCACATGCAATGGGCAATGCACCTAAGAGTGATTTTTTTTCTCTTCTAAAAACTCTCAACCAAGGGGTATCTTCTCTTCCTTGATAGGTGCAACAAGGTCTAAGATGTTTTCAATACTACTTACATTTATTCACAATGAGAAAAGACTATGACTTAAAACAACAAGCACATATACAAACATGTGCACTAAAAACCATTTAACTTGAGGGTCCTATGAAGAAAGAGTTGCAACTTAGAAAAATAGAAACAAGGCCCTATTGTTGAACCTAGATGTTTCATACCATATGTAAGGACCTAAATTATAATAAAATATGAAATAAGACATAATAAAGTATCAATGTTTCACATCTTATGTTCAACAAAATTTTTACTTGAGAAAAGTGGATAATCTTAGGTGATAGGATATTGGGGCTTTCACCTTCTTAATGATTGTTGTTGATTGATCACTTTTGATGTTGATGTGATTCATTGTATATTATTTATTAACATGATCTATGTGATCCATGCCATTATTTGATCATCTATGTGTTGAAAGAAGGCAAGTGTCTTATATTGGAATATAAAGGTTGTTTGGGTATGATGGGATTAGGTTGATGTTTGTTTTTTGTCAAATGCAAATGAGTAGATGATATTAAATTTATCGATTAAATTTAGGATCTAGGCAAGTCGATCTTGAATGGGCTTATAATTCTGGCATGACAATAATATATTTTGTATAGGAAGCTCTTGTGTGAGATTAATAGGTAATGGAGTGCATCATGGTGAGAGATGTTCTGATGGAGTCAAATTAGTGTTGTGATGGGATATATATATATATATATACAGTATTACAACTTAAGATTATTTTATATTAGTCATTGAATGGATTTTTAGATAGAGATGGATTAAATTGCAATTATATAGATAGATGAAGGAATGAGTTATGATATGGAGACTCAAAGGCTTTCTTGGTTTTATGATGGGAATGAAGATATAAAAAATGGATGGGTGGTAGGGATTTGGGATATGGTTTAGCATTGAAGGATTGTTTTCCCTTGTAATGACAAGAGGACAACCAGTAGGTAACTGATTGAAATAATAGTTAGAGTAAACATTGCTTTCTATTATTAAGATATACCTATCTATGCCATCCTTACCTTTACTTAAGACAACCTAGGATTTCTTTTAAGGGAAAGATCAATGGATACAAATTTAGGATTGTTAGGGAAGTTTATGGCTAGTAGGTTCTTATATTGGAGATGGGGACGAGGATTTGAGAGATGAATTAGAGATGGGGATTTGGGATATTGATTGATGTTGCAAAAGGATTTTGATGAAATATTGATTTATTTATAAAGGTTTATGAGGATGACCAATAGATATGAATTAGGATTAAGGGTATAAATTGTGCTAGCTAGTTCTTCAAATTTACGATCAATAGATGGGTAATTAAAGCTTATTTTTGGTATGTAGGATAAATTGATGGGTAACAATCTTATGGGCTTTTGAAATTGATGATAGTAGGTTGCATTCATATCTTATGAATTAGTTATTTCTACTTGCTTCTTTTTTATTTTGTTTATAGAACAATTTTGACTCAATAATATTTAAATTAGATTAATTCTTTCTATAGTTAATATTTCGATGTTACCATTTATCTTATTATTTCAATATTAAATTATTCACATAACACTTTTAATCCTTCGTATGAAATCAATATATCTGAAATTGCTTTACATAAAATATATAATTCTAATTTAAAAAATATTTATAAATCCAGATATATCTTAATACACATGATAACCATATTCACTACATAAGGTTTCCATCATATCTATCTATGTCCATCTCAATACAACTAAGATATATAATCCTTCTGCTCATTAGCACTTGGGTAAAAAATCAAAAGAAGAGTAACATGCTAAAGAGTAAATGTCACGTGAATATCGTTAATCAATCTGACAAGATGTCAATGTCATCCATGCTAAGCAAATTCATTGCTCAAGGAAATTTAATCCACATAATATAACATGGAAAAGACTTTCAAGACGATTTGAGGAAGATCAACTAAAATGCAGTGTACCCATTGCCGAGGAAATAAAACTGTGGGCTCATTAAATAAGGCTGAGAACTTCATTTGATGAAACATATATCTATAATTAAACCTATTTCTTCCACAACTTCTACGCTATTTTCATTACTAAATCTACAATTTCATCGTATATTTCTATAAACTTGGACAGATATTCGCTCTAGCAATTTGATCGATTTCTTATCGTCGAATTACAGGACTGTTCCGTCAATTACCTTTGTCTCTCTGCTTTGGTAGAGATTTCCTTCTCTCAATAAGCTCCGCGACATTAGATGCAATTCGCTCCAGCAGCTCTCCTTGATCTCTACAATGCACACATTAAATGTCATATTCAATTTTATATGCACACTATTACTTAGTAGGATATTGATTAAAAGCTTACATTCAAACCAGACGGTCTAACTCATATATGTTATGGTTTGACTTTTAGACTTAAAACTGTTAAACATTCAATTGATATTTTTAAAATATTTTATTTAATGTGTGTGATTTAAGACTGATCGATTTAAACTGAATAATTAATCTCATAATCTAAAAAGCACTAGAAAAACAAGTTTTTAAAATCTACATAAAACTAAGACATTAGCAAACTTCTCTCCTCACATTTGAGGTGTCAAAAGAAATTGATAGCAACATGGTACATGCTGTTTTTAAAGGGTTTAGATTACATCGAGTCTTGGTTTACTCATTACATCTGAATAAAGTTAAAAAATGAATTTCAAACAGTTCAAATGGAACAAGTATCTAATTAAAACTAGCTGCAAGATAGCGACAACAATAAAGGATGAGTTTGGTGTTTTTTTTTCTCTTGTTGAACTGTTGGTTGGCTGTTTGTTTATCTATCTCCAGCTCTTTGTATTCAGACTTTCAGGTCCTTTCAAAACCTATTTTTTTCCTTAATCAAAGACAATAGTGGAGGGAGGAAGAGGAGGTCCGGATCTTCTGACTTGTCCCATATATTAGTGGTATTTGAAGTGTTTAGGGAAGGTTCCAACCTTCATCATCTTTATTTATAGCTTTCTCATATTAAATTGAGAATTTATTGAAGAAACTTGCTGGAATGTAATATAAACTACAATGATACTTGTATTATTAATAGTCAATATAATCAATATATAGAAAATATTAAGGACATTGTTATTGAAGGTGATTTAATGCTGCTATTTGAGGTGGTTGCTAGGAAAAAGTGTCTCTCTTCGCACTTGCAGTATTTTTTAGACCACATTCTCCTTCAGCTAAATGGCTTTTCCACTTTCTCTATTTCTCACTGTTTTAGAGAAATTAATGCTTTCGTGAATTTTTTTGCAAACAAGGCTGTTGTTGAGGGTGCTGATCATACAGAACTTGCCCCTTCGGATTTTCCTATCTCTTGTATGAAACTTCTATCTTAATAGACCTTTCATTCAGAAACATCCTTCATTCCCTATTCTTGGTGTGGTTGTTCTTTCGTAAGTGCCTATAATGAGGGTGTTGGCCTTCGGGGCAATATCCTTGCTATTGACATTTATTAGGAAAATCTCCTCATTAAGAAGAGAGTTTTGTTGTGGTTTTTTTTTCTCAACTTGCCATTTGCCACTTATAAGGGTGAGATTGTATGGGTTCTTGTGTAATTATTTTCCTTTATGGTCAGGTGTGGGATATCTTATGTTCGGCTGGCAGTTTTGGTATTTTTGGGCTTCTTGCTTGGCATTGACTTGTCCCATGAAGATTCATGCTGGGCTTATAGGTTTATTATCACGGTAGATGGATACCTTGGTTTCCTTTGGATATTTTGAGGATTGCTTTGGTATCGGATCTTCTATGTCAATCTTTTAATTTCGTGGTTGGACTCTATTGAAATACATTGAGTCTGATTTTCTGCTTTTTTGGTAATCATTTCTCTTTATGGTTAGATATGGGTAACTTTTCCATGAGCTTTTGTTTCACATTATGTAGAGTTGGTCCTTCTATGGAATCATTTTGTTCTACGGGTACCCTGTTGGTTAGGCAGTTGCTTTAATGATTGGGTCTATTGTAAAGATATGAGGGAATTATTTTCATCTTTTCGTATGAGTTCTCTTGCTTGGCAGTTTCTCTCATGATGTTGAGTTAATCATACATCGGTTATCCTTTTCTCTGTTATATTCCAGATGAGGGACAGGTTATTCCATCCTTCTCTGCTTATTATATGGATGGGCATATGTTTGCTAACTATTATTGTGTTGTCAGGACTGCTTTTACTTGGTTCCCTAATGGTTGTGGGTTTGTTCTCTGCAAGGCCTTGGAGTCATGCAGTGCATAGACAGTTTGGTCCCTTTTGGGTGATGACAGTGTTTTTGTGGACATGGTGGTCTCATTTTGGGGTGCCATCTTCTTCACTGATTCCTATAAGCTTTTTCCAAGCTTCCTTTATATCTAATGCGATTGATATTGTAATCAGGGGTTGTATCTGGGTTGCCTATGGGCTTTTGTAATGGGTAAATAGGCTTTTGTTTTTTGAGCAATACTGAAGGGCTTTCTTACTGGTTATTTCCCTTCAGTTCTCATTGAACTAGACACCATGTAAAAAATATAAAGATTTAATATAATTTCAGTGGTTCATCCACTTTTATCAAAAAAAATTTAAAATATATAGAAAATATTTTAGAATAATATTTATGATTTAAAATCATAAAATAATTTTCCTTCAACATTCATACTATTAGAAATTGTAAATCAATTTCATTTTAAATTTAATAAATATTTTATCTATTTACCTATGCTTGATTACTCAATATTAAAAATAAACCCTTTTCAATATAATAATCATTATTGCATATGTTGACTATCTGCATAATTGTCATGATGAAGAATGTTGATAAAAAACTTTGCACGCTTCAACGAGATGTATTTTCAACTAGATATGTTCATATATACAAGATATGCAATTATTAAATTGAAATATGGTGAAGGAAAATATAATTATTAAATTGAAAATAATGAACGCAATTGCTACATAGCATTTAGACGTGTCAGAAAATTGTTACCTGGACTACGTACCTTTAAGAAGTGTGTATTCGACAAATTTTGTCGGCACGTAGGAGATTAAACAAGGTATTCTGTAAAATAGGAATTGTATGCTGTCATTTCTGTATAAAAAGATGTATTGAAAAATAGCACTTTGTTTTCTATATTTTTAAATTAAGGATTTGTGTACAAATTTTTGCATTCTTTCTTGAAGACAATATTTTCAACCGTTATTACAAAAGATACCAAAGAGTTAATAGGAGAAATAGTGTGTTTTATAAAGTAAATTGTTTATTATTAGTTCCTGCTGTTCCTGCTGCCTGAGGGAAGGATTCAAAATTAAACGGTGATTAAACTATATTGCAGCAACCAATTAGAATTCAGTAGAATTCAGTATTTTCTAAGATTTGTTTTCTATACAGCAGTTCCTCTACTGAAGTTCCATATATTTTAAGGCAATTATTACTTTAAAACATTTTGGCACAATATTATTGGGCCGTATTTGCAGTTGCAGGATGTCAGGCAAGCTTTATATGCTCCCGATGCGAGAGAACGCACATCTCTCAAGAGTCTGCTCTGGGCTTTGCAGGACTGCAGACATTTCAAGGTGATGGGTTTTTGGTATTGGAGATAAATTGATGGGTGACAACCTTATTGGTTTTTGAAATTGATAATAATGGTTGTGTTCATATCATATGAATTGGTTGATTTCTACTTGCTTCTTCTTTATTTGGTTGATAAAAGTGCTTAGATGAGATTATAATTAGATTATTCTCTATATGATTAACATTTTGAAGATACAATTTATCCTATTATCTAATATTAAATTATTTACATATTACCTTTAATCTTTCATATAAATCACTATATCTTAAATTACATTGCATAAAATAAATAATTCTTATTTTAAAAATATTTATAAAACCAAATAGATCTTAATACACACAATAATCATATTCAGTACATTACCTCCATCATATCTATCTATGTTAGATTTCAATACAACTAACACATAATCCTTATACTCATTAGCACTTGAGTTAAAAATAAAAAGACTTCCGAAGAAGGATATTGTAGCCTTATATCACCTTTCATAGTTGATGGGTTCCAACAAACTCCCCATAACAAAATTAGACGGTATGGACATTCTTAAAAGTCTTATTCAAATTGCTCAGATGACTGATCAAGATCCTAAAGAGTAAATGCCATTCTATTGTATGAATCAATCTCACAAGATGTCAATGTCATCCATGCTAAGCACATTCGTTGCTCAAGGAAATTTCAGCCACAGAATATAGCATAGAAAAGACTTTCAAGTCGATTTGAGCAAGATCAACAAAAATGCAGTGTACCCATTGCCGAGGAAATAAAATCTATTGGATTAATGTACCCATTCCCAATGGCTTGACTGTTGGAAGAACCAAATCTGGGGTGGATTAATGTAGCGCAAAAGTTAAAGTAGGACAACTTAATGTCACTATGCTTCCTGCGCCAACCGACTGTGGATTGTGAAAGGGAAGTTCACCCACTCCTTCGATGTTGATTTCCTTGGCTTTTAGACATCTTATTGGACAAAAATCAAATGTTGTTGAATGCACGTATAATTGGAAGAAAAATATTATCTGGTTGTTTTCTTCAAATTCACACAAATCTGGTGGTTGTGTTTTTATTGAATCTCTATTGTTGAGTTCAAAATTGCCAGAGAATCGTTTTCTGGATAACCTCACCAAAGCGGAGGTAAGAGACCAAAATTTTTTAGTCATTGATTTAAAAAAAATTGTACTGAGAAATAGTGTTTTGTTTTTCAATTTTAAATTTTCTTAAATTCAAAATCTTTATACAGAGTTTTATTCTGCTTTTATGGAGGTAATATTCTTAGCAAGTTATTTCAAAGGATATCAAGAAGTTAATGTTGGATAACTAGCATATGTACCTTAAATTTTAATTTAATTAGATAAAATACGCCAGAGATATCCTTTTTGAGGCGCCTATTTGACTTTAAGGTATAAAATTGATTAAACATAGGCACCTGGAGAAAGATATCTCTAGAAATATATGAAATGTAATATATCTATTTAGATTGTTTCTTATAATATATATGTCTTGCAAGGTCAAAGCAAATACTAAAATCTAAGACATTAAACTTTATTTAATGATAATATAAAAATTTATTTAATTGCGAGTATTATGGTTATGGTTAGCATTAGGGTTAAGGTTAGTGTTATTGTCAAGGTTAAGGTTTACATCATGGTTTGGGTTAGGTTTATGATTAGGGTTAGGGTTTATCGTTAGAGTTATGATAATGGTTAGGGTTTATATCATGGTTAGGGGTAGCATCAACGTTAGGGTTTAGGGTTTAGGATTACAATTAGGATTATGGTTAGGGTCAGGGTTAGGGTTATGGTTACGATTTAATATTAAGGTTAAATTTATGGTTATGGTTAAGGTTTAGTGTCAAGCTTATAATTATGTTTAGGATTTACATCAAAGTTAGGGTTAGGGTAAGCATACTTACAATTATGGTTAGGGTTGAATTATAACAAGGGGTATCGTTAAGATTAGGATTTGGTTTATGGTTGTGTTTTGGATCAGGGTTAAGCTTAGTATTATGGTCAGGGTTAAGGTTTATATCATGGTTAGGGTTATGATTATGATAATGGTTAGGGTGTATATCATGGTTAGGGTTAGCATCAAGGTTAGGGTTTGGTTTTGGTTTACGATCATGGTTAGGGTTAAGGTTTATGATTACAATTAGGATTATGGTTAGGGTTAACGTTTAGTGTTAAGGAACTTGAGTTTATGGATAGTGTTTAGTGTCAGGGTTACAACTAGGTTTAGCATTTACATCGAAGTTAGGATTAGAATTAGGGTTATGGTTCAATCACATTAAGGTCAGGGTTAAATTAGTATTAAAGTTCAATTAGGATTAGGGTTTGGGCTGCATTAAGGTTAGGAATAGATTAGGATTAAAGTTCAATTTGGGTTAGGGTTAAGTTTAGGGCAAGATTATTGTTAGGGTTAGGGTTTAGGTTTAGGGTTAGGTTAGAGTTACGATTAGGGTTAGGGTTAAGATTATGATAAGGGTTATGGTTAAGTTTATTGTTTACATCATGGTTGGCTTTAAGGTTAGGTCTATGATTATGGTTAGGCTTAGGGTTAGGGTGAAAATTAGGATTATGGCTATAGCGTTAGGATTTACATCAAGCTAGGGTTAGGGTTAAGGTTAGGGTTAGGGTTAAGATCAAGGTTCGGATTCAGGTTAGGGTCATTATTAACATCATGGTTAGAGTTAGGTTTAGGCTTAAGGTTAGGGTGAGGATTATGGTTAGCATTAAGGTTTATATTAAGGATAGGGCTAGGGTTTGGGTTTGGGTTAGGGTTAGGATTTGAATTATGGATAGGATTTGCTCTTACGATTAGCGATAGGGTTAGGGTTTGTGTTAGGGTTAGGGTTATGGCTAGGATTAGGCTTTAGGGTTAGGACTAAGTATTATTTTTAGGGTTAGGGTTATAATTATAATTAGGTTTAAAGATTATAATTAAAATTTGAGGGTTATAATTAGGGTTATGGTTAGGTTAGGGTTAGGGTTTAGTGTTATGGTTAGAATTATGGTTATGGTTAGGATGGGTGTTAGGGTTAGAATTAGGGTTAGGGTTATAATTATAATTAGGATCAAGGTTATGGTAAGGATTATAATTAGGGTTAGGGTTAAAGATGATAATTAAAATTAGTGTTAGAATTAGGATTAGGGTTAGGGTTATAATAATAATTAGGGTCAAGGTTATGGTTAGGATTATAATTAGGGTTAGGGTTATGATTGGGATTAGTCTTAGTGATTTTAATTAGGGTTAGGGTTAAAGATTATAATTAGTGATTATAATTAAAATTCGGGTTAGGGTTAGGGTTAAAATTATAATTAGGATTAGGGTTAGGGTTTGAGTTAGAATTAGGGTTAGGGTTAGAATAGGGTTAGGATTAGGTTTTCGATTAGATATATAGTTAGGTTTAGGGTCATTAACAGGTTAGGGTCAAGATTAGAGGGACTCATAGTATTATAGATAAAATAATAGTTATAATTGGTTTTAGTTAATGATTAGGGTTATTATCATAGGATAATGCTTGGCGTAAGGATTGAGGTTCAATTAGAATCAGTGTGAGGGTTAGGGATAGGGTTTAATAAGGATTAGGGTTAGTATTATAACTAAATTAATATTAGAGTTAGTGTTATGATGAGCTAGGATTTAAGGATAAATCATGCTGTTAGGTTTAGGGCTATATAATAAGGCTTGGTTTCAAGGTTATCTTTAGGATTTAATTAGCGTTATGGGTTATGTTAGCATAAAGTTTGGGGATAAGGTCAAGGTTAGGTTTATGATTCAAGTTCAAAATAGGGTTGAGTAATTATGGTTAGGGTTAAATTTTAGAGGTCAATTAGGGCTATGATTCAATTACATTAGGGCTAGGTTTAAACTAGGATTAGGGCTAGTGCTTAATTATGGTTAGATTAGGGTTCAAGTTGTGGTTAGGGCTTAATTTTAGGGTTATAGTGAAACTAGTTATGTTTAGGTTTCAATTATGGTACAATTAGGTTATCAGTAGGGTTCAATTAAGTATAGATTAGGAATATTATCAAGGTTAGGGTTTGATTATCATATGGGTTTAATTATAGTTAGGGTTAGTGTTATATTTCAATTTGGGTTAGATTGAGGGTTATGATTCAATTACATTAGGGTTAGGTTTAAATTGTGATTAGAGTTCAATTAGGTTATTGTTTTGGGGTAAAATCCAATTAGGATTAGGTTTCAAACCAATATATTTATATTATTTTGTATTAGGTTTCTAGTTAGAGATATAGTTAGGCTTAGAGTTATTATTAGGTTAGGCTTAAGGTTAGGGTTAGGGTTAGGGTTAAGATTGTAGTTAGAGATATTATTAGAGATAGAATAACAATTATGATAGGTTTTTGTTCAAGATTGAGATCAGGGTTACTATCATTGTTAGCTTTAGGGTTTAGGGTTATGGTTAGGATTATTGGTAGGGTTAGAGTTTACATCATGCTTAGGGTTAGGGTTAGGGATATGGGTATGGTTAGGGTTAGGGTTTAGGGTTAGGGTTAGGATTTAGGGTTAGGGTTATGGCTTAATATTATGATGAGGGTTATGGTTAGGATTAGTATTATGGTTAGGGTTTATATCAAGGTTAGGGTTAGGGGTGGATTACAATTAGGGTTTACATCATGACTAGGATTAGAGTGAATATTTTAGTGAATATTATTGGTAGGTTTAGAGTTTACATCACAGGTAAGGTTAGGGGTAGGATTAGGATAATGATTAGGGTTTAGGGTTATGGTTAAAATATTTCTTTAAAATTATGATAAAAGAATTAAGCTTGTTCATTTTCAAAAAATCAAGCAATGATACTAGTTGTTTGACACTTTAAACAAATTATGTTATATTGGCTTTATGATATTGCAACAAACTTTTTTTCATGATTCTACAAATGCACACCAATACTTACAAACCCATTTTCTTAAGAATTTGCTCCGCCATTGGGAAATAAAATATGAATGAAGTTTTCTTAACTCAAGATTTTTTATTATGGAGTGAGAAAAAAGAATAGTGAACTTCTGGGAACTTAGAAGATAGATGTTATATGATCTAAAGTCTTGAAAAACTTTCCTAGTATACTCTCTATGTTCATTGTCAAATATCAAAAGGAAATAATATTTTTATAATTGATTTTTGATATTTACAATTGTCATTATCTAAATAACAAAATTACAGCCTTCTGCAAAATGGAATTGCACTCTGTCACATTTTCTAAAACATGACCTTGAAGTTAAGTCATGCGAAATAACAAAAATTTAAAATTAGAAAAACTTATTATGCTATAAAGCACAGTCAACGGACTGTAAAAGAAGTGAAAAATGAAATAGTCAGAAGCAACTTTAAATTTATCTCCAGCAATACTGCCTTACTATTTTTTGAAATGGACTACATTAACAGCCAACCATTTTGCAGTTTGTGATGCTGTAAAACCACTTCCTGTGGTTACTAACAGCATCATTAATTACCGTCTCATGATAATACATGTTCGAAACCCAACAGATATATTCAAATTTTTTTAATAAATACATATATACCTTTTGAAATACAGAGCAAACATTGCATAGACGACGCTAAAAAGTAAAAGATGAACACAACCATAATGTATTAAGAGATAATTAGCGAGTACGAGCTATTTAGATCTGGAAAGGCACATTCGGCGTGGATTGAGTGTAATTAAATCTGGACAAATCTTGGCAATATTGGTATATGAGAGAGCTAATCTTATATAAAGGTTTTACGATGAAATGAATTCCTCAATTAACATGCAAACCCTATCAAAAAAGCTGAAAACAAGTTACAAATCCAAGATCAAACAAAAGTCAAACCCTTTGTTAGTGCTGTAAACTTTTTCAGAAAATAAAACACGGTAACCACTTTGAAAAAGTAAATATACAATTTATGTATGACAATATCATGGATGAAAATATCAAATTCCTTTAGTGATTGGGATCCTGTTTAAGAAACCTACATCTATAGACTGTCAGACGAGCAGGTGTTTCTAACACTCAACCATCTATTAATGCACTCCTCATGATAGAGATGCTCGCAAGTTACCTAGTTGTTTGGCTTTTGATCCCAAAGCAATCCTGTCATGTGATTAGTATACTCTAAATTTTAGCCTGGGACGGAATGCATGAAATTTAACAGATATAATTGAGAGCAGAGTTTTTATCTTTATTCTTGATAAGATATCTACAAAAAAAAGCAATCCTGTCATGTGATTAGTATACTCTAAATTTTAGCCTGGGACGGAATGCATGAAATTTAACAGATATAATTGAGAGCAGAGTTTTTATCTTTATTCTTGATAAGATATCTACAAAAAAAATAAAATTTTAATGTCTAAAAAATGCAGGCGGTTTTGTTAGTTTGTTAGTCTGCTAGTTTGGACAGCTGTTTGTCCACTTGCTAAATAATTAGTAAATAATTGTTTGCTAACAAATGTAGTTAGAGTTCAAACAATTCTTATTAATTATTTGACTCTTTTTAGAAACTTCTAGCAACCAATTTGGTTAGGGTTGTTTAGTTGTTTTTAATCTCAGCCGTTGATTGAGAATTAATCTTGGCTATTGGTTTTCCAACAGAGTAGTATATAAGGGGGTCAGGAGGTATTTGGAAAACAATGTATGAATGAATGAATTGTGTGAAGAACTTGCAGTGTTAGCAAGTAGTCTTGCAATGTTAGCAAGGCCGCAATGATAGCGCTGGGATAGTAGCGGGGTGGAATCTCAGTAGGAGAAATTGGGAGGTCGTCGAAGCTCTGCCAATAATAGGCAAGCAGTATTTGTATCTCTTAATTTGCTGAAGTTTTAATATAGTTCTCATCCACAGTACTGGTTTTCCCTTAGGGGTTTTTCTAGGGACAATTGTCCGAAAATATTGTGTTCATTGTGTTGCGCATTTATATGAGTTTGTGAAATTATAGTTGTGTTATTTTCCAATATTTGTTGCTCAAATAATCTATCAAAGATAGGAGGATAATAATCAGTAATTGTAATAGATTTTTCACATGGTATCAGAGCTAAGTTAAGGGTAGAAGAGATTTACCCTAGGCGAAGGAAACTGAGGGTTTATAAAACCTAATTTAACCTCTTTAGAATTTTTATTTTCTTTAACCTTTGAGATGGCCTTAGTTGGTTTAAGAGATCAGGACAGATTGGATGGAGCCTCTAATTTTGGTGTCTGGAAAGCCTGAATTTCTTTATTGCTAGAAGAGAATGGTATCAAAGAATATGTTACCACTATTGTGACTGTACCTTCAGATGCAACACATCTTGCAGCATACAAGAAGGATGATTCCAAGGTAAGGAGGCTAATCCTTGATGGTGTCAAGGACCATATAGTTCCACATATTGCAAAGTTAGATACTGCAAAGAAGATGTGGGATGCCATTCTAAATCTGTACCAGAATGCTACCACTAATCGAAAGCTTATTCTCAAAGAAAAGATGAGGAATACCCGAATGAATAAGGGAGAAGACGTGACGAATTACCTCACCAGACTCAGACTTGTCAAGGATGAGTTAGTGGCTGTTGGAGATAAACCAAGTGATGATGAACTGGTACGGATAGCCCTAAATGGGTTTTCTAAGAAGTGGGATGTCTTTGTTCAAGTTGTGAATGGATGAGACACCTTACCAAGTTGGGATCAACTTTGGAGTGAGTTCACTCAGTAGGAGCTTAGACTAAGCGTTGTCAATGGAGCCAACAATAAGAGTCATAAAAGCGAGGCAGAACAAGAGAACATTACCCTAGCGAGTAAAGGAAAAGCAAAGAAGGGGTCCAGCAAAGGATCAAATCCACAAGGTGAGAAGAAGAAGAAAGACTTGTTGAAGATCAAGTGCTACGGCTGTCATGAGTTTGGCCACTATGTCAGTGATTGCCCAGAAAGGAAGAAGAATGACAAGAAAGCCAAGAAGCAAGTTGCAGCTTCAGCAAGTGCATATGAGCTCTCGAATAGAATGGAAGATGAGTTTGCACTCATAGCGTGTATGGTTAGCTCAACCTCACAGAGTGTTTGGTACATAGATAGTGCAGCGTCATTTCATATGACAGGAGTTAGAGATTACTTCTCTAGTTATAAGGAGGAGAGCACCAGAATCCAAATCTCTATGGGAAACATGTCCAAACTCAACTCGGTTGGGAAAGGGACTATTCAGTTTCAGAGGGAGAATGGTAAGATGATTCCTCTTCATGATGTGTTGCATGTTTCCGGCTTAGGGATGAATTTGATTTCTATATCTGTCCTTCAGGACAAAGGGTACAATGTACTCTTTAGATGGGCACATGTATTGATTAAGCATAAGAATTGGAGATCACCCATAGCTATTGGAGTTAGGAGCGGTCGACTTTATAGGTTGCAGCTTGATACTCCTAAGGTACTCACAAACAGCAGTAATCCTAGAGATCTTGGAGAGCTATGGCATAGGAGGATGGGCCATATACATCATGGAGCACTTAAATTGCTTCAGGAGACTCTGACAGGTGTTCTAGAGGTGAGCACAAAGCATGATGATGTATGTAAGGGATGTGTGTTGGGGAAGTTTGTGAAAGCATCTTTTCCAAGGAGTGACACTCAATCTGAGAGTGTTCTTGTTCTAGTACATTCAGATGTATGTGGACCAATGTCGATGAAATCTCTCAGAGGATATGAGTACTTTGTTACATTTATTGACAATTTCTCCAAGAAGACCTGGATGTACTTCTTGAAGACCAAGGATGAGGTTTTTAGTTGCTTCCAAGAGTTCAAAGCTATTGTGGAGAATTCGACAAGAAAGAAGATAAAGGTTCTTCAGTCAGACAATGGAGGCGAGTACAAAGGGAATGAATTCCAAGAGTTTTGTACCAAGGAAGGAATCAAGAGAGAGTGGACTGTTCCTTACAACCCGCAATAGAATGGGGTTGCTGAGAGGAAGAATCGGTCCATATCGAAGGTAGCAAGGGCTATGCTACATGATCAAGACCTGCCCCGTTACTTATGGGCAGAAGCATGCAGTACAACAGTATACATACAAAATAGAGTTCCACATAAGGTATTGGAGAAGATGACACCAGAGGAAGCATTCACTGGGAAGAAGCCAGATGTCAGTCACTTCAATATCTTTGGGAGTTTGGCATATTGCCATATTCCTAAGGATACATGTACCAAGTTACATTAGACTATAGAGAAGGGGTACTTTGTGGGGTATAGTGAAACCTCAAAGGCATATCAGATATTTATTCCAGGGACCAGGAGGATTATAGTCAGGCGTGATGTCAAGTTCATGGAGGACAAGGCAGTTAGAAGGTCTAGAGATTTGCCAGTAGATGATCCAAGTGAGCAACCAACAAAAGCTCCAAGGATAGCTCAATCGAGTCAAGGGTAGCAAAGCTCTAGTACAGTTACTAGTACAAGCATAGGCTTAGGAGGTGAGAGTTCTCAGAGTATGGACCAACAGGTGCAAGAAGAGATGCATCAAGAAGACATGGAGATTGATATTTCATCTTCTACAGTTGGCAGCAACAACCGTAAGGTTCAGCAGACACAAAGAAATACTCAGGAGTTAGTGGGTACTCCTAGGAGGAGTAGTAGACAACGGAAACAACCACTCAAGTTTGATGACTATGTTGCATTAGTTAGTCAGTTGGTAGATAGTGAACCTTCTAGCTATCAAGAGGCTGCACAACATCAGGTGTGGCAAGATGCAATGGTTGAGGAGTATACCTCAATAGTGCAGAACGGTGTGTGGGAAGTAGTTCCTAGACCAACAAATAGGGCTATGGTTGGATCACGTTGGATCTATAAGATCAAGCACGGTGTAGATGGTAGCATTGAGAAATACAAGGCAAGGTTTGTGGCAAAAGGGTTCTCTCAGAAGGAGGGAATAGACTATGAGGATACATTTTCTCCAATTTCCAGGTATACTTCTATACGAGTTGTAATCTCAATTTCAACACAAATGGCATGGTAGATCCATCAAATGGATGTCAAGACAGCTTTCCTCAATGGTGAGTTGAAAGATGAGGTATACATAGAACAACCAGAAGGCTTTGTAGCACACAGCAAAGAGACCCACATGTGTAGATTAAAGAAAGCTTTGTATGGACTCAAGCAGGCTCCCAGAGCGTGGTATGAGCGCATTGATAGTTACTTGCAGGAAATTGGCTTTGTGAAGAGTGAGGCAGATGCTAATCTCTACTACTTGGTGGTTGGGGGTGAGATTCTCATTCTTGTTCTATATGTGGACGACTTGTTTCTAACAGGTTCACCAGGGCTCATAGAAGAGTGCAAGAGGGACCTTGTAGTAGAGTTCGAGATGAAGGATTTGGGACTTATGCACTACTTTCTAGGCATGGAGGTATGGCAGACAGATGGAGAGATTTTCCGTGGACAAGGAAAATATTGCATTGAAATCTTGAAAAGGTTTAGAATGGAAGATTGCAAAGCCATGTCTACACCTATGATCATGAACTGGAGGAAGGTAGATACATCCAAGGAGAAGGATGTAGATCCCACATTATTCAAGAAGTTGATTGGTTCTCTCATGTATTTGGTCAACACCAGGCCAGATATAGCTTTTACGGTTAACTCTCTTAGTCAGTTCATGGTTGAACCAAAAGGAGTGCATTGGACAATGGCAAAGTATGTGATACGTTATTTGTGAGGTACAATCAAGTATGGGATTAGATATGCTCAAGGTGAAGGAATCAGGTTGATGGGCTATACTAACACAGATTGGGTAGGCAGTACAACAAACAAGAGGAGCACTTTAGGGTGTTGTTTCAGTCTGGGATCAGGAGTTGTCTCTTGGTTCAGCAGGAAGCAGAAGTCTGTGGCTCTGAGTTCTGCAGAGTTAGAATACATAGCAGCTAGCATGGCGACATGTGAATCTATATGGCTTCGAAAGTTGCTAGTAGCCTTGTTTGGTCAGAAGGTGGAGACTATAGTGATACACTGTGACAATCAGAGTTGCATTAAGTTGACTAAGAATCCGGTGTTTCATGATAGGTCGAAACATATAGACATAAGGTATCACTTCATCAGAGATTGTGTACAGTGTGGAGCTATTCAGCTACAGTTTATACCTACAGATCATTAGGTAGCAAACATTCTGACAAAGGCATTGGGGAAGGCAAAATTTATCTTCTTCAGAGAGAAGTTGGGTGTCATGCAGAATAGCTTCCTCGCTAAGAGGGAGTGTTAATTTGCTAGTTTGTTAGCTTGGACAACTATTTGTCCATTTGCTAAATAATTAGTAAATAATTGTTTGCTAACAAATGTAGTTAGAGTTCAAACAATCTTATTAATTATTTGACTCTTTTTAGAAACTTCTAGCAACCAATTTGGTTAGGGTTGTTTAGTTGTTTTTAATCTCAGTCGTTGATTCAGAATTAATCTTGGCCATTGGTTTCCCAATGAGAGTAGTATATAAGGGGGTCAGGGGGCATTTGGAAAACAATGTATGAATGAATGAATTTTGTGAAGAACTTGCAGTGATAGCGCTGGGATAGTAGCAGGGTGGAATCTTAGTAGGAGAAATTGGGAGGTCGTCGAAGCTCTACCAGTAACAGGAAAGTAGTATTTGTATCTCTTAATTTGCTGAAGTTTTAATATAGTTCTCATCTGCAGTACTGGTTTTCCCTTAGGGGTTTTTCCAGGGACAATTGTCTGAAAATATTGTGTTCATTGTGTTGCGCATTTATATGAGTTTGTGAAATTACAGTTATGTTATTTTCCAATATTTGTTGCTCAAATAATCTATCATAGATAGGAGGATAATAATCAATAATTGTAATAGATTTTTCATAGGTTTTACTAAGGTTTTTAATATGGACTATTATATATCAATAAGCATTTTGGATTGATATTAAAACCTATATGCATGACTATTCCGAGGATATAGTTGTCAATAAGGCTGTAGTCACATATTTGGAAGGTGTTGTTGGGCAAGAGGGTAGTTAGAACAAGACTAATGAATGGGCTCAGAGGCAAAATCACAACTACGCAGATTCAAGTTCAACTTCTGCATCAAATGAAATTGAATCTTGGCCTTCGCATGTGAACACCGAATCAAATAATATTAAAATCCTCCTCACCAATAATGCGATGACTGTAATCTCCCGGGTTGCAAACAAATCAATTGCAGAATATTAGAGATAGAGGAACACAATGGTTTCATTTAAAGATAATAACCATGATGGTTATAGTGGAAGCGAGTCCTCAAAGCTATATATGTAGCGGTAAATTCAATCTTTTCAACTTCCTTCTAACTTTCATGATTATCCGTTACATCCTTCATTTGAATCGTTTAAGTATTGAATGTGTCTTGTGCGTTTGGAGCATGCAATTTGTAAATGCTACATAAAATTTGATTCGAATTGTATTGAATCTGTGTTTGGAGCATACAATGTAACGGGTGTAGAATCTTTAGTGTGTACATGGATGGGCAATCTCCACCCCAGACATTTCAAGGTGACGAGGTTGCAGATAACAAATACAGGAGGTTGCAGGTCAAATGGACAATTGACATTAAGGGTTTTATATTTGATGCATGCAAAGAGAGGTGGACTGTGTTGGATTTTATTCTCTCCCACTATTCATTACTCTTCCCTCATGTTTTTGGTTGTAGTAGCATGTATAAGGGGATGCGATAGGGTTAAGTGGCAGTGAAGCTCCCCACCACCACCCAAGGCAATGATGTACAAGCTCATGGACCTCTCTCTTACCATGCTCATTCTAAACAACAATAATTTAAATGATGCCACGAAATAATACTTGTAAGTAATTTCTTTGTGTTTAAATAGGGCAATGTTTTCGCTTTGGTTTTGTATGTCCTCACAATAAGAAAGGCAGTTGCAGGGCCGTGAAAACAAAGTTTTTGACTATAACTTGGAACACATGGCCATCAAATTGTTGACCAACTAACCTAGATGCAAGAAATCTTCCCATAATTACATAGGAAATTCAATCTAATTTTGTAATCTTGCTAATATCACATACTCAGTTTTTGACAGCATTGGCTAAAGATCTCCAGGTTGTATAAATTATGAGCATATTTAAAGGATTATCTTCATATCTTAGATGTGTCATAGGATCTGAGAATTTATTCTGCAAGAAGATTCACAACACAAGCCTAAAAACACTCATGGCAACACTATAAGTATAACCAATCCATTCTATTTTATTCTACTTCGTGGTCACGCAAACATTCATATTCTCATTTTTAACTTAAATTTAAGTTTCATCAATAGTAAGCATTAGTTTCATTGGATTGCAGAGATGTAATTCCTCCAGGTCTCTATTCTAAATTAGAGCCCCCTACATTGTTTGATGAAACCACAAGATAAAGTTGGCATTGCAATCAATGTTTGGTTGATTTTGTGGGTTTGATAAATAAGATTTCAATACATGGGGTTTCCTAAAAATGTGAAGAGGCAATGTAAGTTATTTTGTTAAAATTTGTAAAGAATTCGTAAATTTAGGAACAAATAGAAAGGATTTATATTGATGCCTTTAGGGTTTCAACTTCACAGCAAAACAATCATGCCTAGGGGAAATAAAATCGTATATCCTGCAACAAGTTCTTTGCGAGTCTCAAATGGAGGTTAATTCTGCGATTTCTCAAGGTATTACGACCATGGGGCTGTTTCCTCTACACGCTTTAGGGTTTGAATGGGAAAATTCCAAGCCTCCTGCCAAAGAGCTAATGATTTTCTACAATGATGAAATGAAAGTCTTCCCTGATGTTTCTCCTAAAAGAGTAAGCATTTTGTTCATGTTTGATCCAATATTGTCCTCCATAAGTGAAACAGAGGGTTTAAAAACCATTAAAACATGTCAAATTCCCAATCTTCTAACCAATAGTTTATTTCTTCAATAGGCAAAAAGTATAATGAAGCTAGCCTGAGAAATGGAAATATTATACAATCAAATGAGGTTTCATCTTCTTCCACCACTGCTTCGAATTCCCTACCTTTACCCATAGGATTAAGAAAAAATGTTACAAATCCTGAAGAATTTTTGGCCGGAGCAAATCAAACCCCATTTCATGCAAGCAAGTTCTAAAATCAGATTTGTAATATCTACACAGTGGAAGAAAATTGGATTTGTAATATTTACACTAGAAGAAACTTAGATTTGAAATATTTACACTAAAACAATTTCTGTGTACAGTAATAATGAAAAACTTTGTTTTGTAGAACTTCTGATTGTAGAGATAATTAGAGCCCTTAGAAAATTGTAATGATTATTCTCTATGGAATCAAACATTTTTCCACTTGAATTATTTGATTATAACAAGGAAATAGAAAGGAATTTATTTATTTTTCATTGGCATAGATTGCAAACTTTTTCTATTTAATATACATATTACATGACGAACTTGATTAACTACTAATCAGATGAACTTGATTAACTATTACTGTCGACTTATTTTAGAACTCTATTTACCTATTGTTTCAAATGAACTTGATTAACTACTAGTGTTGACTTATTTTAGAGCTATATTTACCTATTGTTTCAGATGAACTTGATTAACTACTAGTGTCAACTTATTTCAGAACCTGTTGTTTTATTGTCTAAAGACTAGATACAAAACCTTTTGCAGATGAATGACAGGTCATACACCATGCCTATATATTGAAAAACATGGAAAAACGAAGTACAAGAATTAGAAACAAAGCTAGTATACAAAGGCCATAGGAAGAGATAAATTTGATTTTTTTGCTGATAAAAAAATATCTTTAATTGAATTTAATACAAATCGTAGTGTTTTTGAAGGACTTAGACAATAGAAATTTCCATTGAAGGAGCAAGGGGCAATTTGCATACAAGCAACCTATTGTACTTGGTATGCTACTACTTTAAATATAGGTAGTATCTACTTGGTGATTGGTATCAAACCTTTCATAGATTTTCTCTGTAGTCAAGGTTGAATTTTGGTGTCTTGGTAAATGTGGATCAGGATTTCAGCTTTGAGCTTCACTATCTCAAAATCCAATTAATGGAGAGACACTACTTGTGGTCAAATCGCTATTCTTCATTTAATTTCCTAGGCATGTATCAAGAGCAATTCTATAACTGTTCGTTGTGTTTATGTTTCTATTCTTAGATTTAAATTGCTTAACATCTCAAGACTCCCCCTTTTATTTGGCATTTTGCATTGGCTGTAATTATAGATTGCATGTACTAAGTATTTTTTCTATGGTCATGTGCTTTTTGGTAGAAGGTAGAACATTATAATGTATTGCCGCTTAATATTTGTCATTGGCTAGTTGCCATATCTCTCTAGGGTGAACCTACTATGTGGAACCTTTTTCTTTCCTTACAATTGTGAACTGGAATTATTATTAACATAGTAGCCAATAATTTTTTTTTATCTGTGCTTAAATGTGGTTTTCTAACTATTATTAAATAGCATTAATACTTGATCTAATAATAGCATTAATACTCGATCTTTGGCATATTGAATTGCTTATCAAATTGAATCCAAACATCTAGTTTCAGGATTGTTAGGATGTGGAGATATCACCATCTTAATAGCAAGTGATTAGAATCTCTTATTCACTGAATCAAACAAGTCCATAGCCTTTGTGTAATCTATTTTAATACCTCATTTCAGACAAAAAATTAATTGAATGCTGCCCCCTAGTATTCAATTTCACCCTCCTCTTCATACATATTTCAATAATAAAAGCAATAATATATTTGCAATGGAAAATTATGAGCAAAAGGGAGAGCTTTGGGTGCTAGGAATTATAGTACATGTCACATTCTGATTATTTGCAAAAACTTTCCCTTATCAATGTTGTTATTGCAACGTGTTTCATTATGTCTCATGGATTTTGAAGATGCAAAATTTTTATTGTTTTCTTGCTGAAATGACTCTATTGGCTATTGATTATTTGGATCATTTAAAAGCCTGGACAAACATGGAGTAATAAAAGAGGGATTGGCAAATGCAGATATTACTCTGGTTATCTATCAACGCTGTTACTTTGAACCCTTCACAGTACAAACGTAAATTCACATTACAAGTAGAATTGTTTTTGTTATCTCACAATACATTTTTTGTCTTCAAGGGAATATAAACCAGGTTAAGCACACCCTCTTCATGTCTAGGACTATCATGCCTGAACCTATATTTGAATGCTTTCTCTCAAGAGACTATCATACTTATTTGCTACTCCTATTACAAACTTGAGTACTATCACATGTTTTATTCTTCATTCTTCATTCTTCAAGATATTCATTCTCTTGCAGCAAACCATGTCACTTTTCTGAAGCCACTGATTATGTTCTGTCCATGACTATTGGTTTGCATTATTTCTGCATGGTGACCTTACATTTTTGTAGTCCTGTAATTGCAAATGACATTTAACTTATCATAATTATTTTTGTATTAACTTAACAATGGGCATACACAAAGACACAACTATCACTGTCATTATTTTTAAAGGACTATCATAGAATGATTTTTCTTCTTCTTGTCATTCTTCTAACTATTGATTCACCACACCAAATACCCACATTTCTTGTCTGCGATTGCTTGGTTGGAACTACGCTGCTTGCAGCTCTTGTTTTTATCACTGCTATTGCTTTTCAGAGAGTTCTATTGGAAATCCAAGAATTTGATTTGGCTTTTCTTTTCCTATTTTATTTGAGCTCAAAGTTGATAAAGAGAAAATATTATTACCATGTCTAATTATATTATATTTCTTATAACCAGCAGTTTCAAATGTCATAATACAAAGTAGAAATTTCCTTAGACTTTTGAATAACAATAGCTATTTGGACAATGAGTTCCATCGAGAGAAGAGTAATTTGTGGTTTCTACAACCTCTGTTGTCAGGTGTCTTTGTGGAAATTTTTATATTACTTGCTTCTAGTTTGACTAGGGAACCATTTCAACACAATCCTTAAGGATCACAGTGATTTATATTCTCCTTTGAGAGAAGATTGTCATTGACAAGTTTGAGAGAATTTCGTATTGTTTAACAATTCAATTAAACCATTAAAAAATGGTAGACCAAATAGATTTTTGCATTGGTTGCAAATAGAATAATATATTCAGTGCATGGACATAATTTTACAATGTTATATTTTTTTGTCTAATTATAAAACTATTATTTTTTCATTACGGGAATAACTTTCTATTAATAAAGAATGCGAATAAACAATTGTGAAGAAATGAAGAATTCAGAAGATAAACAAAATAAATGCATAACACGAGCTTTTAACATGGTTCACCAAAATGGCTACATCCACTTGAAATAGGGGAACTCTCTCATTAATCTTAGTTTTGAATAAAAATACATTACAACATCTTCTCCTATCTCCTAACTTAAAGTAAACATTACTCATTCAACTCTTAAAGACCTTTCAAATGAAAGTTGAAAGGTTACAAGACATGGAGGGAAAATAAGGAGAAACCATTGGGCTTCATATTTCCAACACTTTTCACCCAGCTAATTAATCCAATAGCTAATCTATTATATAAATTTTAATTTTCTAACAACCACTCCTTAAGATTTACATTATCAAAAAGAAAAATATTATACCTGCATTGACTTAACTTCTCTATCTAGGCAAATGTCCTAGTTATCCAACTCTCCATCAGCATCAATTGAAACTCCTCATGTTTGGGTAAACCTTTTGATTATCCAATATTTACCTATGAATTTGGACACACTTAATTATATGCAAGAAAATTACCAACTAACACTCAAATATCCATAGCCACTAGTTTGTCGATTCAACTCTCCACAAGACAATAAGTCAATAAGTTTGTGGATCCAACTGTCCACACACCAACAAATTAATGCATGGTCTATCTTGCCCTTGATGTGACTATAGATTAAATTGATACTCCTCATGCAATACATCATCTTTGAGAGAGAAGCTAGCTCAAGAAAATAAATATTTTCTCCTGCCCCCATTTCTTCCAATCTCCAATCTGTCTATGTTACTCTTCAACTACCAAACATCTTCAAAGACCACCTTAGGTCTAACATAGATGTAATGAGTAAAATAACTATATTTAGCCACAATTAAATGCAAATAATAGGTGTTGGGCTCAACTAAAAATGCATATCATCCTCTCTTACACACACACACTTCAAATTTGAATGTCTAACAATAGATAATCACACCAAACAATGAAATCAATATTTTAATTTTATTTGAAGGAAAATAATCACTCCCAATAATAATATTTATATACACAACAAGATTAAAATAACTCAACAATTAATTTTCATAGATCGTAATTAAATTCAAGACTAGATAATAATCATGGCATTATTTTGTTGCTCCATTTTCCACACCAAGATGCTAATTTTATCTTAATAAAACTACTAAAATATTTTTGGGTTTTATTATCCTTGACATTAGATTTTTAATATATTTTGAGTTTTTAAATTTCATTAGGAAATTGAAAAGATATAATTTTCATTAAACTTGCATTACGTTGCTATTAAGACAACATGTCAATAGATAATATAAACACCCAACAAATAGTTAAAAAAATCCTCTATGTATTCCAACATCTCATATGTCTACCTTTGTAGACTTTATCATTTTCTTATTCCATGGTTTGCCATTTTGGGTTTTCCTAATAGAAACTCTAATGGACTCCTTTGAATCACATCATGATAACCAAAAAATATTAAATCATGTTGTTAATTAAATATGCAATGCCTTCTTATATTGCTCAAGTTCTTTTTCCTACACAATCTTGCATATTTCAATACAACACCAGAAATGTCATATGTTCTTAATCACCCATTATTCAAATGTAGTACTTTAGCAAAGAATCAGCTTCCTCTTCGCATAGACAGTCCTCATAGATATTTAATTTCTTGTAATAGTTTCTTTCTTTTTACCAGAGAAAAAATATTTCTTGTTTTTTATATCATGTTAGAAAATGATAGAGCATACAAATTTTTGCACATATAAAACTATCACTACAAATCAGCATAATCTTACAATGCTACACTTTAGCTATTACAAAACTTTTATTTTTTTGGTTATAAGAATAACTTTCCATCCAAATAACTAACCTAATTTAACTAATTCAAAATATGTAAACCCTAATTTCCTAGCACTAAACTTATCCACGCAATCGTTTTAAATTCCTACAATACTCATCTTTAAACCCATTTCTACATGTTTTACCAAAACTATGAAACATATAAGATATATGAGGGTGGAATGCAATATTCCTTCAATTTTGATGCCTTTGGTACATATCTTAATAATAAGAGATAGATTATCTTCTATATGGTTTTCTATGTTGATTAGACTATTGATATGTGACGGGAATGTGATCCTAGGGCTATGCATGCATACGAAGATCTCAAATCTCCATGGATATTTATTACGTTCATGAATAGGCTTAGTTTTAGTTCTAAATAGGATAAATAAGTTGTTTGGGATTCTATCTTCCTTTTGTTGCAATAGAATTGAGATGAATATACGTATGATCGAGGTTTAATGATAATAAAATGCTGACTTCCACCAATGACAATAAATAACTAAAGAAAAATATAACACGGTAGACTAGATATAGAAATGAGACATAAAAAAAAAGCTTGGATCTAAAAAATGAGGTTGAATGTGCTAGATTGGTATACTGGGAACCTTATTTTTAGGACTGTGCTAATAGAAAGGATTAATTTCATAGTTAGGAGGTCCCACAAGTATGTCTCTTAGATATTTAAATAGAACTAGTGGCACATGTGTAGTTTGTAATAGTCTAAGCTTTCTTGCATATTCATTGTTTGTCATAACTTGTAACAATCTTCTTTATACTCCTATAATACTTTTCATATCAGATTTGAATTTGCAGACATAGAAAATGAAAAAAAAAGTTTATGCTATAAAGGGGCTTTCCTAAGTCAAACTCCATATTGGTGTTCCTACTTCCACAACAACTACTAGTCAATAAAAAGTTATCAATCAAGAAAAAAGCTCCCCTGCACAGTGTAAGAAAACACAAACTAAGGAAAAACTATGAATGAAGAAGTATGTGCCAAATGCAATGTCATATTCAACACAAATCAAACAAGACTGACCACCTTAAAACTCAAAGGTGAATATTGGCAGAAACTCTCTAGCTAGAAAGGGGAAGTAGAATTATTAGCTTAGATACTATGTTGGTGTCACCTAAGAATAGCAATCTGTAAACTAAATAACCTTCACAATGTAGAGAGAAGAAACACAAAGATGCTATTTCACCAATGAGAAAATAATGAAATTGAAATATCAAAAAATATACAAACACCTCGTATAAATAACAAAGGTGTGATGAGGTATGAACTAACTACCTACAACGAAAATTGAATGCAGTATGCACAATATTAAATGCAAAGTGACTAATATCTAACAATGAGATATGGCCCTATTATAAGGATAATCTAGAATAGCGCCACGACTAATTAAACTTAAGTCTTGTGAATGGGATAAAATCACATTCATATCAACACCTCTAACCATCTTGCATTCTACATCATAAAAGACCACTTGCACACTTGAATCTATTAGTTTTCTTGTAGATTATGAATTTCATGCGAACATAAAGATATTTAGAACACTATTAATTCCTTTTATTCTAACATTAGAAAACCTCATTCAAATTCTTTCATGATAAAAATATTTAAGTGACAATCATCACCAAAATACATATTACATCCATCAATTTCTTCAGATTCAAAAAATTAATCTCTATTAGAAAGGATAAGAAAAGATGCATCTAAATCGATTAACACCATATTCTTACCTACAAGGGTATTGACAACATGGACAATTGTCACCTTGGCCACCCTACAAACAACTTGCAATTACTTTAAGAGGACATGAATATTAATAAAATCGAGGACATGACTATTAATAAAATCGACAACAATCGATAGCACCGCACAAGTTGGTGAGTAAAATCCAAATGATAATAACCATAAGATGGCCCTATGATTTTCACGTGTTATAGGTGGCAATGGATTGTCCTTTAATACCAACGTGAGGGCTCATGACATTTTGTTGCCATCCTCATTGCTTGAACTCGCTCACTATAATGGACACATCGTATGTCTAGTTTCTAGTCGCTACCAAATGACATTTTTAGGCCCAGCGACAAAGCACAGGTTCAATATAGTTTCTAGGTTAGGACCCACAATGGGCTCATCTTAGTGGATGTTTGATTGGTCCCCGGGGAGGCATTTTATATTGTAGAGGATAGATATAGAGTATATATTCTTGCTTCATTGTTTCCCTTATCTACCTCAATGAAGAAAATGAGATGGTGAGGGATTTTGTCTAGGCACTTGTGAAAAATAATTTTATTAGGGGCTTGGAGGATGTGCTATATACTGTGTGACTAAGTGTTGTGATTCTGGTTGCCATGGATCTCTAGCGGGTGCGTGAGGATTGCAATGCAATGGCTTGGCATACCTTCCTGGCCAATTTTCAATAACATGCAAAGGTAGCTAAAGACTGCTCATTCTAAAAAAAATATCTTCTCTGCAAGAGTTGAACTCACATGACCTCTCCCACCAACATATTATTCTCATACCAATGTGATATCTATCTTATAATTTCAATTGGACGCTCTTTTCTTTTCCTTTGTCCAAATTCTTTCTACATTGGGATATGTTATTAGCAGTCTACATTCTTTGTCCCCTACGCAAAAGTAATACCCTTGAGATATGTTATTAGCAGTCTACATTGGGAACAGGTATGTGGCGGATGCATTACTCACAACATTATGCCTTATGCCTTTCTGTGAACATTATTGCTTTCTGTGTGAGCATTATGCACTGTTTTGAGCTTCCGTACTTTCTGTGCATGTATATCAAATTTTTACACAAACCTATTTCTGTTCTTGATTGACGTTACCTAATTCTGTTTTGGGCTTTCTCTGCCACCTTCAATTGTATTTTTTTTCTCTATCCTTTTCTCCCTCTTCGTCTGAGGATGTTGCCAACCAAGTGGACATCAAATACATTCTCTGAGATATGATCAATTATTGAATGGCCATTATTGTGTTGTGGAGAACCTGCCGACCGTGTTGTTTATACTTTGGCAGTCCAAATTCAATATTTAAATTTGTGACAGTCCCAATTCAATTTTTAAATTTGAGTGTAGTTTTAATAAGTTAATGAATTATTATTTGCAGTCCACCGTCATATTCTGTCGGTTTGAATAAGGAATCATTTTGGAATACATTAATAATAATAATAAAGATTTGAACAAGTCTTTACATATTTTGGATTTTTTTAATGAAGTTTTGTCATCCCAAATATTTCCAAGACTTATGTTATCTTTCAAAATAAGGAATATGAATGAGTATCATAAATAAATATATCTTCATGCCTATTATTTCTTCTATTTTTCCAACCAAATATGAATAACCATTACATGCATCTGTAAATGATCTAGATAGAATTTCATAAGTTGGAGCATCATTATAGTTTGAATAAGAAGACTTTTTTTTGACAATGCTAAAATTACAATAAAAAATAACTATCAAGTGAGTGGATAACAGTTCATATTTCATATCATCAAACTAAAATAATATCAATGTATATAGTTGCCTGAAGTATGGAACCTTTTAACTCTTTATCGTTAGTTATTATTTTTACTTCAGATTTATTTAAGTTAACTTTACAATTCATTTAGTTTAAAATATGTCATTGTATTTAATTTTATTTAATATCAAGTATGTTCATAGATCAATATAATGATAATTATATAACATATATAAACATAGTTCATATTAAATAAAATTATGAAAATTGTTTTGATATTTGAAAAATGATTTCATTTTTTTATAATTTATACAATGAAAATAAATTTATTGTAAAATTAATTGAACTCTACATTTTTATTAAAGTTGGAATTGAAAATTTATAGACATAAAAACCATATCTCCTTACATTAGGATTTTCTTATGTCACCTCCTTTTTTATTTTAATTAGATTAAAAATAACGAGATTGTCCTATTCAATATGTTATATTAGATAAATATCTATACCTTATTCTAAAGGTTCAATCTACATTTCATTGTACTTCATGTAGTAAATTCCTTAATCACTTTGATTATTTGAAGAAGAAGGTTGATTTTATCTCGCATCTGGGAAGTCACAGATTTTTTTGGCTAACAATACTAATTTTCTTTAGTTTTAACTTTATGAATATTTGACATCATAGTTATTTTAAATTAATATTATATATCAAAATTAGTACATTATATGCATAAGCTTCTCTTATATAGCTTTTGTAATCATGGTTTTTTTGGACTCAATTTGGTTAGTGATACTTGTTCACAAAATGGAGGTGAGTGTAGGAATGAAAGTGGAGGTGTGTAGTGAAGAGGAGGGATTCAGAGGAGCATGGTTTGAAGGAGCTATCATTGCATTTGGAAATGACAGTCATGACAAGAATACATTATTTTTTCAATATGAAAAATTTATTACAAATGATTCAAATGGGGAGGCACTAGTGGAGGAGCTATATTTGAAGAATATGACCCATTCCACCATACAAGAAGATTCCCATCAACTTCTCACTTGGCTTCACAGTCGAAGCATTTGGCACTGATTGTTGGTGGAGGGGTATTATTCAGAACAAATTTATATCACCTTTTGATGGGGAGACCTTTCAAATATACTTTCCTGGTACTTGTACTATGAAAGCTTATCCTAACATTGACCTACACCCTGCTCAAGAATGGATTGGAGGGTAATGGAAATAACTACAATGGGACCTTCAACAAATCTTTAAGTAAAGAGACCTTAAGAAAATAGGAAGCCAATGGTTAAAGAAAATATATTGGAATGTTTAGAAGAAAATTTGATGTAATATGTTTTTGTTAAAATTTTCTTTAATGACTATCAAACAAATCATTATAAGTTGATGCAAAATGTTGTGTTCAAATTTGCTTCAATGAAAATTGAGTAACATATTATTTGTTTATGTAATACATTGTGTTCAACTTTTCTTCAATTCCTATTAAATATTTTAGAAAACTCCTGCATTGCTTAATTGTTATTTATTTCAATAAAAAAATGAATATTAGCTGAAAAATATTTTCTTAAAGATACATATCAGTTGTTTTTTAAATTTCCACTAAGTGTTTTGGGATGTTACATATGCTATTAGAGCTACCAAGTTTGATAGTGAACCTTAGTCTCACCACAAAAAAAATTTAGTAGAAACTTAACATACACTATTGTGCTTCACAGGGTGCAGTTGTGATGAACAACTTGGAAGAAAGTTCGAAACCCCTTATGGGTTCACCTTTGGAAACTTTGGCTAAAGCATGACTATAGATTTTTTTCATTTCCCTTGAATACATAGACAATGGTTGAGGTGATTGAATGGCTTCGAAGAGAAAGATGTGATTGGCCAACTACCAACAAAGCAACATTCAAGGCATCCATTTTTAAGAAACTTGGAAATTGAAACTAAACCTGAGCTTAAGAAACCACCTGAGAAGGGTGAAACCACTATTGAGCCTATCAAACACCATGTAACTTCTCTCCATTATTAAGATGAATCCATCAGACGAAGTGATAGTGACTCCTAAATGAGAGTCTACAAAAATTTGTAACTATTATGATTGTAATCAGTTTTGGATTGTAAACTCTATTTTTGAAATACGCTCTTATTATATATGTATATATAAGTAAAAGTTGGAATGGATCTAATAAGCTTAAATTATTTTTTTTCAAATAGGAAAAACATCCATGACATGAACAATTCCACAAATAATTTACGAGATTCTCAAGACTATGAATAATTTTTTGATGACAAATAGTTAAAAAAATTGATTCTTAATTTAGTTAAAATATTAAGTAATACATTGCTACTTGATGCAAAATGTTGTGTTCAGATTTCCGTTTAATTTCTATTAAATGCTTTAATGAATTATGTTTGAATTTTATTCAATGCATATGAAATGTTTTATTAAATTGTGTTCAAATTTTTCTCAATTATTATTACATACTTTACTATGACTATTAAGTGTTTGATAGTTTATTTTATGCATATTTTATATTACTAATGTTAATATTTTTTAATTTTATGTTGTAACTATTTATGGATATTTTCATTCTCATAATTCTAAAATACTAACTTTAATTTAATTTTATTTATATTTAGAAAATAATCAAAACCATGGATGTTTCTAAAAATGCATCAAAAATTGTTGTTGCAAGCCTAGATGTATCTGTGAATTCAAATGAATTCATTGAGAACCATATTGAGAAATGTGTGAGAATAGTTTTGGAGTGTTGCAACAAAATTGTCAAAGGATATGAAAACATAGCCTTAATGATTGATGATGTTGAAGAATTGGAAATATTAATAGAAGATGTTGTGAAAAAAGTTAAGTTTGCACAATAGCATCAAAATTTCCAGATTGTTTAAAAGAAATATATTGTGATCATTATGAGAACAAGGATCAAAATACCATCCTCATCAGTGAAGAATCCATCCTCATCAGTGAAGAATTTTTTATGTATTTACATCATTACAATAAAGTATTGTTCATTTAGTTACTTCTTGGGCGGCCTTTAATAATTCTTAAATATTGAATTTTTTTGTAGTTCAAAGGACATGGATGTATATTTGAAAACAAAAGTTTGTATTACGTAAGGATAAGATATTTAATTTTACTAATAAATAAAACTATGCAAAACTATTATTATTTATCTTTCATAGAAAATATATTTTTTAATATTATTTTTCATACACATGGTTTTCTAAAATTTGTCACATTAAGTATATTTTACAAGTGAATGTGTTGTAAATATATAAAATAGAATTCTCAAATAACAACAATAGATAATGAATGTATATAATAATAATTGTCACAATAGATAATAATAACAATATTTCTAATATTAATTATTCAATATTTTGCAAATATCTATACCCTCATGGATGTTCCCTGGATTGTTGGGGGTGATTTTAACATGATTGAATGCCCAAAAGACAAGCTAGGTGGCCTTAACCTAAAATGGAAGGGTGGGGAGAAATTTCACTAGGCTAGGTTGAAGAATAAACTCGGGTTATTTGATCCTCTAGAAGGTCTAAAGGAGTATGCTGATAAATGGTATATATGGTGCAACTTCCAACAAGGGGGGAGAGTAATACATTGTAGGTTGGATAGGTTTTATGCGAATAAAGTTTTCTTCTCCTTCAAGCAAGAGGATAATAGAACTATAGTGAAGGTATGTCCGTTCACCTGCTTAGATCACCATCTAATTATTGCATAGATTATATTACAATATAATTCTACCTCACCTTTTGTGAGGGAGGGAAAATTTATCCTTAATATCAATTTATCAAAGGATTGGCATATTAGGAATGATATCTACATGATTAGGAAAATAAATAAATGGGATTGTCACACCCTATTTTCCATTGATAAATGGAACATAAATGTTGAGAGTTAGAAGAACCTTATACAAACACCTGGTAAGAAAAAAGCCAAAGATGGTAGGAAACTAGAAAGGGATTTAGGGGATAATCTTCAAGTGATGCAAGCCAAATCCAAAATGACCTCGCCAATCCAAATATTTTTCATTCTCTATCTCATACCATGGACATTGTAAGAAATATTCAACATAAAAAAATACAAATAATTAAAGTGACAACTAGAATAAATTAGTTGCACCATGGAGATAAAGGCTCCAAATTCTTCTTTAATATGTTGAGATAGAAGGAATACAATGAAATAATTGAAAGAATCAGGGAAGATGGTAAGTAGTTGGTGGATGTTGAGGATATTAAAGCCATTTTTTTTCTCTACTACTAGAAGGTATTCACCTCTTAAGATAATTCCCCCTCTAGTCTCTCTACTGGTGATAAATGTAAGGCTTTCATCCCATAAAGGATCTCAGATAAAGAGGTTGGATCTCTCAATAAACATCTTTCAATTGAAGAAATTCATAAGGCCATTAGTTCCCTTAACAATGATAAGACCCTGAGCTTTGATGGATTTCCTATTGAGTTTTACAAAGGAGTTAAGGATTTTTTTAACAAGGACTTGTTGCAGATATATGAGGAAGCTCTAGCCAGAGGTACCTTAGGTGCCAACTTTGTAAGAAATACTCAAACTTGTTTTATTAAGGGAAGATATATTATTTAGAACCTTATTAGAAGTTGGAAAGCCATGAATTGTAAAAAGTTAGCCAACAAGAATTTTGTGATGTTCCTCATAATGACACCTCTGGACAAGTTGAGGTTAATTCTTCCCATACTAAATCCCTCAAGATGAGAAGATCTATTAGGAAAGGATGCTCACTGGCTCCTAGCTAATTTTCTATTGCCTCTGATGCTATTTTCTATCCGCTTAAAGAATCTTCCTTGTTGAGAAGGATTAAAGGCATTTCTTTACCTAATAAAGTGGATCTGATTAATATCCAATTTGCAGATGATACAACCCTTTTTCTACAGCTTGAGGAGGTCAATATGGATTCCTTAATGTTAAAAATTAATGTGTTTTGTGAGTCCTTCGGGGCCAAAATATCAATAGCCAAATCCACACTTCGTGGATGGGATGATGTCTGTCCCACATGGCTTAATAAGTATAATTATTAATGGGGATGCCCCTCCAAGCAATTTAGATACTTGGGCATCTCCTTCTATGTTAACCCATGTCTAAAAGAAATGTGGTTGTAGATTAAAGGAAAATTAGACAACAAGCTTGGCAAATAGAATAAGCAATTTATTCGTCTCTTGCTAGCATAATTTAGCTTTGTCAAAAGATGCTATCTTCCTAGAGCTTTTATTAGGCCTTAATTTGGATGTTTAGTAACTAACAAATTGTTGATATTCAAAAGACCATTAGGAATTTCCTAAGGTTTGATGTGAAAGGTAATAGGAAGTGGCACTCAATTAAATGGAGCTAGTGTTGTCTTAGTAAGAAGGGAAAAACGGGGTTGAAGAACCTCAAAATATAAGGGATTTATCTAGCTACCAAATGGATCTTTAATGATCTTGAAGGGAAAGAACCATGTAAGGTTTTAATAAAAAATAACATAAAGCTTATTGTTCCTAAGAAAGACAAGACCTAGAAAATGATCCCATTTAGTGACCTCATGAATGGCAAATTCCTTATCTCCCCGATTGGTTCTAATATTTTCAAGGCAATATGGAATGCTTGGGAACTCACTAGACAATTAATCTCTAATAGTAGGATTCTTAGAAATGATGTAAATATTTGTAGTGAAAGATCTATCTATTGGAATTTATTTTACAAGGGTAGACCTCTAGCTCCCACTAAGGATTCTCAACCAAAAGTTAAATTTTTTGTTGTTTCAATAATATCATTTGTAATATTCAATTAACCTCTTGCTTTGAGATCTCTTAGAAATTTTAGTTTCCTACATCCAATTGGAGGACATACTCCATGTTAAAGGAGCTTTCTCTCACTCTCCATCTCCCTAAGCCATGTGCTGTGGATGTAGATAGATATTGTTTGTCCACCTCGGTGGATGTCACTCTGCTCATGACTACCAAAGCTAAGATGATCTATGATTATTTATGCTATAATTTTGATTTGATTATGAATGTTAAGCTTACATGGTAATTAGATTGCAGTAATAAGGACTAGAAAAAATTAATTACTTGGTTATGGGGTAGTGATATTGCTCCTAAGAATAAAGGCTTCATTGGCTCTTTATTCTTCATAGGCTCCCATTTAAGAATAAGCAGCATGATGTTGATATTTGTAATATATGTAGGGTAGCTAAATCTAACCTGCATATCTTTTTTTATTGCATTACTGCTTAAGAATTCTAGAACTTATTTGGGATTAACTTTTCATTATGGATCAAACAATTTTTTGATTAAGGATCAAACAAGTTTTGGAAACCCCCTTACAACAAGTTTTGAAGGTACCTAAAATCCTTGGATTTTGCACAGTTCTAGAACCCAAAGAAGAGCGTTTCCAAAAGATTCAACATAGATTACCAACAGATCAAAGTCATCCTAATAATTAAGAATGATCATTGAAGAACCAACTAAGAAAATGAGGCGAAAGCCATCCTATAAAAAACTAATACAAAACCAAAAGATGCCTATAAAATAAAATCCAAGGGTTTTATCAAGGCTCCCTTAACCTTCACCAGATACCAAGGGGTTTTCTAGGCACCCATAACTTTAACTTTGGGTTTTAACAAGGATCCTAAAACCATACCATCTAGAGTCTTGAAGAGAAGCATAAGGAACCAATCTAGAACCAGAGGGTTTTGAAAGACTCCCAAAACCATCAATTTGAAACCAACAAAGACAATCCAGTTGAAACTTAGCTCCCTACCATCACAATTCCTTTCCACCTCAATATGAAGAAAATCCACCTGAATAGGAATTGAATGGAAACAGACCACTAGCTAGACCAACCAAGTACACTTCAACCTCACCAAGAAGCACTTCCTATCTTCTCCAACAATAACCATCTTTATCTCAATAGAAGATAGCTCCACCTCAATAGGAAGATTTAAAAAAGACCAAAGATGTTGATATTGATAAACAAACTAGCCCAGTCAGGCAGTCTCCACATCAATACAAGAGACCAAATCAAAGACTACACAAATGGAAAATCAAGCCCCCTTTTAAGATGGAACACCATCAAGAAGAGTTGACCTCCATAGGGCTTTTGAGAAGAGCTAAAGAAGCAAAGACATGAGAAAAAAATCTTGTGTGAAAATGGACACGGGAACTAAACTATGATTCCTAAGAAAAGAAGCATGGGGGTCAAAGGGAAACCGCACCATGAAGAAACCCCAGAACAATCCCTCCAACAAATTGTGTTGAAAAAGACCAAAAAGCTCTAATAGATCAAGAAGACCACACCACACCAGACAATACTTAGTGTGGAGGTATAAAGGTGGAAGGAGGGCTAGAGACAATAGATGGAAGACAAACATACCACTTGAAATGGGGCTCACATTGGAGTGAAGAATCCAAAGAATCATTCTACAAATCCAACATGACATCATATCTGTATCCATAAGAAAGTATGGGTTAGATCATAACACTAGAAAATAATAGAAGAAATGGCTCTAAAGAAAAATTAATGACCAAATATAAAAATAGGAGGCGAGAGCGATGAGCATCCATCGCCAAATAGGAGACCAAAGGAAGAGTTAACATCAAGAAAATCCCTCAACTAGTTCACACCAAAAGAGAGGAGGCAGGCCAAACCCACCTCATCCTCATAGCCATCTTCATCATCCTTATTTTCCTCTCCTACAACATCTTCCTTTCCCGAAACCCTAACCCTTGAACCACTTCTACTATCACTCCAGCTCCAGCTCATTTCATTATAATGTATCATGATGTTATTACTGGTCACATTTAGAGGCTTAAAAAAGGACTACAATTTATTTGGTTCCTTTTATCTTTTGCAATGCTTCAAATTATTTGAAATATTGGGAATGATGAAAAGGATCATGGTAAGGATAGGTTTCTTACTAGGTCTATAAGAAGACTCATTTTTCACAATGTTGACTTGTAGGTTTCCATTGTTATGAGGCTCACAAGAAGGAAGTTTGAGAGGTTCGTTGAAGATAGGACAACTAGAGTATATATGTCTAAACTATCACATGGATACACTTGATCCAAATTTAACATCGAGATAACCTCATTTGTTAATGCATTGGAAACTTTCATAAACAAGATTAATGAAGGAAGGACTATTGAAAGGAAATAGCAGGCCCAATTAGTGGCAATGGGAGAAATACTAGTGAATAGTAATATGACCATTATATGAATGGAGGGTCATGTTGGTTCGACCTCCTGGATTGATCTGTAGAAGCCTTTGGTAGTTCTTTTTGTTCTTAGTCATGGTCGTAGCAGTCTTTTTTAGTTTGTTTTCAGTTATAGTTCACTCTTGTTTATATGTCCACAACATAGGGTCCATCTTGTATAATACATGAGGTAAATTTAATATTTGACTCATTCACAAGATTATCTTTGTATGTACTCTTGTATCTTTTTTAGAATGATATCTCTAGTACTAGGAATATGGTTATGAGGAAATGAGTCCTCTCTACTACAAATTTTAATTGTAAATAGTTTATCCCTTATACTTAATACCAAAATAAAATAAAATTATCTAATAGATATTTATTGCATCTCATCTAAAGTTTCTCATTATATTTTTACAGTATGTGTGATATTATTGGAGTTTAGGATATATAGAACACAAGTCGATGGTCTAGAAGATTATTTGGGGTAACATACGCCATGCTAGTGTTAACATAATCATTTAAAGCCATGTAAATGGTCTTAAGAATAATTAAAGATTCATTATTGAAGTATTTTTTCATAATATTCTTCTAATAGAATAACTATTTATAAAATAGATCAATGGTGATAGTTTTCATTAAGTAAATTAGTAAGGGTCCGATTATGTAAACATAATAGGCATCAAGGCAATGGAGAAGTTTCATAAGGAGTGAAACAACAAAAAACATAACTTTTAACCAAAGCTAAGAACCAATGAGAAACAAGGGTCCATACCCTAGAAAAAGAAATACAATTTCAAAAAAGATGAAAAAGAGGGAGAAGAGGAAATATTATCTTTCCTTTGTATGTTGACAATAGTCCAAGATATAGTATCTTTAAAAATCCCATGAAGAAGGGAAATAAGAGGAGGGTGTCCCCACTTTGGGAGACCAACCAAAATGGGGAAATAAATAAGGAGAGGTAGAGAATGTTAGCAACCCCCAAAGAAGGAGAAAAATCTAGGAGAGAAACTAAGAGAGATCACTCAAAGCAAGGAGCCATAGGCGGAACCAACGAGGGGACATTTGGCTCTCCATTAAATAACTCCTTAGAATCCTAGGAAGAAACATACACAAATAGATTGTCAACCATTAAGAAATCATGGGAATAATTCTTCCACCAAGTAGAAGGTCCCTTCTGATGACCCAAAGAGAAAGCTGAAGCCAAATGTCTAATGCAAAAGCAATAGTGAGAGTGGAAAGGGACACATTCCTCATAGTCTAAAGGTTGATATCAAGGCCAATCACCAACAATCAAAACCACCTCGCTAAGAAGAGGCAAAGAGATATGAAAATCCACCAAGAAATGAGCATATGTAAAGTTCCCTATTTTAGAAGTCGACTCATCAACCTTCAAAAAGCAACCAAGAGTGTTACCAATTGTTTTGTAAAAAGACATCTCTAAAAACTAGAGGGGAAGATTAAGAAGCTTAACCCATATTAGACATACATTAAGCCACTCAAAAAGAGGGTTAAACGAAGGAGACCAAGGCTTAAAGGAAAGAGGAGGATGTTCTTCGCAACTAAACACTTTGTCTAGCACCAAATTCCTCTTAAAAATTTGCAAACCATAGCATTTTTCAAGTCGAACTGCTCATTTTCCACCACATCATTGCTAGATAACACCATAGGGGGGACTTACCACAAAGAAGAGGATGGTGAAAACCATGAGGAGGAGGAAAAATAATAGATTGATAGATATAGATGAAACCCTTAGTATCTTTACTAGGAACCAAGGGAATAAATGCCACAAGCCTAGCACTAGAGGGACTATCAAGCACAAATAAATAAACATATGCCCTAGCACAACCCAGTCCAAATCCATGAAAAAGTTTAAAAAAATGCCTCACACCTAGAAGAGAAGAGAACAACACAATTAAAAACTCATGAAAATGAAGAGGAGCATAGGAAAAATCACCAAAAACCACTCCCAAATGAGGACAAAAACCATTGCACTTTTAGAAGTTTCATCATCCCACACACGTAAAACATAAATTAAAGTCATTACATGTAAGGGAACAACCAAAAAAAAACAAGGGGTAGCAACTTGGGATGCATGAGAAATAAAAAGGAGTAGCAGTACTGACATTTAAAAAATAAAAAATAAAAATGATCAATTGTGGTAGTTTCTAGATTCATGATCTTTTGTTAGGTAGAAAAATCTTGCAAAAGTGACATATGGTAGTGATGAAATCGTTACATAATCTTAGTTTATTTTTTAATGGTTGATATAATTGATTGGTATTTGATGTAAGAATTTTTAATAAGTCTTAAGTTGAGGGATACTGTAGAGAAAAAATATTTGGATAAGTGAGATGAATGTATGAAGAGGTTTTTCATTGAAAGTGTATAGATTGAAGAAGTGACCTAAAGGAACAACTTATTTTATTTTAATATATGTTATTTAAATTAATAAAAAAATTTACTTTCTTTTTGTTCAATATTTTTTTTCTCAAAATGGTTCTTCGGTTAAACATTGTGTTTCATTAGCTATCTGGATATTATTTGAATATATTTTGCATAATTTAATTACTAGACATTTTGATACAATAAAATAATATCTACTTTAATCATATAATTTAATATTCTATTATGATCATTGTCAAATATTTTCATCATATTTGTTATTTTTTGTGTTTATTATTGTAGTAAGAACTTTTTTCAATTCTATGAAAATTAAGGGATCAATGAATTGAAATTCATTATCAACAACAAATTGGGTATCTTTGATAACATTAATTATACTAGATAATAAATATATAAATACTGTCTATTTATCTCTTTTACATATATCTCAATGAATGTATTACAAGAAAAAACTATATTATTTATGAAAAAATGGCTCAACATAATATTCATCTACACGTATAGTGAGTTATGGTTTTTTAAGAACTAATTTGTAATAATTAAAAAGTGGATTGGAACTTTGTAGTGATCATCTCAATTCATTTAATTTAATCTCAAGTTAGCTAATTTCAATAAATTATAAATTATAAGATAAGATTAAGTGCCCTATTTTAGTTTATTCTTTACCTAAATACTACAAAAGCTATAATTATAATTTAATAAGTATAAATTGATATTTATTAAATATGTTGGGAAAATAGTTTCCGTTCATCTACATAGCAATGTATTTTAAAAAAAATAAAATAAATATCAAAATAAAAAAATTAGTATGAAACAGTAGCTAACAACAAAAAAATGACCCTCCTAGGTTAGAAATAGTAAAAAAAATCTCAAAATAAAATACCAATACACAAATAGAAACAAATTATCCTATATAGTTCAAGACCAATATATCCAAGTCCTTCACCATCTGTTTTTACAATATTATCCCAATTGGAAACATCTATGATGAGATAATCGTCATCCTTTTATCTTCTTTTTTGAGGACTAAATTTTCTCCTCTTAAAATTTCTTAGATTGTTGAAGTCTTGTTGAAGAGTTAGCACATTTGAGATAAATTTTATCATGTTATTTTTAATGAGATTCAATTATATCATTCATGATGCTCTTTATGTTTATTGGTCCTCTTTTATGGATCTTCATGATTTCACACATATCTTTCCATCTATTATTGAATATATAACAATATGGTTTTTAATAATAATGTCCTTACACTTATATAGATTTGTAAGCATATCATTCATTATTTTTTGGGTTTTTATTTTCCTAACCCTCACCACATTCATCACCACTATTAGCATCCCCAAAATCTAGATTATGCTTGTCCAATTCCTAATGATCCATCTTAAAATACTTATTAATGGAGTAATAAATATTATTGCCTAAGTCATTAAGATGATCAATAGATAGTTGGGATGTCTCACAATCCTTACATTGATATTCATTCTCAATAAGTGAATGAAAATTGTGTCATGCATAAGCTCAATATTATGAACATCACCCTACTCATCATGACCTTCCCCTTTATAATGAACAAAATAGAAGGATTTGGCTAAGCTAAAATTCCTTCTCTATCATTTTCTTGCATAGACATATGAATCCTTCAAGGTATCACTCTCTTGATTTGAACTTGAATTAAATATCAAAATTATCATCCCAAAATTTAATTATAACATTCTTTTACTAGCCTTAATAGAAGAACCTAACTATCCCTATTTATTTTTTTTAAAGAGAGAGAGTAATTTTCCATAGTGAAGACCCAAAATCCTTAAGAACTTACTTAAATTTATCTTTCAAAACAAAGTTAGGAAAAATAAGTTATCAAATTTACCATATACAACATTTAAAGGTGTTGGGTCCACATACCATCCAATGAGGATTGGAGTAGACTTATTTTTTTACAAAGTTACATGTGAAGCAATGAGGATGCACCACATAAAGTGTAAAGAATACACATATTATGATTTAGAAAATACTCTTGAAAATGGATTAAGTATTTTAAGAGCTTCAAGTAAAAGAGCTTGTGGTAATCAAGGTGAGGAGTGGGGACCTAATGGTGAGTAAAAATTTTCTCAAAGAGAAACCGTGCATCGACTATTTATCTACTATGTACTAATAATGAGGTAATGAGATGTTGTGGGGAATTAATAAATATTATGAATTGCTTCTTAAATTTGAGTAAAGTTGGAGCATATGAGCTACTAAAGGAAATATAAGTAGAAACAAATAAGTAGGGGTAAATAACCATATTAGAAAATATAACAAAAAAAATAAAAATAGTTACACACATTCTTTAAGACACATGGAAATTAATGACAATGGATAAATTAGTTAATATTATAAAAGTATAGGGATCCTTTGGTGTTAAGGAATTATAAATTGGTTTATAATAAGGGTATAGAAAAAGAAACATGGATTAATTTGTGATAATAATACATAGAAAAAACTGTGGAAGGAGATTGCAGAAAATGTTAAAGACATTGAAATGAAATAACTAGAGACAAGGATAGATCTATAACCTCATGGAATGTCACAAAGGACATGTAGACACAAATATTAGAAATCTACGATCAAGAATAAAAATATATATCTCCACAAAATGATCTCACCAAAAAAATGATACCTATAAATTTTATCTATAGAGCAAGGAGAACATAAAGCCACAATGAGAAATGCATGAGAATAAGAATTAGAGAGAAAAATCCTTGATGTGAAGTATTTATTTAAATAAAATGCTAAAGTAAGAAAATTAACTTTGAATTTGTTTGATAATATGAAGTGATATGTTTAAAAGGGAATTACAAACCATGGTGAATACATAACACTAAGAGAACACATGCACTAAAAGAGAAAATACAAAATTAGGCTGACAATATAAATTTGAATAGTGTTTATAGTTTAGATCATAATTAATACAACAAATATAGAACAAAACCTTTAGTGATTCTTATTTACCTTGTGGCCACCAATCAGATGGAGTGTCTCCGGAAAATGGGTATGGAGATCGAATTCCTTAAAGAGGATATTAAGGGTATTGTTGATACTTCTATGGACAATCTGGGACCAAATAAATTAAAAAAAATCCTTCAAATGACCCAGAAAATGAGTGAGGATGTGGACAAGATAAAATCGAATCATGAAAGTAGGATACCGAATTTGGAGGTGAGTGTTGTAGAAATAAAAGACAGTCTGAAAAATCTGGTTGAGATTAGCAAGCTTGCAATGAATAATAGTTTAAAATATTTATTGATGGGTCAAAAACATGATTATGGATTACAGGGTTGATCCCATTGCCAGTGTGACACCTTCAGACTCTAAGAAGAAGATGAAAGTGAAGGGTGCAAGTGGTTAGACACCTCGATCCCAAACTACGACTAGTCAATGTACCCATACCAGGAGCAAGAACCAGGAGCAAGGCAACTCCAAATTTATAATGGACGAGTTGGAGGATATCAATAGGAAACTCATTCAGAAGAATGCAGATTTGGTGCATTCTTATCAGTAGGTCTCTGTTTGTGTTGGTCTTTATCATTGGTGTTTTTTAGACTATTTTGTGGGCTTGGCCCAATTTCATTTTTCTTTTGCTGTTGGTTTTGGAGTATAATGCTTATTTCTAGGATTTCTGTATAACTTTTGGGTTTCGGGTCCTTGTAAAACCTGTTTACCTTAATCAAAAACCTTTAGTGATGCATTGTTATTGCACTAAAAGACATTTTAGAATAAATTGTTCATGTAATGCACAATCTTTATTTCTATAATTATGAATGTGTAAATAGATATTTTATCATGATTATTATTGATTTTGGAAAAACCTAAGAAATAACTATTATTAATTATAGACTTAGATTTGACAATATAAATTACACTATTATTGGAAAAAAACTATAACATCATATATAACAAAATATTCTACTCATTGATAAGAGGGAAACAATTTTGGAGGAAGGTCCTTCTATTAACCCAGCTTATAGTATATCTCCTTGCTAAGTTCATTGTGATCAAGCACCTAAGCTAAATTCTTAAGAGTGATCATCCTACCGACCAACCCATAAACCATTCTAAAGAAGGGACAATTATTGAAGAGTTTAGAGCTCTCTCACACCACTGTATTATTAAAAAGAAAAGGGTTATTTCTAACTGTAAAATATTGAAAGCTCATATGGACAATATATAAGATTGTCTCAATATATATAATAATGTAATAAAATGGTTCCTTGCCCATATAAAAAATATAGGATGATAACCTAGGAGATGGATATGAAGATGTTCAACTAGATCATGGAACAAATAAAAACCAAGGTGAACAAAGACATGTGAATTTTTTTTCTAAAAAAAATTCCTACCACTTTATAAAATTGAGGGAACCCAAAGTTGAATGTTTTCACCATATAAAAGATATAGGATGAAGTAGATTGGAACTTATCCTAAAATATCAATCTCAACGATCAAAATATAAAAACATGGCTACCTACATATTTTTTTTGAAAGTTAAACTTCAAAATGGAGAAGAGTGGGTAAATAGGAGGGCATTTCTAGAAGAATCAAGGTCAAGGCCACAAATTCAAGAATTTAGTTAACCAATATTATTGAAGTATAACTTTTAGAGGTCTCCTTCATTGTTTAGGTTAATCTTCTCACCAAACAATGACAAGCTACCAATAAATGACAAAAAATGGCTAACAAAAACTAGGTATTTGTTTGAATAATGTTATTACTATTCCTGTAATTTTGTCTATTCATATTCTTAAGTTTATTTTCCTACTCCTATATTCCATAGTACTTGCTTTTGGTTGTTCTCTCATTATAAAAGGGCTAAGTAATTTAAAAAGTCATTTTATATATATATATATATATATATAAAATAAAGGTGGTGGACAACAAACAAAAAGGACACTAATATATAAAGCAACTATTTTATAATCTTTATCAATTTATATTCCCAATACATGAAGGTACAAAATTAAGTGAATGACAATCACCCACAAGATTAATTCTAGGTGTAGATAGAGAATGTTTTTATTTTGTTGGTGATTTCACTATATAAATAATTATTAGGATGAACAAAGGTATCACATTCCTAGTTAGCTAACAAAAGTTTTAATGTCCAAATCATCCATTATCTATTAAATTCTTTTTTGTGTGGATATTATCATATTTAATTTAATGAGAAGGGGTACTTTTTATTCAATAACTTGAATGTTAGGTAACTCATGAGATTAGGATTCTTCTCATTTGATCAAATATTTTTAACATATTTAATAATATGAAATAAAGATCAAAGACAATAAATAATGGTTTAAATTGTTAATGTCATGTTGACGTTGCACTCTTATCATAATTTTTTGTATAACAAAATTCTCATGTGTTATGTTCATATCTTTTACATCAAAACTTACTAAAACATTAAAATAATTAAATAATATTATTTTCAAATTATTTTTGTAATTGTAAGAATGATACCTTGTAAAAAAAAAATCAACATAAGAGAACACGTCGACAATGTTTGCATCAAAATCATTCTAAAATAACGCATGAATCAGATAGCCATGTTCAACTATTTCCATGATAGTAAAACGTATGGCTAATAAAGAAAGTCAAATAAAAAAAAATGAAGATACTGTCTGATAATCTCCTCAAAACATTTTAAAATACAAGCAGTCCTATCAATCAATGAAAGAGTAAATAATTTTACTGAATCGGATAGAAAAAGTCGATAATTTTGGCGGGAAGCAAAAAAATACTGGAATTTTTGTACAGTGTAGTCAAATATATTATCTTCAAATTTCGTATCTTGTAAGTCGACAATGTGTTTACAGACAGGAGCGCACTTCTGACGTCGTTTTCTACATAAATTAAAAAAAAATATATATATAATTGATACTTTTCAAATGTAGCTGAAAGAAAGAAAATTGATATTTTGGAAATGCAGCTGAAATCTTTCACACTCTTTTTTCGATGAACCGTATAATCATATACGAACATAATTATCAGATACATTTGTTAGTCAAACAAACTTTAAAGGGTCTACATACGTATAAATCTTTTTCAAGCTGATTGTGGAAATTTTTTGTTTGAATAATTTAAAATATATTGGTCACAAATTTAATAACTGTATTACACCTCGTCGCTGTAGCTCTCTTACAATGTATTGCCCATCTCTGTGCCTTAATGCCACGTCCAACATGTTCTTTGCCCATCTCTCTTTGTGAAAGTAATCAGCCCGGTGGGTGTGCTTACAATAACCCTAGATGTGTTCTCCTTACTATCATGGAGATAATCAATCCTCTTTGTCTTCTTACAATGTATTGCCCATCTCTGTGCCTTGCTCCAACGTCCATGCATTCTTACATTAATCCCAAATGTTCTGTGCCCATCGCTCTTTGTCTTCCACCCATGGAAAATAATCAGCCCTATGAATGTTCTGAAAATAACGAGTGTGTGCATTCTTCGTGGGTTCCAAACTATGATGTATTTCTTAACCATCGTGGTAAAGATGTGAAGGAAACCGTAGCAAGCCTGATATTTCATAATCTTAAAAATAAGGGATTGAAGGTCTTCCTTGACAAGAATTCAATCCAAGTTGGAAGCAATATACCTCAGGTAATAGGGGACGCTATTTATTCCGCATCTATACATGTTGTCATTATTTCTGCTAATTATGCAGAGTCAAGTTGGTGTTTGAAAGAGCTGACCCTGATCTTCAAGACTGGGGCTCCCATTATACCAGTATTTTGTGGAGTTGAGCCTTCGGAGCTTCGAATGAAAGATAAAGATGGTGTGTATGCTCGAGCCTTCCAAAAGCATAAGCAGTCTGGGAATTTTGAGCCCCATGCAGTTGAGGAATGGAGGAAGGCATTTCGTGAGGTTTCATATATTAAGGGCTATATTTTTACAGGGTATAGTTATTTATTCCTTGTTTGTTTCAGTTAACGTTCCGGCTTTTAAGTTTATTTAGATGCAATGAGTAAACGAAGAGTTGATGTAATCTAACTCTATGAAAACAGCATATACCATGTTGCTATGAATTTCATTTGATATCTCAAATGTATGGACAGTAAGTTGACACTCTCTTAGTTTGCTGTGGATTTTACAACGTTACTTTTATCAGTTCATGCTGGTGTTCACGAGATTAATTGTTCAATTTGAGATTAGGCTTGATATTTGGTATATAAAATTGAATGTGAGAGAATTTTAAAGGAAATTTAGTGCGTATATTGCAGAGACCAAGGAGAGCTGCTGGAGAAAATCGCAACGAGTGTTGCAGAGCTTATTGGGAGAGGGAAATCTCAGCCAAAGCAGAAAAACAAAGAAACTTGTGACAATAGTCATATAATTTGATTGTAATAAATAGCTCGATTTGGTAGAGCGAATCAATCCCTTTTTATATAAATAAGATAAAATTGTGCCATAACTTTTGTGTAGATTTATCCTCGCTCCGCTGGAAGTTCGTTACTTAAATTTTGTTAGCGAAATAAAATGAGTTTTACATAAGGATTTAACAATAACGTTTTAGGATTTTCAAGGAATTTAGAGAGGTATTCTAAATTTCTAGATATGTGGTTAGGTTGAACATGCGATGTAATTTTTTGTTAGCGTAACAACTTCTGTTACCTCTGGAGTTCACGGATTTGACTCCAGTCTTCTCCTTTGTTTATGATGATAAACTAGTGACCAAACCAAGGTGAACAACAAGCAAACAAGAAGTTGATCTTGGTTTCTTCGCCTCTTTCACTGTTATTTTCATATTTTGTGCAGTCATTCTATTTGCATAAAATTATGCTTTGGCATAATGTAATTTGTAAAATGAATTAATACAATTTCATTTTCTTAGTTGCTCTTTCTGTTCTTCTGTCCATTAAATCTCTGCAAGCTTTTTTTTCCTCTAGCTAGATCTATCCTGTACCCTGCAGCTATAGTTGCAAAATTTTACAATTTTGTTCTAGGTCACTTTATTCAAGTACTGTTTGTCCACTTTTAAAATTCACCTTCAAAATTTGTAGAGCTTGTTCATTTCTTATTTGATTATAAGAGGTTTGTCGTGGTCCTACTAATAAAAGGAATATCATTTACTGCTTTCTAATATTTCAATCTTCTTGTAAAAAATATTGATGTAATTATTTAATATTGATACTGAAACTAATGCATGACTATGACTATGTGAATGTGAAGGGTTTTTCCTAACAATTGATATCTCTTAAACATTAAAATGACTCATTTGGATGATGTTTTAAAAAAGCAATCACTATATACACAATTCACAACTCTTGAGGTATAAGTCAATTGATAAAAACCATATTCCTAGAAAGTCAACCTAAAAAGAAAGGTTCTTAAACTAGAGGATTAGACTATGTGTCTAGTTCTATCTACAAAATAGAACCTTAAACCCTAAAGAATTGATCTAACATTAATCTATAAGGTTAGATTTAGTATATCATAAGAAAAATTTAAGATTAAAGATAATCTTAGTAAACCAAATAAAATAAATTGAATGCTAAAGCCATATAGTGAAAACTACATTTAACGCAAGATGACAACATAAAAGTGTATGGACTAATTTTCTTTAAAACTTATCTATATATTATTTTAATGTTATTATTAAAATGCGAGTGAATATGACAATGAATTTTTATCACATAAAGTGGAAAAAAGGTCTCACGGCCATAGGAAAAATGGTTGTAATCATTATATTGACAAATCCAATTTCATTTGAATGTAATTTTTGAAATATGAATTTAAATTAAAAAATTAAAAAAAGCAGATATATTTGCTTAAATAATTGTAAAACTTAATTCAAAATAAATTTATATTAAATAAAATATACATTTTCAAAATTATCAATATGTGGCTAAAAGCAATCTCTACTTTCCTATTTTGATTTTTTTTAGGCCATATTTTTTATGGGATGAAATATTACATTCATACACTTGATTTAAAAAGATTCAAATGAATTAGCATCAAATGTACTTACATTGTGATTTCACAAAAAAATGACCTTTTATGGGATAAGGTATACGTTGATGGAGGGTGAGCCTAAAATAGAGTGTTTATTAGAAAGTTGCAACTACCTTGGTAGACATGTATGCAAAATGTGGAAGCATGGACAAGGCATATGAACTACTTGACAAAAAAATAAAATCAATAAAATAATCTTAAGGCAACATGTTAGATAGATAATACCTAAAAATATTGGGTCAAGCTAAACATTGATGGATATAGTAAAAGGAATCTTGGAATGGCAGGAATATTGGAAATAATATGAGATGAAAAGGCTAAAATGATGAAGGATATGCCAAGAATATTGGAACTAAAACCAACAACGAGGCTAAGGCTACAACCTTTTGGTGGGGACTGAAGAGTGATATCACTCATGCATTCCAAGATGTCATTATTGAGGGGGATTCTAAATTTAGTGATGGGTCTCATCAAGTTGATAACTTCTTGACCTTGGAAGATAAGAAATTATATTAAAGACAGTAGACATATGCTTACTTTTATACCTTACTGGGAAATTAAAAATATAAGGTTAGAAACTAGTGAATGCTTTAGTTAATGAAGTTTTAAGGTATAAGGTTCAAGGATGGAAATATTGAGGTAATTAAGGGGATATTCCCAATCAAATCAAAAATATTTTGATCAATGATAAACAACTACAACCTATAATGATGTAGGAAATGATTTTAATTAATACTTTAAAATATGTTGTGATAAGGGGTGGAAGGAGTATTCTTATCCCGTTTCCCAATCAAATTGTGTATAGATCTATTTGATTTAACTCTTCTTTTTCCCACATTAAGTATATGTATAATTACTGCTCCTAATTACTATGACATTAATGAAAATTGGGGGATAAGAAACCTAAATGAAAGCATAGATTTTTTATTATCTCTCTCTCATGGAGAAGAAGGGAGAGCCTTTATGGTGGCTACTCAATTAAATATCATTTTTTAGAAAGACCTACCAAAAGTATTTTCTACTTTTCTTCTTTGGGTCTTAGAAGTTTACTAGTTTCTATTTTTGATAGTGAGGGAGAAGCTATAAAGAGTGGTTGATGTAGGAGCATCCTTGGTTGTAAGGTGATCTTACATAAACCAAAAATAGTTTCTTTTCTTTTCTTTTGTTTTTAGTCTATAGCAATCACAACACATTCTTTTGCATTTTACCACATCTTTCTCTTCACACCTTTCAAATATAGATCTACACTTAGCATAATGTCATTTACACCATATCTAGAAATATTGTGATTTTTATTTATCATCACTAAGTTATCACTTCCTGAAGTTGCTATCATTTTCTCTATTAGAGTACTCTAGTTTATTTGAGACTTCATTCTTGAGAATATTTCCTATTGCATGAAGATCTTAATATAACATTATTCAAGGTATTTGGGCATGAAGATCTTACGTTTTGAGGCTGATCTACATGTTTCATCATTCTTTGGGTTGTGTGACCCTTAAGGATGATGCAAACCTTTTCTAGATCTTGAGAAACATATAAGATCATTTTGTAATAAATCTATAGGTAGCAAAGTAATTATATAGTTGGAAAGTTCATAATAGATATATCTTTTCAATCCACCAATTGAGATGACTATGATCATACCTTTGCACCCATTTTAATATCATGTAACACCTTACAGTAGGCCGATGGGCCTATAAAAAATCCACATATGAAGGCATATCATGTATTTGATATTGTTGATGGTGAAGTTAATTATCTTTAATTTTGTTGAGATATTTTTTGTGTTGTTTCCACTATGTTGAACTCTATGTTGCATGGTTGGACAATCATATTTGAACCCTCCATCCATGATTGTACCAAGTGGTATCAGAGTGAGTTTTGATTCATGGTGGTGAATAGATAGATAAGCTAAGGTGGTTTACAAGTATTTTCAATAGATTGTTGATTGTGAAGCACTTGACACCTTATAGCCAGATCACTGAATTCAGGCCATTGTATTAGATCTAAGGAAGAGATGTCGCCAAGGTGAATACCTATTTTAGAAAATGTCACTGATAGAATGGATGCAATGATGGAGATAATGAGATCAATGAGAGCCTAATTGGATGTTGTAGAAGCATATAAAAAGAGAGGTTTAAACCCTAGATAGGATAGTGAAAGTGATGATGAATTAGATCAAGAAAATAATTTTGTAGAAGGGGAAGAAGAATTAGATCAATTAAAGATGTTGAAGGCTATTTCAAATATCAGCAAAAGACCTGGAAGTGAAATTCAAAATTACGCAAGAAACTTAAACCTTGAGGAGTTAATTGACAGGATAAATGATATGGAGCAATGTTTGAATATAACAAAATTGAAGATCCAAAAAGAGTAAGATTCACAATAAGTAAGATGGAAGGTTATGCTGCTTTATGGTGGAAAGAAGTTTGAATGGATAAGAATAGGAGAGGAAAGGATAAAATTAAAAAATGGGATAGGATGGTGATAAAATGGAAGAATCAATTCATACCTATAGATTATGAACTTGAATTATTGGAGAAACTACAAAACCTAAGACAAAATTTGAAATATGTGGAAGAGTACACTAAAGAATTCTACAAAGTGATCATTAGAGATAGATATAGTGAAGCAAGTAAAGAAAAGTTTGCATGGTACATCAATGGAATAAGGACAAAAATTCAAGAAGAATTGAGTTTATTAATGACATCCAAAGTTAAAGAAGCATATCAATTTACATTGAAAGTGGAAGAGAAATTTAATAACAAGTATGAGAAGAGACAAAGGTCCTAAAGAGGTAGATTTTAGAGAGGAAAAATATAGTCTAGAAAAGGAAGATATTATATTGAGTAGAATAAAGAAGACAAGCCCTACCAAAGAGAATGAAAAGGTAACTACAAAGGGAGGGATGATAGAAACTCCTACCGGAGTGACATAGGAGGCTATAATTCCTTTCATAATCATGAATATTGGAGAGATGGAATTATATCTGATAGAAGACCATTTAGAGAAACTTGTTTCAAGTGTGGAGGTGAAGGACATAGAGAATTTTGAGTGTTATCAAGGTAGTATAGACCTAAGAGAACTAAGAACAATACTAGAGAAGCATATGTAGAGGAATAACCTACTGGATCTCCTAGTTCATAAGAATACTAGATAAAGGTGAATCACTGGTGATGAGGAGAGTTTTGCTGCATGAATAAACAACCAAGGAGATAACACAAAGAAAGATTTTGTTCAAAACAAGATGCAAATCAAGAGGTAAATATTACAAAGTCATTATTGATAGTGGTAGCATAGGCAATTTAGTTTTATAGGAAATGGTGAGAAAGGTGAACTTAAATAGGTTGAAACATCTAAGATCCGACAAGATATCATGCATTTAGGATGAACTAAAAGTACATGTAACTGAACAATGTTGGGTGCAATTTCATATAGGATCTTATCATGATGAAGTATTGTTTGATATTATGCCAATGGATATATATCATATATTATTGGGAAATCCATATCAATATGATAGGAAGGAAATTCATGATGGAAGAAGGAATACTAACATTCTCATATCAAATGGAAAGAGACACATATTGATACCTTGGGAGGAAGAAGAGGATTAAAAGGAAGTGTGAAATAACGCTAGAATTTGTTTAGTAGATGACAATATTTTTTGGGGAGGTCTAAGACATGAAAACATGTGCTTTAAATTGATTTTGAAGAAGTGTAGTAGTCCAAAACTAAAGAATCTCATTGAAAAGAATAATGAAAACAATAGAGAGAAATAGCAGAGATGTTGGAAAAGTATCTGGACATCATGTAGTAGTATAGTCTAGATGTATTATCATAGATCTAATGTATTAGTTATCATATGGATGTCATACATGGAGAAAGTTTGCCAAACAAAGTGGGAATTAGAATGACACCAACAAAAAATATGGAGGTAAATAGATAAGTAGAAGAGTTACTAAATGAAGGATTGATTAGAGAAATCTTAATCCCATGTGTGGTACCTACTATAATTTAACCGAAGAAATATGGAGAATGGAGGATGTGTCCTAATTCAAGGGAAATCAACAAGATCATAGTGAAGTATATATTGACTCGAAGAGTGGCTACAATCATATTAGAATCAGAGCAGATGAATGGAAGGCTATATTTAGGACAAATGAGGGAATGTGTGAATGGTTGGTTGTGCTCTTTCGATTAAAGAATACAACAAGCACTTTCATGAGACTAATGAATGAGGTATTAAAGAATTTATTGGGCAAGTTTTTAATTGTTTACTTGGATGAAATTTTAGTTTCTAGTAAGATTAGAAAAGAAAATTTGTCACATATCCAAAAAGTATTTTAGAGGTTGAGGAAAGAAAAGTTTTTGATTAACATCATAAAGTGTAGTCTCATGAAGATAGAGTTGGTATATTTAGGATTTTTCATTTCTATAGAAGGATTAAATATGGATCAAGAGAAGGTTATAAAATTTATTGAAGGGCCAAAACCAATAAGTGTTGCAAGGTCATTTCATGCATTAGCTACATTTTTTGAGAAAGTTCATCTATAATTTTGGTAACAATTGTACACAAGTGACTAAGGCAATGTGGGGAGATAGGAGAGAGTCCAAGTCAACATCTAGAGCATGTAGGATCTTTTAACTACTGAAACAAAAGATGATAGAATAAATAGTGTTAGAATTGCCTAATTTTGACAAAGTATTTTAAGTTGATTATGACATTAGTGAAAATGCAATAGGAGTAGTGTTGAGTCAAGAAGGAAGAATATAAGCATATTTTAGTGAAGAGCTAAATGATGGAAGAAAGAGATATTCAATCTATGATTAGGAATTCAATGTCATAATTCAAGCCTTGAAGAAATGGAGACAATACTTCTTGCCTACAGAAGTTGTGTTATACACTAGTCATCAAACCTTATAGTATTTGAATAGTTAGAACAAATTGAATAAAAAACATATGAGATGGGTTGAATTATTATAGAGCTATACATTTATGTTGAAACATTAGAGTGATAAGTTAAATAGATTTGTAGATGCATTGAGTTGAAGGAGGTATCTATTTACAAAAATGAGAGTGGAAGTATTGGATTTTTAAGAACTTAAGCACTTATATGAGGATGATCTTGATTTTGTAGAAACATGGAAAACATGTAAGAAACCAGTAGTAACAAATGAGCTAATGGTTGGATTAACTCATTCAAAAAGGTATGTTACTAAAGGAAAATTGGTTATGTATTCTAAGAAGTTAAATGAGAGAGAATTTTATCAAAGAAAAGCACAGTGGGTTAGTAGGTCATTTTGGTGTTGACAAGATGGTTGATTTGGTGAGTCAAAATTAAGTTTGGTTGTAAATATATAATGATATTAGGAAGTATGTTCAAATTTGAAAAAATTGCCAAGCCACAAAAGGGAACAATCAAAATACTAGATTATACAAACCTTTGACAATATTGGAAAGACCTTGGGAAGAGATCAACATGGTTTTCATATTGGGGTTACCAACTTGGACACAAAGAAGATATGATTCAATATTGATAGAAGTGGAAATTTTTTCTAAATTGGCACATTTCATTTATTGTAAGAAGACAAATGACATATTACATGTTGTAGACCCATTTTTTAAAGAGATTGTCAAATTGCATGATTTACCAAAGAGTATAATTTCATATAGAGATACAAAATTCATTGTATAATTTTTGAGAACTTGCAAAAAAAAATGATGAGAGACTTAAAATATAGTTTAGCATATCATTCATAGACTTATCTAGATAGACATAATTAGTAAATATAAGTTTGGGTAACCTATCGATGTGTTTAGTAGGAGAAAAAGTAGGAAATTGGGATATAGTTCTACCTTAACCAAAGTTTGTATACAATAAATTGTAAATTGAATCATAGGGAATACACCATTTGAGGTTGTTATTAAAGTAGATCCTAGAAGAGTTACAGAGCTTAGAGGCATCAATATGGGGAATAAGAGGAGTACAAAAGTAGAATAATTTGTAGGATACATGGAAATGGTATATAAATAGCTCCAAAAACATCTAGAGGATATGAATAGTAAGTTTAAAGAGCATGGAAAAGAGAAGAGGAGACATAAGGAATTTGTTGTTGGGGATGAAATAATGATATTTATTAAAAATAAAATATTTGCAATAGACACATATAACAAACTGAAGGAGAGAAAATATGGACCATGTAAGATTCTAAGGAATTTTGGTTCAAGAAATGTATATGAAGTAGAGATACCAAAAGTACTGGGTATATCACCTATTCTCAATATTAAAGACATCTATGAGTACTATGGATGATAGTTAGATAATAGTAGTAGTGAATTTTGTTTGGAAAATTACTTACAACATCAATGACTAGAATAGATGGAGTAGATATTAGACACTAGAGCTGGTAGAAGAACTAGGAGCAAATAATATCATGAGTATTTAGTCAAGTGGAAAGGAAAATCAACAAAAGATTAAACAGGGATTTCTCAGGTTGAGGTAGACATGCTTGATTTTCATTTAGCCCCAACAAAGTGAGAGTCTCACTTTCTTTTCAACCTCACATGTCTAATGTATGAGCATCTCTAACTATAAATAAATCCCATGTCAACTAGAACTAGTTTCTTTTCTCCTTATTAATATGTAGTTGCCTCAACACTTTCTTTTCATTTTACCACATCTTTCTCTTTATGTCTTGTAGAGATAGATTTACACTGAGCACAAGTTCTTCTAGATCATATGCAAAAAAAAATTGATTTTCATTTGTCATTGCCAAGTTATCACTACATAAAGTTCCTATCATTTTCTCTATTAGAGCATTTTGGTCTATTTGAGTCTTTCTAGTTATGAAACTTTCTTGTTGTCTATGTATCTTAATGGAACATCATTCAAATAATTTGGGTCAGATGGAAAACCTTCCCGATGATCCACAACATGTTATCATCCTCTGCAAAGTATCATCTTATGTTTTGAGGCAGATCTACATGTTTCATCATTCTCTAGGTTTTTGTGACCCTTGAGACCAATGCAAACCTTTTCTAAAGCTATAGAAACATATATAGGATCATTTTTTTATAAATATATAAACTCTTAATTAATTAGATAGTTGTGAAGTGCATAATAGATAGATCATTCCACTCCACCAATTTACGAGACTGCACCCATTATAATATTATGTAATACCTTGTGGTAGGCTTATGATCCCATAGACATTTAGCATATGAAGGCATTTTGTGTATGTAATTTTTCTAATGGGGAAATTAATGACCATCATAATTTTTAATAAATTTATGATGTTGTTTCTATTGTGTTGAGATCTATGCTACATGATTGGACTATTTTATCTAAATCCTCTATCTGTGACTGCACTACTGGACAATGTCTAAGAGAGGATCTTATGACTTTACTCTCATTAAATAAGAATAACTAGGTGTGGGATATATTTGAAAGAGGTGGAATTAATCCATTTTTCAAAATCATGAAGCGAAAGCATGAAGATATTTTTTTCTAAGTTCATGAATAGTTGGAGAAATGACAAGATGAAGGAGGGTGGAATAAAAAAAGAGGTTTCAAAAGAATCAATAGCTCAAGTGACTTGATTAAAATGCAAGGGTGAAAAAAGTTCCTTATCTAATCTAGTAACATGCTTATGAGAACTATATCTCTATGTTTCTAAAGGATGGAGAAGAGCTAAAAAATATCAAAATGGTTTTAGTAGAGAGGACCTACCACCACTTCAGGGAGTTGTTAGTTACCATCTGATTAATTACTTCATCTTGTAGGGCTACTTCACCATGGTTCATGGGTATCACTTTCCTCTTTTCAACCATTTAAGATACCAATTACTTAGCTTTATTTATTTTCTATTTTACTAAATGGAAATATGTGTAGTAGATAATGTTTATTGAATATTGCATTAGGGTCTTATTTAGGCTATCTATAATTTGCCAAGAGACTACCCTATTCCTAAATCCTACTATACCCAACAATCCACCTTGATCATGAGAAAACCCTTCATCATCCAAACCCATTTCCCTTAGGAGTCCCCTTATTTTCTCTCATAAAATACAAAAGGTATCCCTTATTTATGACACCCCACCACTAGTTGTGGATATTAGACCGCAAAATACACTTGACAAAGGTAAAAAATTTACCAACACTTTTGATAGCTCAAAAACTAAGAACATGGGTGGAAAAGGCAAGTCTTTTATTAAATCACCGAAGAACAACTTTGTTGTCTCTCCTTAATATTCCCCTACAATTGAGATATTTGATGGTGAGTGTGATAATGATGAATATACCACTTCCTCTCTTGAAATAAAGGTCTGTACAACTGGCTATGCTTATGGCTATTTTGAAGATGGGCAAGGAACCATTTTGTTACATTATTTTAGATAATTTTTTGATATGGATTTGTAATGGGTTGGGGCTCTTCCCTGCATAATATAATAAAAAACAAAATATTCCACTAGTTAATAAGAGGAAAATAATTTTAAAGGATGATCCTGCTAGCCCACCTTGTAGAAATAGCCCCTTTTCAAGCTCATTGCGATCAAGCACCTAAGATACAATCTCAAGAGTGATCATCCTACCCACCAACCTAGAAACCCTTTTGAAGAAGGATAATTATTGAAGAGTTTATGGCTCTCTTGAACAATTTTATTATTCAAAAGAAGAGTGTAATTTAATTATAAAATATTGAAAGTTGATGCAGGAGCGTCCCTAGTTCATAGAAATCTTCCATCAACCAAAAATATTTCCTTTTTGTTTGTAGTTTTAGCATTTCTTTCTATGTGTCCTATATTTGGCTCACCGAAACCTATGTAGTTGGATTTTTCTTGAAGACCTAATCATCTTCCTTATTCCCAAACCATGGAGTATTTGGATCATTTTCCGGCAAGTTATCACTACTAGTTTCTAAGACAGTTTTTTGTTACCGGTTTCTTGGACCTATTTGCATTGGCGATGTACCAGATCCCTTCCGTAGCTTGCAAAGCCCTGAGAATTGATTTTGATGTTCCTTAGCATGTGGATGACCTTTTCCCATGATCTACATTTCATCCTTTGGATTTTCCAAAGGAATCTCTCTGGCGGAGGCTGACTTTGTTGGTTTTGCACGTTAGGTCTTGTTCTTCAGGTTTTGATCCCTTTTTGGGCCGACCAGATCCCCTTGGATTGTATAAATAATTTCAATAGAGAATTAGAATGTAATCAAGAAGTTAAACTGAGCATAGAAGATAGATCTTAAGATTTTAGGTCTCAGTTGTGGCCTGTTCTATATTTTGAGCATGTTTTAGCAGGTGTGTGAGCTGGTTACTGTAACTTGGTTATTATCGGTTGGTTGAAATCAATTTTCATGATATAATTCAATCTATTTTGCATTGCCTCCATCATGTCCTTATGTTTCTATTGTGTTTACTCTTGCTGACCAGTCTAGATTGATCTCTTTGAGGTCCCTCCTAGCTGGTGACTACTTCAAAAGTTCATATGGAAAATTTATAGGTCTATCTCAATATCTAAAATAATGTAATAAAATGTTTCCTTGCCCATCTTAAAAAAATAAGATTTGAATCTACCTAGTAGATATGGAGATGTTCAAGTAGACGAAGGAACAAATTCAAAGCTAGGTAAAAGAAGACATATAGAAAAACTTTAATATAAAAATTCTACAACTTTTTAAAATGGGAGAACACAAAATTGCAGATTTACACCCTATAAAAGACACGGTAGGAATTTGATGGGAACTTATAAATCTTATAATCCTTGTCAATTTATATTCCCAATACATGAAGGTATGAAACTAAGTGGTTCGCATTCATCCTCAAGATTAGTTTTAGCTGTAGATGGATAATACATTATTTTGTTGGTGATTTTGATATATAACTAATATAAAAAGATGAACAAAGGTGTCACATTTTTAGTTAGCTTTGATAAATATTATGATTTGTGTGTGGCACATATAACATATTCTTATAAGTAAACTTTATAGCTCAATCAAAAGTCGATGTTGATACCCCCAAAGCATGTATCCATAAACACTATAAAATAAATTTGTACACTAATTATCTAGGCATGCAAGAGATTCAGTGTTAGTCGCATTGGTCCAAGAATTAGGGTAAACCCAGTAACATTGAGTTACCCTAGCCCTTCAATACTAAATCTTTCAAATGTGACCTATGATTTGTATTTAAATTATTAGAATTGATATTGATTTTATTGTAAAAAAGGTATATGTTTAAATCATTCATTATCTATTAAATTTCATTTAGTGTAGATATTATCATATTTGATCTCAATGAGAAATGATAATTTTTATTACATAACTTGAGTGTTAGGAAAATCATTAGGTTAGAATTGTTCTCCTTTGGTCAAAAGCTTGTTACATATTCCATAGTATAGATTAAAGATAAAAAACACTAAAGAATGGTGTATAATTGCTAATGTCATGTTGATTTTGCGCTCTTATCACAATTTAATTTGTATAAAAGCACCCATGCTAAGTTTATAACCTTGACTTCAAATTATGCTAAAACATTTGCATAATTAAACAATATAGTTGTGCAAGCTGTATCTAATAAAAAAGATCAACCTAAGGAAACATGTCCACAGTGTTTACAGCAAATCATTTAAGAATATTCCCATGACTCAGAATGTTATTTGAAAACATGTCCACAATGTTTATGTCAAATCATCCAAACATGTTGACATGAATCAGAATCTTATCTTCAGCTATTTCCTTGCTGGTAAACATATTGATATATTGACATGTGTATCATAAAGAAAGTCAAACTGAAACAAATGACAATACCGTCTGATAATGTCCTCCAAAATATTTTAAAGCACAAGCATTCCTATCAATCAATAGAAGGGTAAAGAATTCATTGACTCGGATAGCGAAAGTCCATAAAAATACTCTGGCAAGAAAAAAAAATATTCGAATTTTTAGAAAAAAAAGGTGTAGTCAAATATATTATCTTAACTTGTCAGTCGACAATATGTTAACATACAGGAGCGCACTTCCGACGTCGTTTTCTACAGAAAAGCAAATTTATACTTAGCAAATAAGGCTAAACTCTTTCACTTTCTTCTTTCCATCAACGTAATTATCATATACGAACATAATATCACCGACTTTTCTTAGTTAAGCTTACTTTCACGAGTTTAAATATTTCTAACAATTATACTTTATACATACAAATCTTTTGACTTGACTCGCATAGATTTAATTATTCAAAGCTGATTGTGGAAAATTTACTTTGAATAATTTAGAATATATTGGTCACAAAATAAGCTTTGGCTAATTTTGAATAATCCCACATGCTCTCTGCCCATCTCTCTTTAGCTAATGTGTATGTGCAATCTTGCCACTAATAAAGTGAATTTTGTTGGTTATTTAATAATATTTCAATTTTGTTGTCAATGTGACAAAATCATAGGCATATCTAATAAAAAATATTAATGTAATTATTTAATATTGATACCAAAACCGATGGGTGACTATGACTATATGAATGTAAAAGATTTGATCTAACAATTAACATCTCTTAATAAAAGAATATGAAAAAAATACCCATGGGAAATTAGAAGTATTATGGAAGATAGCAAGGATATGACTAGGGGCTTCCCTCAATTTATAGTTTAGCATTCTTTTATGGAAGGTAATAGGGCTACTGAAGATTTGGCTAATCATGGCCTTAGGTATGATGACTAGATCTTCCTATCATTCCCTCAGTGTCCTCCTAGTCTTAAAGAGATTCTCTCTTCAGAAAGGGTGTAGATTTACCTAACGGATACTAATTAATTTGTTAGTAATGCTAACCATGGTAATTAAAATGAATATTAGACAAAGTGGGTGGAAAGGCTGTAATATTTTTCAAATTCAAATTTGGATAAAGTATGTTATGTTGATGTGGCTTCTTGATTGTGGGCTAGGCTGGATGATAGTTATTACTCTTCTTTGCATAGGGAAGTTTGATGATTTTAAAGAGTTGAATGTTATGAATAAACCTTGCATTTATTTAGCTTTCATTGCCATGAGTGGTGAAAATATTTGTGTGGATGATGACGCCTTGCATTTGTATCCTTGTAAGGTTGGCTATTTATGAAAGGGTCACTTCAGATGTGTGAGAAAAACTGAGTTTTTAGACACTCCTAACTTTAGTTACTCTTTCTTTTTTTCCCTTTTCAACTGTGGATATCTTTGTGGGCCTAATTTGTTCTCTTCCTTTTTGTCTCTACCAATGGTTGTTGGGTTAAAAATTGTAATGGGGGGTGCCCTGAAATGTTACCATTGGTAGCATCAATTTCATGGTTACCCTAGAGCTTATTGTGAAAACCATTGGTCTAAAATGTGAAGAGGAAATTTTTAGGGGCCTACAAAGGTTTCTCAAGAAATTCTTTGAAAAAAGTGAAAGGCCGAAGGTTTTGTAGAAAGACTATGATCATTCCATCTTACTTACCCCATGTGCAATGGTAAGTTTTCATGTAATGAAATATTTTACCTTGGAATGACATTATTCTATAGTTCATGGCTATCATTTTACAATTTTAAATCATATTCATCACGTGGATAAAATTGACTTGTCATTTTATCTATTCACTTCTTTATTTACTAGTATCTATAAAGGGGTCTTTCCCCCTTTATATCAAGGGTTAATTTATGCCCTTTACCAATTTACCTTTGACCACTACCCTCACCAAAGTTTCCTGTTAACATATCTTAGAAACCCTAGTGGCTTTGAGGAAACAACTTGTAGCCTAGTTTGTATAGAGCTTATTGAATCTAATCTACTACCTTCTAAAAGTAGCAAGCCTGCTACTACCCCTAAAGGTAAAAATCTAAAAATCCCCCTGTTAGTGAAGCTTTGGAGTTAGTGCTTATTAAAAGTACCCTAGATAAAAAGAAAGATTCTACTCTGAAGAGAAACCCTTCTAAGGTTAGGAAAACTGAACAAAAACCCTTGATAAAAAGCATAACCATTGACTTAGATGAGTTGGGGTTTGAAGATGAGGAAGAAGCCAAGAAGTAAATTGATAAACAAGATGGTAAGTTGGGTGAGAGATGCTCTGTGTGTCTAATTTCTTAAGACAAAAAGAGAAAGAATAAAATTGAGGAAACTCTTGTTTCTGTTGAAGTTTATTTACTGACAGAAGATGTGGAAATCTCTTTTGAAGATTTTAAAGATGAGGATTTTTAGGATATTGAGGAGGACCAAGAGGACAAGAGTAATGAAAATTTTGAATCCACTAATGTGCCTAAGGAAGAAGGCTTGAGGTTTTCTCAAAGAACCCCTTCCCCTGCTTATTTTGGGGAGGAAGATATTGGGCCTATTTCTCTAGATTGCCCCTATGTGAAGAAAGATGAAACCATTGCAAAATTAAAGGGTCAAATTGCAAACCTATAGGTTTGTGTTATGAACCTAGAAACCAAAGCTAAGGATTATCGACAATGAAAAAGGAAGATGGGCATGACTCTGAGGTTTCTCTATGTAATTACTGACAAAATCATGAGAAAAGTTACAATTGGGTTCGTCTTGGGCCAGAGAAAACTTAAGACGACCAACGAATAGGAGGGCATGAGTAACTTTTTGGAGGAGGAGCAAGCTGATGAAGACATGGACTGGGAGGCTTGTCAACAACATATGAGGATGCTTGCAATGAATTGGGATTTCCAAAATAGTAAATAATGTAAAGGTTTGTGACATAGTGCTAGATGTTTCACCTTTTTTATATCTATTTGCAACTTACAAATATGGATGGTTTTGATAGCGTTATGAGCCTATTAGGTCTTATTTTTAATAGCTATTGTATTTATAAGTTTAATTATTTGGACAATTTGATTAATGAGGCCTATGATATGTCAATTTTTGTTCTATTGCTTCTCAGTTTTGTTCTTTTTGTCTTTTTGTGAGGTATCTAGGCCCTTTCCCTATGTAAGTAATAAAAAATTATAATTCAAACATATTTTACTTCAATAATGCATAATAGTTTGCCTATTAATATAAATTAAATTCCTTTTTATTGAAATAAAAAGATCATCACCTTGTGCACCAATTTTTTTATTATCTATTTTACAATTTTTCCATGTGTGTGGAACAAAGAACTTAACAATTATTGTAATATCTATCTTCCCTAGAAATTAAAAATAAATATAATAGCTAAATTAAATATACTAAAAAATGGAATTGTTGGAAGGCCATTGAAGGGCCTTCATTCGCAAGTAACTTCATTCAAAGGTACTTGAATAATTGTGGGAACCAATAAAAAAATTAAAATAAAAGACCATTGGACAAGCATCGAATGATAGAAAGATTAATAAAAGCAACCTTTGAATGAAGGTATTTAGGCCAATAATTTAAAAGCTATTAAACTACTAAGAACTAATTATAAATATAAACAAGATAATTTTTGTAGATAAAAAATGAAATATATCCCAATAATCAATTTTGTAGGTGAAATTTTTGAAGAATTCTTCAAAGAACTATTTTTAGTTATTAGCTTTTTGGAGGGAGGAAATAATTGACAAAGAAATCATCTAGAAAGATTTTGCAATGGAGAAAAAAATTGTAAATGAGGAAAAGAGAAATAAGACCATAATAAAAAGTAATTAAATAAGAAAATGTTTACGATAAAGGGATAAAGAGTAATCTAATAAATGACCCAAATATTTATCTCACAAAGACTTAAAGTATATATTTTATAATTTGTATTAAAATATTTTAAAAAAATTAGATTTGTATTTAGTACGATTTCTTCAACTCTAAGATTTTTTAATAAAACAATTGACTTATTCATGTTTTAGAATTATATTAATATTAAATTCTATATAGATTTCAAATAATTTCACTAAATTCAATTTAGATTTAGTTTCTAGGGTGTGTAGATCTCTTTCCCCTACTTCATTTCTAGAATTTCAACATAGCTTCTAGATCTCTTTCCCATACATAAAATTTACTACATTAGATTTACTATTTCTTCTCTATATTTTATAGTTCTACCTAGATCACCTAAAAAATTTAAATTAAACTATATTTTTGCATGATCGTATATTTAGATTTAATGCGGTTGATATAAATTACTAGGTAACTAGTTTCCGATTGCTTGGATGAATAATTTTCCACCTAGATTACAATGTCAAACACATTTGGAATCGTCATTTTGCATATGTGGCTATTTAATACCAAATTTATAATTTAGATATGTTTTAGATGGCACAAAATTTCCCTAGACCAAAGCCACATGCACTTCAATCTTAGGAAAAAACCATCTTATAAACATTATAAATACATCGATATTATAGTCTTATATACAATTATGTAAATCTAATTAACTTATAGAAATATATTAAACTCTATCTATGTTGAACACTATTTTTGCATGGTCCTTCTTAGATTTGAGATGTTTAATCTATAATCGAGACTCTTATCAAACAATTGGGCTAATTAACATGTCACCTAAACTATAAATGTGTATAAATATTATTTGTTGAATCCAAGATATGACTGAGATGTGGGGGGCGGGGGGAGGTGAATCAATCCAAACAAACAATTACAAAAACACATAAACAATTAATGAGAAACAAATAAGAACACCAATATTTATACATGAAAAACATGAACAAGGGAAAGCCATAATGGGAGTAAACCCACTATAATATATCCACTATATATAAAATGATGACAAAAATATAGCTTACTACTCCGAACTTGTACACCAAAGCTAATGGCTTATGAGAAAAGATACAAGGGGGACCCTCAAAACCTGAATCTAATTACACTTAGGGCAATATACAAAAGTAATCTGAAAAGAAGGATCTCTTGATCATGAATTTGTCCTTGAACTCTACATCAAGCGACCAATGTCAACACACACAACTCTGATCTCAACTGCAAATACTTTGTCTCAACTCTATATCACAATTAGAGTATAGCTTGCATATCATTCAAACACAACTCTTCCTCGCTGCTCACACTTCTTCTAATCTTTACACTTCACCACATCCTCTACAATATGTCATTCTGATTGCCACTAGCAATTATTTAAATGCCTTATATACAAGATAGATCATCAAAGCATAAAACAAGTGGGTTTGAATAAAAATTTGATCTGAAAAAACACACACTAATCCACTCAAGGAAAGAGAGAGGACCAAAACATATCTTCCAAAGATTAATTCACCAATCTACAATCACTAGAACCTAACCAACAATATATGCACATGCTACACAACCATATAAGCATAGCAATCAAAACATACTCCTAAGAAAATAAATCAAATCTAGATCTCCACACACTAAGGTGAGACCCATAAAATATCAAAGACACTTCCACAAATAATATCTAGACCTAAGGATAGGTCAAGCATAGAATCTCACAACCAACAATGAACAATACCACAACACCTAGAGAGCACAAAGATGTTTCCAAACATCAAAACCAACATATTCACAATACTGAAACTATATCAGTAAACATTTCCACCTGTTCTAATTCTGTCTACAACTCTTTTACCAGTTTTCTCTTTTCTAATCACACATCCAATACATTTAAAGAAAAATTCATACCGTTTTCTACACATCTGACTAACACTTAACAAACTATGTCTCAATCCTTCAACATAATAAACATCATCATTTTTAATCTTACCATCAATTGAAATGCTTCCAATACCTCAAATAGCTACAACATATTTTCTATCAAACATCACAGATCCTCCATCATATTTCTTTAAATTATTAAACTTGTCTTTGTCACCAGTCATAGGATTTGAACATTCAAAGTCTATAATCCATGTATTTGGTTCTATCTTAGCATGTAATGTAGTCTTAATAGTCTTCCCATATTTCGGTTTCTCCAGAGCACTATCCTCAATTGCTAAAAACAAAGATTCTTCATTAGAGTCATCATCAACTTCATCTTTAGATGTATATTTTCCAATAGAGCAGAATCTCGTCTTCACTTTTCTGTTGAAATTGTGTCTTCTAAACTTGTTCTTCTTCTAATCATCATCTGATTTCTTATAATATTCTCTGTACTTGCAATTAGAAGCATAATCTCCAATTAGACCACAAGAAATATATTTCAAAAGTAACTTACCTTTTTATTTCCCAATGCCTCGTTGTAATATTCTCGCAAAATTTGCTTCAAATTCATCTAGGTCTCCACTACTTTTTGGATCATCAAACCTTGAAAAACTAAATTTTGCTTCTCTTTTTTCTCTTTTCTCTTCCTCCATTTCTGAAATCTTATAGACTTCTAAGGTACTAATAAGCTTATCAATAGAATACTTTCTCACATAATTACTCTTGTATATAGAGAATCTTTGTGGCTTGTAGGATTTAGGCATAGTCAACAAGATCTTATGCACAATGTTAGATTTTGCCAAATATCCTTTGGCAACTCTAATACCATCAGCAAGATCAGTCATTCTATGAATATAATTCTCAACTCCTTAATATTCAAACATTCTTAGATACCCATACTTCTAATTCATATTCATCAGCGTAGCCTGCATTATCTTTGCATCACCTTCGTATGCTAAACAAAACTTGTTCCACACAAGTTTAGCTTCCTTCAATCCTTTTACTATTTGGAACACCAAATCACTTATGAAACTTAATATCTCTAGCTTTTGCATTAGATTTCTTCAAATTTATCTCATTAAAAGTCTTAGCACCACCTTACGACTCTGTATATCTAGTCTAAATGATCTCTGCCAAATTTCATTATGTAATATCTCCAAATGTGACTCCATTCTCTCTTTTAGTATAGAAAATTTGTACCATCATAGGTAGGAACTATGTAATGAATGTCCTATGCCATATCAGATCTACCTCAAGATGTTAAGCTTACTCAAGAGTAACCACACTTTGATACCAATTATTGAAACCAATACAAGATTGAGAGGGGGGGTGAATCAGTCCAAACAAACAGTTACAATAGCAAGTGAATAATTAATGAGAAATACATAGGAACACCAATCTTTATACATGGAAAACCTGAATAGGGATAAATCATCATGGGATTCAACCCAAAAAAATGTATTCACTATATATAAAATGATTACAAAGATAGAGCTCACTGTTATAGACTTTTACACCAAGGCTAACTACTCATGGCAAAAGACACAAAGACTACTTCCAAAACTTGAAGCTAAGTACACTCAGGCCAAGGTACAAAAATAATCTTAAAAAAAGGATCTCCTAATCATGAAGTTGTCCTTGAACTCTACATCAAGAAACCAACATCAACACTCACAACTTTGATCTCAACTGCTAATACTCTATCTCAACTCTTTGCCACAGTCACAACATAGCTTGCATACCATTCAAACACAACTCTTCTTCATTGCTCACACTTTTTGTAATATTTTCACTTCACCACATCATCTACATACTCATTTTGATTGTCGCTAACTCAAATATTTGAATTATTTATATATTAGATAGATCATCAAAGCATAAAAAAAGTCAGCTTGAATCAAAATATACTTTGTGAACTAAAAACACACATGCTAATATACTCTAGGAGAAAGAGAGGACTAAAACACATCATCCAAATATTAATTTATTGGTCAACAATCACCAGAACTTAACCAATTTCATAGCCACATGCTACATAGCCATATAATCAATTACTAATCAAAACATGCTCTCCAAATAAAATAACTCAAATCTAAATTTTGACACACTACAGTGAGACCCATAAAACACCACTCACACTTCCACAAATTATATTCGTACTTAATGATAGGTCAGGCATATAATCACAACAAGAAATAAATAGTACCACTACACCAAGAGAACATAATGATGTTTTTTATACCTTAAAACCCACATATCCACCATATAGAAACTATATCCAATGAAGAGAATAATAATGTTCAAGACAAACAACAAATTCTGGATCCAAGCACTTCTAGAACAACCAACACAAGATAACTATGCACCACAAACATTTTGGACCAAACGAGAATGACAAGTTTGACATCAATGACAACCACAACAACACATTCACTTATATTTTTAACATTATTACAATCAAATTAAAACTATGAGATTTCCACAATCCATTTTGTATTCTAATGTCTTTGGAATTATTTTCATCTTGATGATGAATCACGGAGTGTGATTCGAAACGTTGATGGAAAAAATACACACAATCGAATCTAGAAAAGTACATTAGAATTATTATGATCATCAATTTGTATATGTGGCTAATTAGTATGAAATACTAAATATATAATACAACTCAACAATGCATGCACTTGAATTCTAATATTAATGGTGCAATATATGGTGAGTAGCTTCAATAGGGAAAGCAAACTTTTAGATGTTTTGGAGGGTCATTGTTGGGGAGACATAGAGGAGTTGGACCATTTGAAAGAAAGAAAAATGGGAAACATGTAGTGCAATGGAGAGAAGATATATTCCCTAATGGGTGTTTGAAGGAGGAAGGTGGATTGCCAAATATTTGCCTAAAAAACAAATGGAAGGTTGGGGTGACAAAAATTTCAAAGGGAATGAGAGAGTGGAATGGTGGAGCAGTGATAGGTCTGTTTTCCAATATTAACAAATAAAAAAGGTCTTGGAATAGAGATAATCTAGAATAGGAAGGATAGGGAGTTTTGAAAGGAGAAATAAGGAAAACCCTAAAATTAGAAGAAACCTTAAACCCCAAGGAAATGAAACATATCCCATTTATGGATGGCTCTGGGAAAGAAATGGGAAATCAAAAGAGGTTATGGATAAGTGGCATGATTCAAACTCAGAAAAATGAAGAGCAGAGAATAGGAGTGCACTAGGGAGAAACAAAGAATTGATTCATCTTAGAGTTGTGCCTAAATCAAATTATGAGCATAAAAAATGTAAGCAAAACATCCCATGTACTTCATGCAGTAGAAACATTTTTTAAATTTTTTTAGAAAGGAATAAAATTAATAAATCAATAGATAGATTAAAAGAAGTTGGATTATTCATTAGATTGAGAGGGTGATGGCTATCTTATGGAAAGATGAAATGTTGAATATAAATAAATTAGAGAATTCAACTTAAAATAATTGCATTACCCAATGGATACTTCCTTATTGAATTCTCATTGAAAGAAGAAACATGGGCAATACTTAATCATGGACCTTATATTATGGATGGATCTAGAATATATATTAATCGAATGGACTACAAATTTTGACACATGGAAGCATAATATGGATGCTAGATGAGTTTGAATTCTACTCTATAACCTTCCATCAAAAAACTAGGAGTAGGAAATAGGGAAAAAACTTAGGACACTAATTCGAGTAGATATGAAAATGGAAGATAGAAGATATGGAACCTATGCCAGAATTTGCCTCAATCTAACTTAATTCTCACCACTCCCACAAGAAATATTAATTTATATAGATCGGGATATCTAGAACCAAAAGTTTAAAATAGAACAGATCTTTTTAGTTTTTCCAATGTGCAAATCTAAGGGACATGAAAAATTGGAATGTTGGTTGGAAAGTAAAGTTAACTAGGTGGAAGCCTACATAGAAGTAACAAAATTGCATCAAGAAAATAAACTCTTCAAATAAGATTTTAGGAGTGGACTCTAATCAAAAGATAATAGAAGCTCCCTTGGTCGAGGAAAAAACTTTTGAAGGAGACAAGATAGATCTCCACAAGTGTGATGTCATTAAACAAGATATGTACAAATTGAAGGACCATATAATAGGGGAGGATATCGTATAAAATGAGGAGATCTATGAAGATATCACATGTGAGGAATATTATGATGTTATAAAAGTAGAAAGAGATATAGCAGTATATGAAACAAAAACTCAGGAAGGAGGAAAACAAAATGGTATTTTGAGTTTCAATGTCCAATCTAGACCTTAACGATGAGAACAAAATCATAGATTTTGATGTGGCTATAGGTTTTGAGAGAATATTAGAACATGAAAGGATGGAGATGTTAAAGTACATAGATTGGAAGTCAGTTGAGGAGGATGCAAAGTGAGAAATTGAAATGGAAGAATTGGGAAGAGAATATTTTGATGAACCAAAGGCCATAGAAGAAAGAATTTTGGAATAGAGTCAATCTATAATTAGAGAACCTAAAATCAAGGAAAAAGGAAAAGGTGGAGAAAAATCAAACAAAGCCAAGTTGGCAATAGTAGCTAGAGCCTCGAGACAAAGGAAATTAAGATCAAGGAATGACTTTCTCCTTCCCTAGATGCAATGAAGACTATAACTTGGAGTGTTAGGTGTTGAATATACTAATGCATAAGATAACTATGAGGGGGTCTGACTAGGTTGTATACAATGTTTAATTTATTTTTAAATAACTTAACCTTAACACCTAATCCACAAAAAGATAAGGGCATGAAACATCTGAATACACCATACACAATCAGACACTTGATTTTACCTGGAAAACCCTATTAGGTGAAAAGACGTGGATAATCTATTCTCAAGACATAAACATCTATTAGGGTGACACCAATTATGGTAATTCTTACAAAGAAAGGATCATTGCCAATCACTACTAGAAATAAGTAGAATAAATGAGAAAGAATCCACCACATATGCACTTCTGCAAGCACATGATCTATGGATACCTTTGGCTCATTAATTTTGATAGCTAGCACATGAAAGGTCACACAACTCAACACTTTTCACCAACTCAACATTAATTATCAAAATATCAAGAAGATAGATAATCTTTCAAACACCTTCTTCACAATTCACTTTCTTTCACATTTATTAACACATTCTCTCTTCTCATCCTCAACCAACTAACCTTTATTTATATCATTCTCACATATGAAAAATCTCCTAAGGTTGGCTAGGTAACTAAAAAATAAAAAGTTCTCAAAAATAAAAAATTAGTCCATTCAGTTTTCCAGACATCTCATCATCTCATTCTCCCCCCTTTGCCATCAAGGACAAAGTTCATATACAAAACTATTAGCCCATGCTGTTGGATTCTTCAAAAAATTACAACTACTAGGTATGCATCTAAGATATTTGAAGGTCATTGTTTTACATGCAACATGTATGGACATAGATCAATTGAATGAAAATATGGAGAAAATAATCTAGTACCTCACATGAATCCAAGACCTAATGGTAACTGGAGGAGAATTTAGGACAACCGAGGTAACATGAACTAGAAAAAACCCTATGTCAACTGGTTTAGTCCATTTGAGATGGAAAAGGTAACTAATGTCATTTGCAACATTTGTAACAATTATGGTCATGTGGTTATGAATTGTAGAAGGAGAACTGGAAGAGGCAATGCAAGACCTTAGAGATCATCTGGAATGGTCTGCTATCATTGTCATAAATTGGGACACATGGCGAAGTTCTGTAGAACCAGGAAGCACAAACCGATTAATCATTTTGTAGATCAGAAAGTTAAGAAGAAGGTAAATATTAAGGAAACCAAAGAAGAGATGAACCAAATTCAGAAAAACAAGAGTGATGATATACTTGTAACAGAACCTAATCCTTCACCCAGTGTGGAGAATCCTACACTAGTGAATTGAGCCTTTCAACAGGGCTAAGGGGAGCATAGCGATAAATCTACTTCTAAACCCATTGAAAGATGAGTGGTAAGAGAGTTTGTATTTTGAGTTATTATGTGTGAAATCTTGATATCTTGGTCAATCAGTTTTTCAAAAGTTTATCAACAAATTTTTACACCTGTTAATATTGAATGTATCATGAAGAGGTGTATTAGGGTTTGTAACCCTAGTGATCAAGCAATTAATGTAGTAGGTAAAAAGGATAAAAGAAAAATTTACTATTTAATGTTTTGCTAGTTGGTCTTTGACGAATATGTACCATGAACTATGTGATTGAAGCTGATTCGAAGATTAGTGAATGTGGAACTAATGTGTATTTGAGTAATCAACCAGTAATCAAGGCAATGTGCGAGAATTAAGGTATTTCTTTGTAAATCCCTTTTCGAATCAAGTTTATTTGAATGACTTCATCATCTAAGAAAGTAGAGAGACTAATGATCACATCATAACCTATGGAGGTTGTGGAATTGGAATGAATAGTGTCATACAATGCTTTATCTCAAGTTCCTGATAGTGTCATTGTAAAAGGTGATTTGTCTAGCTATATTGATTGTAAAATCAAAGATTTAGGATCATTATGAGTTTATTCTCAATTGAAATCCCTTTGTGATAAGAGTGGAAAGATTCAACCTGAGTATATTAGGGTTTATGAGAAGGGTTTTCATAGTCTAGCTTATTTTCTTGAGGATTTTGAAGAGGAACACATCAGAATCATTGTTAGTTTTGTTAATGGTGAAAACATGTATCTGGAAAGGACACACACTATAACCAAGGAAGCTATCCATACTATGACTGGTTTTTGGTCAATCGATGAAGTTCCCAAGTTGAGGTGAATTTATAAAGATACTGTAACCACTTTAACCTTGTCTACCTCTGATGGGCATGCATTTTATGTTAATAACATTAAGGACCCAATGGTTAACTGGCTACTATGGTTATAGGATATTCTATTCCAGTAGATTGAACAATGTGTGATCTACAGCAGTGCATACAACCTATAAAATGATTGCTAAGAATGCAGATTATGACCTATGTGAGGCCATAAGGAGTCAATTGATGTTGAATATATAGTCAATTAAAAAGGATAGCAATTAAAAGTTCAAATTTAGTTAGTTATTGATTGGTTTATTCTTTTACTTTCAGAATTTTCTACCGGGAATTGGTGATATTGAATGGTCTAAAGACCTACCAGTAATTTCTCAGATCAATAAAAATATTAAGGTTGTTAAGAACACTTTCTTTGCTGCAATGAACAAGTATTTCAATGAATTTTAGAAGAAAATGAGTATGAGGGTAAGGCTACTTGATGATGCAGTGAAAAAATTTGCTAAGAACATCATTTTCACGGTCACCATTGATTTTTGTCTGATAAAAGCTATTGAAGCAAGAGAAGATGAAATGGAAGACATGAGCTATGTATTCAATTATGACTTACTGTTTGGTTATGCCAATAACCTGTTGGCATCTCCAGTGGACAAGAAGAAGAAAAGATTGGATACTATTGAGGAGCAAATTGCAAAAGTCGAAACTAGTAGTGCTCCAACTAGTAGTGGGAAAGGGAAGAAGAAGAAGGTTGAGAAAGCACCTCCGCTATCAACAAGTACTAGAGTGCCATGAAGTGTCCAAGTTAAAAAGGAACTGGCACCCAAAGGTGTACATAAAGAAGTAGACTGTAACAAAAAAGAGGCTCACAACTGATTCTTCAAGCAGAATCTAATGATACCGACACTAAGGAGGAGCCAAATAAGGTAAAGGAAACTAGTAAGAAGGCCAAGCCAGTTGAAGCCACCTCTCAGTAGAGTATTCCCATTAAAGCTTTGTCTTATAAGCCTATGACTAATTTTGAGAGAATGGTAAAGACATTAGGAAGGAATAGATTTGAAAATGTTAAAGAATATTTTGATTCATTTAATGGAGATCAAAAGGAACAAATTGTTCAACAAGTAATCAGCTACTTATGTCAATACAATCGACTACTTGAGGATCTTAAGAAGGATATTTTTTATTCTTTATATTCTATTATTTTGAATAAATGGGAAGAAGCTATGAAGAAAGATCAAGAAATTATTGATAGTACTTTTATTCAATATTTTCCTGATTTGTCTAAAGATGAATTAGTAGCATTTCTTGATAATTATAAAGGACAATTTCATTTTAAGACAAGAAGATTGATGTTAATGAATGAAAAGGTGAAATCTATTGAAGTAGGAACTCATCAGATAGCCAGAAATGTTCAACGGATGCATGAGCATTCAAGGTCTCATTATGCTTATCAAACAAAGATTGGAGGAAAACCAGATTCAATTGAAGAAGAAATTGTTTCACCAGAGATTGACAAGAAAGATGGTGACACTACTTCCCAACTGATTATCTTTGTTGATGACATACAGGATACCATTGATCTATCTAGGAATATTATTGAACTAGATACATGTAGCCACCTGTTAAAATTGATTCATAGGTTAATGCAGTGGATATGTTGACAACTCAACCAAGTGTGGATATTCCACCCTCACTAGTAAAAGATCAACTAGTGAAATCACAACTCCCACCAGTTCCACAAGCTACTTAGGAGAAACCTGTTGCAAAAGTATCAGAGAAGTCCTCTAAACAAGAGAAGGAGAAAGAACAAGAGGAAGAGAAAAATGAGGAGGATAAATTTGGTGAACCATAAAAGGCATTAGTCAAGCAAAAAAATGATGATGATGATAACTCATTTGGCATCAAAGATCCTATAGATGTTGACAATATGAGTGCATCATAATTATTGGATATTCCAACTTTGATGCAATCTAGAGCACAAAAGAAGAGGCTTAAGGAATAGAGGAAGGAAGCAAAAACCATCCAAAATGATGTGGACATTTTGTCAAGTCTTCTACCGGAGACTGCTATAGGGAACTTGTCAACTCCTATTGGTAAGCTAGGCCAATTGGTTGTTGTTATGCTTCTGACCAACTCAAGTCCCTTGAGGAAGCAACTTAGACTATGGCTTAGGAAGACTACAGGAAGAAAAGAGGAGAACAAATAATCAAATCTTTTGAGGAAAGCTATTGAGACAAGAGGTAGAATTCTTCTGAATATTTCTTTATGCGTGAATAAAGATCTTTTGAGGAAAGCTATTCAGACAAGAGGTAGAATTCTAGCCTACACATATAATGTTTCATTTTTCTATGCTGATTTAGTTAAGCAGTAAAGAGAGACAAAACTAGAATTGGAAAAGATATGTAATGCCTACATACCTTTATAGGATTCAATCTTATCTTTTGGAAAATATGTTGATGATTTGTAAAATCGGCTAGATGTCTATGATTTTGAACATGAAAAGTGACTCTGATCCTTGAAGGATTTAAAGAACTTATTGAGACTGAAGGTGGACATCTTGCAGCAAGCTTATAAGAATGCAGAAGCAGTTTTCGCTACTCTAGAGATGAGTATAGTTGATGCCATGGAAGAATTTTCTGCATAGATCATGACTACCATAAAGATTATTGAAACTTTATTGGAAAAATGGGAAAATGATTTTTCCCAAATGAAGCTTACTTTTAGTAATATTTTCTTGAAAATTGAACTGAACACTCCTTAATACAGACTTTTATGTTTTTGTATATGTAAACTTTTGATGCAAATTTTGCTATATATATATGTATTTTACTTTTCAATTTGGCATTTTTGTTAAAGGGGGAGTAGAAATATGTATGTGTGTTGTGAAAATTTTGTATGTATTTTTAAGGGGAAGTTGAAATATGTGTACACTTTTTGTAAGCATACTTAGTTGTAAAATTGTAAAATCTTCTAAGTGTTGCCATTAATGTCAAAGGGGGAGATTGTTGCCTTAATGATGATTGTAATGAATGACTTTATATGTTGTCATTGATGGAACATGTACACACATACATATGTTCACATTGTCTACCGGTATTACTTTTGAAGTTACTTGTATTGCAACTGGTATTGGAAGATTTGTTTATGATGGTTTGGAGATTGTCAAACTGGTACATGGAGACAACCGGTGTATGCAGGAATGACTTGGCACCTACTTGAAGATTAAATAGAGACCATCAAAGAAGAAAATGGAGGACAATCAGTTTACATGTTTAAATGGCTAACTCTAACCAATATCGATGTTCCAATCGGTATTCATTGATTATGTGATGAGTTATCACTGGTCATGATGAGTTACCCTAACTAACAAATTTTGGTGGTAATTTGTGCTGAGTTATGTTTGATTGTCCAGATACACTACACCTAGGAAATTGTGATATGATTTCTAAGCCGACATGAAATATAAATGTCTATATAATGACATTATGATGAACTATTTCTTATGAGATAATTTGATGCAAAGATAGAAGTGTTAAGTTGTTGAAGGCATTTCAAAATATGTTGGTGATGTAGTTTTGAGTGCGCAGAAGAGGATCTATTCAAGCAAGTTGTGCTACTTCTAGATCACACCACCTATTGTTTTCTAATCACTACAATAGTCAAATCTCCTAATCGGGTAAGCTCTAACAAGCTTCATTGTTCATATCCTTTAACAAGGTAATCCATTAGTTTGGATTCTGAAATCCTCTACTGAGGTTACTCCTAACATGGTATAGCTCCTAACACAACATTGGGATCCTTAATAAGATTCACTCCTAGAAAAACACTTTTGTAGACCTTAACTGGTCAGTTACCTATTACTGTAGATAGTTAACTTGTGAGTCCCATCTCACCATGGTTTTTCTCATTTGGGTTTTCCATGTATAAACACTTGTGTTATGGTGGATGTTTTACTTATTATGGATTCTTTAATATCATTTTGGATTGCATGCATAGTGTTTGGTAAACTTACTAAGTATATCTACCGATGAGTGTTTAAACTAGTATTGTTTTTTGTGTCACTGATTCACCCCCCCTCTCAGTGATTTATAAGTCTATCAGTGTTGTGGTTAAAAAAATTCATTGGTGCAACAACCACCAAGGTTCAAACCCCTCCTGGGCCATTGTGTTTGCAAGCCTCATGTCTTCACTGGGCTGTTGTGCGCGCGAGTTTTAACAAGCGAAGTGTGGGGATGAGGTCCCCCAGTTGTGGTCTCATCGATTCATAGCTCTGAGTTGAAAGTGTTTCACATGGAGCTGGAGGGCGTGTCATGCTAGCATCACAAATCATGTTAAAATTTTTACCAGGTATTATTTAAAATAAAAAAATCAATAAACTTTTATTCAAAAAAAATTGAACAAAAATATATTTAGAATCTGCAAACAAAATTTTACAAATCACTAGTCTACATCATCTTCAAATTCTTAACGGTTTAAAAGTTATAGGTATCAGAAAGTGAAGGTTTTTTTAAAAATATTCATCTAAGTGTTAAAGTTGGTCAAAAAGTGGGAACTAGTATTGTGAGTTCACCCTCTCCCTTCTAAGGATGAAGCATTAATAAATAATGTTATTCCCTCTCCCAAAAATGGCCTTAACAATGGAGACATCATGGTGCAAAAACACATTTTTAACACCTCTCTCAATGATCTCCCTTTTTGGGATGAAACTTTTGAGAATGATGTTGATTACTCTCTTACTATGTCCCTCCCCCGTAAGAGTACATTGGTCAAAGAAGATGGGTTTATGATGAAAAAGAGTGATATGATTGACAATTTCCTTAATAACACTTCACCTTCTATTCATTTCAATAATTTTTCCTTTAAACATGAAGCATTTCCCTCTCCTCCCCTTGGATCTACTCATAAGGATACCCTAGTCCAAGAAGAGATTGGTAATATCTCTTTCAAAGATCTCCCTCTCAAGGATGAAACTTTGAAGGGTAATGTTGATCCTTCTCCTAAAGAGTCTCTCCCCTATATGGATCATTTTACGATAGATGATGATATGGTGGCTACACTTCCTAGGGAGATAATACCCTCTTTCAATAAATTTACCTATAGGGATGAAACATTCATGCCTACTTCTAGTCTATCTCCCAAAATTAATTGTATCCATGATAACATTTTGGTGAAAGAAGAGACTATCAACACTTCTTTCAATAATATTTATCATACGAATTATGCTCATCCTTCTTCTAAAATTCATAAGGCTACCTTGGAGAAAAATAATGATCTTAGGTCACAAGGGTTTTATATTCCTAAACCATCTTTGATCAATATGATACATGTGAATGGTAATGGAACACCTAATAAACCCCTCTTCATAGTTCAAGGAGCTAGTCCTTCTCCAAATTCTCAACCTCTAAACAATCCTCTCTTTGTGGTTCAAGATGGTTATACTAATGATTCCTTTTTCACTCCTAACAAACCAATTATTATTGTGCAAGGAGGTTATCCTACTAAGAGCCCTTATGAGTATGCTAAACAAATCACCCTAGAGAGCTACAATTTGGTTGCTCACACATATAATACATAAAAAAATAGGAAACGTAATCCTCCTCTAGTTATTCCTTCTTCACTTCCTACCTCTCAACCTATTCTTCCACAAGTACCTCGTATATCAAAAACTCTTAGTAAGGAGTATAATCTTATTGAACAACTTAAAGCTGCTCCTGCCAAAATTTATCTTTGGGATTTGATTCAAACTTCATCCATATATCATGGAATGTTACAAGATTCTTTAAATAACTTATATGTTCCACTAGTAGTGACACCTAATAATATGGCTTCTTTGATTGACCCTATAAACGAAACCAACACTCAAATTGTATTCACACAAGATGAGTCATCATCCCATGAGATCCAACATCAACATTGTCCTCTTATGATTATTGTACTTATCAATGGTAATGTTATAAGAAGAACCCTTGTTGACAATGGCTCTGGACTTAATTTTTGTAGCATTAAATTACTACATAAAATCAAGGTAGATACATCTCTTATTAAACCCGATCCTCTTCCTATTTGTGGCTTTGATAATGTTGCTACACATTCTTTAGGTACTATACCCTTGCCTATCAAGGTGGGACCTGATATTTTACCTACACCTATTCATGTCATGCATGATGATCTTAATTATAACCTTCTATTAGGGCAACCTTGGCTTCATTGTATGCAAGTTGTCCCTTTTACTTTGCATAGGCAACTTAAGTTCATCTACAACAATAAGATGTATACTTTGTTTGTTGATACCAATTTACAAGATCTGTTTTAAACCATTTCTTATTAAACTACTTCCAATTCTTCTGAAAACACTCCTACATATTCAAGTATGCCCATTTCCTTTAATACTCTCGATTCTCCTTCCACTCACACTAAATCATCATCTCCTCCTTAAGATACATTTTCACCAAAACAGGTGCTCTTGGAAGACAATTGTGGGTCCTTAGATTTTACACCTACCTCTGTAAGAGAATACAAAGTCCCACCAACAGAACCTAAGACTAAATAGGAAGATGATGTGGTGGAAACTAAAAATAAACTGACTTTGTCTAAAGAACTTAGTAGTAATTTTTGCGGTTGCTTCTAATTCAAACAATTCTTCAGAATCTTCTTCTTATTAATTTAATTATGGCACTGAGACCTATGAGGCTTCACCATCTCTTATTGATATGGAAACCCTTTATGGTCCAGGTTTTCACATTTTAGCTAAGTGGATATAATGAATTATTGTGGCCTAAATGAACAAGGGATTTAGGTTTCTTTAGAAAATAAAATACTCGAAGCCACATTTGGACTTGGATATAATCCTTCAAAGCCTACCAAAGCATCTAAAAGACCATCTCTCAATTTGAATACTATATTTAGTAGTGATGGCACCTTCACCTCAATTAAATCATCCTCTTCATCTCTCAACACACATCCCACTCCTAAGAAAATTAGGGTGAATGACAAGTCTGTTTATGAATCTCCCCAAGATATTTCTAATCCCACTTATGAGGATTTATCTTCTATTCATTCTAATATCCTCTCTTCTATAAATAAGGCCATAATGAGTTATACTTGTCCCTTTCCTAAGGTCTCTTGTGTCCAAGAGGAGCATGACTTAGTGGCCTATTCTTATCCTATAAACTACTCTCTTGATCAATACTTTTCAATATTTATCATCTTATACAAGTTTTTAATCTCACGGATGGTAGAGAATTAAACATGTCATATTCAAATTCCTCATCCAATTTGTCATATCTACAAATAATATTAGTGGCTATTATGTTGCTCATCATTATGTGACATTGGTAGCTCACTTATTGGGGGCTCATTGTCATTCATGATAGTATAATTTCACATGCAAATATACTTTGGAAGAAATATTATAGCCAATTTGTGTCTCATCTCTTGTCTCTATGTATAGGGGAAAGAATGATTTAAAACATCTCTCCTTCCTAAGATTAAAACTTTTCCCTTTGTGAAGTAGTGTCTTCTATAAGGATCTCTTATTGATTATAGAGGTGTGTATTCCTATTGGGAATTCCCTCTCTCATATTGGAACAAGTATCCCTAATGAGGATCTTAAATACATATCCTTAAGTAGGACCTCTTACTTGGTGCTAGAAGTCTTTAATGATTCGTCAAATTACTTTCTTTATTGAGTAGTATCTTTAATAATTAACCCTTGTATGTTGTGAACATGCATATCCTTGATGAGGATCTCTTTCCATCTTTTATAAGAGTGTTTGTTTGATACACGATCTCTCCTATATGTCTTTCTCTCTATACTTGGGGGGAAAGGATGACATTTCAATTCTCTATTATTTTCTCCAAAGATTCAACTTTCCTTTATTGAGTTGTATTTTTATTTTATGTCATTTCTTGCATAGAATATGAGTCTTCCTTATTTAGGATCTATTCTTTGTTTGAAATAATACATCTTCCATGAACAATCTCTCCTTAGTGAAAGTGTGTAATCTTTTACTAAGAATTTACTTTTTCCTAAATATTGGAGAAAGCACATATTCTTCTTTTTATTGCCCTCTTAATAAAGAAGTTATCTTTATTAAAGAATCCCTCTATTCTCAAAGGAGGATGTCTGTGGATAATGATCTCTTCCTCCTTCACAATTTTAAAAGGTAATTCTTTTCCAAACCCTAATTTTGCATTAGAAATCTCCAATTCTCACACTCCTGGTTGTGTTGGAATTGTGGTTTAGTTCTATTTCTTAACAATTGATTCTCCATTAAGTTTTGATCTTGTATCAAATCTTGTTGTGAGAATTTGTCATCAATTTTCCTTCACAATTCAATGTGGTAAACATGATACCCTATTTCAACTCACTAATCAACAAACTGAAATAGGGGGACATATAGCTACCTTCAAATTTCATCACTTCCTTAGTAAGTATTTAAGTGATTTTATGATCTTATCTAACAATGTGTTTTTGTAAGATGTGGTTCCTAACAGTGTACTGGAGATATTGTTGGGGGCTTCATTTGATAGCTTATGCATATATCCTTTTCCATAAATGTTTACTTTTCTATACTTTATCTTGCATATTCACGTAGTGTCATATGACCAATAAACTATGGGCTAAATGTAGCATAGTAAATTGTACACCCTTAATTTGGTGGTACAATTGTACACTTAGGTTAGCACCTGCTTTAGTGTGTTTATATGTTTCATTTCAAATTATCTTTAAGAATTTATTAAGTAATTTATTTAAATCTAAAGTCTTATTTTATCCCTCCATACATCATAAAACTAGGCCCTTAACCCTAAGTGTGCTCCTTTTTATTTTATTCTTTCAATTAAATTAATTCATCAAAAGCCCAAATTATGTCCTATATCGAACTTCAAGACCCGATTTCGCATACCTAAACACCTTGAATCACTGCATCCTTTTGGAATTGACTTTAGAATCATGATACCTTCCTTCCCTAAAAATTTGGAAAAAATTCGGTCGGACCATGACGTGGCCTCTTAGTCGCTACCTTTTTTCCCTGAATTTTGAGATCTTATTTTGGTGGTATTTTAATGTTTAAATCCAAAGGATTGCAAAATTATATTGATTCTAGGATGGCCTGTGATAGAAAATAAAGTTAGGGTTTCATACATATAACCTTTTCTTTCCTCATTTGAATGATCCATCTATAAGCAATTGAAGGATCCTCTTATGAAGTAAAAGAGCCAGTTATGTGGAGTCTTCAATCAAAAAATCAAGCATCTATCAAGTCTCCATCAACCATTTTCATCATTAATTGAATCTTTGGGATATTGAAGAATAATAGGAGATCACTGATCGTTGATTGGCTTGTACCTCTCCCTTAGGTTTTCGTATGGTTTCATATTATTTTCATATCTCTTGATAAGTTTCACAACACTTGTTTTTAGATTTACATTCATGCATTAGATCCATTGTCGCATTTGTCATTTGAAGTATTTACATTTACATTTAAACTCAGTTAGGGTTTACTCTCCAAGCATAGGGTAGAACTCTAGATTTACTTTCTTGTTCATTTAGGTTCTTGCACACACATTTTTAGTACATTATCGACTATTTGTAGAGGTGAAAATCACCAAAACAAGGGGTTTTACTAAGGTAAAACCCTATATAGACACCTAGACACCATTTTTGAACTTGCAGGTGCAGGTATAGAAATCCAACAAACACACGATAGTTGGAACTGACAAAACACGTAGGTGCAGACTCGGTCTCTGAAGAAGGTCCTAGTTTTGTGAGACTAGGGCAAGGCATCCTATTCTATGACCAAGGTGTATCCCTTGGTCCTATGGTTTTTACAACTTTTTCTTGCAATTCAACATTTCAAAGTGTCAAGATCCAGATTCTAGAAGAATAACTTTCTCTGGTTTCAAGGACTAGGTCATGGCGTCTTGGTCTTGCTCATTTAGCCTCCAATTTTAGTGACAGGTGCACCTTTGAGTTCCTTTCCCTGCTTTGTACTCAATCTCTTACTTTTAGATCTACAAATTTTAGTATTTTTATTTTATGTTTACATCTTTTCTCATCTCCTAGCATAGTTGATCATTGCATTGCATTTTGCACATCTCCTCATGATAACAACAAAGGAATAGAAACCCTAAATATATTCCTTGACTCTCTCTCTCTCTCTCTCTCTCTCTCTCTCTCTCTCTCTCTCTCTTGTGGGAAGTAGTAAAATTAAATCATCTCCTTAGGCTCTTTTGTATTCCAATGTGTGCATGATAGTGGTATTAGGTCTTAGTTTACTTGATTCCATTTTCATCCATCACACTTATAAATATTTATTGCACTTGTATTGTCACAAAAGATAGAAATGGGTTCATCAAACAATATTCTAATGTCCTAGGTTTATTTCATCCATAATACCTGAGTACAACAAGTAGAAATAACAATATACTTAGCTTCAATAGTTTATAGAGTTATTGAATCCCATTTCTTACTTGACCAAGCACACAAATGGGGTCCACTAAAAAATGCACCCCACTAGTAGATTTCCTATCATCTACACAACCAACACATTATGCATCTGTGTAGGCAAAAAAAGTGAAATTATATCTTCTAGGGTACCATAGACCATATCGTTTTATTCCTTTCAGGTATCTAAAAATTCTTTTCACTATAATAACATGTGTCTCTCTGGGGTCTTGTTAAAGTCAAATTGTTGTCACCAAGATTTCACCTATGATGCTTAAGCTAAAAGCTTAACAATCTTGTGAAACATGGAATTATTTCTAGGCCTTTTAGTTGCCTATGATGGAAATAAACCTCTAGAGTGAGTTGGTTCTCTAATGAAACCTCTTGAAAACTAAATTTTGATTGAGAAAAGGGGAAGAAAGCTTGCTAGAAATGAAATTCTACTACTAAAATGAGGTGATGCATCAAAATGGTTCTTACTAATTTCTTTCCTAAAACTTCTATCAGCTTAAAAAGACAAATTTTGATTCACAACTTAACTAAGATCATGAAATTCATAAATATTTCATGAGAAGGTTTGTAGTTTTCAATGTTGTTTGAAGGAAAATGACTTTCATAGCCTATAACTTATTGAAAATCTAATCAACACAACTCACAAGCTAAATTTACTATGAAATCTTCTTGTTATAAAAAGCATCAATGAGACAAAAATAATGTATTTAAGGTAAAATCATAATACTTCTATCAAATCACCCATATGACAATAAAGAAAACAAGAATATGTTGAGAAGATATCAATAATCTTTATTGAAATACTGAATAAATCTACTACTACAATGTTTTGAATCTAAACAATAATGAGCTACAAGCTCTTGTTGTGTGTATGCAAGGAAGAAAAAACTCCATAGGAAGAAGAAAGAAGAAAGATTTATAGAAGAGAGGTTGTATTCCTGACTGATGGCTTCAGTTGGAGATGAAATGCCTCTGCCTTTTAGAACTTGTCTTCAAACTAGTCCCTTTCTTCAAAATCTTCACCAACCTACATGAGTTGTATTGTTTGGCATTGAATTTGAGAATAAATCATGGAAAAAGAGAAGTGGAACTGCTGGTAGGTGAAAGTTGACTTCCCCAAAAGAAGTCTCAACTTATGTTGAACTGATGGGGAGCCTTAATTGCACTAGAACTGCTCTAATCACCTCCAAAATTCTTAATGTTTTGGCCCAAACTCAAGTTGGAACTGAAACTCTACCCTTTATTTTATTGATCTTCAAATAATAACATAAATTAAATATTTGTTAAATTAATTGATAAAACTCCCATAGTTTGGAGTCAAATACAACTCTTTTTATGCAAATCAAACCGTTTAAAAACTTCAGAATTGAATTATTTTTTCTCTAAATTGCTCCCAATGTTCATGCATACCCATATGGTGTCATTAACTCATGTTAAAAAAGCCATTTGGAATCACAAAATATCTTCTTTACTACCTAAACTAATATCTTTAATTACATGCTACCATGTGCACTCCCTTTGATTGAGCATTTGACTATACTTATTCTTTGTGATTCATTGTGACCTTGGTGATTAGGACTGTCCTGCATGATGATTGCAACTTTTACTGTGATCTTCTCTATTTGAGGTATGTGGTAAGGTTGTGAGGCTTGTATAGGCAAGTGTCTCTCAAGGGTATCACTTCATGAGAATTCATTGTTATTGTGATAGGGACTATCCTTTGAGACCTTCTTGTCTATTGATTTGCTCATTCACAAAACCTGTCTTGAAGTTATTGAATGGGACTATGATTTGTTACCACTAGAAGATGTTATACCCTTGATCTTCGGTTGAAACCCTTAATACTTATTTATGAATATGTCAATAAATTGTTTACTACTCTATGCGTGTGTGTGAAAAGTAGTAATCTGTAAGCTATAAGGCACAAACACTTTAATAAATCATTGGATGCATGGCTAGACAGATATAATCATGACTATAAAAACCATAACAACTCGATCTATTTCCTTCTAAAAGATGCGAGTATAGAATTGCTCTCAGATTTGTCTAAGCAATACCAGTGACTAGACTACACCAAGACGAAAGATTTAATCTATATGAGCACAAAATTGAGCTAATTGGATGCAAGATTAAGCTAGATATGATTAAACTAAATATGAAAAAAGCTAAGATGCAATAATCTCAAAGCACAATATTCCCAATGGCTCTAGAACAAAAACAACATAATAACAATAAATCTCCAGAGTGTCTTGAATGAGAGGTGAAAGGCTGAATTTATAGAGAATCCAAAGAGAGACCAATGATCAAGATCAATTAATGATGAGCAGTTGAGATTCCTCAATAAAAAGCACAATCTAGGTTAATTGAAACAATTGGATGCTTTGATTCAGTTTCAGAGAATATTAGATTGAGTTAAAGCTTGATTGAATGCATTAAGATTATAAATATTAGTTTGCATTGGAGATTAAATTAGTTAATTCCATGCACATTGAAATAAAATTAGTTGATTCTTTCTACATTCTTCTTATTTGCTCAAGATTTTTATTAGAAAAAGCCTCTTCAATGCAACTAAACTTCTTTCCTCAATATTTCCTTTGAGTTTTAATCTTAGATAAAATGATTTACTCAATTTAATTGCTTTTCTTGCTTTTCCGTGATTTCTCAAGTTATCTTAAATTTAGAAAAAAGAAATATCTAAAGTTGATTTATTTTCTTAGTTTAATTCCTTTTTGTAAATTAATTCCTCTATTTCAAATTAATTCCTTTTTGATGATTTAATTGAAAATTTATTTATTAATTAAATATGCTAGGATATTTAATTAAATAAGTAGGATAATTGATTAAAATGTTTTACTTGGAATGGTTAATTAATTAAATAAACATTTAATTAATATGGAATGATTTATTTGCCATGTGACATTGATGGTTGAGGAATTAATTAATTAGGTGCTCAAGATTGATTTAGTTTCCTTTGGTTAGGACCTTTGTGATTTACTCAAGATTAGGGGCCCATGGTTTTGGTGACCATTTTTAGGGTATTACACTATGCACTCTAGTGCTTTGGATTTGGATAGTCACATCTATCATTAGGTTTGTAGGGGAGGAGATTTGTCCCCTCCAAGATGATGAATATTAGAAGATAAATAAGTCCACTGCTACCTCTTCGAATTGATGCTTAGATGAGCCAAGGGAAAACAAACAACTAAACTAGCTATATGAAAGTAAATAAAAGATTTATAATGCAAAAATAGTAACACACTAGAAACTAGTTTCACAGAATAGAACAAAATCTTGAAAAAGTGACATATACCTCTAGATCAACAAGATCTTGGGTTTTGGACTTCAGCACGAGGTATATACGCGAGCGTGGTGCATTGTCATTTGTATATACCACAAACATAATGTTTTAAAAATGCCTTTGTGCAAACTTTCAGATGCACAATACCTGTTCACCACCTACACACACTGAGATGAGAAAAATGTTGGGGGCTATATAGGGGTCTACTTCAGTCAAACCCCCATTTAGGTGTTTCCATGGTCACAAACATCTAGATAGGTAGATTGGAAAAACAAACTAGAAACTTGATAAGTTAGAAAATTGGAAAGATCCAACTAGAAACTATATTTCGCTTAATGGGAGAACACCCCTATTGCATGTAATGTAAAGATTGATAAATTGGAAATATGAATGCACCTAGATAATATATACAGTCAAAATATGAAAAATGTATGTTGCATAAAATGATTCAAGATAAAGAGAAGACAAGGCTTGCAGTCCAACCCCTGTTGTTCAAGATACAAGCATAACGAAGCCCTTGGTATGTGCTTGTTAGTAAGACTTTGCTACAATATGATTGCAACTTAATGTTGGTAGAAGTATGTCAAAGAGAATAGTAAGAGAAATATGAGAGCGAGAGTGCAATATGAGAGCCAAAAGGAAATAACCCAAGTTGGGAACCCCTCGAAATGAGCTAGGAAGGGTTTTAAAACTCGAAGGAGGCATGGAGACACATTACGGAAAAACATGAGCTAAAGGACACATGTCAACCAATGTTTGAGTCTCTGCTAGATTTGAGATTTCATAGTTTTATCAGGATGTTAGTGCAGTGTGAGGACGTCTATGCATCGCATCTGTATCTGACCAAAGATAAGCCCAAATGGGTTTTTGAGGAGTATAGAGGCACTTTGTCTCTTGAACCCATGATCCCAAAATAGTAAACTTTTGATCATGAGTTTGTCTTTAGTGCACCGAGCGCCATGCGTAAGTGTTATAAATGCACTAGGTGTAATTTAGGAAACTAGATTTTGTCCTAACTTATATGGACTGATCGACTCAAGGGATCAATCGCACTAAAGTAGTTCAAAAGGATTCATTCATTAAGCCCATGCAGTGCAATAAATACAATAAGTGCAATAAATACTTAGCCCAAAAAGGATATTGTTGGGGTCACAAAGGTCGATTTAGCAATCAAGAATGATACCCCCAAATCTCCATGATGAACCACAATATTTCACACAATGAATTCATACTGTTAAAATTCAAAATTTGTCAGCATGAAAATTGGAGGAAGCTACTCTAGAGAGAAGAATGCTATAGAACATTAGTATGGATAGAAAGGAAAAATATGATAAAGGTGAGTATATGTCCCCTCGTGTTTTTCTCCTAGCAAAGTGGAGAAAATGGGAAAGAAAACAAGCTAAAATCGTCCCTAAAGGAGCAAGAAAAATTTTGGGTGAAAATTATGCTATATACTCAAAAGTGGGCCCAAAGAAGGGTCATTGACACCATTCACTACGGGCATTGTAGCTAGCATTTGAATAGAGGCCAACCAAAAAATACACACATACAAGAGGATAGAGTCAACAGGACTGAGGAGTTTTGGACTGTGATAGAGAAGGGAGATGAGCCTGACCAAGTACAGTTTGAAACACACCTTAATTTGATGCATTTTTTGATCTTTTTAGTTTGGATGGTTGCGCAGGAATCCAAAGGATGCACTTCCATCTAGGCAACACACTATCGTCTCCAATAGGAACATTCCTCCAGATGATGCCCTAGAGTCTGACTAGAGTGATATCATCCATAAGACGTTTGTATGTCTTATAGGTACACGGGCATTGATAGAGTAATAAAGATAGAGATTGATATAATTTATTTTCTACATGGAAACATTGCCCAAGATGGGGGAGCATACTTTGGCATATCTTTTATAGACTTTAAGTGGTCAAGCGGAGTAGCTATCGGTGGCCAATAGATGAGTTCTTTAGAGAGTAGGTCTATGGTGGACGTTTTCTCTACCCGAGTTTTAGTTCCATGTCCCGATGCTACGAGAATTGATGGAGAAATGGGATGCATACACCATGTCATTCCAGCTGTCAATAGGGGAGATGGCAATGACTTTGATGAATGTTTATCACATCCTTCGACTTCCTATTTGGGGGGAGTGGTTGTCACCGACAATACTATCTATTGTAGAGATAGGTAGAGAACATGAGTGGGCCCTAGTGCGGAGGATTGACACCACGGGGCATGTGTATCTATGAGTGTTGGGCTAGGATCAACTGCTAGTTCCCTTGGTATGATGGATTATGATGGTGACCATTGCATGGCAGGTGCTGACAGATGGCTAAGGCTCAGAGCTAACTATAGAGTTCATGCCTCTTATACGAGAGATGGAGGAGAGGTAGACAATGTTGGACACAATGGATCACTGAGAGGGGGGTGAACCAGTGATTTAAAATCTTTTTATCTAACAAAGAGATACAGGTAAAATAGAGGACAAGTTGAATGCTAACCGATAACTTAAACAATGCAAGTAGAGTGTGTGAAAGGAAAACCTAAAATATTAACATCACACATTAACAAAAATACATCACACAACACCAGATATATACAAGTAAAACCTAATGTGGGAAAAACCTTGGTGAAAATAGCTGCTGGAGATCTTCTACTCCAATCCAGCCTCACAATGAAACTCTTATTACAATGTCTAGGGCACCAACCCAAGGAGCACCAACCTTTGATTTATGAGCACTGACTCAAAGGAACACCAACCCCTGCACAATTTATAGGCTACAACCTAAAGGAGTTATAATCCCTGCACTAAGCTACAACTTAGTGAAAAAAATATGACTCAGATATACACTATTGCAAATGAAATTTTGTAACCTTACAATATTTTCCTCTTTCAGTTTTAGCTTAACCGGTCTGTATTCTCTCCACACACTCTACAACTTGATTTTTTTTATCACTTTTCTCAATCCCATCTCACAATATCTTCTTGCTCTCAACTCACACTTGATCACTCTTAATCAGACACAACTTCTACCAAATTGTCACCTTTGTGTTCAATGCAATCTCCACTAATTGTTCCTTATACCAGTTTACTCTTCTTCTCCTTATCAGTCAATACTTCGCTTATAAACACTTCAAGTGTTTTTCTCTTCAAATCTCGGATAATAATTTAACACTTGTATTCACTCTACAACAACAACAATCACAGTCTCAAGTCATCATATTTAAGCTTGAGCTTTCCCGTCAAGAAGCAATTCAAAATCACAGCAGTTAGGGTCTCCTACACCTGACAAAATCTGCATGAGATATGATCCAGTCTGTCTTGGATCGATTACCTACACACGAGGAATGCAACTGTACACTTTTTCTATTATCCAATGCATACTTGCTAAATATGGCAATCTCATACATGATTTTCTACCTTGAAATCTGTCGACTCATAAAAAGCTCAGTTGTTTCCTTCTCGAGATCTTCTTGCAATCTGATTTCTTTGCTTCGATCCAGGCACCAACTACTCCCTAGTCTTCCTCTATTATTCTTTCTTCCTCGAGCCGCATCAATTAGCTACAATCCCATGATTTTTGGTTGTTTCATTAATGTCGACTAGTTGTTTCAATAACCATGTCGACGTAGGCTTCACCAACATTTGCATGTTTGCCACCTCAGCTCCACATGGCATCACAATGGTCAATTACTTAGCTCGCCAACACACAGTCAATTCATACATGAATATTCAACAAACTCATACCAGTACATTCCTTTAACGGTGAGACCTTCTCCCCTTGCTAACCGGTAGTTCACACTATACTGGTAGCACATCTTCACCTCCATTGATTTGTGATTACTTTAACATTCTGCCTCTTCATCATAACTAGGCAGCCAAACTCTAGACCGATTTAAGCTCTACCTGTTATCACTCAACATGCCAACACACACATGCACCTCACCACATATCGGTGAAGTTACTAATAGTCTCAATAACTACTTGTCTTCCACCACACTAGTTTGATAGGTCTTCATGTTAATCTTCTCAATACCTTATTTGTCTTTCACCATACTGTTACACTCTCCTTCATACCGAATGACATACCTCTACTGGTAGCCTACCTGCAATACTAGTTGACATCAATGACAACTCAATACAAATAGATAGTGTATGCATGGCGTCATAGCATGTTGAGCCACCTCTACTGTGAGCTTTCCAGGTACGTGCCCTACAAGTACCAGAGTCTCATAGCAAGCACCCTCTTATAGGTTTGGGTGTTTGAGCACATCACTTTTACATCACTAGTTGGATATCCAGTGCCCATGCCATTTGACATGCCACAGGCACATGCATACCCATTATGGTGTGGCGGATGGCGAAAAGGAAACCTAACATACTGGAGGGTCACTCTAGACCATCTCGAGATCAAAGACATCATCTGCCAACCATTTTGAGACATGGGGGTTTAGGTAATAGACCATACAAAGCTCCCTCAGATGTAGTGGGACAACTTCTTACTCTACCACTTGGATCATGTTGTGATCCCTTACTATTGGTAGTGATGCATGCGACCGTTTGGATAGGTTCAAACTATCCTACCTATCGCACCCACATACGCATGATCTACCAGGAGTGCACTACATACAAAGAGCATGCATCGCCCTACCCTAGAAGATGAAAAAGGTAGTCCTAAGGGTAGAAACACTGATGACATTGCTCTACAGTTGGACATTGACAATGTTAGTGTCACAGTAAGTTTTGCAAGCTGGTGGGGCAGAGTAGGTCTGACATTGATCTTCCTATTGGGCATAGTAGGAGGAGATGTTGGAGCTTTGAGAGGTGATAGTGATGATCAAGCCTTCTTGAGAGATGAGGGTGAGAGGCTAGGGTGGAGACAGCGGGTGGGGAGCCCAAGTCTAGACAGACCCATTCCTACTACTAGGAGGATCCCACCATCACCAGTTGCACCACCTTTTTATGCCACCAGTGCAACCAACAATAGTAGCAGAGGCCATGGAGGGACCCACTAGAATGGTGCCTCCGTGAGATCCAGACTAGAAGAGGGGCGGTCTGTTAGGATTTAGGCATATTTGAAGCAAATACAAATTAACAATTAGATGCAGATAAAAATACAAAAGATGAAGAAAATGCATAACATAGATAACACGGAGATTTAACGTGGTTCACCCAAGATGGGCTACATCCACAAAACACAGTCGTCCAATATTTTATTATTATCCAATAAATTAGTACAACACGATTACAATGCCTTTTTTATTTTAGCCACTTATAACCTGTAATTTTTAGCAAAACATATAATGTCAGCAATCTTAGGGTTTTTTTAATGTCAGATTTTTTCAACAAAAAATGGCAAAAAAATTTCCTTGGGGGTTGCACCCCCTAACCCCAGCTTTCTCACGGGCTATCATCCCCAAAATTTGGTGAGGATACATAATAAGTGTACAACACTTGTATGATCAATCACCACATATCAATATTCTCCCACTTGGAGACTAATCCTATATGACACTACTGAACTTGTAGCTCACACTAGATAAAAATACTTGACACAACTGTTCTTTAATTCCACAATTTTTAGTCAAGAAGGCTGAGAGAAACTGAGGACGAAATCAGCTTCTCCTATGGGACTACCTTCGTGAATATATCTATAGGATTTTCACTTGTGTGAATCTTCTCAAGCCCTAACTAGCCATCCTCTAAAATAGACCGTATGAAGTGGTACCTGAGACGAATGTGTTTTATCCTTGAATGAAGAGAAAAATTCTATGCAAGATGAATGGCAGTCTAACTATCAATATACAATGGGCAATCCTCCTACATCTGGCCTAGTTCCTCTACAAAATATTGCAACAAAATCATCTCCTTGCTAGCTTTAGTAGCAGCTACATACTCAGCCTCAGTGATTGAAATTCCAACAACCTTTTATAGTCGAGAAATCCAACTAACTATAGTTCCACCTAATGTAAAAAACATACCTTGTAGTACTCCTCCTTGTATTAATATCACCTACTAGATTAGAGTCAACATATCCTTGTAGAGAAAATTTTGATCCTTTGAAACATAATGCCTTGATATAATTACCTCTCAAATACTTGAGAATCCATTTGACAACATTCCAATGTTCCATTCCTGAATTCTCATGTACCTGCTCACAACTCCTAATGCATGTGCAATATCCAGTTGTGTGCATACCATCACATACATCAGACTGCCAACAACTAATGAATATAGGACGTTATATATTTTATTTACCTCTTCTTGTGTCTTTGGAAACATCTCCTTAGTCACTTTGAAATGACTAGCCAAAGGTGTACCAACTGCTTTTGCATTTTGCATGTTGAATCTTTTCAACACCTTCTTTATATAATCACTTTGGGACAAAGTTAATGTTGTAACTTTTTATCCTGTGAAATCCTCATACAAAGGATTTATTTAGCTACCCCAAAATCCTTCATAGTAAATGACTTTCCTAATTTCTATTTAAGTTCATTTATATGTTGCAAATTAGTAGGAGCAATAAGAATGCCATCAACATAAAGTAATAGGATAATATAACTGGAATTATTCAATCTCTTAAAATAAACACAATGATCAGAATGACATATGTGGTAACCTTGTCTAGCCATGAAACTATCAAATTTTAAATACCACTATTAGGGTGCTTGCTTTAGGCCATATAGACTCTTCTTCAACCTGCACACTATCTCCTGCTTACCTTTGACCTCATATCCCTGTGGTTGCTGCATATAGATTTCTTCCTCCAAATCCCCATGGATAAATTTTTTTTTAACATCTAGTTGTTCAAGATGCAAGTCTTATGTAGCCACAAGACTTAGAATAGTTCTAATCGAAGTCATTTTTACAACTAGAGAAAATATTTCATCAAAATCTATACCCTTTTTTTGTGCAAAACCTTTAACCATGAGTATGTCCTTGTATCTTTTATGTCCTCCATCCTCCTCCTTCAACCTATAAACCCGTTTACTTGGTGAGACTCTTTTTCCTATAGGTAATGGGACTAAGTCCCAAGTATGATTCTTCATCAAGGAATCCATTTCCTCTTTCATTCCTAGCTCCCATTATTGTTTGGCATCCAACTACATTGCTTCTTCATATCCTTCTGGTTCACTAGAATCAATTAATGAAATAGAATACAAAGAAGGAGAGAATATTTCAAGGGGGCTACTTAACCGCATAGAATATCTAACACTTGCAAGACTTTGTGGGATATTTTGTTGTTGTTGAGCATCAGGTACCAATGGCATTTTATTTTTCAAGAATCTCATCCATCACCACATATTCCTTTTTGACATGTTCATGCTTCTTTTCTTGCATTTGTTCTTTATACATGACCTTCTCATTGAATATACCATCTTTACTTCTAATTATTTTCCAATTTTCAAAATCCCATAACCAATAACCAAAGTCATCCATTCCACATCCAATGAAGGTACATTTTTTAGATTTAGCATGAAGTTTGGTTCTGTTTTCTTTATCAACATGGACAAAAGCTTCAAAACCAAAGGTTTTTAGAAAATAATAGTTTACTTTTTTACTAGTCCACGCCTCCTTTGAAATCCCACCATCCAAAGTATTTGAAGCTCCTCTATTTATCAAATAAATAATAGTATGTACAACATTTGCCCAAAATTTTAGGGGCAATCCATCATACAATCTCATGCTCCTTGCATGCTCCATGATGGTCCCATTCATTCAGTGAGACACACCATTTTCTTGTGGGATTCCTGGAACTGTTTTTTGCCTTCAGATTCCATTGAAAGAACAGTAATATTCAAATGCTTTGCTGCAATACTCGCCTCCATTATTAGATCTAAGACACTTCAACTTTTTTCTTGTCTCATTCTCAACCAAAGCTTTCTATTTCTTAAAAGTTTCAAAAACATTTGATTTTTTTTTCCAAAATATACCCATGTTTTCCAGGTTGCATCATCTATAAAAATAACATAATAACAAGAGCCACCAAGAGATGATACTTGAGCCATTCCCCATACATCTAAATGCACAAGCTCTAATTTTTCACTCTTCTTCTCTTTCCCAACCTTGAGAAATTTGACTCTTCTAATGTTTACCATAAACACAATTTTCACAAAATTCTAAATCAATCTGCTTTAATCGTGGTAACAAATTTTTAGAGTGAATGGTTTCCATCCTTTTCTCACTCATGTGCCCAAGTGTATGGTGCCACAATTTTGAATCTATCCTTACAACATCTATTATAGCTATAACTACAACAAATTTTTATGTAGCAACTAAGGTAGAATAAGTATTATCAGTACACAAATACAATGTGTCGATCTTTGCACCTTTAGCTACTACTAATGCACCTTTAGTGACCTTCGAGACATTGTTTGTAAAGGTAACTATACAGCCTTCACTCCCTAGTTGTCTTGCAAAAATTAAATTCCTTCTTAAATTAGGAACATGACTTACCTCCTACAACAACTAGTCATTTCCATTCTGCAACTTGATCTTTATCTTTCCTTTTCCAACAATCTAGCAGGGCTCATTATCACCCAAATATACCTGTCCAAAATAACCTTGAACATAATCTAGAAAATATTTTTATGGGGTGTGGCATCAAATGAAGCGCTTGAATCTATTACCCAAGAATAATTAACATTATCTAATCACCAAATCAAGGAATCTTGTAAAGTGTTAATTGCAACATTATCTTCCTTACTGTCATCTTCATTTCCATCTCCTTGTTTGTTTTTCTGAGACTAGTAATCTTTCTATAAATGTCCTAGCTTTCTGTATTACCGACATTGAGAGAATCCTTTGTTTGGCTTCCCTCGTGACTTCTCATGCCCAAAGTCTTTTCCTCTTTCATTTGATCTTCCCTTGTTCTCTACATTCAAAATAGTACCTGATGATGTTGAAGTCTAGCTTGTGCTTTTCCATTGCATTTCCTTGCTTAGGATAACACCAACAACATCATTAACTTTCAAAGTGTTTGTACCAGAGATAGAGTTACAACCATAACCAAGCTATTACAACTTTTTGGCAAAGAACATAAAATTAATAGAGTCCTAACCTCTTCATCAAAGTTAACTTTAAAAAAATATAATTGGCTAGTAACTATATTAAATTCATTTAAATGATCTGCTACAGATCCTCCCTCGCTCATTTTCATATTAAAAAAATGCTTCATAATAAATACCTTATTTGAAGCTGAGGGTTTCTCATACAATTTAGCTAGTGCCAACATCAAATCTACATTCATTGTTGCTTTTGATATATTGAATGCTACAGATGCTGCAAGGAACAACTGCATGGTTCTCAATGCCTTTATGTCCAGAATATCCCAATCTTCATCTAACATCATGGTTAGTTTCTTTGTCTTTCCTTCCAATGGCCACCATAGATCCTTTTGATACAAGTAATCCTCCATTGGAATTTTCCATAACTGATAATTCTACCCATTGAACTTCTCAACCTTTAATTTGGTTTCTTTCATTGCTCCCTACTCAAATTTGAAAGTTCTTGACAATTTACAGAAATACACGGCTCTAATATTAATTGTTAGGGTTTAGGAAGACCAAGAGAAAATGCAAATTAACAATTATATGCAAATACAAACACAAAAGATGAAAAAAACTGCATAACACATATAACACAGATACTTAATGTTCACCCAAGATGGACTACATCCACAGAACATAGTTGTTTAATCTTTTATTGTTATCCAGTAAATCATGTAGAACACCATTATAATGCCTTATTTCATTCCAGCCGTTTATAACATGCAAGGTTTAGGGGAACATACAAAGTCGACAATTTTAGGGTTTTTTCAATGTTTTTTTTTCAACAAAAAATGAATTTTTTTTCCTCGAGGGATGTGCCCCTGAACCCCGATGAGGATACATAACAAGTGTACAATAATTGCATGATTAGTCACCACATATCAACATGATCCTGATATATGCTTTTATTTTAATTGATGTACTTTTTCTTATTCTTTGCTCATACATTTACACTACTTGTATAGATATAGATATTTTTGATACTATGGATATTGATGTAGAAATACTTTTTTTTTGTAGAGGGGATCATTGAGTGGCAAAGTTTTATACACTAGCCACTCATAGAGATTGTTCTCGATGTACAGACCCGAGCTCCCATGATGGACAACTATTGGCCCCTTCAGATGGTAGGGAGACATGCTCAGTTGTTTGAGCCTATAGCATGGTTGTGTACAACATATAAGGAGGGCTAAGTGGAGCTAGTGTAGGGAGTAGTGTAGCTAATCACCATGATGGGGTAGCGGGACCAGGTCTTGATGGAGGTTCGTGCTATCCTCAAAGAGAGAGAGACGAGGTAGTGACGTGAGCTGAGAGTGCTAAGAGGGCACATGACACTCTAGAGAGCCAAGTCGATGACCTTTGTCGACAACTAGATACCACCCAAAAGGGTACCGTAGGTCACTTGAACCAAACCCGAGTGCATCAGTTGATGATCGATCTAAAGGTGTCATGTTAGTGAGATATGGTTGTATGAGAGTAGCTCATGATGCAACAAGAGACCACAATAGAGCTACATGTGGAGTAGAGGGGCATGTGATCATAGAGCACCACTGTCATGGGGTCACAGTCCACCTCAGTGAGATAGATCCCTCACCAAGGTAAGGATCCTCTAGCACCAACAACCTCAGGGACCCACCCACCAAAGGGGTCATGGGACATTTTTGATCTACCTTATGTATAGCATTATTTTGATGTATATATACATGGATGCATTTATGTAGTTTAGAGACACATATGACAACATCATGTGTTTTTGTAGTGATGTGATACATGTACACTGATATTGATATTGTACATTTTACATATACATGAGATTCGCCATTTTTAATTTTTCCTTGTGTTATCATGAATGTATGTTTTTGCTATTTTATATGTTCATTATGTATGCTCATGTGATGGATGATATAGATTAGATGTAGATCATGACTTAAGTTACATATTGTTATATACACATGCATGATTAAATGTTATGATTATATTTGCATAGATAGAACACATGCTTGTGCACACACAGCCACGTGGATGTAAAAATTTATAGTCACCACATAACACAAAAATGAATGCCATGTTAATGAAGATATATTTATCATGGCATGACTCCCATAGAGATCTAGGCATCATGTGTATGACACATACTACACATTTTGTATGCATAGTACCTATGTAGGTGTGCCACATTGATAGGTATTTTTAGAGGAGTACCATCCATTGAGGATAAACCATAGGCACTTGAACCATAAGCAGAGGTAAAGATGTACAAACCTAACGAGTTTGGGCTAAACTTCCCTCTTTGATCAATTGCCACATTGATGTTTCTCCGATTCTCATAAAGATCCAGATCACCTATTTTAAAGGTTCAGGGTAACACACTTTGGTTATACTGTCTAGAGAGATACTTCTAGTAAGCTTGGAGGTGTTGAAGGGCCTTTAGCTGGTGCTCATCTAACAACTCAAGCTGATTTAGATGAAGAGTGTGATAAGGGTGGTCATCGATAACCCCTTTTAAGGAGATGCGTAAGGATGAAATCCCCAATTCGAGGGGCATGATAGTGTCAACACCATGCATGAGGTTGTAGGGCATTGTTCTAGTGGTCGTAGAAAACACTCGTGCAATAGGCCCATAATGCATACACTAATTGAACATGTCAGTCCTTACCTTGTTTAGTAATGGTTGTACATAAGATTTTCTCAATGGTATTGTTAGATTTTGGATATGGATTTTTTCAATAAACTTCATAACTTATTTGTTCTTAAATGGTAGACCAAAGTGAGAAATAATAGAGTCCATAATAAATCCATAGATCATATCTGCAGTAGTTGATCTTAGTGGTACAACTTCGACCCACTTCATGAAATAATCTATAGTGGTAATGATGAAGACATGACCCTTAGATGAAGGGGGAAATATTTTACCGATGATATCCAACCCCCATGTCTAGAAAGGCAATGGAGAAACCTGACTATGGAGCTCCTGCGGAGGAGCTTGAATCAGATTATTCTGTTGTTGACATTGGGGGCACTTCTTGACAAAAGAAAAGGAATCTTGTTTCATTGTTTGCTAGTAGTACCCCATATAGATTAATTTATGGATCAAATATCTTCCTCCAAAATGTCTACCTTCAGAGCTAGAATGGGCCTCTTGAAGGGCAAGGGCTATTTCACCTTTTGTTAGACAAGGTAAAAGAAGACCATTATATGATCACCTATAAATAATATTAGGTAAGAGAATGTGATGCAGGAGCAACCTCGGTTCATAGCAATCTTGCATTAACCAGAAACATTTTCCTTTATGTTTTTCTTTATGTTTACATTTTCAGTTTTCCTTTCTATGTGTCCCAATTTTGGCTCACCGGATCCTATGGAGTTGGATTCTATTTGAAGACTCGATCATATTTCTTGGTTCCAAACTGCATCACTTTTAGATCATTTTCTAGTAGAATATCACTATCGGTTTCCTTGATAGTTTCCTATTACCGGTTGGTAGCTCTTGTTACCGGTTGCCTGAACCTATTTTGGTGATCTTTTGGAACCCCTTCCAAAGCTTGTGGAGCCTTAGGCATTGATTTTGATGTTACTTAGTGTGTGGCCGAGCTTTTCCTACATTCTTCATTTCATCCTTTGGATTTTTTAGAAGAATCTCTTGGCAGAGGCCGACCTTGTTTATTTTACATGTTAGGTCTTGTTCTTTAGGTTTTGATCCCTTTTGGGCCAATTGGATCCTTTGGATTGATATACAATTGTAATTGCATATTAGAATGAAATAAATCAGAGAATCAAGTAGCTATACTATGCGTAGAAGATAAATCTTGAGATTCAAGGTCCCAGTTGTGACCTAGTATGTATATTCTACTAGGCCTATGATCCGATATGTTGTAACTTGGTTGTTACTGGTTGGTTGTAATCAATTTTCATGCAATAAAACAATCTATTCTGCATTGCCTCCATCATATCTTTGTGCTTATGTTGTGTTTACTCTTACTGACCGGTCCGGATTGATCTCTTTGAGGTCCCTCCTCACTGGCGACTACATTAAGTGGTATCAAAGAAAAGTTTCATTTTTGAGGTTGCATGTACTAAAATTTTGTTGTATGGTGGAAGATTGCGGATCCAACCTACAACTACAGAGGACTAGCATGAATGATGGCACAAAGAGGAGCTAGGAATGGTGGAGCGTGTCGGAATGTAGACCCTATTGTGATGGAGATGTTGCAAGGTATAGCAGCCCAGTTGGAATTCATGGAGATAGCCCAGAGAAGAGGCTGACATATCGAAGATGTAAGTGAAGATGAAGGAGAATAATCCCCTAAAGAACAGGCAAACGTATCAACGGTTGATCTAGATGAGGAAAGGTTTTTGAGGGTTTTGAGTAGGGTGAATACTAGACCTCATTTTACCCCACTTGGATATGATGGGAAATTAGATTCAGATGAATTGATGGATTTGATCTCAAAGATGGAGAAGTATTTTTATTTTGAAAACACTGCAGAAGAGAGGAAAGTGAAATATGCTTGTACTCGGTTGAAAGGTCATGCATCTCTTTGGTGGGAGAATTTGCAAGTTAATAAATAGAGAAGAGGTAAAGAGAAGATTAAGACATGGGATTAGATGATTTCTAAGTTCAAATTGATGTTTATGCCAGCAGATTATCGATTGAATCTGTTGCGAAAATTGCAGAATTTGAGATAGAAGGAATCTAGTGTGAAGGAGTACACCGAAGCATTTTACAAGTTGAATATCAGATCCAGACATATTGTTGATAAAGTTAAACAAGTTGCAACATATTTGAATGGATTGCGGATGCCTATACAAGATGAACTTAGTTTGATCAAATTAGAGAGTGTTGAAGAGGCTTACCAGTATGCCCTAAAGGTAGAAGAAAAGCTAAACAAAAGACACGAGTAGAGGTAGAGAGGCAAAGGAGGAAGAGGAACTAGTAAATATCAAAACAAGGACAAGAAAGTGAAAAAAGAAGCTAATTCATACCGAAAGGATGATAGAAATTTCTACCAAAGGAGAGAACTGGATGCTTATCAAAATGAGAATTTTGGATGACAGGACAAAAAGACATTTAGAAGAACCTACTTCAAGTATTGAGGAGAAGAACATCGTGCATTTGAGTGTAAGAAGTCAGAAACTACTGGAAGAGCAATAGTGGTGGAAGAAAACCCCACCAGATCAGATAATAAACTAGACGATGGAGAACTATTGGTGATGAGGAGAGATTTGTGTCATACCGAAGGAGATTAAGAAACCTTGTAGAGGAAGAATCTTTTCAAGACTAGATGTAAGGTATCTGATAAGTGTTGTAAATTTGTTATTGATAGTGGTAGTTTCGATAATCTTGTTTGAGAAGAAGAGGTAAATAAGTTCAAATTGGAGAGATTGAAATGCCCTAAGCCTTATCAGATATCATGGATTTAGGATGAACATAAGTTGTTAGTAAGTGAACAATGTTTGGTGAAATTAAAAATTGGGAATTATCATGATCAAGTCTTATGTGATATTATGCCTATGGATATTTGTCACCTTTTGTTGGCTAGACCTTGGTAGTTTGATAGATAGGCAATACATGATGGGAGGGAGAATACATACACTATTGTGGCCAATGGGATGAAGCCATCCTTTTTACCCTTGGAGGAAACTTTGAAGAATGAAGTCTGTACAAATGCTAGAATCTATTTGGTAAATGGAAGGAAATTCCTGGATGGACTGAGACATGAGAATGTGTGTTTTTCCTTAATTCCTAAGAAACTGATAAACCAGAACTGGAAGGAGAACACCCAAAAGAGAAAAGATTTGCTAACAGAATATGAGGACACCATTTCAGATAATGTAACTGATGGATTTCCACCTGTGAGAAGTATTAGTCATTGCATGGACTTGGCTCCTAGAACTAGTTTGCCTAACAAAGTTACACACTGGTTGACACAAGCAGAGAATGAAGAACTAAATAGAAAAGTATAAGAGCTATTGAAGAAAGGTTTGATCAAGGAGATTCTGAGCCCTTGTGCAATACCAATAGTATTAGCACCTAAGAAGAATGGAGAGTGGATAATGTGTACTGATTCCAGATCAATAAACAAGATCACAGTGAAATACTAATTTGCTTTGCCTAGGAGGGATGATATAATGGACTATTTGAGTGGAGTAAAATACTTAACAAAAAAAGATTTGAAGAGTGAATATCATCAGATCAGGATCAAATAAGGTGATGAGTGGAAGACAACATTTAAGACACATGAAGGGCAGTATGAATCGATGTTGATGCCTTTTGGATTGACTAATGCATCGAGCACTTTCACGACGCTGATGAATGGGGTATTGAAGAAAATATTGGGTTAGTTTGTTATTGTGTATTTGGATGATATTTTGATTTTCAATAGGACAAAAGAGGAGCATTTGTTACAGTTAAGACAAGTTTTGCAGAGGTTGAGAGAAGAGAAGTTGTTAACCAATATCAAGAAGTGTAGTTTCATGAAGGATGCATTAGTCTATTTGGTATTTTTGATATCTAAGGATGGTTTGAAGATGGTCCTTGAAAAAGTGAAAGAAATTGTTGAATGGCCTACAGCGGAAAGCATTTGAGAGGTAAGATGATTTCATGGATCGGCTAGTTTTTACTGGAAGTTTATTAGAAATTTTAGTTTAGTTTGTAACCTTATGATTGAGACCAAGACAAGAGATCGGAAGGAATTCAAGTGGACCACCGGAGCAAACAAAAGTTTTGAACTATTGAAGAAGAAAGTTATTGAGTAGCCTGTGTTAGCTTTTCCAGATTTCAATAAAGTATTTCAAGTGGATTGTGATGCAAGTGGAAAAACAATAGGAGTAGTATTAAGTCAAGAAGGGAGAGTAGTAGCTTATTTTAGTGAGAAATTGAATGATGCCCGAAGGAGATATTTAGTGTATGATCAAGATTTTTATACCATAGTTCAAGCCTTGAAGAAGTGAAGACATTACTTGTTGCCTAAGGAGTTTGTGTTGTATACAGATCATCAAGCTTTGCAGTATTTGAACAATCAGAGTAAGTTGAATCAGAGACATATGAGATGGGTAGAATTCTCATAGAGTTACACCTTTGTGTTGAAGCATAGAAGTGGGAAATCTAACAAAGTCGATGATGCATTGAGTTAGAGAAGGAATTTCCTGACAAAGATGAGAGTGATAGTGTTATGATTTGAAGATTTGAAGACCTTGTATGATGATGACTCAGATTTTGCATAACCTTGGAAAGCATGTAGAGAATTGGTTATGGTAGATAGAAGCAAGTGATTGGATTACTTCATTCGGGATGTGATTTTATTCAAGGGAGTTTATTTGTACATACCTAAGAGTTTTATGAGGGAGAATTTGATAAAGGAGAAATACAGTGGAGGACTAGCTGGACATTTTGGCATTGACAAAATAGTAGCATTGGTTAATGAGCAGTACTTTTGGCCCCAGATTCATAAGGATGTTAAGAGATATGTGCAATGTTGTAGACTTTGTCAAGTTGCAAAGGGTAGTAGTCAAAATGTGGGATTATATAAATATTTGACAATATCAATAAGACCTTGAGAGGATATAAACATGGATTTTGTACATGGATTGCCTAAGACACCAAGAGGTAATGATTCTATATTTGTGGTAGTGGATATATTCTCGAAGATGGTTCATTTCATACCTTGTAAGAAGACATCAGATGCATTGCATGTAGAAGACCTATTTTTCAAGGAAGTGGTAAGGTTGCATGGATTCCCTAAGAGGATAGTTTCAAACATAGATACTAAGTTTGTGGCTATTTTTGGAGAACACTTTGAAAAAATATGAAGAAAGATTTGACGTTCAGTTCTACTTTTCATCCACAGACTAATGGATAGACAAAAGTTGTTAACTAGAGTTTGGGAGACTTGTTGAGATGTTTAGTGGGAGATAAAAATAGAAGTTGGGATTTGATCCTTGCACAAGTAGATTTTGCCTACAACAATTCAGTGAAAAGAAATATCGAAAGAATACCTTTTGAGATTCAGAGACATTAGCAGTGAAGATCGAAGAAGTCTAGAAGCAGAAGATTTTGCAGATCACATGGCATTATTGCATATTTAGGTTAAGAATCATTTGGAAGACATGAACATCAAGTATAAGGAGAAGGTAGATGAGAAGAAGAGACATAAGGAATTTGAATTTTGTGATGAAGTGATGGTATATTTGAGAAAAAAGAGATTCCCGATTGGAACTTATAACAAGTTGCAGATGAAGAAGTTTGGACCTTGTAGGATTTTGAGGAAGTTTAGTTTTGGAAATGCATCTGAAGTGGAGTTACCAGATAGTCTAAGTATTTCACCTGTGTTTAACATTTCAGATCTTCATGAGTATCATGAACTAGAATTCAGTGAGAATAGTGTTGCATACTTGGAGAAACAGTTGCCTTGGAAGGAATCGGATCAGATTGAAGAGATGTTGGATAGTAGGATTCGACATAGTACCTGTTACCAAATTTTTATTACATCTAAATTTGGTGACCTATACAAGTCTTATTCATTGGAGATAAAAGGTACAAATTTTTTTTTCAAGTTTTATATCTTTATTGTATAAAAATGTATGTCATACAAATATCTTATTTTCAAAAACTGCATCTGTTTGAATCAAAGAGATATACATAAATGAAACATTTGCATAAATCACATTTTTATTCATAAAGAGAAAATATACATATGATCCCACACAAGCTGTGAGAATAGCCAAGAAATGATCTATCTAATTATAGAAAAGTAAACATAAAAGAAACAAAAGAATGTAGTAAGAAGGGAAATAAAGAACCCATCATTTCCTAGATAGGTTGATGAGTTCTAAAGAAGAGTCTTCTAATTAGCTTCGTTTATTAAAGAACCTCGTTGTCCACTCCATGAGATGACCTGAAATAGAGAGATAAATGATTTTTTAGAACTCCGAATTATCCCTTTCACTCCTGCATACATAATGCTATTCCTAGTGTGCCTACACTTCTATATTAGATTCAAAAACAAAAGAGAAATAGTTTAGAAAAGATGCCATGAGAAGACAACAAGTATCATGTTTTTTTCTAACTTGTTTGCTTCATGTGTAGATATAGGTTTTCAATTCATATCCATTATGTATGTGGGTTAAAATGGGCTCTTGAAGGGGTTGAGATCAACATACATGTCACTATTCATAGGGTGACATTAGCCAATTATCAAAATACTGAGTACACCAAGACATGATCTCACGTGCTATCACTAAATAACAAAAAGGGATTGTCATCCAATGGCAGTATGAAAAAACATGTACTCAATGCATTCATTAGTCAATAAATGACTAATATCATCATGTGAGTACAGGCAATATGTGAGATCATAACAGGGCTAAGGTTTGGTTTCATGAAGAACAACCAAAAGCATAGACATTTCAATAACTTTAATATCAAGTGCTTAAGATAATAGAGATGGAGCTGATGAGAAAATACTGCTATAAAAAAGATTTTTGAAGGAACTAATACAATTCTTTAACGCAACATAATATAGTCAATGCAATTTTTCAATGATAATAGTAGCCTTAAAAGAAGATCATGAGACAGTGGCAAACTGAGATTTTAGTTTCTTCATATTGAACATAAGAGAACAAGTGTATCAATACAACCAAGTGCCTAATGAATAATGATCACAGTGAAACAGTAAACAATGATTCCAAGAGGAAAACCTGATAAGCATAATATTATTGTTGTTCTTAGCCAAGGCAGTAAGCTACCAATGTCAGACATAGATAACATATAGTGCCAAGCCACAATGAGTACAATATATTTTAGAAATAATAGAGACAGTATACACCCTCATCAAAACTTTATAAAGGACATTTATTGACAACACAGACCCAATGACTGCTATTGTTGAAAAGCAGTTATATTTAATACAACATTCCTAATAGTCTTCACAACTTAGAGGTGGGTATGTGCAGAATCATGGGGGGCCAAAAAGTGGCGATATTCTGACTAAATTTTTACTGATAGGCTGATTGAAAAATATCTATAACTATCTAACGATATCACATTTTTTGAATCTAAAATATGTGTCACAATTTATGCTTCATATACTATAGGATTAAAAAAAGAAAAGTTAAATTTGATAAAGTTTTGACCAAGTTAAGGTGGTCAGACATACGAGTTTTTTATATTTTAAAAAAGTTATGGTAAAAAAATCATAATTAATTATTTATTTTAAAAAAATATACAAAAAAATATGTGTCACATCCGTACATGAGTCTTCTACTTGTAACTAAAATATTATAAAAAAATATTATGATTTGATTGTGATTAGGGTGGTCAGACAGACATCCGCTTCTTATCTTTTTCCTGAAATTTTAGTACAAATAGATTTATTTATTTTTAAAAAAGAGCTAGTAGCTTAGAAACTACATTCAATTTTCTACAAATTTTATTCTTACATATTTTTTAAATAATGTTAGTATCTTATTCAAATTTTTACATCAAGTTGCCTAACTCTGTTTTCTGATTTTCATTGCCACTTAAGGGCCTGTTTGGCTCACCATCATCCTGCACATACCTAGGTTTCTATATATACAACCATATCCTCTGATGAGTTTCGAATACAAGGGACAGTTTCCAAAGTTATGACAAGAAGGCATTAATGCATTCACAAGAAATAACATCAAGGAGCAGTAATATGAACAGAGAGATAGACCCAATCCAATACCATATACAAAGGTGGTAATAAAAATAAAACCATGAACAAGTTAATAGAGATCTTTGTCATTGGATAGATCAAGAACTGCCATAGTCCTAGAGATCTTGGCACATTTACAAAAATAGAAGCTTTCATAGTTTCAATGAAAAGTGTAACTCTACACAACGATGTGTAGTTATATTAAAAAAGATTCATGCTGCTGTGAAGATACTTGATGAGAGAAAATAGTGATAGCTACTAAAAGACATCCTCTATATGGTCCATTGATGATTCAATGTTACTGAGCCAACCATAGAGATCCATTATAATATAATAGCATTTGTGAAGGAAGAACAATTATTTAGTTATAACAGTCACAAAAGCTATAAAAATGACAATATATCAAATAGCTACAGTCATGAGGTTTAAGGAACAAATTTGAAAATGGGAAATATCGAAAGCACAATGAAATTCACACATAAATAGAATAGAGGAAACACGGTCAAGTCACAGTAAGAATACTATTTGTCATAGGGTCAAAATAGACGTTCAAGAAGATTGTAAAATATAGTCAATAGTGAGCATGGAATATTTATAAGACTATCTTGATAACATTAAAGAAAGAGATATGAAATTTTAAGGTAGAATTAATAAGATTCAATGATAAAAGGCCTTCAAAGAGCATACCATAAGCTTCGAATACAAGAAGACAAATATTTCTACCCAGAGAGTAACAACAATACAAAGAGTATGGCAGTGAATACCACTGTCATAAATTCAATCCTCAATATAGATAAAAAGAGTGAATAAGTTCCATTCATGGAAGGTATTATTTACAAATGGCCAAGAATAAGACATATAACGGAGAAGAAACAATCATGGGATAGGAGAATACAAAGAACAGTGAGAGAGTCACAATAGGTGCAACATGAGGAGAGAGTACTCACTGAGATCAAGTCAGAATAAACACATATTTTTCAAATGGAGTAGCCAAGACAAGGAAAGAGGTATTCATGATAGTCTCAATAATGTTAATTAAATAACTTAGCAGCAACCTTGTTCACAAATGTGACCCACAAATCAGTCATAGCGAACAGTTTCAACATATGTTGTTTCAAGAATGCAATCAAATACAGTCACGTTGATTCCACCATTTCTTAAAAACCTAGATTTCAATTTTTTTAATGTTTTCATAGGATTTAGATAACATAAAAAAAAAAAAACCAATAAATTTGGAAAAAACCCATTTTGTCATTTTTTAGAAATATTTATCAGAACGGTCCACAAAAAATGTGAAAACTCAGCATGTCAAAAGCATCATATATGGAAAGGAAATCAAAAGATATAGTCCAAACAACAAAAGCAACCTCTATAACAATGTTGTGATAGTATGTTATTTTTTTTAATACATCTTTAAAAGACACACTCAACTTTTAAAATTAGTAGACAACCTCAAAGCCCATAGTAGAAGGAGACAAATGCACAAAGACCCATGATTATAATAGTATGGAGACACTATAGATACAGATCTAAAATACAAAGACATATATTGTTTTTCATACACAATAGCCATAAGAAAAAGTGTCCATGTAAAGACATTTCAACTAATGATCATGAATATACAAGGTTTCACACAAATAACCCTAATGCATGCATGAACAAAAGCTAAAAGAAGACTTCTGTAATAAATTTTGCTCATGTGAAAGGCATGAAGGCATACCTTGTTTGAAGCTATAGATAAAAAAAATAATAGTTAAAACCATGTAAAGTCCCAGTTTGACCGAGCCCCAAATTGGCAGAAAATTCATCATGCAAGTGGCCACAACAAAGTTCTTCTTCAACAAACAAAAGTAATGAGGTTTATCTTTTAGGGTTTGATATTTTGTTCTCAACATGCCCTAAATTGGGCCTTTTTTTAATTTAATTTTCATAATAAATCATGCATGGTTAAAAGTCGTGGTTACTATTTTTAAAAGTCATTATCCCAAAGATATTTTGAAAACCCATGTATATAGGGACAAATGAAACTTTGATTTCTTTTATTTTGTAAATTATAATTTAATATATAGTAATTAAAGTTTAAAATATAAAAACTTTAGTTAATATATATTAGATTATGATAAGTACCATATATCATGTTTGAAATATAAATTGTAAATTTTATAATTAATATTAATTTATTAAAACATTTATTTTATAAAAAATCTTAATAAATTTATATTAAAATATAAAATATTAATATTCATTCATGGATATATTTTAGCCACCAGTTTACTCTTGATGAGAGAAACATGCAGATCTTATGAGGGGAAGAGATTCTTTTATAGTCAGTTTTTTATCATGGCATGCAAAATTACATAAGGGTTTTCTTTTTATCATCAATTTTTGGCATCTTGGGGTTCTATTTTCAGAATATGGCTATATTTATCGATCACATGCATTTTTTTTTGGACAGAGACTGTTTATTTTCTTTTAGATCTATTTTGGGCGAGATTGGCAATGGGAGTTCCTTTTCATGCAATATCAGTGGAAGACCTATTTTAAGCAATGGAGGCTATTTTTGGTAGGTTTATGCATGAGTTTTTAGGCTATTTTTAGCAAATTTTCCCAAGGATTTTTCTCATGTAGCTTTTTCTATTTAGGGTTATTGAAGGAGATGTACATGATGGGTTCTATATATTCTCTTTCTCCTTCTTTTCCTTTCCTGAGCATGATTGTGGACTAATTTTAGGGCCTTTCATGCTAAAGGATGGCATTGTAGATCAAAAGTATTTGATTTTTGTAACAATAGATTCCTTATTTTTCAGTAATATAGTAGTAGATTTCCTTCTTGGTACTTCTTGTATTATCTAGTGAATGAATGATTTGATGATTTCTTGTGATTTTTATCCTTTAATTTGTTCCATTTAGTCAAATTATGGTGCAAGGAGATACATGTTAGTTGTAGGTTATATTTTGTGTTAGTTGATTTTAATTGCTTGAAGTTGTGAAAACCTATTGTTTTTCTTCATGCATGCATTAAATTCATCCCTTTCTAGGAAATGTTTATGCATCTACATGTTCAATTGAGTTGTGAAACTCAGGGTTATTTGTTGGAAGGTTTTTGTGAGTTCCATGGTTATAGATTTTAGATTGAAAATTATTTGGTGCATCACCCCATTAGGATAGATTTTTAGTTACATGCAATTGTTCTATCCCTTTTCATATCAAAAGAATTTGTAGGAGATTCATCAAATAAGACGTTGGCTCGATCTCCAGATATTCACCTTCAGTTTGAGTAACCCACAGGCTCAAAGGTGTTTCCATGTTTCATAGGATTGCTTGGTCTCACACATAGCATCATGGGTGCAATCCTTCGTGACAATAGTACCCAAAGAAGTTAGTATAAGTAATATCTTGTGAAGTGGAAGGATACACTAGTTGAAGATTTATCTTGGATTTCTTTGGTAAAGGTAGACCGCCTTAGTTTTCCTCTAATCCCAACAAAGTGAGAGGCTCACTTTTTTAATAACCTCAGATGTTTGATGCAGGAGCATCGTTCATATCAATCTTGCATCAACCAAAAATAGTTTCCTTTTGATTTTTCTTTCTGTTTGCAATTTTAGCTTTCCTTTTTGTGTGTCCCAGTTTTGTCTCACCGGATCTTGTGGATTTGGATTCTACTCGAAGATTTGATCGTCTTTCTTTCTTCCAGAACACATCACTTTGGGATCATTTTGTAGCAAGATATAACTATCATTTTCCTTGGAAGTTACCTATTATTGGTTGGTAGTCCTTGTTACCGGTTGCCTGGACCTATTTTGGTGATCTGCCAGAACCCCTTCCGAAGCTTGTAGAGCCTTGGGCTCTGATTTTGATGTTCCTTGGCATGTGGCTGACCTTTTCCCATGTTCTTCATTTCATCCTTTGGATTTTTTGGAAGATTCTTTTGGCGGAGGCTGACCTTATTTATTTTACATATTAGGTCTTATTCTTTGGTTTTTGATCCCTTTTGGGCCAACTGGATCCTTTGGATCCATATATAATTGTAATTATGAATTAGAATGAAATCAATCAGAGAATCAAGTATCTAGATTGTACATAGAAGATAGACCTCAAGATCCAAAGTCTTGGTTGTGACCTATTCTATATGTTCTACTAGGCTTGTGAGCTGATATGCTATTACCCGGTTGTAATCAATTGTTATGCAATAAAACAATCTATTATGCATTTCCTCCATCATATCTTTGTGTTTCCGTTGTGTTTACTCTTCATGACCAATCCTGATTGGTCACTTTGAGGTCCCTCCTCACTCGTGACTTCTTCAGAATGTAGCGAGCTACCCACTTTCGAATCCACACACATGAAATTTGACTGGCATCATCGGGGAAGCTTTCGGTCTTTAGGTAGTTCAAAATGTGTGTGAACCATTCTCCTGAGTTAGGTTTGATCAAATACACCCAAAGAGCAGAGGAGTTGTACTATGAAGTGGCATTTGTCCTGACCAAAGTCCAAGCCTACAAGGGAAGTGGTGCTTGGCATTGCATCTACATGACGATTTTCTCTTTATGAAATACAATCGATCATGTATGTAGTGAACTGTTTCAGTATAGTTGATACCAAATCCTTATACTGGAATCATTTCAACTACTTAACACAATACACACTTGTAACTTGGTTTATGATAAGTTCAGAATTCCCATGGATGTGGATGTTTTTCACACCCATAGCAATTATGGAATGAAGCCCTGCAATAAAGTCTTCATACTCAACGATGTTGTTGGTAGAATAAAATTCCAAATGGAATGAGAGAGGGAATAAATTTCCTTCATGTGAAACAAAGACTATGCCTGCTCCTAAGCTAGTCTAACACCTCGACTAGTCAAAATACATGTCCCATATAGAGTCATGATCAATGACCAACACATCCTCATCAGGGAAGAGGTTCAAGGTAGGAAAGGACTTTTTTGAGGGGGCATTGGCGAATTGATTAGCGATGAGTTGCCCTTTGATTGAATTCTGAGATATGAATTTTAGGTCAAATTCAGAGAGCAACATCACCCACTTAGTTGGCCTTCCTAAGAGATCAGACTTTGCAAAGAGGTGCTTAAGGATATCATTCTTAGTAATGACCCTTGTTTCTGCATGAAGGATGCAATGTCTCAGCTTCTAAGTCGCAAAGACAAGAGATAAACATTTCTTTTTCATAGTGGAATATTGGGTTTCATACTCTAACAAAGTACAACTAATGTAATTGACTTCTCTTTCCCAACCTTCATAAATGTGTTGAGCTAACAAAGCCGCTAGAGCACGGGATGTGGCATAAATTTACTAGAAGAAAGGTCTATTAGAAATAACTAGTATTAGGACAAGAGGATTAGCCAAGTAATCTTTGATGGAATTGAAAGCTTCTTGGCACTCTTCATTCCACTTGAAATGGGTATCTTTCTTTAGCAGTTGTGTAAAGGGGAGAGTATGATCAACCAATTGCACTCCAAATTAGTGAATGGCCCGAATCTTCCCTTGCAAAATACGAAGCTGAGAGATATTCTTAGGTGGAGGCATGTTCATGATTGCATAAATTTTTATCTATATCTATTTCAATCCCTTGGCGGGAGACAATGAGTTCTATAAGTTTCTTGTTGTCAACACCGAAGACACACTTGAGGGAATTTAGTCTCATCTTATACAACTGAAGCCTTTCAAAGACTAGATGAAGATTTTTGATATGCATTTTACATGCTAAAGACTTTACCAATATATCATCGATATAATCTTCCAAGAACTTATGGATGAAATCATGGAATATCAAGGTCATGGACTATTGAAAGGGTTCTCCTACATTTTCCAACTCAAACGAGATGATGATATAGAAAAAGGTCTCTCAAGGGTTTGTGAAAGTTGTTTTATACTGATCTTCTAGGTTAATTCGCATCTGATTATAACTCAAGAAGCTATCCATAAAAGAAAGTAAAGGATAACCCACAGTCGAATCCACGATCATGCCAATGTTTGGGAGTGGAAAGTCATCCTTGAGGGAAGCTTTGTTCACATCTCAAAAGTCAATGCAGATGTGAATCCAACCACCGGGCTTACTTATTGGGATAATGTTCGAGATCCAACATGAAAAGTCGATGGGATGGATAAAGCTATCTTTTACGAGCTTCTCTATCTCAGTCTCGACTAATAAGGCCACCTTGGGATTCATCTTTCAGATATATTTTTCTTCACCATCTTAGCATCAGGAATAAGAACAATGTTGTGTACAATAATATAGTGATCAATGTTGAGCATCTCTTCATAAGACCAAGAACTTCCCAACTTTGATAGCTTTTTTAGGAGTCTTATCACTCATGATGACGTCAGTAGTTTCTTCACTAAGGAGTGCACTATGGTCTTATGGATGAGATGTGGATATTTGTTCTTTATTATGGGATAAAGGTGCCCTGTACACAATGTATTCCCCAAAATACGCTTGGGTATTCAAATAGTAAGGGAATCACCGTTTATGATGATAAGAGAGAAACTCATCATATGCTCCTAGAAATTCCTTCGAGGATTCTTTCAAAGGGAACAAGTCCAAGGGAATTCTGTTAGGTGATGCATTACTATCAATGAGTTTTGGATGAACAAGCTTGAGAGGAAGGGGATCGGCCAAAATCATGTTAACAATTAACCATGGTTTCGCCTTTCAACTTGTATGGTGGTATCCTAGTCTAGTGTTGTGGTGATGAGGTTCGGCTTCTAAATGAATTTGAATACCATATCCATTAGGTCCACATTCCTTTCCATCATAGCCAAGTTGAGATAGAAACTTATATCCAATACCATAAATGTTTTTTAATTTTTTGAATGATGGTGGTTTTGTATAAAAGACGTGATCAACATGACAAGCATCACCTAAATTTTTTGATGCATAATCATCTTTTGTAGCCAACGTGAATGAGACCTTGAGAAAACTCAAATGGACCAGATTTACTTTATACTCACCAGCATCAGAGTCGGTGAAATCCAAAGACCCCAATCATCACCTAAGCACACATTCATTTCTGATGGAAAGGGTTATTTAATTAGGGGTGACTTATTAGAAGTAGACTTTAGCAAATTGCACTTCAGGAGGATCTTTCTTTGGGGATTTTCCTTTTGAAGAATCCTTCTCCTCAGATGATCTCTCTTTCACAACATCTTGCATTTTAGTGACTTCTTCCTTCTTCTATTTTTCCTTTTTAGGGGATGAAATAGAGGCATAAGCTTCCACTAAAGAATCCAAAGTGGGTACAACAAAGGCTTCACCAAGTGCCGCTATTTGACATAATTGATAACTTGATTATTGGCTACAAAATTCAGAGACCCATGAAGTGTAGATGAAACAACTCCCAAAGCATGAAGCCATGGTCTGCCTAAAAGGAGGTTATATGACAAAGGGCTTGGCATCACATGCACAAGGGCCAGGATAGTGACACGTCCAACCTTCAAGGATAGTATAACATTTCCTATAATATTTTTACCACTACTATCAAATCCTTGAATGAACAAGGAGGAGGCTACCAGTGAATTTGGGTCCACCTTGATTTTTGGAAACAAATCTAAACCATAAATATTTAATGCAAAAATTGTATCAAAAAGTGTTTGTCTAATACGAGCATCATTTACATGGACTATTATCATTAAAGGATCCACTAAACTTCTTACTTTGGGAGGCGGAAGTTCATGTAGATAGAAAGTAATATTCAGCAAGTCCACCTAAATATGATCCATCAATGCAATCATTATTGGCCATTTGGTGGAATTGATTATGTGTTGCATTGATGTTTTCTCATCGATGCCAAAACTAGCTATTTGGATGCTTTACCGACACCCTTCTAGTCCCGGTAGATTGAGTGGATTCTGGTTGTTTTGGATCCGACATGATCTGGTAGGCTCCGGTATAGTTTGGTGATGGAATTGACTTATTCATGATATGGATGCTTATATTCAATCAGTTGGTTTTGGTCTAGTGATCAGATGCTATCCTGCTTGCTTAGAAACTTAGTTTCTAGTTCTAGTGAGGGTTTCACTGGTAGAGCTTTTGATGAAGATCTTTGATGAATTGCATAAGTAGTGTTGGTGCAGCTTCTAGTGGAGTTTTAGAATGTTGTTGGTGATCATGTTTGAGACCTGGTAGATGGAGATCATTTCTTTAGTGTGGGGACCTATATTGGGTCCTAGTTGATCTAAGTTATAGACCAGATTTAATGTAACATGTGGATTGGACCTCTCGATGTGTTTCTGGGATTTCTTATGTGTTGGATATTATTTGTTTGGTCTAAGGCCGACATGGTTTGTAATTATGTAATTGGTTTATTATCTGGTGATCAGCCTAATTGTTTATGGTCGAGGGTTTGTATATATAGATGGAAGATCTCATTGTAGATCATCATGGTTCGGTTAGAGGTCATGGTCAAGGAATGTAGTGTGTGAATAATGTAATATTATTTAGGTAGAGGATTTGGTCGATCATTGGAGATCGAATTGGGTTTTTGTAAGAGGATTCAATCCTTCGGTATTGAGCTTAACTGGAGTTGTATTGAGGCATAAGAGATGCTATCTTTTGGAGTTCAACACTTCTTCGGATTGTAGTCTGGATTTTTATGTAGTCAGCGAGGTTCCTTTTTTGATGAGCAGTGCGCTCTAGGCTATTGGCCTTCCTACAAGTGCAATCCCCTCAAATGTAATTCACATACTTACTGTAGAAGTATTATCTAACTGTGGGTAGGTTTCCCACCATGGTTTTCCCGTTTATTGGGTTTTCCACTTATAAATCTTGGTGTCATGTGGATGGTTTTTATTACATGATTATTATTTATGCTTAATTGGTTTAACTTCTATTCCAATATTAATGTTTTGGGTCCTCATATTAAAGTTTTAAATTGCAAATAGTTTTGGTAATCTGTGACAGCTGATTCACCCCCCCTCCCTCTCACCCTCTCAGAGATGTCTTTTGTTTATTTAAAATGTCTAACAATTGGTATCAGAGCTTTGGTCCTCTCTATAGAAAGCTTAACCACTTGAGGAAGATCCTATGGCAACTAACAGTTCAAGTTCAACAAGTTCTTCTGGAGCTATCTTTTGGAGGGATATTCTGAGGCTTGATGGAACAAATTACATAGTATGGAAAATTGAGATGGAGACTCATCTAAGATGTCATGGAAAGGAGATTTGGGAGATAACATAGAATGTTGTCACACCTAATAATCCAAGATCAGGAAATCCTCCTTCGGCAAACCTGGACAAGGAGCTTGAGAATGGTTGTAGAGAAAGAGAAGCCCTCTTGTGTGCACTTTCTGATCGGTAAATAATGGGATTAACCAACAAATCATCAGGAAAGTCTATATGGGATAAGTTGGAGACTCTTAATGAAGGTTACCCTACAGTGAATATTGCTAAACTTGATGGTTATCGAGTGAGATATGAAAACCTGAAGATGGAAGAAGATGAAAGGATTACTACATTCATGGAAAGGGTAAATGAGATTGTTATGGGAATTCAATGTTGTGGTAGAACTCTAAAAGAAGATGAAATTGTTTCTAAAGTCCTGAGAGCCCTACCACCGGCTTAAAAAATGAAGGCTACTATTATTAATGAGTTGCGAACAATGGCTAATAGATCTATCAACATAGATACTTTGGTTGGGAAACTATCTTCTTTTGTGCTTGAAGTCTGAACCTACTTTTCATGCATCTACATCTACAATCGGTAAGCAAGACTAGAAAGCTTTGCATAAAAAGGAATTAGAAGATATGATGAGAGAAGATGATGAGTTTGATTAAATTGAAGCACTATTTTCTAGAACAATACCTAAAGGACTGATAGGAAGTATGTATGAAGGAAAAGCACCTTAAATGTTTTGCATGTAATAAGATTGGTCATTTTGCATCTAGATGTCCTGAAAGGAATTCAAGATTTGAAGAAAGAGCTAGAAGATCATTTAAGCCTAACCCTGGATATCAGAACAAGTACAAGTACAAGAAAAACAAAGACAAATCATGATACATAGCGGATGAGGAAGGCATTACTAATTCTGATGATGAACCAACGAAAGACTCTAGTAGTGGTTTCAGCAATAGGAAGGAATGGATGTTCTTGGCTATCAAGGAAGATGATCCAACACTGGAAGTGAATGTACCTGAAGAGAAGGAACTTGCTGCTAAAATTGAAGATAAGGATGAATGGGTAATTGATAGTGGTTGTTCACATCATATGACTAGGGATAGCGGGAAGTTTCTATCTTTTCAAGAATTTAATGGTAGTCTAGTTAGATTTGGAGATGACGAAGCATGTATGATCAAAGGAAAAGGAACTATATCATTGGATGGTAAGAACAATACTGACAATGTTTATTATGTTGAAGGTTTAAGGCATAATATTTTGAGTGTAGGACAATTGATAGATAAGGGATTTCAATTATAGTTCAAGGATGGAAAATACAAAATCATTAACAGATCTAGTTTAGAGATTGCAATAGGTACACAGACAAAAGGTAATATATTTCATTTGAACTCCAGTGAGAAGACATGTTTGATTACACAGATTGGTGAGAGTTGTTTATGGCATAAAAGACCGTGTAATGTGAATTTTGATTGCATTGTGAAGATGAGTTCAACTAAGGCAGTTAGGGATATACCTAAGATTATGAAGCCCTATAATCCAGTATGTAAAGAATGTCAAATGGGTAAACAGGTCAAAACCTCTTTTAGGAGTATACAAGATAAATCAAATGACGTTCTTGTTCTTATTCATACTGATTTGTATGGCACTACTAGAGTTAAAAGTTTTCAATGTGATAGATATTTCATGCTAATAATTGATGATTATTCTAGAATGATGTGGGTTACTTTGCTAAAAGAGAAATTTGAAGCATTTAAAAAGTTTAAAATCTTTAAGGCTAAAGTGGAAATTGAGACAGGATTCACGATTAAATGTTTGAGGTTAGATCATGGTGGAGAATTTTCATCCAGTGAGTTTAATAACTATTGTGAGAAGCATGGTATAAGAAGACAATTTTCTGCTCCTCGGACACCTCAGCGGAATGGAGTTGTGGAAAGGAAGAAGATAACTATCTTGGATGCTACTAGAACAATGATGATGGAAGCTAGTCTACCTCATATCTACTAGAGAGAAGTAGTTAGTACATCAATTTATACATTCAATAGAGTACATATCAAAGCAGAAACTAGTAAGATAGCTTATGAATTATGGTTTGGAAATACACGTACAGTTAAGTATTTCAGAATCTTTGGTAGTGAATGTTATATCAGGAGAGATGATATCATTAGGAAATTTGATCCTAGATGTAATGAAGGCATATTTCTTGGTTATTCTAATGAAAGAAAATCATATAGATATTATAACAAGAGATTGTAGAGAATTGTGGAGAGTGCGAATGTCAAAGTAGATGAGCTAAACATAAGTCAAATCAAAGTTTATGAGAAGGAACCAATAGTGGAAATGATTATATCTGAACTGCTAGCACCTTTACTAAAACATAGTGTTGATTCATTACTCTGGCAGTATCAAAGAATTCTACAATAACTAAAAAACATGGAAGAACAAAAGGTTAGAAGACTCCTAGGTATGTGAGATTGAATCATTCAAAAGATCAGATCATCAGGGATAAGAGAAATGGAGTGAAGAAAAGAAGAAGAATGACAACTAATGAGGTATGTTTAATTTCACAAGTTGAATTGGTATCAGTAATTGAGGCATGTAAAGATGAATATTGGTTGAAAGATATGGAAGAAGAATTAGATCATATTGAGAAAAACAACACATGGACCTTGGTTCCCCAGCCTAAAAATAAAAATGTTATTGGAAATAAATGTGTTTTTAGGAATAAATTGAGTGAGGATGGTCAAGTTATAAGGAATAAGGCTAGATTGGTTTGTAAAGGATATTCTTAGAAGGAAGGAATTGATTATGGAGAGACTTTTGCACCTGTAGCTAGGATTGAAACTGTAAGATTATTTCTTGCCTATGCTACTTATAAAAACTACAAGGTTTATCAGATGGATGTTAAATGTGCATTTTTGAATGGGGATCTTGATGAGGAATTTTATATTAAGCAACCTGGTGGTTTTTCACAATTAGATGATACAAATATGGTTTGCAGGTTAAGGAAAGCTTTATATGGATTGAAACAAGCACCTAGAGCTTGGTATGCAAGGTTGGATAAATATTTTTTGAAACTTGGTTTTACTAAGGGCATGCTGATAGTAATTTATATTATAAGATCACTGATGATGATAAACTAATTATTGAAGTATTTGTTGATGACATTATTTTTGAAGGCAAAGATAAGTTATGTGTAGAATTTTATAAGAATATGGATAAATAATTTGAGATGTCTATGATTAGTGAAATTAATTTTTTCTTAGGTTTGTAGACTACTGAGACTGACAAAGGTATTTTCATCTATCAAACTAAATATGCTAAGGAATTGCTGAAGAAATTTGGTATGGGAGATTCTAAACCAGTAAATACTCCTATGGTTACAAGTGAGAAATTGACAAGAAAAGATATTTCTGCACTGGTAAATCCTACAAGATACAAATCTATGATTGGAGGTCTACTTTATTTGACTTAAACTAGGCCTGACATTATGAATGTTGTTTGTATTGTTTCAAGATTTTAGAGTGATCCTAGAGAAAATCATGAGATTGTGGTGAAAAGGATTTTTAGATACTTGCAAGGTACATCAGAATATGGTTTGTGGTACCCTAAGGATGATAACTTTACTTTATGTGCATATACAGATGCTGATTGGGCTGGAGATATCGATGACCAGAAAAACACTTCTGTTGGAGTTTTCTTTGTTGGAAAGAATTTGATTTCCTTGATCAACAAGAAACAGTCATGTTCTTCTTTATCTACTCCTGAAGCTAAGTATGTTGTTGCTTCTACTAATTGTACACAAGTTTTATGGATGAAGCAAATGTTGAAGGATATAAAGGTGGATTGTGATGCACTAGTAGTTATTCACCGTGATAACTCTGTTGCTATTGATATATCAAAGAATCCAATATTTCAATCTAAAACAAAGAACATATCTATCAAGTATAATATTTTTAAGGAAAAGGTGGAAGCAAATGAAGTTAGATTGGTTTATGTGAACACTAAAGAGCAAATTGTAGATATTTTCACTAAACCTTTGTCCAAGGAATCATTTGAGTACCTAAGAGACATTTTGGGAGTTTCTGCCCCTCCAATAGAGACTTGATTGATGTGTTTTGGCATCATTCTGGCATGCACTATCAGAGATACTATTCAATATGGCACTGGTGTGGAATGCTACTACTCAGGGGGAGTAGTTAGTTTTGGGATTTAGTGGTTTATATTTTTTCTTTGATATTTTTGTCACATTTCTGGAATTGATGTCAAAGGGAGAGAGATCTTGATGTGAAAAATACAAAGAAAGAAAAAGAAAAAGTCAAAGGGGGAGAGATATTGACATTCAAAGCTTTATGTGGGAGATTGTTGGTTGTCTTCCATTGGGGGAGACTTGTTTGACATTTATTTGTACTTGGATGTTTTTCACATCTAGTTTTGCCATTAATGCCAAAGGGGGAGATTGTTGGCCATTTTAAGGAATTGATTATATGTTGCATTGATGTTTTGTCATTGATGCCAACACTAGCTATTTGGATGCTTTACCGACACCCTTATGGTCCCGGTAGGTTGAATAGATTTTGGTTTTTTTGGATCTAACATGATTCGGTAGGCTCCAATATAGTTTGGTGATGGAATTGGCTTCTTCATGATACTCATGCTCATATTCGATTAGTTAGTTTTGGTCTGGTGATCAGATGTTATCCTTCTTGCTTAGAAACTTAGTTTCTGGTTCCGGTGAGGGGTTTCACTAGCAAAGCTTTTGATGAAGATCTTTGATGAATTACGTAAGTGTTGGTGCATATTCAAGTGGATTTTTGGGATGCTGTTGGTGATCATGTTTGAAACCTAGCGAATGGAGATCATTGTTGTAGCGTGTGGACCTATATTGGGTCCCAATTGATCTAGGTTATGGATCGACTTTAATTAACGTGTGGATTGGACCTCTCGATGTGTTTCCAAGATGTCTTATGTATTGGATATTATTTGTTTTGTCTAAGGCCGACATGGTTTATAATTATGCAATTAGTTTATTATCTAGTGGCTGACCTAATTGTTTATGGTCAAGGGTTTGTATATATAGATGTAAGATCTCACTATAGACCATCATGGTTTTTTAAGAGGTCATGGTCAAGGAATGTAATGTGCAAATAATGTAATATCATTCAGGTAGAGGATTTTGTTGATTATTGGAGATTGAATTGGGTTTATGTAAGAGGATTAAATCCTTTGGTATTTAGCTTAAATGGAACTATACTTCGGCATAGGAGATGCCATCTTTTGTAGTTTAACAATTTTTCGGATTGTAGTATGGATTTCTCTGTAGTCAGTGAGGCTCCTTTTGTGATGAGCAGTGCAATCTAGGTTGTTGGCCTTGTTGCAAGTGCAGGCCCCTCAATTGTAATTCACATACTTACTATAGAAGTATTATCTGACTATAGATAGGATTACCACCAAGGTTTTTCCCTTTACCAAGTTTTCCATGTATAAATCTTGGTGTCATGTGGATGGTTTTTATTCTGTGATTATTGTTTATGCTTAATTGGTTTAACTGCTATTCCGGTATTAATATTTTGGGTTCCAGTATAAAGTGTTGAATTATTAATAGTTATGGTAATCTATGAAAATTGATTCACCCCCCCCTCTCAGTTGTCTTCCAGTTATTTGAACTATCTAGCAATTATATCTTTTTGTCTCGTAGAAGAAGGTAGAAAAATATTTTGCAAGGATTTATGTAGCGTTCCTTGATACACCAGAGTGGTTTGAAGCAAATCGCATAGTGATATATTAGCTAGAGTAACCTTACATTGGTCAATAAGATTGTAATCACTAGGTCACTTATCTGTTGGTAAAGGTGCCTTAGGAAGGCTAGGTTGAGAAATAGGTAAATAAGCTTGTGGTTTCTCAAGAGCTTGTCTATTTCTTTTGAGTATTGTACATGTGAGAAACGATATCATGAGATGATTTCTTGGATTGCTTGAATCTAGTGTACAAGTCAAAAGTTTCTCCTTTGAAAGGCTTCCCATTAATGGTCTTAACTTTATTTAGAGAAGGACTTGTTGTAGTCACATGGATGTAGGGTCTTTTAGGCCTTTGTAGAGCCACAAAGATAATAGTAATGTTCATGGACTCTTCACCTTTGAAAAAGAATGTCGTAGAGTATGACTTTCCCTCTACATCTCTTTTGGGGAGAGGTGCTTCTAGGAAGTCATCTAAAAATTCATCTCACATGTCAAATTCATACTTAGAGAATGCCCTATTGAAGGAATCAAATTCTAAGAGGAAAAGATCCAACAATAAGAATTCACATCAAGTTCACCAAAATATAGTGGAGGAGATTTGTCCCTTCCAAGATGATGAATCTTAGAGGAAAAATAAGTCCACCACTACCTCTTTGAACTAGCGCTAAGATGATCCAGGAGATAAAAAATAACTAAACTAACTATATGAAAGTAACAGATTTATAATGCAAAAATAGTAACACATAAGAAACCAGTTTCACATAATAGAACATAATAAAAGTGGCATATACCTCAAGATCAAGGAGCTCTTAGGTTCTAGACTTCATTGTGGGGCACGAACGCCAGTGCGGTGCACTATTATTTGTACAACACACGAATAGAAAGTTTTAAAAATGCTTTTGTGCATTCTTTCTGACGCATAGGAGTTGTTCACCACCTGTGCACATTGAGATGGGAAAAATATTGGGGGCTATATAGGGGCCTGCTTTAGTGAGACCCCCATTTAGGTGATTCCATTTCCATGGAAAACCAGATAGATAGATTGGAAAAATAAATTGGAAATTTGGTAAATTGGAATATTGTAAAGATGCAAATAGAAACTATACTCCACTTAATGGGAGAAAAACCCTATTGCATGTATGTAAAGATTGGTAAATTGGAAATATGAATGCACCTAGATAATAGATACAATCAAAATATGAAAAATGTATGTTGCATGTAATGATACAAGATAAAGAGAAGACAAGGCGTTTATCCAAACCCCACTTATTCCAAATACAAGCATGACGAAGCCCTTGGTATGTTCTTATTAGTAAGACTTTGCGACAAAATGATTGCAGCTTTATGTTGGTAGAAGTATGTCCAAGAAAAGACAAGACATGTATCCAAACCCCTCTTGTTCGAGAAACATGAGAGCCAAAAGCCAAGAACCCAAGCCAGGAACCCCGTAAAATGAGCTAGGAAGGGTTTTTAAACTCAAAGGAGGCGCAAAGAGACGTTATTACAAAACATGAGGCAAAGGACATGCGTCGACCAACGTTCGAGTCTCTTCTATATTCGAGATTCCACAAGTTTATTGGGGCATTAGCACAGCACGAGGATGTCCATGCATCACACTCATGTCTGACCAAAGATAAGCCTAAAGGGGTTTTTAAGGCATATAGAGGCACTTTGTCTCTTGAGCCCATGATGCCAAAGTAGTAGATTTTTTATCATGATTTTATCATTAATGCATCGGCCGCCATGCGTAAGTGTCACAAATGCACTAGGTGCCATTTAGGACACTACAAGGTTGCTCTATGATTGACATGGATGTTTAGAGTCTCTGGCATGACCTTTAACCACTATTTTATCACTGATATATTTTGATGGCTCTTTCCTTTGTGATTTAATCTTTGTGATCATGAAAGCTCTAAGATTGTTATCTTGAAAAAAGTAAAATCCAAAAGATCAGGGAATGTATTCTTAATCAAGGATATTATTCTATGCATTGTATTCTTCATTTGTCTTATTATATTAACTCACTATCTATAATCATTGAACTACTAACCCAAGGCTTGTCATGATTGAAAGAGTTCATCATTTCTTCTAATATTTTTATCTTTGGTATATGCTTGGAGTCTATGGTTTTAATGGATTGCACCCCTTTCATGATTATAAGGAATTCCTACTATCTCTTGTTTGTTCTTTGGGTTGTGTACTTTGTGTACTACCTTTTGTCTTTGGTAGTCAATGTTGATTGTTCTTTCCTTGTAATTTCTTTTAGTGTTGTTCTGACTAGAGACTATTTCCTTCTCTATCTAAATGCAAAAGGTTTCCACTATCTTGAAGCTTGTATTCATGAATAGGCTTTCTTACTGCTTTTATCAAGGCATGCTTATTTTTTCTTTGTCTCCCTTTAGTGATTTCTTCTTGTCAAAAATCCTAAGCATCCTTTCACATACATATGACAACTAATTTTCATTACACATATTGTTCCATGATTATCTTATTGATATTCTCTTTATTGTAGCTAACCTTGAGTGTCATTTTGTGGTTTGAAAATATCTTTAATCATACTTCTAAGGTTAGAAGGAATCTTTGAGAGGCTTTGACTGCTTTATTATGGTTTGAAACCTCTTCGGTGCTACTCTATACAGTACAGTGTCATCTTGTGATCATTATTGCTCCTAAACCCTTATGACTAGTATTGTCTAAGGCTTGATTGACTGATTCTTTCCCATTGTAATTATTATTGTTGTTCATGAGGATTTAAAACTTGGCTAAGGGTGAACTCACAAAGCTGGTTCCCACTTTTGCCAATGAAGGAAATTGGTGAAAGTGGAGAATTTTTTTTAGGGGGGGTTCGAGTGAAGTGGGGGTGTTCGAACGGACTACCCTTTGGGGTTCAATTGAAGCGGGGGCTTCACTCAAACCCACTCTTTCGAGTGAAGCACCTTTAATTCTTGATTATGTCATTTTTCAATTATATAGGGGGGGTTTGATCGAACCCCCCTTCATTTAAACCCCCTTTTGTTCGAACCCCTTTTTTAACACTTCTCTGAAGCTTTCTACATTATTTTACATATTTTTGGCCTTCAAACCTCTGGTTGAAGGCTCAAATGGAATGATCTTGACAACCCAAAATGTAGTATTGTAGTCCTCAAAGAAAGCTTTCCAATGAATATAATATTATTACATATTGAGTTTATTATGAACTTTTTTTTTTAATTTTACCAAACATAGGTTTTTCACCAGACATGAACTTCTTTGTTCAACGCATTGGGAAAAATAGGAAACTAATTCAAAAAAATTCAGAAAAATATCTAAGCCCCAGGTATTGATGTCTTCTTTCTAACAAAAAAAAAGTATTGAATTTGGATATATATAGAACAAGTTATGTGTTCAAACTTAAACCTATGTCAAAATTATGACTAGTCGAATTTCAAAACAATAAAATGAAAAATATAGAACATATCACTATCAAACCAACTGCAAGCCCTGGATATTGATGTTACAAACCAAAATTTGAAAGAATTGAGTTTTTATCATTTATAGAAAAAAATATGTGCATTTCGGGAGGCACATCACTATTAAAAAATGTAGTTTGTTGTAAAAAACTACTTTTCGAGGGAGATGGAAAAGTTTTTAAAAAATCCTTCAAAAAAATTTGGAAAAAATATATATATAATCTAGAGACAAAATGCTACAAATCACTAATTTACATCATCTTCAAATTCTTTATAGTTTAAAAGTTATAGTTGTCGGAAGTTGAAGATTATTTTAAAAGTGTTCATCTCAGTGTCAAAAGTGGCAAAAAAGTGGAAACCATTATTGTGAGTTCACCCGAAGAGACTACTACAGTCTTGAGAGATTACGGTCTTTGATGTATTTTGCACCATTATCTCTATCAAAACTTTGAGAATGATCTTTGTCGTAAAAAAAAATATCCTTAGATCTCCAGTGGTGTTCAATGATCTTCATGACTAACACAATATTTGTAGCAAAAAGAAACTATATCATGGCCCGTGCCTTTGAAATCTTTTATGAGACATTAGGATTGAAGGCTATGAGATGGATGCTTTTGACTTGCATCAATCTTAATGCCTTTGACCTAGTATAAAGAATGCTATGATTTCTCTTGTTTTTATTCTTGATTGACTTGGTCACTATCTTTAAATAATCAATATCCTTGAAGTTGCTATTAAATCTTGATTGTTCTCATATTTTCATCAATAAAAACCATATGACTAAACACCACATGCCTTGTTTGACATCACCCATACCACAATGGCTAGATGATTTATCCTTACTTTTCTCATTGTCAAAAGAATTTAATGCACACTGTGACTGTCATAGATACATTCACTTTTCTCTTCTCTTATATGGTCTAAGACTGCTCTTGAAGGATAGATGTTTCTCATCACCAAAGGAAGATTAAATTTTGTCTTCCATGTTCATAAGGCTTTGCTCTCTTTTTTTTTTTATAGTGAATAACCCTGACACCATTCTTTGACCTTCATAAACCTTATATTGTGATGAATATGCTTCCCTCTTCACCATTAAACTTGAAATGGTGATTGATTCCCTCCAAGGGATGTTGTATTTTACCTATTCTATAATTTGTAAATGATCTTTCTCAGAAAATATGACTACTACTTTGCTTTTTTGGATGAAGACCTAATCACTGTAAATAAAGAACCAGATCTACATATACTATTCATGCTAATGTTATTATCATTTGTTATGTGGCTCTAAAGGGTCTCATAGAGCTCTAAAACCCTATAGATCACTATGATTGATCCGTAATAAGTTGTCATGTCATTGTTTACAAAAAATCCTTTATAACTCAATGTGGGCAATCATTTTGATTCTCACATAACTCAAAACCTTACCTTTCTAAGAAATCATTGCTTGCTAACTTGTTATGAATAATACTTGAAAAGAAAAGAAAACATTGAAAGACATATATGAGATAATGGTTTTCACTTTCTTGTACTAGTAAGGGAATAGTTGAATGTGATCTAAACTTCTTTCTCTTTACTCCAAGTTTCTAGATTGCATGAATCATTTATTTTCCTTTAAACACGACCTCCTTTTGCATGTATGTAAGAATCTGAATGTTTGTGTGGAGATGTATATTTTCATGACTTCCACTAGAGCTCTTTTCTATAACTCAACTCATAGAAAACCTAGCCTCCACATTTAGGCATGAGAGGAAAAGATAAGGTATATACAAAACTTAAAAGGAAAACCCAATCATGTAATGTGGAGATTACAACTTTGAATCTATAGTTCCCTCCATATGGTGCATGAATAATCTTGGGAAAAAATTTAAGGACATTTAACAAGAGAAATAATTTGACAAAATTGTTTCAATCCATAAATTAAGAATATTTGGATATATCATTTTCTTAATTCCATGATTTTTTCCTAGAAAACTCTTGCCAAGTTGAGTTTACCAAAAGTCAATTAGTGTTTGGTGCAGGAGCACCTAGGACTTAGGCAATTTAACTTTCACAATTTTGGCTTGTACTGATCCTAGCGAAGTCAGTGGTTAATAAGGACTCCAGGAGGGTCCAAGAGTGAGTATATTGTGTCAATGTAGGCCTAGGTTGATTTCATTTTACTTAGGTTTTCTTTTTTGTGTAAATAGTAAGTTAGAGTAGGTATTCGGCCTTTTGTTGGTCAAAAGTGTCAAAAGTTGGTAAAATAATTAGAGAGGGTTAAATAGGTCTTAGACATGTTATAAAATTCATTTATGATGACTTGGAATAGGTCTTATAAGTTGGAGAGACCAAAAAGTGCAAAAGTGCAAAGTTGCCAAAAGTTGTCATGACAATTTTTGAAAGTTGTCATGACAACTTTTATTCTGAAATTGGTTAGCGGTGGAGTTATGGATTTCCCAATGCCATGGAAGGACTCCAAATGTGGGAAAGCTATATAAACCCTCTCTTGCATGTTTACCAAGGTTGGTGAAGTGTGTTTTGTAAGTCTAACAACTGAAACTACTCATTTTTAGTCTTGTGGACAACATTTTGGCTTGTTTTACTAAATTTTGCAATAGAAAATGGATTAAATCCATTGATCAAGCAATGGATTGAGTTACCCTTGTGATTTTTTTTACTTTTGGCTCATTTTAGAGCTTTGTAGATACTGTAGATAGGTGAAATCATCTTCAAGTTTGTAAACAACCAGTTTTGGCTTGTAATTAGCAATTTTCTTGTCAATATGGTTGCCCCATGAGCTCCACACGTGTTTCCATCATGGCTTATTAGAACATGATGAGAAACCCTATGTATACTATACATATATAGGTTCAAGTGCTGGATAAGTGATTAAACATGACTGGCCCCTTATCCTAGGCGAGTCCAGGACCAACCCGACTAGAGAAAATAAGGTGAAAAAGTGGTGTAAAGTGCAGAGGTGAGTGCAAGATTACTCTTTCAGAGTATGGAGAGGTTCATGGAGCTGGGTAAGACTTGTACATGCAGGGAGAGGATTTGAAAAATCCATTAAATACAAAAACCCCAATTTGTCCATTCACTATCAGTTAAAGGCCTTATAAACCCTCGAAACCCTCATTTTGGGGTTGACACATTATACGGTCAGACCAGAGCCTAAAACAACAAAAATACTTTAGGTATGGATGAATTATTGAAGAAAAAATAAAAATTTTTAGGGGTCCTTTGAATTTTTTTCCCTCAAGCCCTAGAAAACCAGTTTTGGAGGCCTAATTAGGGCTAATTCCTTGTAGCCCTTTTCTAGGCAAGAATTTGAAATCGGTAAGAAACCTCTAGGTTGAAAGCCACCAATGGATCCCAAATGCACTAAAAACATGTTAGAAGACCTCTCTACACCTCTGCATCCCCTCACAATAGTTGGAGGTCATTTTGACAAATTAAAGCCAAGAGGCTAGAATTGAGCACCTAAGAAGCACAATGAATTGATAGGGTCCCTAACAAAAACACCTAAAGTAAACACCTTAGTAAGGTCAAGAATCAAGCTCTAGAAGAGATTGAGAAATACTTGGAGGTCTAGAGTACAACTAGGCCTCGTGAGTTGGTGGAATTGAGCAACACCAACTAGGTTGAGTGTTGAGAAGGCTAAGTAAACCCCATCAAATTGGTATCAGAGCTTATAAGATTTGGGCTAGAAGAGTTGATGTCCTCAGTGGAATTTGTAGGAGACAACAACATGGTGACCAATGCAGAGTTGGCTAGGAAAGTGGATGATCAGGAGGAGGAAAATAAACTCTTGAAAGAGAAATTTATCGAATTGGAGAGCAAGCTTGGTGCAATAGAATCCAAGGCTAATGAAGTGTTGGTAAAGGTGGAAGGAGTAGAAGGGAAGGGTAAAGAAGTGTCAGATATAGACAAGATACCTGAACTTGATCCTATCCTAGAGCAAAAACCTTTCTTGAAGGCATTGAAGGCCTTGAGTGGCAAATGACTAGAAGGATTTCCATTGTTCACTGGTAATATGGAGGGAGAAGTGGTCCTAGAATGGATAGAAGGTATGGAGAACCACTTTTAATATGAAGGAATAATTGAAGCCTAGAGAGTCAAGGTAGCCAAGTCAAGGATGAGAGGAGCTACCCTCAGATGGTGGCAATTTGTACAAGATGAGAGGAAGAAAATGGGAAAAGCACCTATCTCTTCTTGGAAAGGGATGATATTCAAAATCAAAGAAGTCTATCTCCCTGATGACTATGAAGTGAAAATTCATAGGAAGAGGCAAAACTTAAGACAAAAGGATCTTGATGTCAGTAGCTATATGGGGGAGTTTCACAAACTTATCCTTAGATCCCATGCAGTGGAAGAAGAGAGTCTCAAGGTTTCTAGGTACCTAAATGGTCTACGATGGAACATCCAAGAAGAAATTAGTCTAATGAGCCCAAAAATAGTCCATCAAACCTTTCAACTTGCCCTTAAGGTGGAGGAAAAACTAAAAAGAAGACATGACTCAAGCAACAATAGGGCCAAAGGTAGAGGAAAAGACAATAAAGGCCATAGAGGAGGCTTTGGTGGAAGAAGTTCTGAACAAAGGACACAAGGAGACTCTAAAATCACTAAGAAGCAAGATAGTGGCAGCAGTAGAGGAGGATTCAATAGAGGAAGGGGATCAAATAGTGGTTCTAGAGGAAGATCTAGTGGACAAGGTAGAGGTTCCTCATACTTTGCAACAATGAAGTGTTACCATTGTAACAAACTTGGTCATCCAGCATATAGGTGTCCAGAGAAGGGATCATCATTACATGGTGGTGAAAGAAGAGTGAGTTATCTCCAAGAAGAGTCTTCAAGAAGTAGGACTTCAAATGTTGCCTTAGAGTCAAAAATGGGTGACAACTTGATGATAAGGAGAACTTTGATCAAAGAACTAGTCAAAGAAGAGGCTAGCTAAAGAAGGTCCTTATTTAGGATCAAATGCAAGATTATGGACAAAGTGTGCAAAGTGGTCATTGATTCAGGGTCTATAGACAACATTATGTCAGAAGAGGTAGTGAGAAAGCTCAAATTGCAAAGGATACCTCACAACAATCCTTATAGAGTCACTTGGTTGAACAAAGGTCAACATGTTCTTGTTAATGAGCAAGCATGGGTGGATTTTACCATTGGAAGGTATAAGGACAAGGTGTTATGTGATGTCTTACCCATGGATGCATGCCATCTTCTTTTAGGAAGACCATGGAAATTTGATAGACAAGCTATCCTTGGTGGAGCAAATAATGCATACTCATTCAAGAAAGATGGAGTCACATTCAAGATTCAGTCTATCCTTGAGGAAGGTGAAAAAAGGGCAGCAGGTCCTAATGTTCTTTGGGTGAGTGAAAAATAGTTCTTAAAGACACTTGAGGAAGGTGAAGGTATAGGGTTTGCACTTGTGATGAAGCCCAAAGAAGAAGACAAGAAAGAGCGGTAAGATTTGTCATTAGAGGTGCAAGATTTGTTGAAGAAATTCAAAGCCATAGTAAGTGAAGGAAAAGCCAGCCACCTTACCTCCTAAAAGAACCATAAGCCATAAAATAGACTTCATTCCTGGAGCATCCTCTCCTAATAAGGCATCCTATAAAATGACTCCACAACAAAACATTGAAATTGCCAAGCAAATCCAAGAGCTCTTAGACCAAGGCCTAATTAGGAAAAGTATTAGCCCTTGTGTTGTCCCTACCATGTTGGCACCAAAAAAAGGTGGTACTTGGAGATTCTGTACTGATTCTAGAGACATAAATAGGATCACCATCAGATATAGGTTCCCTATTCCTAGAATAGAAGACCTAATGGATTCTTTAGGGGAACCCAAGTACTTTACCAAGATTGACCTTAAGAGTGGCTATCATCAAATTAGGATTAAGGAGGGTGATGAATGGAAAACTACATTCAAGATTACTGAGGGTCTTCATGAGTGTCTTGTAATGCCATTTGGCTTATCCAATGCTCCAAGCACCTTCATGAGACTCATGAATGAGGTGATTAAGGACTTCATAGGTAAATTTGTGGTAGTTTATCTTGATGATATTCTCATTTTCAGTAAAGATAGGGCAGATCACATTAATCATTTGCAAGATGTACTACAAAGATTGTACGATGAAAAGCTAACCATGAATTTGGATAAGTGTGAGTTTGTCAAGCAGGAGTTGGTTTACCTTTGGTTTGTGTTGTCTCAAGGAACCTTAAGATGGATCCAAGAAAGGTTGAAGCCATTGTAAATTGGCCTACTCCTAACACAACAACAGAGGTGAGAAGCTTCCATCGACTAGCTCAGTACTACAGGAAGTTCATTAGGCAGTTCAGTGCTATATGTGCACCCATGTTAGACACCATTAGAGGTGGAGTAAAGGAAAATTTTTAGTGGGGTAAAGTAGAAAACAAAGGTTTTGAAACCTCAAAGGAGAAGATAGCAACCCAACCGGTACTAGTGTTGCCTAGTTTTGAGAAACTTTTCATTATAGAATGTGATGCAAGCAATGTTGCAGTAGGTGCTGTCCTAAGACAAGAAGAAAGACCAATAGATTTCCATAGTGAGAAGCTAAGTGATGCCAAGAAGAAATAATCTTCATATGATCTTGAGTTGTATGCTTTAGTGTAGGCATTGAGGAAGTGGAGACACTATCTCCTTCCTAAAGTATTTGTGGTTTATACGGACAACCAAGCATTGTGTTTCCTAAACTCACAAGATAAACTAAGTCATAAACACATGAAATGGGTGGAGAATATGCAGGCCTATACATTCACCATTAAGCACAAGAGAGGGCAGTTAAACTGGGTAGCTGATGCATTGAGTAGAAGACTTTTAATAGTCCAAGAAATCCAATTGAGAAGCATAGGTGTGGAAAATTTTAGAGACTTGTACCCAGATGATGAAGACTTCTCAAGTTCCTACAAGGTGTGTAAGGAGTACCAAAATCACTTCCATAGTGAGTATTCTGATTTCACTTTGCAAGATGGACTATTGTTCAAATGTGAGCAGCTTTGTGTGCCTAGAGGCTCAATGAGAGAAAACCTTATTCAAGAGAAGAATAATGGCAGCCTTAGTGGACATTTTGGAGTCAATAAGACTCAAGAGTTGGTTCAAAGATACTATTATTAGCCAAAGATGAATCAAGATGTGAAGAAATATGTGGAGACTTGCATAGTTTGCCAAAAAGCCAAGGGTACTTCAACAAATGTCAGTTTATACCAACCTCTTCCCATACCAAATAGACCTTGGGAATGAATTAGCATGGACTTTGTAGTAGGCTTGCCAAGGAAAAAATAGGGTTGACAACATTTATGTGATTGTGGATAGATTTAGCAAAATGGCTCACTTTGTGCCTTGTAAGACTACTCATGATGCATGCCAAATTTCTCAATTGTTCTTCAAAGAGGTAGTGAGGATACATGGTTTACCCATGAGTATTGTTTCAAGTAGGGGCTCAAAGTTTATGAGTCATTTTTGGAAGACACTATGGCAGAAGCTTAGCACCAACCTCTCTTTTGGGTCAGCATACCATCCTTAAATAGATGGGCAGACTGAAGTGGTGAATAGGAGCTTGGGAAACTTGTTAATGTGCCTTACTAAGGAATATGGACAAGCATGGGATCAAGTACTCTCACAAGGTGAATATGCATAGAATGGCACCATAAATAGGACTACCAGCAAGAGCCATTTTGAAGTAGTCTATGGGGTGCACACAAGAGGAATTTTAGAGTTGAGAGACTTAGGAAGTGCAGCAGCAAGAAGTGGATATGCAGAGGACTTTGATCAATCAATGAAGGAAGTCCATGATTTAGTTAGACAAGCATTGATGGAGAACACAAACAAGCGCAAGCAAAAAGTTGATGAAAAAAGGAAGAACCTAAAATTTCAAGTAGGAGATCTTGTCATGGTACACTTGAATAAAGCAAGGCTACAAAAATTAGTGCCAAACAAGTTACAAATGAGGAGGATAGGTCCATGTGCCATTCTAGCCAAGTATGGAGAAAATGACTACAAGGTGGATCTACCTAGTGACATAGGTTTGTCACCGGTTTTCAATATAGCAGACTTAGTTGCATATAAGGGACTAGTTTAAGGTTTAGATTGTAGTCACTTAGAGGTTTTAGTTGATGTGAACATCCTTCAATTACCATCCAAACCAAATCCAAAGGCTGAGAAGGTGTTGAGTTCAAGGATCTCTAAGAAGACAAGACATCAAATCTATTAGGAGCACCTCATCAAATGGTAGGGTATGGATGATACTAAAGCTACATGGGTGATGGAGATAGAGTTTCAGAAGCATTTAATTGATCATAACTTGATTCCCAAAGAGGTGACATAATCTTCTTTTGTTTGGGAGAATGGTGCAGGAGCACCTAGGACTTAGGAAATTTAACTTTCACAATTTTGGCTTGTACTGACCCTAGCCAAGTAAGTGGTGAATAAGGACTGCAAGGGGATCCAACAGTAACTATGTTGTGTCAATGTAGGCCTACGTTGAGTTAATTTTACTTAGGTTTGCATTTTTGTTTAAATAGTAAGTTTGAGTAGGTATTTGGCCTTTTGTTGGTCAAAAGTGTCAAAAGTTGGTAAAATCATTAGAGAAGGTTAAATAGGTATTAGACATGTTAGAAAAGTCATTTATGATTATTAATAATAGGTCTTATAATTTGGAGAGACTAAAAAGTGCAAAAGTGCAAAGTTGCAAAAAGTTGTCATGACAACTTTTGTCCTGAAATTGGTTAGCGGTGGAGTTAGGGATTTCCCAATGCCATGGAAGGAATCCAAATGTGGGAAAGCTATATAAACCCTCTCCTTCAAGTTTACCAAGGTTTATGAAGTGTGTTTTGTAAGTCTAACAACTGAAACTACTCATTTTCAGTCTTGTGGAACACATTTTGGCTTGTTTTACTAACTTTTGCAATAGAATATGGATTGAATCCATTGATACAGAAATGGATTGAGTTACTCTTGTGTGTTTTTGTATTTTTGGCTCATTTTAGAGCTTTGTAGATACTGCACATAGGTGTTTTCTTCTTCAAGTTTGTAAACAACGAGTTTTTGCCTGTAATTAGCAATTTTCTCGTAAATATGGTTGCCCCATGAGCTCCACACGTGCTGCCATCACAGCTTGTTGGAACATGATGGGAAACCCTCTGTATAGTGTACATATGTATGTTCAAGTGATGGAGAATCATTTAAACATGACTGCCCCCTTATTCTAGGTGAGTCCAGGAGCAACCTAGCTAGAGAAAATAAGGTGAAAAAGTGGTGTAAAGTGCAGGGGTGAGTGCAAGATCACTATTTCAGAGTTTGGAGGGGTTCATGGAGCTGGGTCAGAATTTTACATGTAGGGAGAAGCTTTGACAAATCCATTTAATACCAAAACCCCAATTTGTCCATTCATTGTCGGTTAAAGGCCTTATAAACCCTCAAAACCCTCATTTTGGGGTTCACACATTGTACAGTCAGACCAGAGCCTAAAACCATAGAAAACCTTTAGGGATTGATTAATTATTGAATAAAAACCAAAATTTTTTGGGGGTCCTTTGAATCATTTTCCCTCAAGCCCTAGAAAACCGGTTTTGGAGGCCTAATTAGGGCTAATTCCTTGTAGCCCTTTTCTAGGCAAGAATTTGAAATCGGTAAGAAACCTCAAGGTTGAAAGCCACCAATGGACCCCAAATGCACTAAAAAAATGTTAGAATACCTCTCTACACCTTTGTATCCCCTCACAACAGTTGGAGGTCATTTTGACAAATTGAAGCCAAGAGGCCAAAATTGAGCACCTAAGAAGGACAATGAATTGATAGGGTCCCTAACCAAAACACTTGAAGTAAAAACCTTAGTAAGGTCAAGATACAATCCCTAGAAAATATTGAGAAAGACTTGGAGGTCTAGAGTGCAACTAGGCCTGGTGAGTTGGTGGAATTGAGCAACACCAACTAGGTGGAGTGTTGAGTAGGCTAGGTAAACCCCATCAGCGTTTGAGGCTTCTTGATTTAAATATTTTAGAAATTAAATTAAGACATTGCTTGGATAAATCATTTTGGCACATAATAAAAAGGTTTTTAATTGATTTTTTCTCTTTTTCACCCTAATTTTACACTCTTAAGACTCTTACTCCCAAACTAAGGATGTGAAGGCTACTTTTTGACAATGGAGGGTAAAATTAGTTAACATTAGCCACAAGACAAGATGCATGCATCATATTTAGTTTAGTAGCAGTCATATAAAATAAACCTCCATTCATTGATCTATATATGCTTCGATCAGTCTTCGGTGATTCAACATCTTTTCTCATCTTACAACCAGTAGCCATAGGAGTACATATAGGTTTATCATTTTCCATTCCAAACTTATTCAATATTTATTTAACATACTTATATTGTGAAAGAAATATATCATCATCTTTCTGATTAACTTTTAAACCAAGAAATAAATTCATCTCCCTAATCATAGACATTTCAAACTCTTCTTGCATCTCATCAAAAAACTTCTTGCAAATACCATTATTTCCTTTAAAGGTTATATTATTGACATAAACAACTACAATCCAAATGTCATTTTCTACAACCTTAAAATAAATATTAATATGAGTAGTACCTTTTTGCAATCCTTACTTCAACAAATACTTTTCAAGACTTGCATACCAAGCTCTTGGAGATTGCTTATGTCCATATAATGATTTCTTTAGTTTATAGACCATATCCAAAGTATTTGATAGATTCAATCCTTCTATTTATTCAATCTATACTTTCTCTTTTATTTCTTCATTCAGAAATATAGAATTCACATCCATCTAATAGACCTTGAAATTCTTGTGTGTTACAAAAGCAAAAAAATATTGATAGCTTCCATTCTTGCTATAGGAGCATAAATATCCTCAAAATCTATGTGTTCTACCTCTGAATATCCTTTACATACAAGTCTTGTTTTTTTTTCTCACTATGTGACCATCCTCATCTAGTTTGTTCTAAATTACCCATTTAGTTCCTATCACATTCTTGTCAGTGGGTCTTGGGACAAGTTCCCAAGTTTTATTCTTCTCAATCTATTCCAATTATTCTTGCATAGCTTTCATCCAGTGCTAATCATTGCAAGCATTCTTCAGCGTTTTCAGTTTTGTTTCTGAAATTAAGTGTAAATTTACTTGTTCTTCAACAACTTTACTTCTGGTGATAACACCTCTATTCTTGTCTCTGATAATTTGTTTCTCTGAGTGATTCTTTTGCACATATCTTGGAATCTTAGGAGATATTTCCAGAGCACATTTCTTATCATCCTATGTCTCTATTTCTTCAACCTTTTCTTCTTCAATTTTTCTATTAGACTCATTAGATTTATATCCTATATATGCAATTGAATTCTTTGAAGTGTCTTTATGAAATTTTAAATTTGTATTTTCAACAATTTTTCTGAGTCTTTTGTTATAACATTTGTAATCTTTGATTTTAGTAGAGTAGCCAACAAAAATACCTTCATCAGCTCTTGTGTCAAATTTTCCTAAATTTTTATCATCTCTCCTGATATAGAATTTAATTCCAAATACTCTGAAATATTTCACAAACAAAGTCCTTCCATACCAAAATTCATAAGATATCTTCCCATGATTTGTTCTAATCTGTACTTTGTTAAGAGTGCACATTGTAGTGTGTATTGCTTTCTTTGAATGGATTTTCGATAAACTTGATCCATTCATCATTGTTCTAGAAACCTCTTGTATTGTTTTGTTCATTCTTTCAACTACACCATTTTGTTGTGTTGTCCTAGGAGTAGACACGTGTCTTCTTATCCCATGATTCTCAAAAATGTTATTGAATTCATCCGAAGTAAAATCTCCACCTATGTTAGATCTTAAGCATTTGATTCTTATATTTATCTCATTTTCAACCATGACCTTGAATTTATTAAACTTTTGTAGGTCGTCATATTTTTCTCTTAAAAAAGTAACATTGGTCACTCTAGAGTAATGATAGAGTAAGAGCATGAAATGCCCATCACCTTGTTTGCTTCTAGTTCTTGTGATTCCACAAAGATGAGCCTACACTAACTCCAATAGTCCAATAAAAGCTTGTTATTTAACATTGAAGGTTCTCCTTGTTTGTTTTCTAACTTGACATTTGTTGTAAATAGTATTAGTAGGTTTAGTGATCTTCGACAAATCTCTCATATCTTGAATTGAAGTGATCCTCACTAGATTACCAAACCTAAAGTGGCACATCCTCTGATGCCATAGCCAACTCTTATGTATATGTTCCATCAAGTAGTATCCACTAGCAGTCTTCAACCAATATACATTTCCATATGTCCTCTTTCTAGCTGCAATCAGGGTTTTGAACCTCATTCTAATCTCACATCCATCATCTTGAAACATAAGATTATATTTATTTCCACATATTTGTCCAACACTCAAAAGGTTATTATTCATGCTCTTAACATGGAAAACATTGTCAGTATTATGTATAGCATCAAAGATGATTGAACCAATTCCAACTATCATAGTTTTCTGATAATCTCTAAATCTAACAACCGCTCCACCAAATTTTTGAAGCTTTACAAACTTATTTTTATCACTAGTCATATGATTTAAACATCCACTATCAATAATCCATTTATCCATACCTCTTCTAGCATGAAAAGAAAATACAACAGTACCTTCTATTTTAGATGCATCTTCTAGAGCTTTTTCTATCACAACTTAGTAGGCTTAGCAGAACAAGAATATTCCTTTATAGCCAATAATAAACATTCACTGTCTTCTTCATAATCAGGTTCATCATCTGAAATATTTGCATCTTCTCTAACATAATATGTCTTCTTATTGAATTTTTCTTTAAATTCCTTACTCCTTTTATTTGCAATTTTGTTAGGATATATAGAACCATAATGACCAATCTTTCCATACCTAAAACAGTCAAATGGTGATTTACTTTTGTACTTTCTAATTTCTTTCTCCATTTTTTCCCACAAAGTTCTCTTACATTTTATCAAATTCCTCATCTTTCACTGATCTAGTAACCTTGAACGTTGTCTCCATTCTTGCACCAATAGTACCAAATCCTCTCACCTCAAAGGCAATTAAAGAGCCATACAAGTCTTCTCTAGTGTACTTATTATTATTTTGTGATTCTTCTATTACTAAAACTTTAGAGCTATAAGGTTTAGTAAGAGTTATGAGTACCTTTCTCACAACGTCATCTTCCAGTAAGTTACCTCGAAGGGCTATGATCTCATTTACAACATCATCTGTCTTCTACAGGTATCTAGTTACATCATCTTCTTCTTACATCTACAAGCATTCTGAAACTCAACTTTAATAGTATCATCTCTTTCATAAGTCTTTTCCAATTTGTCCCAAACCTTATAAGCAGAATTCAAAGATACACCCTTTGTTAATTTTGTCTTAGAAAGAGAACTAATGATAGTGTACCTTGCCTTTTCTTTGTCTTCAAAATCCTTTATCTTATCTGGAGCATTCACCCTACTCTGTGGTTTAACATACTTCTTTGTAAAATACTTCCACACTTCATAGCCAAGAGAAATCAAGTAACCTTGCATATTCACTTTCCAAAAAGCATATTCAGATCCATCAAACATAGAGATTGTCAATTTGTGCACCATTAGGATCTCCTCAAGTATTTAAGTTCTTCTACAGGGAACCAACTCTCTAATACCAATTATTGAATATACTAACGCACAAGACAATTGAGAGGAGGGTGAATCAATTCTGTATAATCTTTAATTTATTTCTTAAATAGCTTAACCTTAACACATAATCCACATAAAGATAAGAGAATGAAACATTAGAACACACCATACAAAATAAGACACCAAAACTTGTGCGGGAAACCCTAGTAGGGGAAACACCATGGAGAAGCTATTCTCAAGATATAAACACCTATTAGGGTGACATAGCTTAAGATGATTTTTACAAAGAAAGGCTCATTGCCAGAGGCTCAAGTTCCGCAGGGCTAACTGTCTCAGAGAAAGAAAGAAAGAAAGAAAGAAAGAAAGAAAGAAAGAAAGAAAGAAAGAAAGGCTCACTACCAAAAAGAAGTAGAAAAAAGGAGAAACAATCTACCACAGATGCATGTCTGCAATAACAAGATCTGTAGATACCTTTGGCCCACTGCTTTTGGTAGCTAAAACATGAAAGATCACATAACACTTTTCACCAACTCAACATCAACTATCAAACTGTCGAGAAGATAGATCCTCTTTCAAATACCATTTTGCAATTCACTTTCTTTCACATTTATTTTTACATTCTCTCTTCTTATCCTCAACCAATTATCCTTTATTTATACCATCCTCACATATGCAAAATCTCCAAAGGTCGGCTAAGCAACCAAGCAAACACAATTCAAATTAGGTTCACACTAAACAATCTAGTTGTGGAAAATAATTTAAAGTGGATTACAAAAAATCTCAATTAGGACTAAAATAATTATCAAACACTTTATACAATAGTCCATAATGATTAAAGAAACAAAGTAAAGTGTAAAAATCCGAGGTCAGCCAAACCTAGAGTAAGCACCTTCAATCTTGAAAATCATGCTTTCAAAGGCCCCGAACACATGCTAACTAAATATAATGAAGCTAAGGAAATTAATAACTTAACTCCAAAACCACAATGCCATAAACCATAACACAGATAAATGTGGAGAATACATTTGGCATGGAAACACTACCAAACTCTATCAATCACACTAATAAACACAACTTCATCACAATAATCTAGAGCACCAAATCCAAAATATAACATCTTCAAACATAGTTTAACAACATGTCCAAATTGCAAGAATAGATAAGCTACATAGAAGATATGCAGAGAAAAACATTCAACACAATTATAAAAAGAACTCAACATCACTTATACCAACTAGTTACTAATGACAACCAAAGCATGTTGATGTCAATGGAAACACATAAGAAGCTCATTCTAATCATCCTAGAAACATTAGGGGCATTAATGCCCATAAAAAATGGTGCTTGATCAAGCGTCAAATTGATCAAAGAAAAGTAGATATATTCGTATAACAAGAAATAAAACAAAAAATGGAAGAGAGAAACAAATTGTTAAGTAAATGGAAATAGTGGAGGGGGAACTTTGTTGGATCTAAAGGAGCTTCAGGCAGGCTAGGAATTATATGGAATCCACTCAAAGTGGAAGGTGTAGTGATTGATGATAATAGATGGTGGATTTTGATGAACTGTAGAATTATACAAATAAATAAATAAAATTTCTTATCAATGTTTATGGACCAATATAAACACCCCAAAAAAGAGAGTGTTGAATAGACCGAAATACTGAGAGGGTGGTGAATTAGTATTGCCAAAAATAAGAACACTCTAATAACCTAAAATTCAATATGATCTTAGATATATTGAGCATGAATTGAAATATGTAATAGAAGTGAAATGTATAATGTACACAACCATAAGAGAGACACCATATTTTTATACATGGAAAACTCAAATGGGAAAAACCACGAAGAAGATTAACTCTTAAGATAATATATCTAGTTATATGGGATTACAAAACAAGCTCACTGCTAGAGGGCTCATTGTCTAGAGAGAGATTGTTGACTAGATTACAATGGCTCATTGTCGGAAAGGCTCACTACCAAAAAATAAAGAAATGAACTAAAAAAATTGCATCTACATATGCATGGGATTAGTTCCTGTTAAGATCAAACAATAAACCAGTTGATTGCAATAGATCTGGTTAAGAAAGTCTGTAAATTAATTTGTTATTTGCCTGCTCCAAAATAATGTCACATTAGATCTATCCTTCTCCTTTACTGATTTAGCATCAACTTCCTCACTTTATCACTTACCACCTTACTCTTCACTTCCTTTCTTGTAATTCATCCATTTCATACTATATCTCAAACATAAGGTGACTATGTATATATATATGTGTGTGTCAATAGGAATATACATCAATTTGGCCTCAATAACATTTCCTCAAATGATATTCCAACAGTCAAATCACATGCTACAATCACCGGAGAAAAACAACATAATCTTTCAAGGTTAGTGTGACTTGGAAAGAGCATATCTGTGAATTTTGACAATAACACACTATGGGAGCATAAAGAACATGATCTAACTCAACATTATGAGGTTAAAGACATGAACAATGAGTTGCCAAAATATTATCATTAAAAATGAAGAAACTTGAGGAAATCAAAGCATATAGAACTATTCAACATTAGATAGACAAATACATTTTTGGAGCACAAAATTCAAAGCATGACGTATGGAGCACCAAAAGCATGAATCCATCAATCTCAAATGATGACAATAAGGATATCACAAATTGCACTACCGTGTCTACATGAAGACATAAAATGCAGATGAATGCACCTTTGAAATAAGTCAACTACATATTGTCATACTGCATGAATGATTGGAGAACAAAATCAATTTCCACACCCAACACCAAATCTTTCATATCAAGATAAACATATCCTCAGCAACAACTAGGATCTGTAATATGTATAATACATACCTATCTTTCACTATTCTGCAACATACATAGTTTTCCCTGTTCTGCAACATATACTACCAAATCTGGATCATCGAGTTTGACAACTAAGACATGTATTTCTAACAATCTCCCCATTTTTCATTGATGGAAAAACATTTATATCAAAAAATTTCCATAACTCCCCCTTAGATAATACATCCTTATTTCTCCAAGGTTTCAAATTTCAAAACTCAATGTTTCGCCCTAATACTCAATATTTGTATTCTTTTGACATCAAGGACAAAGGGTAACAACCAAAATGTTACCAAAATTTTGCACTACAAAAGAAAGAAAGCTTCACTTACACTCCCAAAACATTCTCGTATACTTATCCTTCAATTCAAGAAAGAAAGTCTTCCTAGAGTTCACTGCCAAAGAGAGACTCAAACTCAAACTGTCATTCTTAACTATTACATAAACTGCTTTAGATAAGGATTCACGAACAATAGGGTTCTATACACACTTCCTAGATAAGGAGACTGAAAAGATGTCCTAACTTAGCCTCAACAATCTCTTTTACCTTTAAAAGACATTCACTACATGTTCTTTCTACCTTTGATCATAAAATATAAGGTTTGATTGCAAAGAATTAATATTCTTTCTCTTGGAACCATTCGCATCACTGAAAATATCAAACAATTTGCCCATGGAATTCAATTTAGATTCAATAAAGTCAATATTATCTTTGAAATGCTCAAAAACTACAAGATACTGGAGACAATATTAGTACACTTTGCCTACTTTTGCAATACAGTCTTTCATATCCTTAATGCCTTGTGATAATCTCTTTTGAGAATATGCACATTTCTTTTCCATGTCATCTTGAACTTTATCTTTTGAAATAGATGCCTTAAGAGGCTGCTTCAAATAATCTTTAAGCACTTCACACTAGACATCTGACAAGATGTCAACAAGATTACTAAGAGAAATACTATTTCAAACCAAGTAATCAACTAGAACTTCTTCAATCTGATCTTGATTATAAGAGGGTCGCTCAACCCACAAATCTCCAATCTTCTTCATTCCATTAGCCTCCTTAAGAATACTCAAAATGTTCTCAATAGTGCATGGTTCATCTTCCTCTTTACTACCTTTGACTAAAGCTAATTTTAACTTAGCCATTGTACGTGGTTCTAGCTCATCTAGGGAAATAATATATTTTTCTTCTTCACCTTTTATCTTCTTCATTGGTTCCAAAGAAGACACAACAATTCTTCTTTTTGAACATCTACTACTAGAGGAGGGGTTCTCCTCAAGAGCACTGATAATTCTAGGAACTGGACCAGAGTACAACTTCTTCTAAAGGGTTATGAAGTGATTCTCACATCCCTAATCTTTACCAACAAAACAAGAAAGATATCTATAAATTTACTTGCCAATAGAGACATTTGATTTTCATACATCTACTTCAAGGGTAAAGATTTTATGAAATAAAACATTAATCAAACAATCAAAGAACCAAAACAAAATGAATATTCCTGATCTTTTGTCATGTTAATATTTTCTGCTAATTATGTCTTACCTTCCTTCACCATTTGATTAGCAATATACACTACAATTGCCAAAGTCGATCCTTCTCTGTTTCTCAAATATATTTTGTAATAAATTCTATATGTAACATACCTCACAATAGGGTCGATGATAATGTCAATTATTAATGCCTCTTGATCACCTGTGACACCAGTTAGGGTTTGAAATGAAATGGGTCCATTATCAAAAAAACCTAAAATATCAAGTATTTCTTCCTTAGAGATTTGATAAGGCTTATCAAACATCATACATGATCATCAACAATATATTTCAAAAGAAATTTAATCATGTCCTCATTTGTAAACCATGTAACCTCACTCCAAACATGCAAACCCTTATGCCCTAAATCTCTAATTTTCTATGAATCAACATCTAACAAAGAACTTCTCAAATTTATAATTCTAATTTTCTCATGATTATATTTATCTAATTGTACATTTTCAAATCTCTAAACAATCTTGCTCCTAGATTCACCTACAATTGACTTCTTAGGATCTATAGAGAAAGGTGAAAAATACATTTTATGCAAACTTTCTCTGAATCTCCTTCTACTCTCCAACTATTCTTCTCTTCAAATTATTAAATTCACAATACAAAAATGATCAAAATACTAGATATTTAACTTGTTTGATGTACTTAAGTTTTCTCTACCAAAAAATGTCTTATCATAGTGACATCAACTAAACTTTGTACTTCAACATACACAATCCACCAAAGATAGTACCAAAAACAACATCAACAATGCAAGCCACCACATGCATCTCTTTCATGAATGGGGGCACAAATAAATCTTTCTTTGAAGCTCCCCCTAAGATAAAGCTATCGGATCAATTTCCAGAGGAAGAAGCACTGACACTAAACTCAAGTGTATTAGATTTAGTTGTTTCTTTATTTCTCCATACCATAGAATTCTTCTTCTTAAGTTTATTATATTTCACCAGAGCATTCACATTCCTACATTTGTTAGAAAAATGTCAATACTTGTTGCAATTGTAACAACTTACATTCCTCTACCCTAAATTCAATGAATTTGTTCTAGATCTACACTGATTAGCTCTATGAGAAAATTTATAGCATATGTGATAATAACCTTGAAAGGGCTTATTCATGAATGATCCATTTACTTCATTCACAAATTGTCTATATCTTCTATTCATGACTTGATTATTGCAATTGTTGGCCTTGTGTCCATAACTTCTACATGTAAAGTATGTACTTTATTTTATACACACCATGTTTTAATAGTCTTGCATCTGCCGGCACGTGCTAGCACGATGCACTTTCTTAGTGCCATTTTATTTTCTTTGCAAGAGAGCCATGTTCTTATGACATTTGGCATTCTATCTTTTCAAGCCCGTGGAGATGGGTCCATAGTTTAGGATGAAGTTGTTGCGATCCGTGGCGGATTCCCAGGAGGTCATAAGATTACATTTTTTTGTAGATTCCAACTCCTTCCCTCCTACTGGGATGTGTTTTCTAGAGCAGCATTCTAATGTTTTCATGTTTTCAATTAGCGGGGCCATTTTGTAGGTAGCTTCTATTTGTCTTGTGGAGTTTTTCCTATATTTGTTGAAGGGGTCATTGCAAGAGAACCATCAGAATATTTTTTATTCGAGTAATAGAAATATGGGTGTTGTTTTTCTAGAAGCCAAGAGAAGTTTTTCTTTCAAGTTTGGGAGGTGTCAGTGGTGCCTTTTGAAAATTCTTTTATTGTTTTACAGTTTGGGGGCCATTGGGTGATGGTGTTTAAATAACTTGTAATGTTTTCTTTTAACAAGGTTCAGAACTTTTGTTTGACAAAGATATAGACAAGTATTCTAGATAGGAATTTAGCCTTTAATCTGTGATTGTATTTCTGAAGAAAGGATAATCAAACTGTGCATGTGGCCTCTATGATTACTATTCTTTAGTGTGCATTAATAGGTTTTTGTGCATCTTTGAAATTTCTACATAACTTTAGAAATATATGCTTAATACTTTGCTGATTAAACTATCTTTTTGCACTTGTTATCTAGTGGATGTATGGTGTATATTGCTTTATGTTTAAAGGATTTTTTATTATATCCTGATCAATGTCTTGGGCATGTATATTGTTGAATGGTTGTCAGAATGACATGTATGTGAAGTTATTTGTGCTCCTTAGTGCATTAAAATCAATTCAACGCATTTCTTTAAAATAGGTTTTTTAATTTATTTTTCTTTCTTCCCCTTGTCTCCCCCTCAATGAAAAAAGAGTTGGATTCTAAAATCCCAGAGGTAACTCAGTAAAAACACGCAGGTCCCCCATTACTAAGTTTCCCATAAGGTCATTTTCCTAGAAGAAATTGTAGTGAGGTAATTCATGAATGATCCATTTACTTCATTCGCAAACTATCTATAGCTTCTATTCATGACTTGATTACTGCAATTCTTAACCTTTTGTCTATAACTTATACATGTAAAGAATTGAATATTCTAATTTATATTATGCCTGCAATCTATGACTTTATATCCCAAATAATTGCACTGAAAACAATAGCCATTAAATGATGAGTACCTTTGAGAATTAGGTTGCTGAAATGGAGATCTGTTTATAACAAGTCTAGGATTCCACACTTTATTTGAGTCTTTAGGATTCTTGTCAATTTCCATTGTTCCTTTCCCTTTACTTTTGTTTTAAAAAAATTCACTAGAAAATCCTAATCCATCCTTATCCTTGTGAGTATTCTACATGGATAATAGTTTTTCTAATAATGAGTCGCTTTCACCGACTTTTGCTTCTAACTTTAGAGTCAATAATTCTTGTTCCAACTTACCATTTTCTTCTATCTTTAGACTAATTGTACCCTTCAAGCCTTTTTCAAAATTCATGCTTTCTTCAATCTACAACTTTAGATTCATAATACTCATTTTATTTCTTCAATTCCTTGTTAACTTCTTGATACCTTGCTTTGAACATATGGATCTGATCTCTTATCTTCTTCGCACATTTTTTCTACCTGAATATTCTCTTTCATGTCTTCATTTTTAGATTTCACACTCTCAAGGTCTTCATGGGCTATCTTGAATTATTCATCCATATCCATAGGAGCCATCTATTCAAATCAAGATCTCCCTCAAGCGGTTAAGCTAGCAACAAGGGACCAAGTTTTGATATCAATTATTGAACAAACCAGATTATAGAGAGCAGCCATGAATTAGTATTCCCAAAAATAAAACACTTTGATGTATACCCTTATTCGCACACACACACACACACACACACACACACACACACACACACACACACAAACACATGCACAAACACACATATACATAGTCACCTTATGTTTGAGATATAGTATAAGATGGATGAATTTCAAAGAAGGAAGTGAAGAGTAAGGTGGTAAGTGATAAAGTGACGAATTTGATGCTGAATGAGTAAAGGAGAAGGATGGATCTAGTGCGATAGTATTTTGGAGTAGGTAGATAGCTAAGTAATTTGCATAGTCTCTTAATCATATCTACTCTAATCAATTCTTTTATTGACTAAGCTTAAAAGGAACCAAACCCATGCATATGTAGATGCAATTTTATTACCCCATTTCTTTATTGTTTAGCAGTGATCTATTATAATCTAGGCAATGAGGCCTCTGATATTGAACACCTTTTGCAATCACAAATAAATAGTTATATTATCTTGAGAGTTAACCCTCTTCATGGGAAATTAACCCTCTTCATGGTTTTTCCCATTTGTTTTTTCCACGTATAAAAATTTGGTGTCTCTCTTATCATTGTGTATGTTGTGCACTTTACTTCTATTTCATATTTCAAATAACATACTACAATCATGAGAGCAAAACAACAACATAGTCTTTCAAGGTATACTAACCCAAAAATAACATATTCCTAAATTTCCATCATAAAATACTACCAGAGAACAAATATCACAATCTAACTCAACATTACGAGGTTAAAGACATGAACAATGAATCATCAAAATATTATCATCATAAGTCAAGCAATTGGAGGAAACCAGGGTGTATAGGATTGCTCAACATTGCATAATTGAATACATTTCTAGAACACAACATCTAGAGAATGATTTCCAAGGAACCAAAAATACAATAATCTCAAATAATGACAATAAGAATATCAAAATTGCACTAACATATTTGCATCAAGACATAAAATTTGTAGGATTGCTCCTCTGAAATAAGTCAACTACATACTATCACATTGCATGAACAATTGGAGCACAAAACCAATTGCCACAACCAACACCAAATCTCTCATATAAATATAAATGTATCCTCATACTAACAATACATATTTTTGGACCAATACACTTGTCTTTAGTACTTCAACAACAACTAGGATCTATAATTTGTATCATACAAACTTATCTTCCACTGTTCTACAACATACCTATCTTCTACTATTCTACAACATATATACCTATCTTCCATTATTTTACAACATATCTAGACCAACCCAAATCACTGGATTTGATATTAATGACAACTAAGACATGTATTTCTAACAGAGAGTTGTGATTTAAATTGTCAGAGAAGATTGAGGGATATTGAGGTGAGAAAGGAATCATCACAAAAGATTTTAGTGCCATGTTAACTAATAAATAAGAAATGGGGAGTCTGAGTAAAATCATGAATGTACAAATAGACTTCTAAACTTTCCTAGATAATAATAAGCTTAAGTATTTGTAGGCAAACAATGGGACTTTCACATAGACTAATCGTAGGAAAAGTTTCACCAATATAGAAAAAATATTAGATAGGCTTTTGAGTGTGGGATACAGGGAGAATCAAATGGAATGTCATGAAGGATCAATCTTGCCTTATACAAGGTTTGATCATTATCTTGTTTAGATAATCATCAAGCAAGATGACTTGCCAACTCGAACTCCTTTTAAATTTGAAAATATGTGGTCGAGAGACTCCAAATTGAAGGAATTGGTGATAATTTGGTGGAAGGATCTAATATTTAAAAACCACTCCAATATGTTCCAATTTAGCAAGAAATTAAACTATGTGAAAGTCAAACTGAAGGAATGGAATAAAAAATAGTTAAAATACATATTCCAAAAAAAAGGATTTGGAAAAAGAATTGGCAACACTCAATGAAGTCATTATTGAAAAAGTTATGGGAATAGAGGAATATGAGATACAGAAGATACTGAAAGTAGAATTAAATGAATTGTTGGCAAGAGAGGAACAATATTGGAGATAGAAATCATGAGAGATTTTTCTCAAAGAGGGTGATAAGAATACCAAATATTTTTGTAAAATGGTGATAGCCATTAAACAAAGGAGAAGAGTTACTAATATCATAAGAGAAGATGGGATGATGATTCAATCCATGAAGGAAGTGGACAAAGAAGTTGTTTCTTATTTTGAGACAATCTTAAATAGAGATATGAAAGACCATATGAGGGATGAAGATAATATTTTGTTACAAAGTTGTGTCACACTTTTATAAAGGAAATGGTCAATGTTGATTCAACTTTTTCAATTAAATCAATAGAAAGTAAAATATATGTTTTAAGTTTTACAAATGATGTAAACTAATTAAATTTATATTCTATAGTCTATTTTATGTTTATAATTTTAATAAAAATTTAAAAAATTATTTGAATGTAGTTTTTTATAAAGTAAACACTATATTTTAGTTGCTGATAAAATGTTGAAATTGAAGTTACACAAGCCACCACACTTTACTAAATAAATTTTACCTTTTTTTCTCTAGTTTTTTTGTGTATATTGATATCTTGAAACTTTAGTGCATGGATATATATTTTTACTATTTTTATAAATATATATTTTTCAATAAATTTGAAAAGTTGTGTGTGCTGAAATATAACTCTTTCCAATTCCCACCACCTTTTTTCTTAATTATTTATCCAAATTAGAAAAGATTTATATCATCTTGACATAGATTATTTTCTCTATTGCATCATACTTTTTTCAAAAATTTTAAATAAATTTAATTATTTTTCCTTGACAAGATAATCAAGCTTATATTTTAGTGTTGATGACCCACTTTCAATAAAAATTAAATATAAAATATAAAAACTAATTAAAATATTAAAAGACATATATTTTGGAAAATTCACTTATAGATATATTAAAGGGTGTTTTTACATTTCAAAAAATATATTAATTATCAGAGTAGGAGTTGTTGAAACATCAAGTTTTTTTAATTTTTTTAAATATTTTTTCTTAATTAGACCCAAAGTGGTATAAAAAACACATTCAGTATACACCTCCAATTGGAAAACTTGTGGCCCATATATAAATTTTCTATAAGGAATCTATATAGACCATATGATTGACTACAGTTAATTTTTAGATAGAATTACTTAAATTCACTTGTGCTGATAAGTTGGCTTGAAATGTGACACAATTTTATGCTTTTACCCAAGCGCCATACCATCTATCATCATGAAAGAACAAAACAAGGAGATTTATAAGAATATTTTGAAGGAAGGGTTAAAGTGGCAATATTTCAAATGAACCCAAATAAGGCTCTTGGACTAGATGGATTCCCAACTAGTTTCTTCTAGCACTATTGGGAGATAGTGGGAGATGATATTGACAAGGTTGTTGAAGAGTCGAGAAAGAAGAAAAAAATGTTGGCGGCATTAAATCGTACATTTTTTGCACTAATCCTAAAGAAGAGGGAATTCCAAACAATGATTGAATTTAGATTGATAACTTTATGCAATATTTTCTATAAGAAAACCAATAAGATAATTGCAAACAGATTGAAGACAGTGGTAAAAACAGTCATATCTAAATAGTAGAGTGGTGGATATGTGACTTTTTGTCCAACAATTTCAATTGTGGAACATATTATCATGGCCCATGAAACTATCCGTTAAGCAAGAAAAACTAGAGAGGCACGTATGATGTGAAAACTAAATATTCTTAAGGGATATGATTTAGTGGATAGGGGATTTTTTATTGAGGTATTGATGAAATTTGGGTTCTATGGAGAATAGATAGAATGGGTAAACAATTGTATCTCTACTGCCAAATTTTTAATTCTTATGAATGGGTCTGCTCATGGTTTTTTTGGCATGACAAGGAGCACAAGACAAGGAGATCATTTTTATCCTTTTCTTTTCACCATCATAGCTAAAACTTAAGGTAGATACATTAACAACCTCAAGACAATAGGGAAATGGCATGGGATGAATGTGTCAACTCATATGGAAACATTGACACATCAACAATTTTCTAATTTGATTTTGATTGGCCAGTAGATGTTAAGTGAAGAATATTAAAAAAAAATTACATAGATAACACAAAGCATTAGGACAACAAATTAATTGGAGAAAATCAAAAACCTTATTTATAAATACCCAACCTAGTTTACTAAGGATTTTAGCTAGAATCTTGAATTTTTAATTAGCAAAATTTTCAAGAAAGTTACAAGGAACTACCTTATTCACTCACATTTATAAAAAAGAATATTGAGATAGTCTCATCAGTAGTAGTATAGATAGAATGAGAATTTACAAAGGAAAATGGTTTTCTTCTACTAGAAAACAGTTAATGATCAAGGCAATTCTATCCGCAATACCAATTTATTCAATGTCTTGCTAAATTTTTTTAATAGAAGTAGATGAGGAGATAAACAAGATCATAAGGAGATTCTTTTGGTTTGGTACGAGTGATCAAAACAAATTACGATTGGTTTCTTGGGACGTGATCTACACTCTAAAGATAGCAAGAGGAATAGGTATCAAATAATTACCAGTGATGAATTATACAATGAATGCTAAATTAGTTTGGAATACATGGAAATGGTGATTAGAAATAGGTCAAATATTTGAGAAGAAAATACTTAGATTATGATGATCCCATGCGTATCTTGACAATAGTGGAGCCTCCGAGAGGCTCAATAGTTTGGAATTATATCTTGGAGTATAGAGACATAATCTCCAAACATGTAACTTGGGAATTAGGAAATGGAATAATAGCATCTTTTTGGAATGACTCGTGAGATAATTATGATACTCTTGTTGATGAACCTAACATGGAGAAAATAAAGAGGGAGACTTTAAAAGTTTGGGGGTCTAAGGTGAGTTATTATGGCTTGATTGTTTGTTAAGTGGCATATGCTAGTAGTAGTGGAGATTCTTGGAGGATATTAACACCCCAAGAGATCAAGAAGATAACCTATTGGCTTTATTGAAGGATAGGGTATTTTTGCCCACCAATAAGGCGATATAGCGAGATGGTGTGGATATAAAAATGGATAATATTAAGTTAAGCTTTCTTATCAAGTCAAGGATGAAACTATAATTAAATAAGGATAACCATGTAAATTATTATGAAATAAACATTGTCTTCCAAGGGCAGGGGTGTTTTCTTAGCTTTCCATTTAAAAGAAAATCCTTAAAGAAGATTAAATGAAGAAAATGGATACTTATGGAGTTAGGAGATGTGTTTTATGCAAGCAGGAGAATGAAACGACAAATCATTTATTACTTGGATGCTTATATGAGCATAAACATTGGAACTACTATTTATCCAAACTAAATTTTTCAGTGTCCTTTTCCACAACAACTACTTGAGTGGTTCAATATCTAGTCAACTATACAAAAGAAAGGTTTGTTTGATAGTTTGTGGAAGATAATCCCCTCTATAGTAATATGGGAAATTTGGAAAGAACGAAATCACTGAATTTTCTGAGAGAAAAAGATTGCAAAGGAAAGTCTTTTCCAAAAGATAGAGGATCAAATATTGGAATTAGTGAATATATAAACTAAAAATAAAATAATCAAGAAGAATATGGTTACCCTTGGGATAAGGACGTGACCAAATAATTCCATGGTCTTATGAGTCCCTTTGTTAATAGGATATGGATGGTTATTAAACCTTCTCCTTTCAAGAAAAATGTAAGATGGAAAGCCCTTGAAATTAGATGGATCAAAATAAATTTTGATGGGGCGGCAAAATGTAGACTAGGCCCAAGTTGAATGATATTTGTTACTAGGGATGTGAATAGGAATGATATAAAGATCTCTTTTTTTGATTATGTGATTTGTAATCCGAAAAAGAATTTCATCTCTCCAATCATAGGCATTTTGAATTCATTTTTCATTTCATTAGCAAACTCTTTGCACAAACTACCATTCCCTCCAAAAATAATATCATCAACAAAAACTTCAATGATCAGAATGTTATCATGATAAATTTTGAAGTACAAATTACTATTAGCAGTTCCTTTGTTAAATCCTAGCTTTAAAAAATACTTATCTAATCTAGCATACCATGCTCTTGGGAATTTCTTCAAACCATATAATGCTTTCTTGATCTAGAAAACCATATCTCCTTGATCATTCAATTGAAATCCATCTGGTTTCTCTGTGTACACCTCCTCTTCCAATTCACCATTTAGGAATGTTGACTTGATATCCATTTGATCGACTTTGAAATATTTGAAAGAATCATAAGCCAGAAACAATCTAACAACTTCAATTCTTGCCACCAGAGAAAAAGTTCCTTCAAAATCAATTCCTTCCATTTGACAATATCCTTTGCAAACAAGTCTTGCTTTGTTTCAAAAAAATCCACCTTGCTCATTCAATTTGTTCCGGAAGACCCATTTGGTTCCAATTAAATTTTTTTTCTTAGGTATGAGAAAAAGAATCCATGTATTGTTCTTTTCATTCTGCATTAATTCTTCTTTCATTGCTTTTGCCCAATTCTCATCTTTACATGCTTCATTCACATCCTTAGGTTCAATCATTGAAATAAAAAATACTCAACTTGATCTTCAAAACTTCTTCTTCTTATTTGAACAAATTTATTTATCTCCTATAATATGATTTTCAAAACAATTCAATCTTACATACCTCGGAGTTTTAGGATTTTCTTGGATTTCAGACTCTTGAGTTCTATCTTCAACATTTGCAACACTAGTTCCTTCTCCTTGAGTTATTAGATTCACCAGAATGGTCTGAACTTGATTTTGGATTGGAGGTTGCTTCCCTTTGTTTGCACTGTTACTCTAATCATCTGAATCATATCCGCAAAATCTATACTGTCTTTCATTTCTTTCATCAACCCTGATGTTTGTACTCTCAACTATCTTTCTCAATATCATTATAACATCGATAGGCCTTTCTTTTAGTAGAATAACCAAGAAATATTCCTTCATCACATCTAGCATAAAAATTCCCTTTATCTTCATCCCTCTTGATATAACATTTACTTCCAAAAAATTATGAAATATTTAACAGTGGGAGCATGACCAAACCATAATTCATAAGGAGTCTTACCGGTATCACTTTTCATATGCACCTAGTTAAGAGTGTAAATAGCAGTACTCATAGATTCTCTCCAATAAACATGCAGAACATTTCCTTGCAACATCATTGTCCTAGAATCTTCTTGAATGGTTTTGATCTTGCTTTCCACAACTCTATTTTGCTGAGGGGTTCTAGGAGCAGACAACTATATTCGTATTCCATGTTCTTCACAAAATGCATCGAACTCACCAGAAGTGATTTCACCACCTCTATCAGATCTTAGACACTTTAGCTTCAAACTTGTTCTTGTCTCAACCATAGCCTTGAAAATCTTGAATTTATCTAGAACTTCAAACTTCTCCCTTAAGAAAGTAACCCACATCACCCTTGAATAGCCATCAATCAACAACATGAAATATATGTCTCCTTGCAAGCTTCTAACTATAGAAGTTCCACACAAATTAGTATGCACAAGATCCAATAATCTATTTGAGAAATACGTCATACTCTTGAAATAAATTCTGGTTTGTTTTCCTAACTAACATTCTTTACACATAGGATTAGTAGGTTTCATCAACTTAGGAAGAACTCTCACAGCCTGAGTAGAATTTATCTTAACAATGTTATCAAAATTCACATGAAATATCCTTCTATGCCACAACCAACTTTCATCAACTTGAGCAATCAAACATCTTTTAATGACATTATTTAAGTGAAAGATGTTACCTTTAGTCTTTGTACCTAATGCAATCTCAATTCTGGAGCTACACAATATTCTACATTTGCCATTATTGAATTGAAGATCATATCCCTTTTCAACCATATCTCCAACACTCAAAAGATTATGCTTTAGACATTCTACATACAAGACATCATCAGTATTGTTCTTACCATCAAGAGAAATAGAACCTCTACCATGTATTATACCAGCTTTGTCATCACCAAACTTCACAACTCCACCTTTATAATTTTCCAAACTCACAAACTTACTCTTATCACTTGTCATATGATGAGAGCATCTGTTGTCAATCACCCATTCATATTTTTCTTCAACTTGTGCAGGCAAAGACATTTCAACATTCATGCAGCTCATAGAATCACTAGGCATTGGATCATCTTCCTTGATAGCAATAAACACCCATTCATTATCACTTGTATTCCCCTTATCAGATTCACCATTTGACACACTTTCATCAGCAGCATAATTATGGACCTGTTCTTAAATTTAGGCTTGTAATGTTTTCTAGGAACTCTTTCCGAACACCTTGAGGCAAAATGACCTATCTTATTACAAGAGAAACATTTAAGAGGCAAGTTTCCTTCATACTTACTAGCTCATTTGGGTAATATTTTAGCAATAAGCACTTCAAGTTCCTCAAGCTCCTTCTCTTCTTCTTCAATTTCCTTCATATCCTTCTCATATCTGGATATCGTCCTTGAAGAAATTTCTCACAGATCATATCTCTACTTATCCTTTCTAGCAACATAAGCTTTGAATGCATATTATACCTTTAGAAAATAATCACCAAACTCACTCAACTCAAAGGATGAAAGCATACCAATCAACATGTCTCTAGTTACATCAGTCATAGTCCAGATCTCCTCAATAGAAATAACTTTGTGTTTGTAGGATGCAGGTAGAGATCTGAGGACTTTAGCAACAATATCTGATTCTTCCAACTTTCCACCGACATCTGATATTGCACACAAATTCATTCACCTTCTGCATAAAAGAAGTGATGTTATCATCTTTGCTCATCCTTAACATCTCATACTTTCCTTTTAGGCTCTAAAACTTAGCAATCTTCACATAGTTGTCTCCTTCATACAAAGTTTCTAACTTCTTCTAAATCTCATGAGAAGTCTATAATTCCATAACATTTGTCATCTCAAAATCGGTTATAGAACTCAACAATGCTTCCTTAACCCTAATATTGCATTCAACTTCCTTTATCTTGTCCGGAGTTGAATGATCATTTGCAAAAATGGTATAGTTATTATTGGTAATAGTCTAGTAGGATTCGTCAATGCATCTCATATGACACTCGATGTGATTCTTCCAAAGAGAGTAGTTAGCACCATCAAATCACGAACCGTCCTTCTTGTAAGTCATCATCCTCAATCACCTCAAGCAGTTAAGCTTCTTTAGAGGAACCTTCTCTGATACCAATTGATAAAAATAGGGTAGACAACTAAGAGGGGGAGTGAATTAGTTGTCACAAAAATTCAAACTACTTAAACTTATTTTCAGATCTGATAATTAAGCATGAAAACATACATCAACAACACATCAAGAACACACATAACACCAAGATTTCTGACGTGGAAAACCCGCTCAAGGGAAAAACCATGGTGGGAATACACCCACAATAAGAATATACCCTATTAGAAGTATAGAAGTATTACAATGGGGAATGCACATGTATTTAGACACACTTCCTAGAGCTCACTGCTCAAAAACAAGAAGGGATACAACCCAGAGATGGCTCACTGCCTTACAAATGGATTCAGATCACATTCGAAAGTCATGAACTGAAATATAGCATCTCCTTAAAGCTTGGTTATAGTTTCGGTTAAGCACATGAAAACTTTTTCTACTTTTTCACACTTCTTCTCTTCATTTGAAATATCAATACATTATCCACACACTTGAAATATGCCTCAAACAATATTATTATATTTATTTATATATGACATCAATCTATCTCTCTAAGGTCGCCTCAACACACACCACTTAATGACAAAAATATAACTACACACGATACAATATCACATCCATACCAAGCAATCTCGGTCAAGACATAGCATGGACCCAAATCAATCACCTCAAACATGCTACACCTCCAAATATTTCACATCGAACATCCACAACTCGCTACAAGCATCCGATCGGCCAAGAACACCAACATACCGAAGAAAATAATCAATTACGAGCTCAAGAATCAATGCGGGCCACCAACATAAAAGGAACATGATCCAGAAATATCCACAAGCATCATGAATTTTTTGGCATTTTTGATGTTTATGTTGTGATTGTCATTGATGGACACACACTTGCATTGAGATCCTCTTTATATGTATGAGTTAGAGCACAACCAGTATTTGTTCCAACCGGTATGTTGTATTATAGTCTTTAGACTATTGATGTTTTGCAGAATGTGTTTCCTGGTTTGAAGCGGCATGTCGATGCCAAGCGGTTCATGGATACCAAGCGGTATGAGGGATTAAAGTGGCATAACACATTGTTACCAGTCTTCATTTTTGACAAACCGGCAACCGGTATTTTGTATGAACCGGTAATACTCTGTGATGAGTTACCAACCAGCATTCTATGATGAGTTACCATCCACTGATCATTTGATGGTGCCGACTCTCTGGTGGTGCTTTTTGCGTTGTGTTACCATATATGTCCAAATGCATTGAACCTAGGAAATTGTATTGTAATCCTATTGGACCAACATGAAATCAGATTCCTTTATAAGGACATCATGTCTAGGGTTCTAAGGTTGTTGTTGAGGTTGATGTTGTTACTAAGGTTCAAGGTAGCTAAAGAGTTAGAGAGAGTATGAATGTGTAGAAGATTGAAGTAATGCTGTAATGCATTAAGATTGAGATATCAAGGATCTAACCAAGCAATTTGTGCTATTTGCTAGATCACTCACTTGTTGATTACTCACATCTTCGACAAGTCTGTAGCCCTTAACCAGGTAGGCCCAAAAGCCTCTTGTAAATCCTCTAACAAGGTGGTTCACATCTGTGGATCTAAAATCCTCTAGCAAGGTAGTCTTTAATTGGACTTATCTCCTAACAGAGATTTTGATTCCTAATAGGATCTGTTTTGGTAAAGAACATTGTAAGACCTTAACCGGTCTGGTTTCTACTCTGCAGATAGTTACTTGTGAGTGCCATCTCACCATGGTTTTTCCCATTTGGATTTCCACATCAAAATCTCTTATGTTATGGTGTTTGTTCTTCTGTGGATGAATGCATCATTAGCTATTTGGTTTGCATGTTTTTCTAACTGGTTTGTCTGCTAAATTGTTTTACCGATTTATTGTTAGTCTTGCAAAGTGTTTAAGTGCAAAGATTTTTGGCATACTAATTCACCCCCCCCCCCACCTCTTAGTATTCATCAATTGGTATCAGAGCCTACCTTTCTATAAGTTTAACCACTTGGAAAGAGATATGGGGGAATACACATTGAGGGAACTTACTCATCGGCTCACTCAATCTGAGCAAGCCTATGATGAACATATGGCTAAATATAAGGTCTCTCAGGCAAAAGGAGAGAACATGTTGAAAAGCTGATGGAGCTATCTGAAAATAGTTCTTCAGCTGAAGCAGACATAGAAGCCCTAATTGCAGAAGTAAATAAGTTGAATGAATCAAACTACAACCTGAGAAAGGAGTTGGAAGGATTGACTATCCGGATGTGTCAAGAGCTTGAGAACTAGAGAAAAGTTGAAGACCTAGTGAAAGAAAGAGATCATGAGATCTCCAAGCTAAAACAAGAGATGAGTGCCCTAAATGCTCAACTCCATGCAAGCAAGGTGGAAAAGGAAGACATGCAAGGAGAACTGAATGCTGCCATCTCTGAGAATAAAAACTTGTTGGAAACAAATGCTGCTATTTCTAAAGAACTTTCTAAGTCAAAGGAAATACTTGCTAAGTTCAACAAGAGTACTTTCAAGCTAGAGAAAAAGCTTGAATCTGCCAAACCGGTCAAGAATACCAATGGACTTGATTATTCTAGTAATGAGGAAGGTGAGACCTCTGGTACAAATGCTGGAACATCAAAGAAACAACTAGCATCAAAGGATAAAGGTAAGCAAAAGTTTAAATCTGTTTGTTTCAACTATCTTAAAGAAGGACATACTGCAAATGTGTGTAGGAGTAAGGCTTACAACAATTTTCCTTATTTCCTAAATGATAAGCCTAGATCCTATAGATTTGATGGTAACTGTTATGCATGCAACAAGTATGGGCATAGAGCATCTGAATGTAGGTCTATTATGAATAACACTGGAAGATATCCTCAGAGGACCCAAGGAGCTGGTCCTGAATCTTTTGTGAACTGGAATCACAACCGGTTTAATGTCTTCAATCATCAGCCAAGAAGCGGTGGCTATCAAGCGGCAACTAGATGGAGAGCAAACTGTTGGATTTGTCATGATCATGGTCACACTGCTGCAACATGCAGAAGGAAGAATGGAAACATGAACAATGGACCTTGGAGAGCACCTGGATTGTTTTGCTATCATTGCAACAAACCGGGTCACATTGCGAGATTCTGTAGATCAAGAAAGAACATATCTAATGATATACCAGTCACTCCGAAAGGAAATATTGATGTTCAAATAGTTCAAGTAGATATGAACAAAACTTGGAAGAAGAAACCAGTGGTGTTACAAGAGGAACTAGTTTCTACACCTAGTGTGGAAATATCAGAACCGGCAAACTAAGCCTGAGAAAAGCTTAGGCAGAGCAAATAGCGAAATGTCTCGAACCCCCAGTTAACAACGGTAAAAGACCTTAACTGTTGTGTGATACCTGTCATTTGGCAGAAGACTAGAAATGGTAAAAAGGAAAATTAGGGTTTACGCCCTAATAGAGGAGCATTAATGGCGGTAGGTGAGAGATATGTTTAGAAGCATTTTGCAAATCATTTCTCCCTATCATTTTTCAAGCAAAGAACAGTTTTACAAAGAGCAGAGCGATGAAAAGGCAATTTGAGCTGAGATCTTGAGAAATTGAGAAACCGTGAAGGAGATTCAAATTCAAACAGCAAATGATCAAGAGGAGAACACAATGTGGTGATTCTACAACCGACGGAGTGTGGAGTGAAGGAGAAGCGGAAAGCCCTAAATTCACGTGTTTTAAAAGGTATTTCTCGAAGCTCTTAAAATTTCTATCATGGCTTCTACATCTCATACTAGTTCTAGTGCGTCTATTGAATCTAAAAGTTTTATTCAACGAAAATCCAAGTATAATGCCCTATCACAAGTTCCAGCTGGTGTGATAGTAGAAGAGGGAATTTCTGACTACATAGACTACAAGATTGAAGACCTAGGGTCTCTAGCTATCCACTCCCAGTTAGGTTTGTTTTGTGGAAAGGATAAGAAAATCAAACCGGAGTATAATATCTTGGAGAAGAAGAAACTCCACAATGTTGTCTACTTCCTAGAAGATTTTATAGAAGATCACATAAGGATCATTTTGAGTAGAGTCCATGGTGACAAGATGTACCTGAAGAGGATGCATGATATCACACTGCAGGCAATTCATGCAGTCACTGGTTTCTGCAATACAGGGGATGTGCCAGCCCTAAGGATGGTTAGCAAAACTGAAATGTCCAAGCTCACTGGTTCAGTGAGTGACTCACGTGGCATGATAGTCAATTCAATCAAGGATGATCTGGTGAAGTATGCATGTATGGTGATTGGTTACCAGACGTTCTCAGCTAGCAGAATTAACTTTGTATCTGCTACAATGGTAAATGTCGCTTACCGAACGATAAAGAGGATGCATCATTTGACCTATGCACCGGTATGTAGAGGCATCTCCTATTGAACCTGAAATCAATCAAACAAGATAATGCACTAAGGTTCAAGTTTGGACAACTATTGGTTGGGTTGTTCTTTTACTTTCAAGGATACTTCCCAGGAGTGGGAGACATTCAATGGTCTATGGACCAACCAGTTACCAAAAAAATTAAGGAAAGTTTGCAAGCAGTGGGAACCGGTTATCCTGAAGTTCTGAACAAGTATTTTGATGAGTTCAGACGAAAAATGAGCTAAAGAATGAGAATATTAGGTGACATCATCAAGAAATATGAAGATGATATCTATTTCACCATCAAGGTGGATCAATATATAATGGAGGCTGTTGAGCCCAGACAGGAAGAAGTTGAGCCAGTGGGCTATGAGGTGATGTATGACATGCTGGAAGGGTATGCCTCTACCCTTATTGCCTCACCTCTTGATCCTAAGACAAGGAGGACCAGAACCTATCTAGAAAGGGTTACACCAGTTGAGGAACCCTCTACAAAGAAAGGAAAAGAACCTATAGTAAAGAAGGCAAAGGCAGTGCCTGCAGCATCAACACCGGTTACTACTGCAACTCCAAAAGTGACCAAGCGGTCACCAACCAAAAAGAAACTAGAAGCAGCACTGGCTAAAGCCTTCGAAAGGAAAAGGAAGACAAAAAACAACTCTCTGGACTCAGAGGAAACTGTGTCTAAGGAGTAGCCCAAAAAGGCGAGATAGACAAGAAAGAAGACAAAGAATGAACCGACATCATCTGCACAGGTAAATATAGATATCTCCTCCTATAAACCTTTGACACATTGTCAAAGAACAATAAAGAATATTAAGAGAAAATTACTACATGATTTAGTAGACTACTATGATGATTTTAGTGATGAGGAGAAAGAATAAGTGCTATAGGAAATTATTGTTTATTTGTGTACAAATGACTGGTCACCATCAAAGATTAAATCTCAGACACTGGATTCTTTGTATAAGGCATTAGATAATAAATGGTGCATTGTCATAGAAAAGGAACAAGAAATTAAGGAGAAATTTTTTGCTCAGTACTTTCTCGACCTGTCAAATTCTGAATTATTTGATGTTATTGACCAAAATAAAGGACTCTTCTTCACTAGAAGAAGAAGACTCTGGCTATTAGAAGCTAGAGTTAATGATGTCGAAAAAGACACTCATCAGTATATGGTAACTGCTGTCCAAACTCACAAAGCGCGTCTAGCCAACTGGCAAGCTGAAGAAGAACTGATTATATCCAAACCGGACAAAGCATTTGATGATGAAGGAAATCTGGTTGCTGAACCGATTGACACTATTGAGGTCGATGCCCTAGATGGAGAAGATGTTACCCAAGAGATACCATTTGAGGCAACAGGATAGGAGCAATAGGCTAAACAAGAGAAGAAAGCCGAGGACATACAGGAAGCAGCAAAGGAAGAGGTCGAGTAGAGGAAGAAGGATGAAGAGGAGAAGAAGTAGAAGGAAGAAGAAGAAAAGAAGAAAAAGGATGAAGAGGAGAAAAAGAAGAAAGATGAAGAGGATAAGAAGAAGAAGGAAGAAGAAGAGAAAAAGAAGCAAGAAGAAGAAAAGAAGAAGAAGGAAGAGGAAGATAAGGAACAGGAGAAGAAGAAGGAAGCAGAGAGGAAGAAGAAGGAAGAGGAAGATAAGGAATAGGAGTAGAAGAAGGAAGCAGAAAAGAAAAAGGTTGAGGAGGACAAGGAAGCGGAGAAAAGCGGTGAAGAAGAAAGTGGAAGAGGACAAGGTAGGAAAAGCGAAGAAGAGCACTTAGATGGAGACTCCAAAGGTAACTGGGAGTCAAGCTAAACTAGCTGATCTCACCAGTCTTATCGATCTTCAATCTACAAGTGAAACAGAGCTAATGCAGAGCATCAAGGTAGCTCAAGAGTGCCTTAAAAACATACAGAGGAAGAAGGAGCAGGATGTAATTCAAGTGGTTGTGGACACACTTACCGATTTGATACCTAATACTAACCTTCCAAGCACTGAATCATCACTGGCCAAACTTAAGCTCCTATGCACAATTGTGGATGATCAGCTGCAGAGCCTAGAAGAGGCAGCTGAGGCAAATGTCAAGAAAGAGCATAAAAAATCTCTTAGCATTGCTCTGGTGAAGAAGTTGAATGAGCTCCAGTCTGAACTTCAAAAAGACCAAAAGGATATAAGGGATGCTTTGGATGAGGGAAATCTGCTACTTAGCAAAATCTATCAACCCCATCTGTTCTATGATGATGTGCTAGCTTAGAAGTAAAAGCTTCAAACAGACTTACAGTCCTACATGAGCACATTCAAGCCACCTTATTATTCCTTTGCAACTTATGGGCAAACTGTTCACCGATTTCACATCCAATCAGAAAAAATGGAGTAAGAGATCAACACCCGCTCTAGAGATTTGCAGGAGCTGCAACTGGTTCTACTCCCACAATTGCAAATTCTTTAGAAGTGCTATCTGAACCTGGATGCCTTGATAGTTACACAAGAGATGAGCATAGTTGATACCATGGAAGAATAGGTCTCCCAGATGCAAACATAGAAAGAAGTTGCCACCTCCCTACTTGAGTCCTAGTCTTTATCGATAAAACAATTTTTGCAGGACATCAAATCTATTTTTGACAAGTATTATTCGTTATTGTCATAAACTTTTATTATTTTAATATCAAATGAAAACAAGGTTCTTCAGCTGTACTTTGTCATTGTTGGCAAAGGGGGAGAAGAATTCTATTTGGACTTTGGGAGAAGTATTCAGAAAAGTATCTGGTATCAAAATTTTGATATATGCTCTAAATATCTCTATATGCAAAATTGTTATACATTGTATTGTTAAAGGGATAGTGTATATGCTTAGGGGAAGTAAATTTTCTAATGGCATGATTTTGTTGTAGAACACTTAGATGTCAAAATTTTGTTTTCCTAAGTGTTGCCATCAATGCCAAAGGGTGAGATTGTTGGCATTTTTTATGTTTATGTTGTGATTGTCATTGATGGACACACACTTGCATTGAGATCCTCTTTATATGTATGAGTTAGAGCACAACCAATATTTGTTCCAACTGGTATGTTGTATTATAGTCTTTAGACTATTGATGTTTTGCAGAATGTGTTTCTTGGTCTGAAGCGACATGTCGACCCCAAGCGGTTCGTGGATACCAAGTGGTATGAGGGATTAAAGTGGCATAACACATTGTTACTAGTCTTCATTTTTGACAAACCTGCAACCGGTATTTTGTATGAACCAGTAATACTCTGTGATGAGTTACCAACCAGCATTCTATGATGAGTTACCATCCATCGATCATTTGACAGTGCCAACTCTTTGGCGGTGCTTTTTGTGTCATGTTACCAGATATGTCCAGATGCATTGAACCTAGGAAATTGTATTGTAATCCTATTGGACTGACATGAAATCAGATTCCTTTATAAGGACATCATGTCTAGGGTTCTAAGGTTGTTGTTGAGGTTGATGTTGTTACTAAGGTTCAAGGTAGTTGAAGAGTTAGAGAGAGTATGAATGTGTAGAAGACTAAAGTAATGTTGTAATGCATTAAGATTGAGCTATCAAGGATATAACCAAGCAATCTGTGCTATTTTCTAGATCACTCACTTGTTGATTACTCAAATCATCAACAAGTCTATAGCCCTTAACCGGGTAGGCCCAAAAGCCTCTTGTAAATCCTCTAACAAGGTGGTTCACATTTGTGGATCTAAAATCCTCTAGCAAGGTAGTCTTTAATCAGACTTATCTCCTAATAGAGATTGAGATTCCTAACAGGATCTGTTCTGGTAAAGAACATTGTAAGACCTTAACTGTTCTGACCTTAACCGGTTTGGTTTCTATTCTGCAGATAGTTACTTGTGAGTTCCATCTCACCGTGGTTTTTCCCATTTGGGTTTCCACATCAAAATCTCTTGTGCTATGGTGTTTGTTCTTCTGTGGGTGAATGCATCATTAGCTATTTGGTTTGCATGTTTGTTAACCGGTTTGTCTGCTAAATTGTTTTACCGGTTTACTATTAGTCTTGGAAAGTGTTTAAGTGCAAATATTTTTGGCATACTAATTCACCCCCCCTCTTAGTATTCATCAGAATTACTACCGCAACATCTACACCAACACAAATTACTAGAATAATTAGCATCATCATACCAGACCTCAAGAATACTAACTACAATGATTTTCAATCTTGAAAAATAACTTGTGGAGCTCCAAACCACGAATCACTTGAATTGAGGATACACGTCAAAATCCCAAACATATCACCAAATCCGCAGATCAAGATATTATAATGTGGATCAAATGAAGATCAAAATACTGACACTTTGTCAACACTGAACAAATGAAAAACCATCCACAACTTATATATCCATAACTTAGTCAAATCTTTATGCGGACCTCTAAAACCTAAACTAAATCATCTATAGACAACCCTCTACAAACCCTTTAATCTACAAACTCTGATCTTCAATATGGTGGATAAACTAACTCACTAAAATTAACTGTATCATTGTCACAGACAAAGAAATATGTTGACATGAATGACAACACATATGTCAAATATCTCTCAAGCGCATATTTGCAGCAATATTCCAACACTCTCCAACAATATCCCAACACTTTTCACCATCACACTTGAAACTAGTTCCTTGTAAAAATAGCTATTTTGAGATCTCTATTTTAACACTACCCACTACCACTATCCCATTGTTCCATATATTCATAAACTAGGATAGGAGGTCCTCATCACTAAATTTTTTGATTCTAAAAAACTGAATTCATTCTGCTATTAAATATGTCCCACACTTTGGTATTCTTATCTTGGGATACATATGATATGGGTTCGACACACATATGTTGGGTCCCCATGAATGAAATTTTCTAATAGCTAATATTAGACAACTCAAGCTTCCATGACCTAAATAGAGATACTAGAAAATGACACAATCTATAGATCTTTTTGAAAAAGGATTGATATTTAATCTCGAGGCCACCAAAAATCTCTTTTTCCTTGGTACATGAGATTTTTAAAGTGTAATTCATTTCTTTTTTAATATCATATTATCATTCTTTCTTAAGTATTAAATTTGTAGGAGGTTTGTTCGAGCGCCTATATGGTGAAAAGTGGAAACAACAATGTTGAAAGACTAAATGAATTCAACCACAAAACCCTAGCCTAAGAATAACAAAGATCCACCATAACATATGAAGATTACCTAAGACAATGCAAATCAAATGAAATCACAAAGATTATACGATCACATGTCCAATAGGGTTTGGATCTCCATTCTTCCTATCTCCATTGATCTTGCTTGATATATTTACTCTCAGATTTTATATGTGTACAAGAGCTCAACAAAGAACGAAAATATGGTTGCAAGTAGGCTTGATCGCATATGAAAGTTCGAATGCTAGGATGCTTGATTAGAATGCATAGTTGGGGGTCTGATAATGAAGAAAGCATCTCCTTATATAGAAGACACTATAAGAAATGGAGGGATAAGATTGAGAGGTGTAAAAGATAAATGGTCGGCTATGACTAGAGGGTAGGTAGAGGAAATAAGAAAATAATGAGAGGGTAGGTAGTGTATGAATTAAGAGATGAATGACATGTGTCATTGGTAGAAAAGGTTAATGAATTAATTAAATAAATAAAGATTTAATTAATTAATAGAGGAAGTGGGGTCAATTAAATAAATAAGAGTATTTATTTAGTTTACAAAAAGCATAATTTAAATAAATAAATGTATTTATTTAAATGAGAAATAAGGCTAGAAGAGGATAAATGAATTAATTAAATAAATAAAGATTTATTTAATTAATAGAAGAATTAAGCTTAAATAAATAAATAAATAAAGATATTTATTTAATTAGACATGACAATTTTAGGTGTCTACATTTTGCCCCTCTTTGAGATAGTGCAGCTTGTCGCGTTGTTTCAAAGAAGATAATATGAACTGATACAAAGTTGCCCCAAGATGGGAATGATATGCCCCATAGAGAGATTGGATGAAAATGTCTGGAAAGATCGCAGATAATCTCTCGATAAGAGAGAAAGGCTAGAATGGACTAACTAGATAGAGTGACAGAGTCATGGGATAAAGAAGACTAACTCGAGAGACGAGGGCTAGAGCTAGGGTTAGGGCAGTTTATAAAATAGACCACGAGGGGAATACATCCTCATTGTCATCCACACACCCAAGAGATCAGAGTGCAGAGAGAGAATAGAGCAGCAATAGTCAGTAGAGATGGCATTGATGCATAGATTCGATCCCGTTTGCCGATTTTAGAGGTCACCAGATGCAGGAGAGCCGGTGAGTACCACAAAACCTCCTTGTACTTTGGTGCATTAAATGTTGTCATAAATGCATGCTAGGTAGAGTAATAAATGCTCATTTATATCTTCAAGGCTAAATTGATAGTTTTGTGATAAACATATGCTATTGATTGGATAAGCTGCTCAAAGGATACACTCAAGCAGGTCCTCTAGGGAAGACTAGGATAGCAGATAGGGCTAGGACTAACAATTTTGTGATAGAACATACGTTGTCAATCAGGAAACTACTCAAGAGGATACACTCAAGCAGAGCCCTAGGATAGGATAGATCGAGGCAGTTTGTGATGAACAGGGAGTACCAAGATAAAAAGTAGTACTTTGTGATGAACATGGAGTACTAATATGAGCAGCACTTTGTGATGAACAACGAGTACCACTAGGATAGAAAGCAACACTTTGTGATGAACAGTGAGTGTCACTAGGATAGAGCGCCATATGATAGATATAAGCACTAGGATAAAAAGCAACATTTTGTGATGAACAATGAATGAGACTTTGACTAACACAACTAATTTGTTTGACTGCAAGAGTACCTACCTATGCTGGAGTCATAGGAGAGATTCCCCTTGACTCAGAGTTTATGACCAGAGTTGACTTTTGTTGATAGAGCAGCTATTGAGGTTATGGGATTGCGATTTATTCTGTATGTGCCTGAGTTTCAGGCAAACATGGGGTTGCTGACTGCATTGGCTGAGAGATGGCACTCAGAGACTTGCACATTCCATTTGTCGATGGGTGAGATGACAATCACCTTAGAGGATGTATACAGGATACAGACGATACCGATTGATGGGGAGTTAGTACCCTATGATCGAGACGGAAACAGGGATGCACTAAGATGAGTGTTCCAAGATCTGGGATTGGAGATGAGGGCAGGACACATGGCATGGGATACCATGACGCGAACAGGATTAGCACTACCATCAGTACTAGCAAGAGTGATTAGTGGGTTTGTCTGTCTGGATAGGGTGAGACAAGGGTTGGCTGTGTAGCCATATGTATTTTGACATCATTGTATCATGACACTTATGATTTTGATATATATATGAGATGATTCATCCTTGTGGCAGCTATATGCATGTGTACCTATGCGATGCTTCTATATATTTTATGATATATGCTTATGATATGGATGCAAATATGTATATGATGAAATGCCATATTTTTGTTCTTTTATGTTTTATATGTTATGTATGATGAAAATGTGAATGTATGAAATGCAGATGAATATGAGAATACAAATAACTATTTACATGATGAGAATGTAAAATGTGCTAATATGTGTTGTGTGCAGGATGTGATGCAATTATGACATCTATATGTATGTATGAAATGCTTAATATGTAGTAATGTAGGTGCAACTACATGAAATGCAAATATTTTTGGTGTGTCATTATACTTAGTCATGTGATAGCAGGCTACACGGACTGAAGTAGGATGATGGAGGTCAATCAAGAAAGGGGGATGGAATAGAAGATATGAAAGTGGAAGAGCTTCTTATGCATTATCTTCATTGAGCTTTATTATGGCAAGTAGGTTATGACAATCAAGACATATGTTTGACCCAGAAAGTCATTGTACCTGTTTGCATGGAGATAAGACAGTCTCAAACAAGGAATTCCCCGGTTTACACTAGACTCACAGTGTCCTCATATCCTTGGACAAGTCATAGCATTACTAAGAGACAATCCATAGACAACAAAGAAAATAGGTGACAATACCCCATCCTCGCCTTTCTAGTCAAAGACATCCTGGAGATAAAATCTCTAGTCAGAGACATCCCGGAAAAGCTAAAAGACATGTCACCAAAAAGATAAAATCAAAAGAAAACCAAGACTCAACACCAACATCCACTGTAGTCCTCAAGTTTAGTGTCTCTTGTCACTTGTATAAGTCTTATTTGATTGTGGTCACAATGTTTATTTTCATAAAAGGATAGATAGCACTGAACCATAATGTTGTCTGAGTTTGTTGAAAGATTTGATTTGTTGAAAGTCCATTGTTGTTGTTGTGTCTCATCTGAAACTGACTGAATCCATAAAACTGATACTTTATTGCGAAGAAGACGAAACTTTATTGCGGATATGTGATGCAAATGTTTCTTTATTGTGGATTGTGTGCAGATAGACTGAAGAAAGTTGGAAGAAACTGTACTCCTTGAAACATGTGATACTCTCAGTTCCACACCCATAATTAGACATGGGATTTGCCTTAGCCAAAGATAGGAGCTGATTTATTATGGACAGAAAGGTTCAAAAGGGAGGTTTATTATGAATGGCTAACCAATCTTACGTAGATCAATAACAAGCCATGATGGGAATGGGTAAGTTTATTATGAATGAAGAGGTTGTGAGTGTGTGCAAAGTGAAGGATGAAAGTGAATCCTGAAGAAGGGAGGAGCAATGTCTCTACACATGGTGCTGGTGACCCAGTTTTCACCATGGTACTTGCCCAGGGCACCACAGAAGTGGTTTTCACCATTGGACGAAATTTTTTTCTTTACTTTTTTTATTTTTATTTTTTAAATTGTGTTTTGATTTTTTTATTTTATTTTTAATTTTTTGTATTTATTTTTGTATTTTTTGTATTTTTATTTTTTTTTGTATTTTTGAATTAGGATACTCTGAAGAGCTATGTGTAAAACCTGCGAAGGTGCATGTGGTTGATAGGATCCTCCAAAGGTTCACCCTCTGTGGTTGAGAGTTGATATGCACCAGATCCATATGCTACTGTGATGATGTAAGGACCAAGCCAGTTTGGTTCAAACATTCCCTTCTTTTCTCTGTCTTGCTGATTTTTAGGATTTTCTTTGAGAAATAAGTCACCCACCTCAAATGTGTGAGGCTTTACCTTGTGGTTGTAGCTGCATTGTTCCTTGACTGAATGATGTGTAGCTTGAGTGTCTATCTTCCTTGATAAAGGATCTGAGATAGAAGTACTAGTGTGTGGACTACACAGGCCCGTATGCATGTCACCTGAAGAAGTTTGGGCATCCCTAATAACAAAGTCCTTCAAGGAAGCTCCATTAAAGGTCCATGATGTATCACCTGAAGGGAAAGGATGTGTGGAACAAGTAGATGAGTGATGAAAGTTTATGATTGTGAAAAGAAGTGAAAGTAGGATAGCATGATGGAGGCTTAGGATCAACAAGTGTGCTTTTTGACTTAAAATTTTAGAACTATTTCCCCCAGTTATTTTGGTATTAGGGGAGATCAACTCTTTCTCTTTTTGCTTCACAGGATTTTTATCCTTGACTTTGATTTTTGTGGACTCCAATAGCTTTTGATTTGGATTTGGACTAAAGGACTTTTCTTTATTATTGACTTTTAGATTTTTCTTTTCAAATCTTGATTTTTGATCCCCAATAAGTGAGGGCTTTTGTGATTCTTGTTGATGTGGAGTGGAAATGGAATGAGTCAATGATATGGTAAACCTATGTGAGTTATCAAGAGGGTTGGTGATATGCTCAATAGATTCTTTGTTGGAACCACTCTTAAGACTATTGATATCAAGAGTTGCTTGTACCACTAGAGGAGATTTGAATTTAGACTTAGTAGCCACAACACTAGGTGGTTCACACCCAATTCCTTGCAAATTGTTTAAAGATTGTTCATGTTGAGTGAATACCTTAGGAGATAGTGGGAGTTGATCAACATGAAAGATATACTCACCACATCCCAAGTCTTTAACCTTTAATTTTTCTTTGAGCTCTATTTGCTTTGATGTTGAAGCTTTTAATGATTTTGGATCCACATATGCTAATGAGGGAATAGCTTCATGATTGACTGGGATTGTTATTTCTGATCTAGGTCATAGATTGTTGCAATATATGAATGGATTTGGGTCATCTTTGACGGTCACTTCATCTCCATTATGAGGGAACTTTATACATCGATGATATGTAGATGGGACTGCACTCATCTCATGAATCCATGGACGTCCTAGCACTATATTGTATGTGAGATTGAGATCAAGGACTTGATAAACCACATCCTTAGTAATTGGCCCAACTTTGAGAGGTAAGGTGACTATGCCCTTGGATGAACATTCTTCATCATCATATTCTTTGATGGTAATTTTGTTTGTAGAATTCACAACTTTATCTGAATATGCCAATTGTTTAATAGTGCTCAATGTACATATGTTAAGACCAACTCCTCCATCTATCAAGACTCATTTTATTTGATGTTTGTGTAGGAAAGCTTCAATGTGCAAAGGTGCATTATGTGGTTGGCTTACGGAGGCATCATCAGCTTCTGTGAATGTAAGGGAGTGTGGAATGGAAAGGTATCCCACCATGGCTTGAAATTGGTCCACATTCAGATCAGTGGGGATGGTAGTGTCTCTCAAGATTTTATCAAGAATGGCTTTATGTGCGGGGGATATGCATAAGAGCTCAAGGATGGAGATGAGCGCAGGTGTCTTCCCTAACTATTCTACAAGGTCATACTCAGGCTTGATCGATGAGGAAGCACTATTTTTAGTTGGAGCACCTTGCAAGGTGAATTTACCTCGATGAGTTGTAACATTACATTCAGAGGTAGGTTCAGAAGAAGATCCAATGCCTTTTAGAACAATCTTGGGTCTTTGGGTAGAATTTTCAGGGGTTTTGTCATTGATGATCATGGTAGAGATAATTTTGTCCATCGAAATGTGATTGACAGTTGAATCATAGTTATAAGATGCTCTGGCATAGTTGGTCTGATCATCTGTGGCTTTAGCTTATCTGTTGTCATGTTTTGGGAATGGTTCCTTAAACATCTCATGTTCTTGATTGGATGAGTGTCCTTCAATCTCAATGTCACCTCTATCAATTATATCTTGTATGATGTTCTTCAATCGATGGCAATTTCCTATTTTATGACCTTTGCTCTTATGAAATTCACAATACTCATCATCATTCCACCAATTTGGTTTAACTTTTGTCTCATATGGAGACAAACCTGGAATTGTTATTATTTTGTTTGTGACTAGCTTTTTGAAAACTGGCTCTAGTGGTTCTCCCAATGGGGTGTACTTCCTTCATGATTTGGAAGTGGTTTGAGTACTCACCCTGATTGTTTGTAGAGCTTCATCCAAAAAACATTTTTGGGTCATACAGTATTGGCTTCAACAACACCATCATTAATTGTGTCCTTGTTTTTATTCCAAAATCTTGGCTTATCTTTTCCTTTAAAGTCATCTTTGTTTTCCTTGAATATTTTGATGATGCCTTGCTCAATTAGGACCTTTTCTGCTGCTAAGCCTTTTTCAATGACGTCCTTAAAGGTGGACAAACAAGCTTTTCTTAAGTCATAACAAATGTCTTTGTTTAAATTTTGGGTGAACATCTCTACCATTTGTTTTTGTGGAATTTCACAAGAGCATCTGCTAGCTAGATTTCTCCATCTTTGTAAAAATGATGAAAAAGATTCTCCATCCTTTTGTTTGGTGTTGCACAAAGTAGTCATCGATATGTCTATCTCTATGTTGTATGAGAAATGTTGGATAAATGCCTCTGCTAGATCACCCCGAGACTTAATTCTAGGTGGAAGTTGGGAAAACCATTCCATAGCTTGATCACCTAAGCTTTGTGGGAATAATCTCATCAAATATGTCTCTTCTGTTGCTACCTCAATGCAAGCTATGAAAAATTGTCTTATATGTGCCTTAGGATCCCCTTTTCCTCTATACTTATCAAACTTAGGCGTCACGAAATGTGTAGGAAATGAAGGCATTGGAATGCTTTTGTCAAATGGAGAGGGACATATGTCTCTCATTGTGTAAGTTGGCTTTAGTGTATTTATGTCCTCCATTTTCTTTTGTAAATCCTTGATTTGTTGTTCCAAATTATTCTTAGGTGGAGACCGACTTCTTGGACCATACCCCATGCCTGAACCACCGAGTGGAGGAGGAGCATGTTGCATATATGGATGATATTGATCATACACATGTTCATATGGAGGAGGTCTATAATGATGTTGCGTATATGTACCACTTGGTAGAGAGTCATGATGAGGAATGGAATATCTGCTTTGTCCATGTATACCATACTCTATAGGCATTTTGTGAGTTTTTTCTATTGTGTTGTCCCCAAATTTGACGCGGGATTTCCTTGTGTCCAAATTTTGATCATGCCTTTGAATATCCAATTGCTTTGGTGGTTTATCCTTAGCATTTGTATGTGATTGAGTATATTTTTTTTTATAAGACTTCCATAATGGTTTGTGAAGGTGAGTATCATATGCTTGACCATGTGTGTATGGGACCTCTGGTTTTTGAAACAAAGATGATGGTGATTCAGGCACAAGATGTGGTCCTCTATTGCCTCCACTATTAGGCCTCCTTTGAACCATATTGAGGTGAGCTTGTTGCAAAGGTCGATTTTCCATTATTTGAGACATGTCAAAATCATGAGGGATCTTGGCTCCACTTTATACAATCACTTGTAAGAAGTATTGTCTATCTCTCCTTATTATTTCCTTAACCAATTGATTGAAATGGGGATCCATAATGGAGTCTTCCACTTCTGCTGAATGTACTGAAATGTTGTCCATATTGTCATTATGTGTACCATTGTTGTTTATATAGTATCCATGTTCTCAACATTTGGAATGTTTCTATAAGCATCCATGTCAGGTAATGTAGTATGATCAGAATTGAAAAAGATATCATTGTCATACTCATAGGAACTCATGTTTGCAGACTCTTGAGCCTCTTTAGCTTCTCTCCTAGATTTTTGGGAATGGGTTTCAACCATGAACTAGGTATTGATCAAGATGTGTGAGACTAGATGAAAATGGAAAAGAGTATGGAAGACCAAGAGTTGGATGCAATGTAAATGAATATGAGGTGTACTTTCAATGTCCAAAGCGTAAGACCAAGTATGTATGTAGTAGAGTAGGTGTGACTTCCAAAGAGATGATAGTTTCTCTTGATGAGGTAAGTTGACCTCGACTCTAAGTAAGACCAAATGAGACCCAAAGGTGATAGACCTTGATGAGGGACCACTTAGCAAAATGTTATTGTATGTAGTGTGTTGACAAAGTATGATGAGGACAAGCAATTGACCTTCTGACTCAAGTTTAGACAAATGTGAATGTAATGTCAGGTGTAAAGCAATGATGGACTTTGTGAGACCCAAAGATAGGTTGAATTCTAGATGAAAACCCAAAGAGATACCTAGGAAGCTCAATAAGTCTGAAACTGATTGTTTCTTGTTTGCTGGATTGTATAAGTTTTTCAATTCTGAACACAGACATGCCTGTATATTTCACAGATGCGCTTAAATGACATAGACGCTATTTAGTCTAACACAGATGTGCTTCTGACATGTTGTAAGTGCAATGTTGCTTAAAAAACATAGATGTGTTTCTACCCTTCACATACGCGTTTTTATGACACAGACACGATTTTGTCAAACACAGACACATTTCTAAAAACTTTGTGCAATTTTTCCAATCTATGAAGTGACTTGTTGTGACCAAATCTAAATGTTTGATTATTTTTCATGACAAGAGGACACAATGTTAATGAGGACTCAATGTTTGCAAGTGTTTAGACTCAAAATGACTCAAAAGAAAGTGTGTTGTTTGATGTAAAATTGTTTTGCATACACTTGACGACACAAAAGACACAATGTTTTAATGTTTGGTCTTGAATGTTTGATTGTTCAAAATAAGACAAGCACAATTCTTATGGTTGGCCAGGACAATAGTTGTTGATCCCACATGAGGCTACGCTATTCAGAGCGGATACTTAGATGCTTGACCCCACTGGCTCCACCCTTAAAACTCACTTCTCAGGGCAGCCAAGCATCAGTCCCCATGAAAAATCTCCATGGTGAACTTTGTATCTCTACTAAGAGCCGTATGTGTGTGGGTCGCTCCAGAGGTCTGACCGCCTGACCCAACAACTAGAAGGAATTTTGCTTCTAAAACCAAAAGGTGCTAGTAAGGGCATCCGCTCGTGTGGCCATACATGCGGCACTTTAAACTCTGTAAATACAGAAGGCTCCTAGCTGGTAGGGGTTACGCCCTACAACTGATCAAATAAATTTGATCAAACGGGTTTATGGGGAGACATAGTGTCGGTATGAACTAATCAGCACATGCTATCCATAGTTTTCACCATGGATACAATGTTTTATAGTGGTTTAGAAGAGGTGGGTTTTCCTCACTACTACTTGGGTCATTCTCTCCTCACTAGTAGTCATAATGACCACACAGGGAGAAATGCCCTCTAAAGATCAAACAAAAAGAGCCTATTGCCCAAGACACAAAAGACAATGGTTCAATTTTAGTGCACCAATTGAAGTGTTTGCTAGTCTATGAAAACAAGGCACACAATAAAGATCAAAAACCCTTGCCAAGGTCCTGCAACAAAGATCTATTAGTAGTTCATATTGTTTCAAATGATCACCCCTTCCTACAAGCACACAAGTTAGGTAAATTTTAGATCCAAAAGACTTTGTGAAATAAGGGCCTTCAACAATGTGGTTTTTTTGACCACTTCAAAGATCTGATTCATCTTAAACAAAAGAACACCTGTAAAATTTTAAGAAATTTCCAGAAATGTAAGAAAATCCAAAAAAATTGCTAATTTGCTCCAAAAAATTTTTTTTATGAAAAATCATAAAAAATTCATATAAAATGCAAAATTGATCCCAAAAATCTAAAATTTATACTAGACATCCCTGAGGGTCTTCCCAACCTACATAAAACAATTCCTACAACAAATCTAGACAGTTCATGAGATATGAGCAAAATAATATAAAACCCTAATTTTCAAAGATCTGATTTTTTAGGAATGATTTTGCATCAAATTTAAAATAACAAAAAATAGAGTCTGTGTATAAATTAGAGAGATTTTGAAAAATATAAGAAAATCCAAAAAATTTGCTAATTTGCTCTCAAAATTAATTTTTAATGAAAATACATAAACAATTCATAGAAATTTCAAATATACTTCAAAGACTATAATTTTTTTTGCTACAAATCTTTGAAAGCTTCTTGACCTGTAAAAAATATTTGATGCCATAATTCAAATCCATTTGTGAGATCAGATCAAAACAATGAAAAACCCTAATTTTTAAAGATCCAATTTTTTAGGAAATATTTTGCATCAAAATTAAAATCACAAACAACAGATCCTGTGTATAGTTATGAGATATTTCCAAAAATGTAAGAAAATCCAAAAAATTCATTCATTTTCTTTCAAAATTAATTTTTTATGGAAATTCATAACAAATTCATAGAAAATTAAAATATTCTCCAATAGATCTGAATTTTTCTTTGAAAGCTCTTGATCTTGTCTTCAACCAGCAAAATAAATTTGGTACAAAATTTCCAAGCCGTTTGTGAGATATGATCAAATCTCTCCAAGATCTTGATTTTGTGTCCAAAACCCTAGCTGCACAAGGTTATTCTCTAAATTGTTTTACAAAACAACAATATATGGTTAGGAAAACCTACAAAAAACACACATCTAACAATAATCCATGTCCCACGGGGCGTGCCAAAATGTTTATGGTGAAAATAGAAACAACAATATTGAAAGACTAAATAAATTCAACCACAAAACCCTAACCTAACAACAACAAAGATCCACCATAACGTATGAAGATTACCAAAGACAATGCAAATCAAATGAAATCACAAAGATTATACCATCACATGTCCAATAGGGTTTGGACCTCCATTCTTCCTATCTCCATTGATCTTGCTTGATATATTTGCTCTCAGATTTTATATGTGCACAAGAGCTCAACAAAGAACGGAAATGTGGTTGCAAGTAGGCTTGATCACATATGGAAGTTCAAATGCTAGGATGCTTGATTAGAATGCATAGTTGGGGGTCTGATAATGAAGAAAACATCTCCTTATATAGAAGACACTATAAGAAATGGAGGTATAAGATTGAGAGGTGTAAAAGATAAATGGTCGGCTATGATTAGAGGGTAGGTAGAGGAAATAAGAAAATAATGAGAAGGTAGGTAGTGTATGAATTAAGAGATGAATGACATGTGTTATTGGTAGAAAAGGTTAATGAATTAATTAAATAAATAAATATTTAAATAATTAATAAAGGAAGTGGGATCAATTAAATAAATAAGAGTATTTATTTAATTTAGGAAAAGGATAATTTAAATAAATAAATATATTTATTTAAATGAGAAATAAGGCTAGAAGAGGATAAATAAATTAATTAAATAAATAAAGATTTATTTAATTAATAGAAGAATTAGGCTTAAATAATTAAATAAATAAAGATATTTATTTAATTAGACATGACAATTTTAGGTGTCTACAGTACTTATTCCGAATGTGGAGAGAAATAGTATCTACAAAGATCTCCTATTCTTAAAATTGAACTATAGTATCAATTGAATCATCCTTATTCACCCCTCTCTATAACTTTTGTAACAACCATCAGTTCATGAAGTCATTTTGTTCTTCATATTATACCTCTACTCCATAGATCTTATGATATTCCACACACGCACCACGAGGATCATAGTATCAATATTTAAATTTCTCTGCATAGTTAATAAATCCATCTTGTCGATCGTTGAAATAAATTATTTTCATACTATATGGGATGTCTCCTTCATTAATCCAATGTTTTCCAATATTTTAATATTAATCCCTCTTTTGCTAAAGCATACACAACTTTATAACCTTCCCTAAATGAATGTATGACCTCTCCATTAGGTATTGAATTGAGGAGTTTTCTATCTTTAATACATTTTTTAATCCACCAAGACGGGCTAGTAGTCGACTTGATGAAGGGTGATCTCATAATACTGGGTTACATTGTCTGGTCAAACCTAACATTAAAATTAGTATTTTGCACAACATCTTCACTTTCTAATACTTATAGCAAACAAACCATTATTAATTTAAAGATGAAGAAAACTATTGTTTTGTGAGGTTTTTCATGCAAGTTCTAAATATGTATTTGTTTATTAAAAATTAGAAATAAATTGTGCATATTTTTATGTAACATATAATAATTTAATTTTTACAGTAATCAACATTTCTTAGAAGTGATGTGTATAATGTCATGCATAGTATTTTTTATAGAAATAATTAAATTCTAATTTTTAAACCAATATAGTAATTGTAATTTAGACAAAGGAGTATAATGTCATGCACTACTTTTTTGTATGCATTTAAATTAACTTCTTTATGGGTTAAAATGAGGATATCATATCCTATGGAAAAGATATTTTTTACAAGTTCAAGAAAAAAAAGAACATGTTGTCCATGCAAAAAGACAAATTGATGAAGGAATTAAGACCATTGATTACCTTTAAACAAAGGTACACAGTAAATCCAGAGAGTGTAATAAGCCTAAACAAGAAGTGGTTATATTGAGGAAATAATTGAAATGGGAAAAAGAATAAACCAATAAGAATTTCAATCTCAAAGGTGGCAATGATATCCTTAATGAGATGTTAAGTGCTCAAAAACTATCTAAGGACAAAGGAAGTCCTGGATTTGAGAGAGGAGAATTTTATAAAACACCATGAAAATATGACATAGGAATAGAAAAGGTCAAGGATGAATCTTAGAGTACAAATAAAGATTGAAAGGGTTTCACTTAGGTCTAAAAGAGGAAAACTTCAAAAAGATTCCTCCTACTCACACTAGCTATTCTCCATCTTTTAATAGTAAATTTTTTACATTAAATTATTTTGGACATATAGCTAGTCGATGTACAAGTCAGATTAGATCTTAATTTTTTAATGAACAATTTTACGCTTGTAATACTTTTGGACATAAGGTAAATGAGTGAAAAAGTAGGATGGTATGGAATGGATATATGAATACAAACTATGGTAAAGAAAATTAGTCCTTAAATGGGTATTGTTATGCATATAACAATTATGGAAACAAGCCTATTGAGTGTAGATCTTATTTTAAAAGGAATAGAAATGGTCTACAACACGGTCTGACTTATTATAACTATAATAAATCATGACATGTAACTAGGTTTTTGAGAGGAAATAATGAGAGTATCTTTTCTTAGATAAATAAAATTTACATTAATGACATAAAGGACAATATGTGAAGACATGGGTGAAGAAATTTGATGACAATGTAGATGGAAAGATAGTGGATATATTTGTACCTATTGATGGTGTAGATATTATCTTTGAAAACTAGATAAAATGCATTATCTGAGGGAGAAAAATCATTGAAGACCCTAAGGACCCCTTATTGTGTGGATTTTGGATTGGCTTCAACATGATAAATGTTAAGAATTTATTTTTGGAACATTTCAAATGTTTGCAATTATTTATTATAGAGTTATTTGTGATCGTTGTTATAATAGAATATCAAATTTTATGTATGTAACGATCAAATGCATTTAAGGCAAAAACCCTATTTAGGTGGAGTTAATAGATAAATTATGATTTTGAAATCATTTTTATCCCTTGTGATTATCCAAGTTGAAGAGCTATTGTGTGAGTAAAAGATTTTTGGTGTAAACCCTAGTGACTATGCAATAGAGATATTTAATAGAGTTTGTGTTTTCAATATAGTTTGTGTGATCAAGATAGCTAAACTAATTGTTGTTGACATTTCAGTCAAGTTAGAATTGCAATTCAAGCCCTATCCTTTTTTGGTGACATAGAAATATAAAGAAGGTGTTTTTTCAAAGGCATTCTTGGGCATAGTATATATAGAGGATGTTAGGGCTTATATCCATGTACACTTAACAAAGGTTAGTCATGTAAATTTTAATGATTTATAGAAGTAGTTGGTTAAAGATGATCTGACAACATTCGAGTAACATTATAAGTATATTCTAGAGTTAGGGTTTAACATTTGGAAGGAGTTCCCTAATTTTAGCTATGAGAATGCATGAATTTGGATCATCTTAATTCATATTCATTGAGATGTTATATTTTTTGATCATCCACCTAAGATCATGAAGGATGCTATCAAGGCTTTCACAGGTTTGAGTATAACTTGCACACTTCTCATTTTGAAAATGGTGAAGAATGATGTTGGAAAATTGAGTTGTTATACCTTATTGTCATTGATGTAAACTTATCTTGTATTGATATGTGAGTAAGAATAGTAAATAAAATGTTGCTATATGCACAAAATTTTATTTATGTATAACGTTGAATGTTCTAGTATTGATGACGATGTTGTGGCTTTTTAGAATGATTGGTTTAGTAGAAGTTTCTATATGTAAGAAATAATATTTAATATGTCAATGGAAGAATTTATTGTGTTCCTCTAGTTTGTGAAGATCATATGTTATAGTTATACATATGGTGTCTATGATATGTGTGCATTGCACTATCTATTTTGCAAATTCTCTCTAGCTCAGTTGGTTGAGTTGATTAATGTTGTTTCTGATAATAAGGCTATCTATCAAAACAAGTCCAAAAAGGTTTTGGTGGCTTCTGGATATGTCGATTCAGGTGTTGTGGTTTGGAGAATTTTTTCATGTGATTTATGCACCATTACAATTCAATTTTCAAGTGGCAACTTGATTGGTAGGTGAAGTTATAATGTTCTAAGTTCTAGGTGTCAACTAGTCTAGTCTCAAACTAACTATGATGTTGTATTCTACTTGGATCATATTACTTTGGTTTAGGTTTTGTTTGGAGGATGCGTAAGACTAATATTTTGGCTCTCATTGTGGCATGTGTAGATTTGCATTGATTTTCATGTATTAGAGAATGTTTTTAGGCCAACTGGTTGGCATGCTTCATTATTCATCTACATGTTCTATTTGATTTCAACCTTAGAGGATGTGCTAGTATGTGAGGTTTGTTTGAATTATTTGGACATGTTGTATTGTAATTTTCTAGGTCCTCTATATCTCTTGGAGTGGATCACATTTGATATTTTAGGTCTGGGTGGCCAAATTCATGTAATAATGTATATTCTATCTATGACCAGCCTATTTAAGGGTTTTGATAATCAACCTTGTATATAAAGGAGTGTGGATTTATTAGTGAGTATGTGGAAGGGGTTTGAATTGATTTTCCAAAGCTGTGACAGACCTACAAGAAAAATTAGTATTGGAGATGTGCAAAAGACTTTGATGATAATATTCTTTTGTGTTGTCTATAGAAACAGGCTATTGTAATCTTTATATCATCAAGAAGTCAATTATTTATCTTGCATCTCTATCTTTAGTGGTTGGTTGTCTCCTAGTGATTCCTATTTATTTCTACAAATATTCTCCCTAAAACTATAGTTGATAAAGCCAAAAAACCCACCAACACCCTTTGTAGCAAAAAGTAAGAACATGGGTGGAAAACATAAGTCTATTATTAAATCACCAAACAACAACCTTGTTGTCTCTCCTAAATATTTCCCTACAATTGGTATATCTGATGGGGAGTTTTCTAATAGTTAAATTTACCACTTCCTCTAGTGAAAGAAGGTTAGTATGACTGGATAAGCTCATAGATAGAACCAATATTGGAAAAGGGCCCACCTAAAGAGTTTGTTGAAGAACATTATGAGGACTCTACCTTCAATGAGGAAGATATAAAGGATAGCGATTTTTTTTTTTGGAGGCCTTGATTTTATTTTTTGTATTCCTATCGACACTTTCCACCTATTGAGAATCATTCCCAGGATGAGGTTAGCATCCTTAAGGACTATGGTGACAAGGAAGATCAAGAGTGGGTGTGGGCTGCAAAGATTAAAGACCTTGCACATTGCGTGGATAATTTGGAAACCCTCCAAAACTACTTAGGTTGTAAATAAAATAGGGAAAGTATTATGTGTCTAGAAAAAAAGATTTGTCAAATGAGTGAAGCTCAACAAAAACTTGATGCAGAGTGTTGTTAAGGGAGTAGTGACTGTGTCTTGGAAGATTCAAAGAAAGAAGAATAAAAATCAAATGTGCATGATAAAAATCAAGGCCAAGGGATAAATAATTCATTCTTCTTCTCCCTAGAAAGATGATCAGGAGGAAATGCTAAATGATTGAGGCTATATTTCTTAATGTTCGTTGTTGTTAATACTATATTGTTCTATTTTTTTTATGTTTGTTTCTTGTTATCTAGACTTTATTTAAATTACCTCTTCTATGTATTACTTATAATCTATTTTATTTTGAACTATTTGATGGGCTTTCTTGAAAAGGTTTTTTGTTAAGTTTTTAATATGGATCTATAATGGGTTGGAGCCCTTCTCCACTTAATATAATAAAAAACTAAATATTCTATTGGTTAATAAAAGGAAAATAATTTTAGAGGAAGATAGTAATAGCCCATCTTATAGGAATAATCCCTCTCTAAGCTCATTGTGATGAAGCACCTAAGCTACAATGTTAGGAGTCATCATCCTACCCACCAACCTAGAAACCATTCTAAAGAAGGGGAAATTATTTAAGACTTTGGGGCTCTCCCACACAACCATTTTTTTTGTCTTTTAGGGCGAAGTGCAAGTGCATACTTATATATTACTTGAGAATATAAATATTAAATCATAGAAGGAGTGACAAAATAGCTCTAGAACAAAGAGTTAAGCTCAATCTGTATGAAGCAAAACCAACCTACTACAAAGAGTTGAGCTCCATCTGTAGACCTAAACCTTATTGTCAACATAGCGAAAAATCATATAACACGTATCTAGATAAACTATTGGCAAAGAGTAGCACTCAATCTATTTATTCAAAAAATTGAGGATTAATTTAATTGTAAAATATTGAAAGATCGAATGGAAAATTTATAGGTCTGTCTCAATATCTAAACTAAATTAATAAAATGGTTTGCTGCCCATCTTCAAAAATTAGGGTGTGAATCTAGGTAATGGATATGAAGGCGTTCAACTAGACCAAGGAACAAATTCAAACCTACATGAATAAAGACATATGGAAAAGGTTTGAAATAAAAATTCTACTACATTTTAAAATTGGGAGAACCCAAAGTTAAAGATTTGAACCTTGTAAAAGACATGAGAGGAACTAGATGGGAACTTATAAATTTTATAATCCTTGTCAATTTATATTCCCAATACATGAAGGTACAAAACTAAGTGAATGGCATTCATCCTTAGGACTAGTTTTAGGTTTAGATAGAGAATGCATTTATTTTGTTAGTGATATCAATATATAATTAATATACAATGATGAACAAAGGTATCACATCCCTAGTTAGCTTTTAAAAATGATAAATATTATCATTTGTGCATACCACATATCATATATTCTTATAAGTTTATAATTCAATCAAAAGTAGATGGTAATGCCCCCACATGCATCCATAAACACCATAAAATAAATTTGTACACTAAGTACCTAGGCATTACAAGGGATTGAGTGTTAATGGTATTGGCCCAAATGTTAGGGTAAAACCACTAACATTGAGTGACTCTAGCCCTTCAATATAAAATCTTCTAAATGTGACCTATGATTTCTATATAAATTAGTGGGATTGATGTTGATTTTATCTGTAAAAAAATTAAATGTTCAAATCATTCATTATCCATTAAATTTTTTTTAAGTGTAGATATTATTATATTTGACTTTAATGAGAAATGGTAATTTTTATTATATAACTTGAGTGTTAGGTAAATCATTAGATTATGATTGTTCTCCTTTGATTAAATGATTGTTACATATTCAATAATATAAAATAAAGATCAAAGACAATAAATAATGATGTATAATTGTTGATGTCATGTTGATGTCATGTTGTTATCATGATTTAATGTTTATCAAATCTTCTATATTAAATTTATAAATTTTAAATCAAATCTTGCTAAAACATTTACATAATTAAATAATGTGGTTTCCAGTTATATCTCTCATCAATAAGATCAACCTAAGAAAACATGTCTACAATGTTTACATCAAATCATTTTAGAATATTCCCGTGAGTAAGAATGTTATTTGAAAACATGTCCACAATGTTTGAATCAGAATACTATCTTCAGCGATTTCCTTGCTGGTAAAACTCATGTCTATTAATGAAAGTCAAACTAAAACAAATGACAATACCGTCTGATAATGTCCTCCAAAATATTTTAAAGCACAAGCATTCCTATCAATTAATGGAAGGGTAAAGAGTTCATTGAATCGGAGAGCGAAAGTCCATAGTTTGACTCTGGCAGCATAGAAATATCATAATTTTTTGACAAGTGTAGTCAAATCCTGTGTTTACAGACTCAATCTTCCTATCAATCAATGGAAGGGTAAAGAGTTCATTGAATCGGAGAGTGAAAGTCCATATTATGAGTCTGACGGCATAGAAATATCAAATTTCTTTTTGACAAAGTGTAGTCAAATCGGATCTCGTAACTTGTAAGTCGTGAATGTGCTTACAGAAAGGAGCCCACTTCTGACGTCTTTTCCAACAGAAGAGCAAATTTATACTCTGCAAATGCGGCTAAACTCTTTCACTTTCTTCTTTCGATCAACGTAATTATCATATAAGTACATAATATCATATACCTTTGCTAGTCAAAAGTACTTTCACGCGTTTACATATTTCTAACAAGTATAATTTAACGCTATTTCCTTGCTGGTAAAACTCATGTCTATTAATGAAAGTCAAACTAAAACAAATGACAATACCGTCTGATAATGTCCTCCAAAATATTTTACAGCACAAGCATTCCTATCAAAACAATGGAAGGGTAAAGAGTTCATTGAATCGGAGAGCGAAAAGTCCATAGTTTGACTCTGGCGGCATAGAAATATCAAGAATTTTTTACTCTCGTAACTTGTTAGTCGGCAATGTGTTTACAGACAGGAGCCCACTTCTGACGTCTTTTCCAACAGGAGCAAATTTATACTCATTCACTTTCTTCTTTCGATCAACGTAATTATCATATAAGAACATATTATCACATGCCTTTGCTAGTCAAACGTACTTTCACGCGTTTACATATTCCTAACAAGTATACTTTAACGCGCTTTCATATTTTTTAAAAATGTCTGTATACGTACAGATCTTTTGATTTGACTCGCATAGATTTAATTATTCAAAGCGGATTGTGGAAAGTTTTCTTTGAATAATTTAGAATATATGACTCGCATAGATTTAATTATTCAAAGTTGATTGTGGAAAGTTTTCTTTGAATAATTCAGAATATATGACTCGCATAGATTTAACTAGCAATTGCATCTTGGTGTGGAATAGGTACACCGAAGAGTTGTTGAATGTCAACCAAGGATTTTTTTGGTCTATTTTTTTGCAAATTTTTGTGCAATAGATGAGGTCAATCGATAGGTCTTTTAGTAAATAATATTGTTTGTGCAAAACAGATCTGAATAGAGAAGTTAAATAAACTATGCATCCATGAGAGAGAGAAATCTAGATGGTGAGATAAAGTGATAGAGATATAAGGAGATATAAGAGAGGGGAGAAAGAAAGACGAAGATATAGACAAATAGAGAGTGAAGATGGAGATGGAGAGAGAAATGATAGAAGATAAATATGCATGATAAAATATGCAAGGGGAATTCATTATTGGGCTCATTAATTTCCAAACTTTTGGCATGGTGTGGGCATGAATATTGGTGTTAAATTGTATGCAATTTGCTATCTTTGTGAATGTAGAGCACAAGATTGAGCATAAGCTTCAAGTTAGAGACATGGTCTAAGTGTATTTGGGTATAGAGAAACTACAATAGTCTTCATAGAAGATAAAATGTCTATAGTATGGTTCATTTTAGATCATTGATTAGATAGGAAAGTTTTTGTTGTTGTTGGGATTATCCAATTATGTGAAGATATTTTTAGCGATAAATGTTGATTGATTAAGATTGTTGTGTTGAATGAATAATAAGAGTATGTTATTCTTCCTTTCAAATCTAGCACATAAAACTCCAAAAAATCACAATTGTAGTAATTAAAAATTATTATAAAAACTAGGGAAACAAGTCAAAATTGTCAATCAACAATTTTTTAAATCACATTTTATAGGGGGAAATTTTATTTTTTCTATTCCCCGGTTAATCCCATTTTTTACAATAAAAGGTCATCACTAATAATAGAGTAACAACTAATACAATTTCTAAAACATGGATTTCTCATGAATTACTAAACTTGACATGTGTTGTAGATTTCCAATGTGTGGACCTAAAAAGAAAGATTGTTTAATTTTGCCCTTAAATGACCAAATAACTAAATAGATACACTTAGATTGAAATGTGAGGAGAAGATGACTAAAAGACATTTCTAGGTCCAACAAAACATTGTATGGAAGATTGTAACAAAAAAATTGATTTAACACAGAATCAAACAATCACATTAACAACTTGAAAAGTTAGTTCAACATAGTCCCACAAGTATTATCAATAAGTTTACTTGGGTATGAAGACTGCAAGAGCAACATAGAACAACATTTATGACCTACTTTTGTTTGTGACAATGATGGAAATGATGATATCATTATTTTCATTGTGAAGATAGATCTGGATAGCTCATATATTATTAAAGGTGCTACTTATTTCATTGGAGTGTCATATTGATCACTTGGTTCTGCATGATCTAATATTGCATTGTTGTCTTGTTTTTCCCACTCAATGTGTTTTTCATTACCAACACGATTAGTCATATGGTTGTTTTATTTTACACAATTTGTCTACTTTTGATCTATGTGTGATATAATATTCATATACATAATATTTTTACAGAGCTTTTCTTAGCGATATATGCATAATATATTTTTTTATTGCTTGGACATTAAGAAAATAAGAGATCTTTGAGCAAGGGCCTAATGGATATGTAATTTGTACCATCTATCCTTTTCAAGCCTAAATTTTTTATAATAAATTTGACTTCAAAGAATTTTGGCTTGAGTTACTAGGATGCTAGAATTTTATGAGTTTTTTTTGGTGTTCTTGGAAGGAGATCATACTTCATATTGAAATAAATCTACAACTTAAATTTTTGGTTTATTTGTATGAAAATTTTGGATGTGTTTGGAGTGACCCTACACTATAAATTGTTAAGGTTATTTGTATGAGACGTTATGGTTTTTTAGAATGTATATACATTTAACATTGTTTAGTTATTTGTATGAGAAGTTTGAATGTTTTTGAAATGGTTCTACACCTAACATTGCTAGTTTGTATGATATATTTGGATGTTTCAGGAAGGACAACACCTTAAATATTCAGGTTATTTGCCTAAGAACTTTTGGTGCTTTTGAAATGAATCTACACCTTGTATTAATGAGTTATTTGAAATGAAAATTTGGGTGTTTCTAGAAAAAATCTGCATCTAACATTGTTAGGTTATTTTGTGTGTGATGTTTGGGTGTTACACAAATTTTTTTTATATGAATGTATGCAATATGTTTATGGGGATTATGTTTATTTTGTTTGCGTTGACATGGTCCTTTGTAGGATTCAATAGATTAATAAGAATTGCAATGTAAGAGCAATTTAAATAAGTGACTTAAATTCAATAATGTTTATAGAAATAGAGAATGGATCCCTTATTGTTTGGTACACTAAAGATTGTCACAATAAATTAATTCAACTTAGAAGTTAGATGACCAACTAATAGCTATTGTGTTGGCTTCTATGTAGCTACGACGAACACAATGAGATTCATTATGTACACAGAGGTTAAAAAAGGGTCATTTTGAGTTGATGTCTGATATGTAGTCTCTATTTCCTTGTTAACCATTCATTTTGACAACCACCAAATTTGCACAATTGGTCCAATATGCACAAATGTACCAGTAATTGAACACTATTGGTACCAATGAAGTTGTACAATTGGTCTAATTACCAACTTTATTTTTTCAACTATTAAGGACACAAGTGGGTGACTATTTACCCACTAGATGTTTTTTTAGTGAGTTTTTAATTAGCAAAATCCAACGAATGGTGATTGGAAAATGGGCGGTAACTAGGCCTTTTTCCCTACATAAAATATTATTTTGGTTCATAGCATTTTTATTAAAAAACCTTAATATCCTATCATCCACATAAGTTAGATCAACCACAAAAAGAAAAATCAAACACAAACATGAAAACATATTATGCCTGTGTTATATTTTATAGAATGTATTTTCATTTTTAAAATGGTAATATTATCACATTATATTATATTTTACAATTGAAAATATTAACATAAATATAGATATATTACAATATAATTAATGTAAAATATTTTTGAATATATACATTTAAAAAATAAAAATAAAAATATATCTAATATTATGAAGTTTACAGATCTCTACGAGGTTTTAGATAAAAAGGAAAAGTGAGGGCTCCTAGAGGTGGGCATAAGGGATAAGGGAGATAATGGGAGCATTCTGAGTAGCCCTTCGAATCCACGTCTCTGCCCAGCATATACTTCACAGGTTCATGCTTTCTTATTGTTTGCTTATGTTTCACGTTCTGGAAGAATAGGACATTTGCAAAGAGGGCACGGTAATAATTTGTCCATTTGTCAAGGCAATCTCTATGAACTGGCACAACTTTTGAATTTCATCATCTTCCACGAAAGAGCCAAACAAACAACACATATATCCTGCTCGATCTCATTAAAGCTCTCTGCAAAATCATTGAATGTCAAAACAAATAAACGTTCTCTGATTGTGTGGGCAGAGGCAAATGAAGTGGGAAAAATGTTTTCATGGAAGCATTTCAATAAGAGCTATAGATTTTGTGCAGGCTACGCCAAAAAAAGAAGGCAACAAATTACAAGGTGGGGTCATAGATATCTAAGCTGAATCATGGGATAGCAGGAGCAAAAGAACTGGTACCATTTTAGAAACTTTAAGTGCGCACTTAGGAAAGTCAAACATGTCACATGCGAATGCGTTCCGAAACATTACGGACAGTCCAAAGTCGAACAAAGTCGAATAAAAAAACAAGTCAATCGAAAAAATGCGAATAAAAAAATACATTTAGAAAATCAAAGGCTGAAAATTGTTCGATAGTCTTGCATTGCTCGTTGAGCATTCTCAGCTGTTGATGGCTAAAAGAAGGTCGTTCCTTTCATATAAGGAACACCTTCGGTGTAATTATTCAAAGTTGATTGTGGAAAGTTTGCTTTGAATACTTTAGAATATATTGGTCACAAAATAAATAATAGTTGTACACCTCATCGCTTTAGCTGTCTTACTATCATGGAAATAATCAAGCCTACGTGTCTTCTTACAATGTATTACCCATATCTGTGCCTTGCTCCCTGCTCCAACGTCCATGCATTCTTACAATGATCCAACATGTTCTTTGCCCACCTCTCTTTGTCTTCCACCCATGGAATGTAATCAGCCCTGTGAGCGTTCTTATAATAACCCTAAATGTGTTCTTCTTGTCACAGCTGAAAATAACGAGTGTCTGCATTCTTCGTGGGTTCCAAATTATGACGTATTTCTTAACCATCGTGGTGCATATGTGAAGGAAAGCATAGGTAGCCTAATATTTTATAATCTTGAGAATAAGGGATTGAAGGTCTTCTTTGACAAGAATTCAATCCAAGTTGGAAGCAAAATACGTCAGTCACTAGAGGACGCTATTTACTCTGCATCTCTACATATTGTCATTATTTTTGCTAACTATGCAGAGTCGAGTTGGTGCTTGAAAGAGTTCAATCTGATCTTCAAGACTGGAGCTCCCATCGTACCAGTATTTTGTGGAGAAGAGCCTTCGGAAATTCGAATGAAAGATAAAGATGGTATGTATGCTCGAGCCTTCCAAAAGCATAGGCAATCTGGGAATTTCGAGTCTCATACAATTGAAGAATGGAGGAAGGCACTTGATGAGGTTTCATATATTAAAGGCTATAATGTTGGTGTTATTACATTAGTTTAGATTTAATTAATAAAACTATCGGTGGTTGTGTTTTCAGTTGTGCAGTTACACAACCATTTGCTGTTTTGTATTGCCTATTTAAAGGCACACATTTAGAATGAATATGTGGATCTGATAATATATTTTATCCTACAAAATCAAATAATTAAGATTTTTCATTTGTACCATTCTCTGCAATCATGGTTTAGTTTTTTTCGTTCTATGTTGGCTCTACCATTTCAACATGGTATCAGAGTGAAAACTTGTTTCTATGATCTGTGGTTAATGGACGAATAAGATTGGGGTCGGCTTCTGCATTTGCTGTGTTGTTGAGGAGACAAAGCGGCCACTGGGCGTGACTTAGAAGAACTGTAGATGGCAGTAATATGATTTCAGTGTTTATAATGGTGAGAGAGGAACAATAAAAGGAAGGTGGAAGTGAAAATAGAGATATGATTCAAGTCCAAATGCCAAACTAGAATCTTGCAATCATGTTTTGAGAAAAGAGGTATGAAATGGACTTTCTCTTTATAGGGTGACATAACAATTATTTTGTTATCATTTTATTTGTCTTTAAGTGATAAAGATTATGGATAAAATAGTTACAATTCCTAAATTCGAAGGGCATGAATTCCACACATGGCAAATTAAAGTGCAACTATCATTAATTGAGAAAGATTTGTTGGAGATTGTGGATGGGACTGTAACAAAGCCACAAGATGCAGATGTAGCAACGAAGTGGACGAAAAAAGATCATAGGGCCACGACATTGATTGGTCTTGGTTTATCAAATGCATACTTGCATCATATTGATTTATCAAAGACATCAAAAACAATATGGGACGGGCTCAATGTATTGTTTGGTTCTCAGGCTTCCGGTGCCAAGATGTCTATTAAGCAGAAATTGTTCGGGTTAAAGATAAATGGAGATGATAATATTATTCAACATATAAGCATTTTTCATTCTCTCCTTAATCAACTTGCAGGTATAAATGCTAATGTCGTTGATGATGATGCCAAGGCAATATTACTTAACAGCTTGCCTTCTAGTTTTGACCATATTGTCTTCACTCTAAACAAAATAAATCCTAGCTTGGAAACAATAATCTCTTCTCTAATTGATGAAGGAAATGGAACTAATAAGAACTATCAACTTCCTCTGGAATGTGCTTTGGTTGCTAGGAATAAATCTAATGTTTCCAGTAGAAGAGAATTCAAATGCTTTTATTGTCAAAAAAATGGGCATGTGCAGATGAACTATTTTCAACGGGTCAAAGATCTAATCGATGGAAAGTTAAAGAAAGATACATCTTTTGTTGCAATAGAAGGTGAGGCCAACTTTTGTGGATTTGCAGTACATAAAAATGACTCATCTGATGGTTACAGTCCATCAGATGATATAGGGGTTGATACAAGATTTCTACTTTAGACAATAATGAATATTGACAGGAGGTCGGAGGTAGGAGGATCTTTTGTCATCTCGAGTTAACTTCTCACTTAGAGATGATCATTGCATGAGAAGCAACCTATCTATGTCCCTGTAAAGCTGGTGCTTGGCAGATTTGTCCCTAAAAAGGGGGTGCGATTTATCTGTGTTCCTGAAGAGAAGAGGGAGCTTGGTAGTGTGATTGTCCCTTCTAGGAGCAAGGGGAGGGACAGGATTGTGTAGGGGAGGTGGGAACTTTTGTTCTTGTGTAGACAGTTCCAGGTTTTGTGGTCAGGAGATCCACTGATGCAGTCAGTTTGGTATTTCTTGGGCGAGTGAGGACGATTGGTGAAGGCACTTCATCAAAGTCACTCGAGGGTTGGATTAAAACCCTTGCAACTTCCACTCTTGTTCAGATTAATGTAATAAGGGGGGGAATGTTGGTGTTATTACATTAGTTTAGATTTAATTAATAAAACTACCGCGGTTGTGTTTTTAGTTGTGCAGTTACACAACCATTTGCTGTTTTGTATTGCCTATTTAAAGGCACACATTTAGAATGAATATGTGGATCTGATAATATATTTTATCCTACAAAATCAAATCAATAAGATTTTTCATTTGTGCCATTCTCTGCAATCATGGTTTAGTTTTTTCTGTTCTATGTTGGCTCTACCATTTCAACATATACTTTTAAGGGTTAAAATTATTTCTTACTACACGCTCTTGTATCACGAGATTAATTGATGAATTTGAATTTAAGTTCTTAATCTATATCCTGTTTATTTTTCAGTAAATAACCATCGCTTTTCTTATAATTAATATTGGATATAGTAAATTGAATAAAATCAAGGTAATTTTGAACGACTGTTGTTGTGTAAATTGCAGAGACCAAGGAGAGCTGCTGGAGCAAATTGCAACGAGTGTTCCGGAGCATATTGATAAAGGGAAATCTCAGCCAAATCGCACCAGTCATCACTCCATTTTCTAGAGCGAATATCAGTCCATGCCTTTGTAAATATATGATGAACTTGTAGGTCTAGTTATGCCTTTGTAAATATATGATGAACTTGTAGGTCTAGTTATGTAAACGACATAGAAGTTGCCATAAATTTTCTATAGATCCATCTCGACTTGTTTGTTGGAAGCTCATTGGTCTAGATTTTGTTAACGAGATAAATGCAGCTTTACATAAGGATTTAGGAATAATGAGCTACGAGGTATTCTAAATTTCTGACAAATGTGGTTATGCTTTTTTCAGTTCTAAATTTCACCTTCAAAATTTGTAGAACTTGCTCTCTTGTTATTTTCATTTGAGAGCCTTGTGGTCATCTTTGAAAGTGTATTTTCAGCCTTGTTACTAGCAAAGCTGAAACTAGTGTATGACTATGACTCAGCGAATGTGAAGGGTATGTCTTAATAATTAACATCTCTTAAATCATTAAAATGATTTATTAAGATGATGTCTTACAAATCTAATTACTAGATGCACAATTTATGACTATTGGAGCATAAGTCAATCCATAATAAGCATCGACTACGATTATCTTCTTTTAATCATAAAAATGATTTACTTGAATGATATCTTAGGAATGTAATTACTAGACACACAATTTATGAGCATACTTCAAGAAAGTTAATGCGTGGAGGAAGGTTTTGTATTTTAAACTAGAGAATTAGATTGTGTCTAATTATATCTCTTTCAGAACTCTATTAATTCACCTAGTCTAAGAGGCAAACCTGTAAATCAAAATAATGTTAGATTTAGTTTAACAGACGACAAATTCAAGATTAAAGTTTACTTGATAAACGAAATAAAATAAAGTGAATGCTAAAGTCATATGATGACTACTACACATAACTTATATGCAACTTAAATAGACCAAATGCAACTTATATGCAACTTAAGTCATATTTTTATGTAAAATATAACTTATATGCAACTTAAATAGACCAAATGCCTATAAGTAATCGTAAGTGTGTGTGTTATCTCTAACTTTTATATCTAACATCAAAGGACCAATTGTTGAACACAAAATATTATTTGTTGTTATAAAAACAACATATTATTATATAGAATACAACCTATATTGAACACATAGGGTCCAATTATTTTTTCTTAAGATAAATGAGTTTTATAGGAACCCAAAACCCAAAATCATCCAAAAAGTAAATAGAGTTAACTAGAAACTAACCAGCAGCTAAACAACAACAAAAATAGGGGACTCGCCCCATCAACTCTAACCATAAGAAACATAATAGAAATAAGAAAACTATCCCAAAAACTAAGTAAGAGCTTCCAAAAGCTTAGTATTCTTCTAGATTGCTCTATTGTTGATCTCTTGGAGTTATTCCATGATGAACCTTGCATTGCCTATTTCTTACAACTGGTCCTGGTGGAGGGCCCCATAGATGCCTACATATCTTGGATTCTCTTGTCCCGGTCAGTGTCTAAGGATAATTCAGATCTGGTCATGTGAATTTTCTGCAAGGTGATTTCCTCGTTGACTCTTCTAGGGCCTTAAGCGCTATTATACATTGCTTCCTTACTAACTTTCCACAAAACCCTTAAGCTTACTCTTTAAATCTTGGATTTCATTCTCCAACCTGTCAATCCTAGCATCATGCTCCATCTTCATAACCTTAATGTCTTCCATAATTTTTTGGGATAGCTTCAAGAGTTTGTCAGTTTTATTAGGTTCAGATTCTCCATGAAAGAGTCCACAATATCTTTGATCCCCTGTTTCAGGAAAATAATTTCACCAAAAACCCATCAAAACCATTTCTCCAGGTTATCCAATGAATTGCCGAGGAGCTTGTCAATATCCATTTCATCACATTTGATCTCATTGGGGTCCACATTTAGGGGAATGTCAAGTCTAATTCATTTTTCCCTTTTCCTTGAATCTCTTCCTTTTTCCAGTTTTTTATTTTTTACGATTTTGTGGGCCCAGATTTTGGCTATGAGACATAGGGCATTTCAACTTTTTTGCTACCCATCTAGGTGGATTTTTCCTGCTAGTATTTGTACCAGGTGTGGGATTTTGTGGGGGGCCTCATCCTTCGAAGGTTTATATTTAGAATCCTTCAAAACCAGGATGTCATTCCAGTCCATAGTAACTCCACCCTCTACCTCACCAAACTCCATATCTAAACCATCATGCACCTCCTGGCTAGCTAAGGTCTTAGGGTATCTCATAAATGGGGAGAGTTTAACCTCATGAGCCTTAGCAAACCCCATAACTAGGAAGATTACAACAAATAAAATGGAATTGAAATTCTTTTATCATGCCTAAAGTGGTTAAGGATAGTAAAATGATAGGAAAATATACTAGCGAGGGCTATGTACCTCATGATAAATTCTGCCATATCTACTCAAAGCTTCAGAAGGCCCATTTTATTGTAGCCTCCATCTGAGTTCTTCTTGACTCTACTTCATTCACTCTTTTTATCATAAAAAGATGAAAGGGCTTCTTTTGAATTTTTCCTCTCCTTGTAGAATTTTTTACCCTCCATGCTAGGCCAAGAAATCTCAGTAATGGAGGGTTCATCAATCCTAAACTCTGCCCCCTACACACTTAGAACTCCAGTATTCCAATTTTTTACATACAAATATGTGAGCTAGTGATTCTGACCATGGAGTTTCCTGAAAAATGGTTCCATACCTCTATCCATGACTTCCCTTCAAACCTCTTCATTATTCTCCCAAAGCTCATACGAAGACGACTCCAATCTGTTCTTATCTCCCCCCATAAGATTGTTGCCTCTGTAAATTTTATGAGTAACACTAAAACAAGGCTTTAGACAGACAAAAACAAATCAAACCCATAGGAAAAATTTGGAAGGTCGCCACCATAAATTTCTGTGAATAGCTTTACACATGTGCAAAGTTGTCATAATTAATGCTCAATTGGAGAGAGATTTACGACATCCTCCCTCGCCATTTCACACAAATGAATGTTAAAATCTTTAGAAAACCCCTCATATATCATGAAAAAACAAGGTATTTATTGTGTTCACATTTCACCATGATAACAGTACTTGTTTAAGTGAGCATCTTATTTTATAAATGACACACTTATAGCGGATAGCTATGATATTTTGTTTAAAATAAAAAATTATTGATTTTCCTTGTTAAGGAATGTATTTATGCCTTTTTTATATAACATTTACAGGTTCTCTTGTGTTCAAGTATTGGTTCATTTTGACCAACATTTGGTAATTCTTTTATTTACATGTGGATTATTTACTTACAATATATAGTATAAATATGTGGCAAGACTGGATAATATAAGAACAATTTCTATAATGACTATTGGACCCTGTACAACTACTAGCCCCTCTAAATTTTCAAAATTAACAAATTCTAGCTTAGGAAGATTGATTGTAGAAGAAAGAACGAGTGGTAGAAAATATCTATCATCTAAAGGTAGCTAAAGAAGGAAGTTGTCTGATAGCTCAAGGTAGTGAATGTTTGATTTGGCTAAAGAGGATGGGACACATAATTTTTGACAATATAGTGAAGATCAACTCTACACATAAAGTAAGATATATGCAAAAGATTATCAAGCCTATAAGCACATTGTGTAATGAATGTTAGATGGGAAATAAAACAAATAAAATATTCAATAATAAGTATTATTCTACTACAAAACCCTTAGAGCTAATACATGCTGAGCTATGCAGAGCTACTAGAGAAATAGGACTAAATGGGGAAAGGTATTTTATGATACTTGTTAATGATTACTCTAGATTGACATGTGTTAATTTTTAAAAAGAAAAATTTGAATCCCTAGATAAGTTTAAAGCTTTGAAGTATATGGTTGAGAATGAAATAGATGCTATGATCAAATTCTTAAAGTTTGATAGAGGAAGTGAATTTACATTAAATGATTTTATTAATATTTGTAAATATCATGGTACTAGGAGACATTTATCTACTGCTAGGACCCCTTCGCAAAATGGGGTATCTAAAAGAAAAAAATAGAATAGTTAAATAGATAGCTAGGACAATATTAAAGGATTATAATTTTCTTGATGCATATTTCAAAGAGGCTATGCATACTCTATCTATTTTTTAATAGAGTTTAGTTTAAAGTCAACAATTATAAGGCCCCTTAAAGCTATGACATGGAAGAACTAGTACTATCAAGTACTTTAGAATATTTAGAAAAAAATAATACATTAGAAGAGATATAGAAGACCTTAGAAAGTTTGACTCAAGAATTGATGAACAAAGCTTCCTTGGTCACTTGAAAAGAAGGAAGGATTACATATGTTACAATAAGAGACTCAAGAAGATAGTTGAAAGAACAAATCTAGATGAAAACTAGAATCGAACCATAGAAGAACTTAAGGATTGTAGAATAGAAGGTGCTCCCTTTATTGTAGAAGAAGTAGATAAAATGAAAGAAGAAAAGGAAATAGTAGAGGACGGTGCTAAGACTCTAGCAAAGTATGTTCAAAATAACTACCCAAATGAATAGATTGTTGGTTATAAGAATGAGGGAGTGTAGATAACAATAAGACTTGCCAAGGCAAGTGAATAGGTTAATTTATTTGTCGTTTATAAAAGATAGAACCAAAAGCTATTTTTGATGCTCATAAGGATGAAGGATGGCTAAAGGATGTAAAAGAGGAGCTTGATCAGATTGAGAAAAAATAGACATGGGAACTAGTCCCTGGACCAATAGATAAAAATATGATAGGAATAAAGTGGGTGTTTTGGAATAAAATAAATGATGAAGAAGAAGTGACAAGGATGAAAGGTAGATTCATTTATAAAGAATATTCCGAAGTAGAAGTTATTAACATTTAAGACTTTTCCTTTGGTGTCTAGGATGGAAGCAACTAGAATGTTTCTTGTATTTGTAACTGATAAGAACTTTAAGGTGTACTAGATAGATGTCAAGTCAACATTATTAAATTGTGATTGCAAAGAAGAAGTGGCATAGAGTAGCCTAATGGCTTTTAGTTGATAAATCAATGATTTTTGAAAATATGTGTTGTCATTGATGTCAACCTAATATGTCCTTAATTATTGGCAGATGTCAACCTAATATGTCAACATCATTAAGTTCTCCAATTCTATTCACATTAGCTTTTATTTTACATTTCTCTTAACTCCAACTTAGTGACTTATAAGAACTTAGCACAAGTTGGACCCAACAATCCCGTAGTGTAGCAACATAGGGCTCTCATACCAGTTGTAATGCCTATAATTTTTCTATGAAAATTTGATCTTTTTCTTAGGTGGACATAGCTTCATAAGTGTGACACTCATATCAACCTTATCAATTATTTTAATACCTTATCTCAAAATAATTTATTGTCATGCTTAAAATTTAATAACAATTTCCATAAAAGGATAAGTCATTTATTAACGTAACTTCTTGGCGATGGTGTAACAAATGAGAAATGTTATGTGTTTATAGATTTAATAAAAAATTCTCATATTCTTATATGCCCATTAATGTTTGTGCCATGCATAGCTGCTGACTAAGGTGTATTTCATCTTGATTATATACTCCTAGTAGAACCTATTTAACTATATAGTTGGATCTCATCAAAGTTACGATAAAAGGTGCATGCATATAAATTTAAGGTCACCTGATTTTATGTAATATAACCTTTTTATTCATCAAAGATTACTTGATTGTGATTTCTTCTTACATAAGCCAACCTTATTATATTTTTACTCAATGCTATTTTATTATAATAATAAATAACCTTTATTACCAATATATAATTATATATTACGAAATCATGTGATATAGTAATTATCGATATTCAATACCCTTATATAGTTTCTTTAAAGTATACCAATATTCATAAAAATAAGCATAATGATTTCCATATCACCAAATCTAAAATTTACTTAATTTAGTTTCCCACTATTATTTTTCTCTACCCCTCATTAATGATATTATGGACGATAGTAAATTTATAGTAAAGTTACGTTTTATTTTTCCCTACCCCTCATTAATGAGATCATGAGAATAATAGTCATTAAAATTATTACCTCAACCATGATCATTCGCGACCAACATTTTTGATCTTTGTGTTTTCTCTGATTTGCATTATTTGAACCAATGCCATTCCTGCACTTAGTATTCAAATAATTCATAATTTGATCCTATTTTCAGCCCCCTTGAAGACCAAATCACTAAGATCTTTTCTGCTATTTCTTTCTTAGCTACAGATGAGAGGAGAGCCAAGGGCTAAAGTAGTCGCACAAGGGAAATTGGAGATTCTTTAATCTTTTTCTCAGTAGATATTGCTTGAATGGTTTATGGACCTTACTGGCTTTAGTGGAGTAGCAAAACTGTGGATTGATATTTAGTAGTTGATCAAACAACTCTTTTCGTTTACATTGGATGGCCTCAACATAGTTGACTGAACATACTCGATTTCTGGTTGGCTGGCAACATCACATAAGGCTTCATTGTGCGTGCCTTGTGACCACATCACATGCTTCAGGTGGATCAGAGATTACTATCATCCGCATTTATTCGGAATTATATGTATACCCTTCTTAATCTTCTGATCCAATTCTACCATTTGCCACCTTCTACATTAACCTACACGATAGAGATAGCCTTGAGAGTAAACCTCTAACTAATTCGTCCTTTCTGATATATGGCTAGCCAAACAACTAGGTTGGGACCACACAACAACAATGTCTGATATCATTATGACCTGACTATACATAGGAGTAGGTCGATAAGTCATATAAGCAACTAATTTTCTACCAGTAATGTGTATGCAGTCAGAGGATTAGTACAGAGTTGTGTACCCTATCCAAATTCCCAATTGGTTCGCTGGTTACATAATGGTCAGCTGGGTAACATTTGACTACACAGGAAGATGGCGATACCCTGAAGGAGAATAGCTTCTGATCATAGCTCACACGATACTTAAGCTATCTTAATTGATCGCTTAATTACTTGTTCTCTTGTGCAAGTCTAATTCGACTACGCTAACTGACACATAATATACACACCCAGTTGATTTATGTGCCGATTAGAAAAAACAGTCAAGAGCATTCAATCCTGAACACTAAACTATAACACTTGGCTTTATTGGTTAGGAGATTTAAGTGAAAAGAAGTGAAGGGATTTGATCGTAGAATTCTGTTCTGTCCTGCTTACACAATAGACAAGTCCACTGGAAATCGGTTTGTTAGAGACTACTGCAACTTTGATCTATTCTACACGTTTCCAATATATAGATGCTACAAGCACAGTAGAGTATCTTATAATGGTAGTGAGACATCGTATAAGGGTGTGACTGTTCGACGATCCTTTATTGATGCAATTGCTTTCTGCACGTACCCGTTTGGTTTATAGCAGAATTTGTGCATGCTACGTAAGAAGTTTAAGCAAACTACTCGTAGAAGGAAAGCAGAGTAATAAATACAATCCTCAACCGCATTTGCACGTCCCAATGGGAATAGTCGTGTTGATACCTCAAATATTATAATCTCAACTAAGTTAGACTGTCTTCCAAACAATTTAATTTTCTTCACAGTCACGCCTTCTCAGGTTATAGTATGTAAGAAGGGACTGTAACCATATTCCAGAGAGATGATTGGTACAATAGAATGATCATCAACAACGTGGATCATAGCAGTGTATGATCCCTTAGGTTGCAAATACACTAAAATGTCTAGATATTATTTTAAATAGACAAGAAATCTGCTATGCATTGTGAGATTTGTAAGACAGAAGCAACTGTGGAAGGGGGACAAAGTAGACAATTATAGAAAATCACTTATGCTAAAGCTGACAGGGTATTAGTGACCACCACCATTTACTTTTGACCGCCTCATAGTGAGTGGCTTGAGAAAAAAAGTTCACGCTTTCCTTTATGAAATGTCTAAATTGACCGCCCGATTTTCGCAATTGTTCAACTCAATTTTATTGGCTATTACAAGGTCACATAACTTGTTTAATACATTTACCAGCGTTGCTAGGCACTGCTTGGTTTGGGATTAATTCTGTCATGCCAGTTTTAGTTCTTTTTCGTCTACTAGCAATTAGGTATGCATGGTTCGACTTGTTAAACGACAGCTTTATATTATTACTAGTTTAGAGACATGGCTCAAAGAGCCGGAGATGACGCCCTGCTAGTAGAATGGAGAGTTTGTCCAAGAAAAAGTCAGTTATTTTAGTCTTGTTTTTGACTCGAGTCTCACATGATGGACAGTGTGGAAGGAAAATAGAGTAATACATTTCACTCTATGCTTCATAAATAGATTTGAATAAACTTTTTATTGCACAAGGTTAAGCAGACAATACAGGAGTAATTTGTTCAACACAACTATAAAATGTTTTCTGAATATATGTATATTGACAGAACGTTTAATATTTATTTGCCCAAGCATATTTGTGCGCTGATAAGATTTACAGTGCTTTAAAGGGACGGAGAGAGAGGTTGTAGTCTTCCTTAAGCATTTATCCATGTCTTTTTCTTTTACTCTAATATCCTCCTTTCTTTTAAACATATCTGTGAAGCCTCCTGAGAACTTGTTATTTCAATCACCTGTATTGTTTAAATATGACTGAATTTTTTTTGCGATTTTGCTACACATATTTGCTGCTCCCTTATCCCACAAACTCTACAGATTTGAAATTTTATACTAAATCATATTAAAATTCTACCAGTATATTCATGCATGAAATCAAGTATGGTGTAGTACATTTATAACATTTTTTATGTTTGTTATATTGTTTTCGCATACTTTAGAATGGCTCCATATGTGTTTCAAAAAATTTTATTAAAAAAAAAATTGCACATATCAAGTAAAAGAAAAAGAGTATACAATACATAGTAGATGATTGGTAGACGCACCTCCAAGCCTAAAAGTGAAAATATAGGCTGGCTAGGGAGGAGTATCACAGTATCATTACAATTGAAAGCTGTAGATTTGAAAATGAGAAAATACTATCCATTTCTAAGAATAGAAAGCACATGCTCTTCTGTGATCAAATTAAACATCTTACAAAAAGACGCATCATAATCTTTCGCTATATTTGCTAGCTGGGAATGGACTCTTGATAATTCTGACTGGAGCTCTGAATTATTGTTGTGATTCTCGACCTAGGTTAACCAGCACACTCGGAGCATTGGCCACTCAGAGTGGCTGGCTTGGCCGTTACTGCTCACCGTTTCCGTTCTCGTTAATCCCGCGCAAAGTTTAAAATTTTCACACTCTTTTCTCCAGCTCGTAAGTTTTCTAACTGCAATAAACAACATGACCAGTTTGCATTTGCAGGCGGCCTGTGCCAAAATGGGAGCTTTCGAACTGAGAATGTATGCCCATCATAACTGGTGAAATGTGGAAGCATAGACAAGGAACGTGATTTTTCATACAGGATACCTCAAAGAAATCATGTGGGCTCGTTGAATGATACAATTGCAGGACATGGACAAAATGCAATTCAGAGGTGTAAAACAGAACTCCGCATTCTTTGGCAGCATCCTCCCTACCTGTGCCAACATGAGAGCTTTGGAACCGGTCATGGACATCCATCACAGCAGGAAGGAAAGGATTTTCCAGATGTTATAGCTGCAACTGCCCTGGTAATCATGGAAGCACAGACAAGGCATGTGAACTGTTTGACAGAATGCTTCCAAGAATTGTTTACAGAATGCCATGATCGCCGGATATGCATAATTCAGAAGCACAAACACTACACTGTCTAATAGAAACTACACTGCCTCAAAGCGCTTTGCCAGGAATTTAAAATTCATCATACCCATGGACATAAATTGTGCAAAAGTAATTGAGTCAATATTCGTCTTGTTTGTGCATAATTAAATTAATACTGCATGTATCTAGGTAATTATTTACTAGCCATCTCTTATAAATATAATGGTAACTTATGTTTTGATTACTTAATTATAAGTTTTAAAAGTTTTATATTATTTTTCTATTTCTTTTTTTTAATATGTAGGAAGTGAATGTAGTGAAAAGTGTTAGTATTTTTTTTTTTTTTGTGATAGTCAATGTAATCAAAATGAGAAATATTTTATATGAATTTGACTTAATCTATAAATTAATTCATGGTCTTAAGATAGCCAAAGTTATGACAAAACAAGAATTCCATATAGGTTTTTTAGGGATATTTATGAACAAAACTCAATTAGATGTAGTCTTGAAATTTGATCCAAGTAATACTCATACACATATTTAAAATATGCTCAAGGAATATTGGACAACAAAGTTATAATCCTATCAAACTCAATGTTATATTTAATTTAATTTTTATTGAATTCACTAAATGCAACTATATCTAAAGAGTAACCAATTCATATGGTTTCTTCAACTTTGAATATCATATATAAACTCAGCAATTTTGTGGCATAAATACGATAATACACCAAAGTGTACATATAAATGAACCATAATAAACTTCATTCATCCCATAGGAGGCACCCCTCCCAAAGCAACAAGGTAATAATTCTAGAGATATTGAGAGAATAAGGTATAGAAGCATACCAAAATTTATTTAAAACCTATTGAACAAGCTAGATGAGGAAAAGTTTCAATTCTCTTTAGATATCTCTTAAAGAGAAGAAAAAAGATGAACAAATCAACATCGATTATGGTAAAAAACATGTAACAAAATATGGAATTACTACAAGAAAGGTTTGGACCAAAAGAACTCTAATGAGGATGTTCTGACAATTCTACTAGACACTTAATTAGTTTTTTAGTATTTTATATCACACTTCATTGTGATTAGGATGCCGTACTTAAACACTATGTGAGATCAATGGATTGAATTAATGGTTTGAGTTCACCTCTACACCATCAATTGACATCCATTGTTGCAATTGTGTCTCTTTATTTTTGGTCATAAGAACATGTTTTCAACAAATTAAATGTTCACTTTACAATTCACAAAAGTATATTTAGAGAACTTAAATTGACACATCATCATTTCAACTCATCACTTGTCATTTTCTTCCTAATTAGATTAGTCATTTATATTTTATTAATTATGCTATTTTATTTCTATAATTAATTAACACAAAATTAATTATTATTTATTCCTATTTCTAGTGTGTAATCCAGTTAATCATCCTTTTTCTATAGTCTCCCTTAGATAAATGAATTTGCATCTCACCCCATCTAAAAAATCAATAAACACTAGAATATTTAATTAGTTTGTAGCCTATTTTGTGCTCTTGTTATTAAGCACCTAAGAAAAATAATTAAGATCCCTAATCCTTTGCACATACCTAATAGTAATTATTCAAATATTTATGTTCTCAATTCCTCAAGTAGGTACATATGTCATATCACTTGTACACTCATAGTACTTGAGGCATGACAGATATTTTCATATCCCTCAAAAAAATTAGTTTTTAGATCCTTACAATCCATTCTATCCAAGACACATGTCACTCACCCTTGATTCCTCTTGAATCATGCAGACTCCCTTAGTTCCTCCATTACAAACATGATACTTTTTCTCTTCTTATGCTCCCAATCCTCTCAAGCCATGAGATCCTTTGGTCTCTCTAGCTCATCTTGGCCCTCTGTTTTCTCTTACAAAAAATCTATAAATTTGATGCAAACCAAGCTATTTGAACATAAATATTGGATGTTACATATTGTTGTTTTGTCATTGAAGCATGTAATATTATAGTCTATCTAATCTAAATCCTTGGATATGAATATCATAGCTTGGTGAATTGCGCTTGGGTAAAAATATTTTGTATGCTTTCATTATATTAATTTTATTTTGTTGTAACTAAATTGTGTGTCCATATGAACTATATTGGTAACTTATTGCTTTAATTAGTCTATGTATACTCACATTTTTGTGTATATAGCATGTATAATCTTTATCCTAAAGATGGGCAAATAGTTTAGCATAAAAACTAATGGAATCTATCACACACACACACAAAATCATTTCTTCTCTGATTTCAAGTGAACACACTAATATGTACCCTAATATTAATCTTTATTATTTGGGTGACAAATCTCCCCTCTATTTGACATCACATGTTGTTGATAGGTGAATTCAATGTCTCATTAGCACTCATCGTGAATGTAAAAACTATAAAAATGAGCTTGATTTCTTTTATGATATGGTGTTGTTATTTAAACCTTCAATATTATATAATTTGAAAGGGTCTTTCAATGACATAATCTACATGTTCTCTAGCCTACAAAATTTAATAGTTTTCCTTAGATGTAGCTAATAGACATAAGATGTAACCAATAACTAGAATCTAAACTTGGTATTTGATTTCTAAATTATTAAAAAAATTATAACCAATCAATATTATAAATTATTTACCTATTAATAGGATTTATGGAGTTGAATCTTTTGTTCTATGAGCACAAGCAATTCACCACCCTCCACCACCTATATGGATGAAGCTTAATTTTGATGGAGCCTCATGAGGAAATGTGGGACCTTTGGGAGCTAGTTGTTTTCATTGAGATCCTCAAGGAAAATTTATTTTTACTTCCTCCTTTTTATTAGTTATGAGAACTAATAACAAGGTAGAGTTTTAGGTTCTCCTCCATAGGCTTAAACTCTTCCAGGCCCAACAAGTCACCCACCTACAAATAGAAGGGAATTCCCTCATGGTGATTAATGTAGTACAAAAATATTCTACCCCCATTTGGTGGTTTTAGGCTTTCTAGGGTGAAATCATTCTCGCCCTTGCTCACATTCCCAACTATATAGAAAATCATGTCCACTGTGAAGCCAAATCAAAGGTTGATGGCCTTTCTAACCATGTGGAATATGATGTTGCTTCCTTTTCCTTAGTACCTTTAATTTAGTTAGAAAATATAGTGGTGTTGTACCTAGCCATCAACTTTCATATCTTCAAATTTTGTACGAGTTTTATAGTCCTTTCCAATGTTGGAGCATGAATCTCCTCCCCTTCATCTTTTAAATTAGTTACATCACCATAAATTAGGTTTCCTCCTTTGATACCAAGTAGTAACTGACGGAACCATGTAAGGGATTCCTAGGTCAGCTAGGTGTGGGGGAGTGATTAGGGATGAGAATGGCAGGTTCATTTTCAGTGGTGGAATTCCCCTTGGGTAACCAAAATAACCACCTTGTTGAAGCTGTTGGGGCGTATCAGACCTTACTTCTTCCCCGTCAAATTAATGCTAAAAGAGTTTGTTTTGAAGGGGATTTGAACAATATCATCCAGTGTCTTAAGGGGGACAATAAGGCTTCTTGGACTATTCAGCATTGGATTAATTTATCAAACTAAATAATCCTTTCTTTTGATGAATTTTTTATTTACCATGATTTTAGGGAATCCAACATGGTGGAAAACGTCTTTGCCAACAAGTTGGTGAAATCTAAGGGGAGGATGACATGGTTAGAAGATAGCTTGGAGCACAATGTCAATGTCTTGTTTGGATATGATAGATCACATGGGATATGTGGAGGTATCCCGTCACATTGCTAATTTCAATAATGGGTAGATCCATTTTTACTATTCATGGTCCCAATCATCGCAAGCCTAGAGGCAAATTGATTCATTATTTCTTGCATGATTTCTGGGTTTCATGTGAGATCATTTGGTTGTTAACCTACCTGTACAATCTACTTAACCACTTTGTTCTTGAGGACTTTGTTTGGCTTTTACCCTTTATAATTTCCCACTTTGTTATTGAGGACTCTACTAATGTTAAGTGGGAGGAGAAAGGCACCATGCTAAACCTGTGGACTGTGAAGGGCTAAGGGCCAACCAGAGCATATCGAGATTTTTTTAGAAGGGGGATTTTATGCCCTACATTGAGAAGCTGCATGGATGGGATCCAAAAGCGACTAAATTTTTTGCCAAAGGATGTAATGACGACAAAAATAATCTATTTGGGAGGACTATGGTGGTTGATGAGAACTTAATTATAGATATTACTGGTCTTCCTACTCAGAGTCTCAAGCTTTACAAAGAGAAAATATTCCAACCCAGTGGTGAGAAAATTCCCTAAAACCAAAAAAGAGAGGAAGTTGTTTGTTAAGAAAAATAAGTTTCTATGTTGCTATGATGTAGATACGATCAAGCCGATATGGAGGGTGTTGAAGGTGATTATGGAATACATCATCATGGATGGCTGATACTTGAGGGTTTTTTAGCATCAATTCATCCTTCTAAATCATTTCACACACTAGGTTACAGTTTCCTTTCCTTTCTATCTCCTATCTTCTCTCAACACTAGTATTTTGAGCATAAAGATAACCTGAGTGTTAATCCTATTCTTTGTGAGGGTTTACTGGTCTTGATTTATGAGCATTTTAAAGCCAATTATGTCAAGCCCAACTCCCCCCTTATTTCCATTTCGCAGGATGTGGAGTTAGAAACCCATAGTTCCAATGAGGCTTATTGGAACACATACATGGAGGATGATTGCTTTCTCCTTTCAGAGAAAAGAAAAAAATGGAACTAATTCTATCAATCCCTCACCTCTTGGGAAGGGGAAGGTTAAGGAATCGAAGATTTCCCTCCCTTCTATCCCTGGAACTAAAGAAGCCAATAAGAAGTCTAAGGGTCACCCTCTGTCAAAGGGTAAAGCTCTTGACTCTAAGACTCCCTCACTTTATAATGCTAACCATGTCTCCCAGTCTCCCTTGTGCTCGTTCATTTCTTACCCATCGATGAACAAGGAGAATAGACCTCATTTTCCTTTCAACCTGAAACTCGATTCTCTCCTCTTGAATTTGGACAAGGAGTTCCACACTAATATTTTGGCCATTATAAGAAATGGGGTGGTCAGTTCTTTCTGGATTACGAAGTGGGCATTCCATGAGATTAAGAACCTCAACATAAAACAAAGGGCTATTAGCAACAAAGTGAAAATGCTAGAAACTGGTGGTGAGGGCTCTCGTTGCAGACAGGGCACTAAACATAGTGAGCTCTGGACTGAGGAAGAATTTTTTTGAATTATAGATTGCGTCACTAAAACCATTGAAGCTTTGGATAATCTTAGAAAAGACTATGAGAACAAGATTGCAGCCTTTGAGAAAAAATTTAAAGGTATTTAAGAGCAACAGTTCATTATCAAAATTTTCTTGTCTTTGTATTGTGAATGGATGATATTGTGAAGCTCACAGGGTTTGTTTAAAGATCTTTCAATATTATTTCATTTAAGAATTGTCAAGGCAAGAAGTTTCTATGCATTGTTAAACCCCAAGTTTTAAAAGCTTTCACCCTTTACAAGAAGCTATACATGTAGAAAACCAAGCCATCATTCCCCTATGGAAGACCTCTCAATATTTTTCTCCACCTCAATAAATCCCCAAATATTATAAAAATCCTTTTGAAAATAAGCATTCATGTCCTAGCATCATTTGCCTTTGTCCAGGAGGTCCTATTATATATCAAAAGAGCTAGTTTGTTGAAAAACTGAAAGAATTTTCTAAGGTAGAAACAAAGTTATCTGTTGTCAATACACCTACAAATGATGTAGAAATAGAAGAATCATATTTATTGCAAGAAAATGATAAGTATGATGATCTAGAACAGTATTTTAAAGAGCAAGGAAAAAGTGTTCATGGTGAGTTTTCAATTGTTTTAAGAAAAGGACTTTTCTTTGAGGCCAATCCAACTATCATTCCTACTGATTTTATGTTTGTTGTTGAACCTTTTAGTCTTCATCTTGTGATAGAAATGGCATTTGATAGAATGATTGGGAAGAAAAGTTAGGCATTCTTCCACTGTAATTTCATAATGTATAATCTTCCATGCTAGAAAATAAGCTTTTTCCTCAGCCTTACATTTCCACACTATAGAACTCAACTTAAACCATTTGGATTCAGGCCAATTCAAACTCTGTTTAAGTTTTATTCTTGGCTAGATTTGGATTTGAGTGAGGATTTTAAGGTAAATTAGTTTATGTGGGAAATTCTCAATATTATACTAGCCCAAACACAATCTCCAATCTTTGAATAAGTTGCATAGAACGAGAGTAGAAAGTTTAGGTTGTAAATCAAAAGGAACACTATCTTGCACCTTTTGAATATAATTGACAAGAGATTTGGACAATTTATAGTCATTCTTGAGGTGTACATCATTTCTTCAAGCTAAGGATGTGAACCCCCATAAGTCCCTGAATTCTATAATGCCTTTTTTGAATAGGAGTATGCTATGCAATTGAGAATTAGTAGGTAGAGGTTCCTCTTGTAAATCTATCAATCTATTCAAGGAAATAGATGAAGTAAAAAAATTCAAGCCATGACTAAGATCTTGTTCTTTCTATTCAAGAAGAGGAGACACTAGTTGTTAGGCTTTCCATATGCAGCTTAGAAATTGACTATAGGCTTGAGGTTTGAAGAATTTATCCATGGGGATTTTATCCTTCCATCCAACCTCTTTCCATGCATTATTGCCTTTCACAATGGGAATTATATATTTAATAAGAGACTTCCATTGAGTGATTTTGTGAAGACATCTAGTGATCTATTTAGAAATGGGACATATCCCTTGTGTAAGGGGTTCAATCATGCCTAAATTTCCTTTATTTTTTGGTTGAATACAATAAATCCATGAAGAAACTAGTTGCCCTTTCTTTTTATTTTATTTAACCAATAGAAACCCTTTATTTAATTGAGTTAGTTAATTATAATAGTTTTTAGAAGGAAGCCAACATGATGATATGTAAACATGACTTGCAATGAGAATTTTGTTGGTAATTTAGACACATCCAACCATAGAGAGAAACTTTTTAGACCAAAATTGAAGCTTTATTTTTAGTTTGTTAATGAACCACCTCCACATTTAATATTGGGAAGCTCCCATCCCAAAGGAGATGCCAAGATATCTTGAAATTATACCATGGTTGTTGAAAGTACAATGTTGGGGAACCCAAGAAGGTGGTTGATCAGCTAAAGTCATCTCAAATTTAGTTTTATTATAAGAATATTGAGAGCTTCTTGGTTAATAGATTTGTCACTTCAATTAATACTCCTTGGACAACATAAATGACAACCTGACCAACAGTTGAGTCTCTTGCAATGATAGTTGCAAGTGCTCTCTGTTTGTTTTACAAGGAGCACCTACCTTTGAATGATATGCAACAAATGAAAACATAGGGTATGCTTTGTTGAAAATTGGAGGAATTCATTATGTGTTGCATTGATTTTTTTTCATTGATGGCAACACTGACTCTTTTGGATGTTTGCCAGTTCCTGGTAGGTTCTGATAGAGTGGTTGGATTATGATATTGATTCGGTATGCTTCAGTTTGTGGAATTGGTTTGGATATGTCATTCATGCTATTCAAATGTGTATCATGATCAGTTGGTTCAGGATTTGATTACTCAAGAGCTATCATTTGTTCTAGTAAGCCTTTTGGTGACCAGTAAGGGTTCTATCAGCAGAGCTTTGTTGAAGATATTTTGATGCATGTGATAAGTGGTGTTGTCGTGGCTTCTAGATGGCTTTCGAGATACTAGTGGTTATCTTGTTCATATTCTTATTGATCGGTGGTGTTGGATTTGGGTCCGGACCTAATGCTATCTTGTTCAGCTAGGTTATGGACTGGTTTATATAACGTGTTGGTGGATGATCCCGATGCATTTCCAGTTGGATCTATTGATTGGATTATGTTGTTTCGGTCTTAGGATGACTTGGTTGATCATTGGATTGTGGGTTTATGTTATGAATATATTATATTATCTTTTAGGTGGTCGAGCTAATTGTTTAGGTCTCGGGTTGGTATAAATATGATGTAAGATCTCTTTGTAGATCATGGTATATGGGTTTTTGGGATATAGGTTTATCTCTGTGCAAATAAGGTTGTAATCATATGTAGAGGTTTTGGTCGATCATAGGTGATTGAATTGTATTGGTGAAAGAGGTTTAAGATCTCTTGTATTGAGCTTAACTAGAACTATATTTAGGCATAGGAGATGTTATTCTTGCAATTCATTCTTCTTTCCAGATTGTAGTTTGGATTTATTTTGTATTCAGTGAGGCTCCCTTTGTGATGAGAAGTGTACTCTACCTTGTTGGCCTTCTTGCATGTGTAGGCCCCTCTTTATGTAATTGTATGCTTACTGTAGAAATATTATCTGACTGTGGGTAGGCTTCCCATTGTGGTTTTTCCCGTTACCAGGTTTTCCACATACAAATATTTGTGTTATCTCTTGTGGATGGTTGGTAAATGTTCTGAGGATTATATTTGTGCTTAATTTTTATATCTTGTATTCCAATATTTGGTTTGTGTATTCCGACAATAAGGTTTTAATGCTTAAATTTCTATAATATGTTAACAATCGATTCACCCCCCCATCTAAGTTGTTCACCAGCTATTTGAGTTGTCTAACAATTGGTATCAGAGCTTGGTCCTCTCTACAAAATATTAACCACTTGAGGAAGATCCTATGGCATCTAATAGTTCAAGTTCATCAAGTTCATCTGTAGCTGTTTTCTGGAGAAAAATTCCAAGGCTTAATGGAACAAATTATAGAGTATGGAAGATTCAAATGGAGACTCATCTAAGATATCTTGGTAAGGAGATTTGGGAGATCATTGAGAAAGGATATATACCTCATAATTTGGCATCTGGCAATCCTCCTCTGTTAGGTTTGGATAAGGACATTGAAAATGATTGTAGAGCTAGAGAAGCCCTTTTGTGTGCACTTTTTGATCAGCAAATTATGGGACTAACCTACAAATTAATTCCAAAGGCTATATGGGATAAATTGGAGACTCTAAATGAAGGTGACCCTACTGTTAAAATTTCTAAACTTAATGGCTAACGGGTGAGATATGAGAACTTGAAGATGGAAGAAGGTGAAAGGATTACTTCTTTTATGGAGAGAGTTAACGAAATTGTTCTGGGAATTTAGTGTTGTGGTGGATCTTTGAGCAAAGATGAAATAGTTTCTAAAGTATTGAGAGTTTTGCCACTAGCTTATAAGATGAAGGCTACTGCAATTAATGAGTTGAGAACAATGGAAAACACCTCTGTTAATACAGATACCTTGGTTGGGAAGTTATTTGCTTTTGAGCTTGAGGAATTTGGTTCTTCTGGAGTTGCAAAATCTGAACTTGTTTTTAATGCATCTACATCATCTACTGACAAGAGTGATTGGAAAGCCTTATATGCTAAGGAATCGGAGGAAGGAAAGAAAGAAGATGAAGAGCTTGAGAAACTTGAAGCCCTATTTTATAGAAGAGTACCTAAAGGTCGGACAAGAAGTAAGTATGAAGGAAAATCACCTTTTAAATGTTTTGCATGTAATTAGATAGGTAATTTTACATCTAGATGTCTTGAAAGGAATTCAAGATTTGAGGAAAGAGCTAGAAGATATTTTAGGCCTAACCATGATTATCAAAACAAGAATAAGTACAAGAGGAAAAAAGACAAATCATGCTACTATGCGGATGAAGAAGATGTGATTGATTGTGATGATGAACTGGCACAAGATTCAGCTAGTGGATCCAACAATGGAAAGGAATGGGTATTCTTGGCTATCAAGGAAGATGATCTGGTACCTAAAGAAAAGGCCCTTTCTATTAAATTTGAAGACAAGGATGAATGGGTAATAGATAGTGGATGTTCACATAATATGACTAGAGATAAAAAGAAGTTTCTCTCTTTGCAAAAATTTGATGGGTGTCTTGTTAGATTTGGAGATGACAAAGCATGCATGATCAATGGAATAGAAACTATATCATTGGATGGTAAGCATGATATTGATAATGTTTATTATGTTGAAGGTTTAAGGCATAATATTTTGAGTGTAGGATAGCTGGTGGATAAGGGATTTTAGTTACAATTCAAGGATGGAAAATTCAAGATTATCAACAAATCTAGATTGGAGATTGCAACTGGTACTCAGACTAAAGGCAGCGTCTTTCATTTGAACTCTGGTGAGATGACATGTTTAATTGCACAAATTGATGAGAGTTGGCTATGGCATAAGAAGTTGTGTTATGTGAATTTTTATTGCATTGTAAAGATCAACTCTACTAAGGTAGTTAGAGATATACCTAAGATTGTGAAGCCCTATAATCCTATATGTAAGGAATGTCAAATGGGAAAGCAAGTCAAAACTTATTCTAAGAGTGTAGAAGACAAATCCAATGATGTTCTTGATCTTATTCATACTAATTTGTGTGGTCCTGCTAGAATGAAGAGTTTTTAGTGTGATAGATATTTTATTCTAATCATTGATGACTATACTAGAATGATGTGGGTTACTTTTCTAAGGGAGAAATCTAAATCATTCAAAAAGTTTAAAATCTTTAAAGCTAAAGTTGAGATAGAGACAGGATTGAAGATTAAATGCTTAAGGTCTTATCAGGGTGGAGAATTCACATTTGGTAAATTTAATAATTATTGTGAAAAGAATGGGATAAGGAGATAGTTATCTGCACCTCGAACACCTCAGCAGAATGGAGTTGTGGAAAGGAACAACATAACTATCTTGGATGTGGCTAGAACTATGATGATGGAAGATAATCTACCTCATATCTACTGGAGAGAATTTGTGACCACGTGGGTATACACATTCAATAGAGTTCATATCATAGGAGACACCGGTAAGACACCTTATGAGTTATGGTTTGGTCATACACCTAAAATTAAGTATTTCACAATCTTTGGTAGTAAATGCTATATCAAAAGAGATGATTCCATTCGAAATTTTGATCCTAGATGTGATGAACGGATATTTCTTGGTTATTCTAATGAAAGCAAAGCATATAGATGTTATAACAAAAGATTGTAGAGAATTGTGGAGAGCACTAATGTCAAGGTGGATGAGCTGAACAAAAGTCAAATCAGAACTTATGAGAGAGAACCAGTAGTGGAAATGATCATAACTGAACTAGTAGCACCTACACTAGAACAAAATGTTGAACCAGTTAATCTGGTAGTATCACAAAATTCAACAGTAACTGAAGATCAGAGCAGAGAAACTGAAGATCAGAGTAGAGAAACAGAAAATCAGAAGATGCCTAAGTATGTTAGGTTAAACCATTCAGACTATTGGATCATTGGAGACAAGAATAAAGGAGTGATGACAAGGATGGAAACTGGTGAGGCATGTTTAATTTATCAAATTGAACCATTAGTAATTGAAGCATGTAAAGATGAACGTTGGATGAAATCTATGGAAGAGGAATTAGATCAGATAGAAAATAATAATACATGGACTTTAGTTCCCCAACCTAAAAATAAGAATGTCATTGTGACTAAATAGGTTTTTAGGAATAAATTGAATGAATATGGACAAGTTGTGAGGAAGAAGGCTAGATTGGTTTGTACAGGATATTCTGGGAAGGAAGGAATTTATTATGATGAAACTTTTGCTCCGATAGATAGGATTGAAGCTATGAGATTATTTCTTGTTTATGCTACCCATAAGAACTAAAAGGTTTATTAGATGGATGTTAAGTGTGCATTACCGAATGGAGATCTTGAAAAGGAAGTTTAAACTGAGTAGCTTGATGGATTTTCACTTTTAGATGACAAAAACATGGTTTCCAGGTTAAGGAAATCTTTATATGGATTGAAACGAGCCCCTAGAGCTTGGTATGCAAGATTGGATAAAATCTTTTGAAGCTTGGTTTCACTAAAGGTAATGCTGACAGTAATTTATATTATAAGATCATTGATGATGACATATTGATTGTTGAAGTCTTTGTTGATGATATCATTTTTTGAGGTGAGGATAAGTTATGTATGGAATTCTCTGATAATATGAAGAATGAATTTGAGATGTCTATGATTGGGGAGATGAAATTTTTCTTAGGTTTGCACATTACTCAAATTGATAAAGGCATTTTCCTCTATCAAACTAAGTATGCTAGGGAGTTATTGAATAGGTTTGGTATGGAAAATTCTAAACTGGTCGGTACACCTATGGTTACAAGTGAGAAATTGACTAAGATAGATGCATCAACATTGGTAGATCCTACAAGGTATAAGTCTATGATTGGAGGTTTGTTATATCTGACTTAGACTAGACCAGATATAATGAATGCAGTTTCTATTGTATGAAGATATCAGAGTGATCCTAGAGAGAATCATGAGAGTTTAGTGAAAAGGATTTTTCAGGTATTTGTAAGGAACAACTGAGTATGGTTTGTGGTATCCTAAAAATGTTGATTTTACACTATGTGCATATATAGATGCAGATTGGACTGGAGATGTTGATGATCAGAAGAGCACATCTGGTGGATCTTTCTTTCTTGGAAAGAAACTTGTTTCATGGATCAGCAAGAAGCAGTCATGTACCTCTTTATCTACTGTTGAAGCTGAGTATGTTGATGTTGCTACTAACTATACACAAGTTCTATGGATGAGAAAATGTTGAAGGATATAAGGGTGGACTGTAATGAACCGCTAGTTATTCATTGTGATAACTCTACTACTATTGACATATCAAAGAATCCGGTATTTCATTCTAAGACAAAGCACATATCTATCAAGTACAACTTTTTGAAGGAGAAGGTGGAAGAAAATAAGGTCAAACTGGTTTATGTGAATACTAAAGAGTAGATTGTAGATATATTCCCGAAACCTTTGCCTAAGGAATCATTTGAGTACTTGAGAGACAGATTGGGGGTTTCTTCCCCTCCGATAGAGACCTAACTGATGCTGATCGACATTAGTCTGGTATGCATTTACAGAGATACTATTCATTCTGGATTGATGCGTTGGTACTAATAATCAGGGGGAGTAGTCAGTTGTGTGGTTTAGTGAATTTATGATTTTTTCTTTGATATTCATGTCAGATATTTGGCATTGATGTCAAAGGGTGAGAAATATATGTGAAAAATAGAGCTTAACATGAATATCATTCATAGAGAGGAATTGTTAAATTCATTGTAATATCATCTTATGCGAGATTGTTGGCTGTCTTTGTTTGGGGGAGACTTGTTTAGCATTTCTTGGCACTTGGATGTTTTTCAGATCTAGTGTTGCCATCAATGTGAGAGAGGGAAATTGTTGGCAATTGGAGGAATTGATTATGTGTTGCATTGATATTTTGTCATTGATGGAAACACTGCAACATAGAAATACATTGAATAATAAATTGCAACAGACCTTTCATACAAACTAAGAAAATAAACGAGATGCCTACAATACTAAGAGCTAATCATGGATTAATCGCTCTTTCACAAGATATGCATTGACTTCACAAGGTACTTTCAATAACCCCATGAGTAGCATAACTGAACTACAACTGCATAAATTTCTAATGATTTATCCCACACATATGAGAGTAGAAAATTAAGATGTGTAGGCTAACCAAATTATTCCATACACCATACTAACTTAAATAAGTTAATGGCATTTTACATTGACGTTAGTGTTTCTTTCATTTACAAAAATTTCAAGAATAACTATGCTACAATAGCTATGATAAGGAATTTGGTTTCCTTCATTAACAAAGCTAAAATAAAGACATTAAAGTCCACATTAAAGTCTATTGGTTAAATATTAGGAAATAAAGTAAGGATAAAGATTAAAGAAATATTGTGATTATAAACGATTATAAGTACAAAAATTCTTCTAAAGGAAATCTATTCTTTCTTATTTCATCTTGAACATTAGAGAGTGATTAACCCATCTTACTATTGCTTCTTTTATTTGAGCATTATCCCCTGCACACAACATAAAATATTTTTCCAAAGCAAATGGAAGTTTTCTTCTCAACCCCCAAGCTTGGGGAGACAACATGGTGATCAGGTAGCACACACAACAATTTACAACATTACCATAGAACATGGCCAAGAGAGTACCACATAGAAACATTCTTACACTGCAACAAACAACCCAGGAGAACACACTACACAAAGATTCCCATTAGAACCTTAGGAGGGGGAGAGAGGAACACACTTGTGGGAAGTAGATCAACAACTGAAATATATAATTTTACATCCAATTTCCACCATGTCACCATTATTTCACTCATATTTTCCTTCCAGCACATAACCAATAAACTGAAAGCAGTCCATCCCTAAGATTGGGGAGACAACATGGTGATTAGGTAGCGCACACAACAACTGACAGCATTATCATAGAACATGGCCAATAGAATATCACATCGAAACATTCTTACATTGCAACAAACAACCCAAGGGAACATGCTATGTACAAATGTTCCCAATAGATTCTTGGGAGGGGGGGCGAGGAACACACTTGTGGGAAGTAGATTAGCAATTGAAGCATATTATTTCACATCCAATTTCCACCATGTCACCATTATTTCACTCATACTTTCCCTCCAACACACAAGGATATCTTAAGATGACATGAGGGTACTCATACTTGTTAGCAACCAACTCCACACACCAAATTTACACATATTTTTAAGAAGTTTAAGGGTACTCATACTCATTAGCATCAAAATCCATACACCAAATTTTCAAATAATTCTTTGTAAGTAGTTTAAGTGTATTCATACCCAATATGAAGAAAAATCTTCCAACAATGACTCATACTCTCTCATACCCCAATACAAAGAGTAAACTCCTCACTGAGAGACTTTCCTCTAATTTATCACATACCCAATAGTACACCATTATACAAAACATAACTATATCACAACATGATATGAGTTGACAAAATAGAAATAAACACATACACATGACTATATTAACATTGCAACAACTATACTACAGCATTAGATTATTCGATAAAGAACATCAATAAACATATTCACATATACAATGCAAGATTTATGAACAAGGGCCTACCTAGAGTTATCTCCACCCCTCAATGAATATTGAAGCAACTCTACCTTCTTTTATCTCCACTCCCCATTCTCAAAACATGGACAATCAAGACCTAGACTCAAGTTTCTTTTTTTCTATTTTAATTTTTTTAACAACTACATTAATGATATTTTTCTCCAAGAGGAATTGTGTTTTTCACACATTTTTTTGGAACTCTATAGAATACCCTTCCCAAGTCACTATCACATTTCATTCTTTGGAATCCCTAACTAATTTTCTCACATGTGTAAGAAATTTCCCCATTACTTCACACTTTTCTCATGTTCTGTCAAATGTGTGAGCATGGTTGTGGAAGAGGTTCACTTCATGAGATTGTTCCATGTGTCCCACCCCACTCCTTCATTCTTTACTTTCCAAATTGCCTATTTGGTTTAAACTTGTCACATTTAAAAATGATATTAGAAATGGGTTCAAAAATCATAGTTGACTAACTTTAAGGCTTCCAAATGAACCCAAACTCATATACCCATAACCTAGGACATAAGGAAACACATAATATAGTGAAAATGACTGAATACACTCCTTTAAACCTTGGATAAATTGTAGTTTCTTTATGCATTCCAAGTAACAATAAAATACTCTTGTACTATATTTACTATTCATTTTCCAGCCTTGATTGCTCTAAGCACTGGTGATATCATTATTGATAGATCATATCATGTTCTCCTTTTTTGCTACAAGTTCTTATGATTGATATGTAGGTCTCTACCATTGTCATTCTTATATGCTACTCTTTTTGGCTTATGGGCTTCATGGGATGTCCACTCCCATTGCATCTTAGGACTACAACTCCTTGTCAAAGACATAAGGGCTACTATATTTGGAGTTTTTTCATTACTGTAATTGTGGTGTCCTCTTCACAAGGCAAAATCTTAGGTTTTGTTCTTCGAATTAGAAACATCAATAATCATTGTTCTCAAGTGTTCAATTCTCTATTACATTACTATGATTGTATTTTTTGATTATGAAAACCCCATACTATAAAGGCTTTATTTTTGTTCTCTATGTATCTGATAATACTCTACCTTTGAGGACTTTAGGGCATGAGGACAAAATGATCTTGAAATCTCTGTATCTGGTCATTGGAAGGCTGTCTTCTTATGTTTTCTTATGATTTTTCTGATTTTGTGCTTTGACTGTAACTTTCCTTGTCTCTGATATGGTGTCAATCCATCAAAACTACACCAGGCACATAAATTATTATTTTGAGATTCAAAATTATATGGGATCCCAATGACCATATCCTAACATGGATTGTTATCTTCAATCTTTCCTATTTTGACAATGAATGCTACTCACTATTCCTGAAGATCGCATTTTTGAGTTTGAAGGCCTTGCATTCTCATTTTTTTATCTTATTGACCTTTTGGATAGATGCATTTTTGTCCAATAAATCTTATTATTTTATGCTTTTGACCCATTGATATGATCCTCTACCTTTTTGGTGAAACATAAATTTTCTTTTGTGTCATTATAATCTCATCTTTTCATTTGATACACTATTTTGTACCTTTTTTACTATTGTGCTTTCATCTTAATTGTCCTTGAACATACTATGATAGTCTCTATTATAGCCTATTGAGTTTGTGTTGGATTGATCTAAAAAGGCTTGATATGCTGCAATATTATGTCTTTGGACTATTCCTTTGCCTAATGCCTTAACAGTCCCTTCCATAGGTCTGTCATAACTTGTTTCAGCTCTATCATGATGTTAGCACTACTATCTTTGAATGGCATAATATGATGTTTAGAACACCTTACTGTTATTGTTTCTTCTAAGGATTATTATTTGGTTCATGAGATGATTGTCTTGCAGGGTATGTTGTTGCTCAAAGGTTGTGTGACAAGGCCTTTCTTTTGATTTCTTTCCCCCATTATTCCATGGGCCTTTATAGTCATTGTAACCTTTCATTGTGTATTGCCTTAGCTAGGTGTTCCTTAATATTTGTGCCCCTCAATGGTTGAATGCATCTCATTGTTGTTGTTGTCTCTACACCAAGCTTTGAGAGTCCCAAAAGCTTTATATTATATGCTTTAAACATTCATGACTAGCATGTCTTCATTTTGTGGTCCCTAGGAACTTTCAAAATGAAAAATCTACTGTAGCATTAAGGTTAGCATGCATCATTGTGTATATTTCATTATGCTTTGATCATCAAGGTCATGGAGATAATCTTATTCTTTTGTTTTAATGAATGCATATTTGACATAAAGGACTACCATCTTGGCTTATTGTTAACCTATGTGTAAGTCTTTTATGACAAAGAATTGTCCTTCTTTATCAAACTCTTCTCCTTCATGATTCTTTAATGGTTGGTCTTCTTTCTTTGGAAAGGTTGCACTGTTGTTTTTTGTAGAGAGAAGTGTCGCTGGTGATTCCTTATTGATTCACTATTTTGACAAGGACTATTTTCAAACATATGGCTAATTTATTTCTTAATGTCATGAGACCTTTCATAATCTGTCTAAGCATTTTTATCTACACATATTTCTTCCCTTTGGATTGTGATCTTTGCATAGCTATCACCATGCTTAATTACAAGGAAAATATAGTCATTTGATGCTGACTATGCCAAGGATGATGGAATAGACTACCAATTACCCTTTCTAAGAAGACCCTTATCATTGTCTTAAGTCTGAAATAAGACTGTCATTTCATATTGAGTTCACTGTCATAATCATGGTATGCTTGCAATAATGACAAGATACTGTATGCAACATTTTGTATTATCACAAACTTTCCATGCGTCAAAGTTTAATATTGCCTAAGGTTGTTGGGACTTCTTTAAAGTGTGTTTTGTTATTGATCTTCTTTATTTCTCTATTTGGAAACCTTGGGGGCCTCCTTGAACTATATTTTTGGTTGTATTCCTAAGGTTGTTGGGACTCAATTTTTTATCTAAGACAACTCATTAACTATGATCAAGCTTTTAGTTGTCTTTTGTGAAGATCTTGTTCTCTGCTAAGGGTTCTGTTCTTTCACCAGTTACTACTCATGCTTTGACTGCCACTGCCCTATGATCTTCTTATTTTCTGATCTAGATGCTCTTCATCAATGGTAGCTATCTCTGTAATGGGCTTTCTCTTTTTCTTGTCATCTTACAATCTTGAAAACAACTCTATCCTTTGTTGTAGCATCCTTGATTGCTTCGTATCTACTGTCCCATGACTCTGGCTTTGAAAGAAAATCTTGTCATATACAACAATAGAGAAAGCCCCTTTTCTCCTTAAGATTTACATGGTTTTGGCTCAAGAGAAGAATGAGAAATATAACTTTACACATGCATAGAAACAACCTTACTTTTGGTAAAAGGTAATATAATAAGGGGAAAAAAGCCTACCTTGATAAAGGGATATCTATGTGTTCTTTGCATGACTCAGTGACCAAGCTCTTTTGATCCACAAGAGTCCCTCCATTGCTAATATAGTGCACTCCATGTCAAAACCATGAATAACTTCCTCCTTCACATGTAGACTATAGATGAATGAATACTCTCAATATGAACAGGTTCTTAAGCCTTTGTTTCAACAGTAGGAAGAGATCTAGCCCCTTTTATTGAATATGCACATGAGAAACTTGTAGAAAAAGCTTTTAGTCTTCATAACAAATAAATTCTTATTTTACAGAACCCTACTTTGTTCATGCTACGTGGAAATTTGATTACTGACTTGTCCTCCATGTGATAAAGAAACTTTTAAACCTCTAGGATTTCATGCAACGTGAATTTTTTTTCGCAAGTTTAAAATTCAATTCCCTTCAATAATGGGAGAAGTATGCATCTGAACTCTTGGAAGGAAAATGTGGGCTATTCACCTTTTGTTCATTTAACAATACAAAATAAAGATTTTTTTAAAAATAACCTTTACCTTTTTAAAAAAAATATTCAAATCCCTCTAAAACCTTAGACCCACTAATGTCCCCCATGAAAACAATTTTGACTTGAAAGTGAAAAATCGGTAGCAAGAATTGATGTCCTTGGATCTGAATGATTCATATCCATGCCTAGTCATAATCCTATGTGACTATCAAAACAACTATTTCATAACTACTATTGAACTTAGTAATGGTTGTTTTGTTATGTAATTAAGGGTAATCATTACCAATTATTATGTATCTCAATATAATGTGTTTTTTTTTTTTTTTGGTAGAAATGTATTATTAAACTCCAAGAAGGTGATAAAGTTTGGATGTTGGATTCATTTGATGATGTTGTTGTGGGTATTGGGCAAATTATCTCACTATCTATTGTACATGGAGTCAAATTAAAAGGAACAGGAGATGCAAATGTAAAAATTTTAAAAGTTACAAGTAACATACCTCCTTGCTTATGAAGACAAAATAGATAGAGTTGTTCGTCTAAAAGAGAAATAGGGTACCTTTACATGGTGGCCACTAAAATATTTGCAAAAAATAGCATACTTGATCATGTTTATCATGTACTAGTTTTTAGATATCTTGACATACTACTTTATAGAGTATTTTGACTGTATTGTTCAAGACACTTAATTATCATTTTGTATTTGAAAGAGTTGGAAACTTTTAGACAACTTTTACATTTTTTATTATATTTTCATATATACTCTTAGACAAATTTGGCATCTTATAACTTGATATTGATAAATATATCTATATATATTTGCATTATATTTTTTTTCTTTTAATTCTAGCATGTTATATCTTGTTTGTATATATAACATTTTTATTTGTTTTTATGTTTTAGTTCATGTTTAATATTGTGTTATTTTCTCTTTATTAAATTTATGGTATTTAATAAATTATTCATATCATGACCATATTTAGTACCATTTAATGAAAACCAGTAAATAAAAATGACTAAATATACTACCAATGGATGAAAATCATTCAATAAAAATGGCTAAATATACTACCAATTGATGATAGTTAATGATTACAATGACTAAATAAATGGCCACTTAACAATAATCAATGACTAAATTAATGACTAAATATATGACTAAATAAATGACCAGTTAACAACAATCAATGATTAAATATATGACTAAATTAATGATTAAATATATCACTACCATGACTAAATAAATGACTGATTAACAACAATCAATGACTAAATTAATGGCTAAATCAATGACTAAATTAACAACTAAATCAATAACTAAATCAAAGACTAAATAAATGACCAAATCAATGACTAAATCAATGACCAAATTGATCAATCAAAATAGCCAATAAATGAAAAATAGTTTAGTCATAAATTTGGCCGCATTATAAATGACTAGTAGTAAACTACTAATGGTCACTTGACCAAGATTAGTCATTTATATGCAATTTTTAGTAGTTTTTTTATTCATTTATTGTTGCTTTTGTACTATTGTTTGGTCAAGCTCTCAGTAATGTCTACATTTAGTGGAGTCACCATACAAAAGTAGTCATTTAAGAAATTTCAAAATTTAAAGGTTGCACTGATAAATACCTAAACCGTCGGATTAGGTTTTTTCTTGGGAAATCACTTTGACACTTGATATTGCTTGACAATCTTCTTGCAAAGTCCTCCAGACCTCTTCTCTTCGAATGCAAAGTGACAAATGAAAGAGTTAAGTCACTTTTTATGACCCGCATATGTAACTTTTAGGAGTAATAAATATACTTTACCTTAATTCTTCTAGTTACCCTGCATACATTGATAATCTTGCAATAATTCTTCTATGTATCTTCAAATTCGTTGATATTCTTCTAGATCTCTTTCCAAAAGATTTGCACTATCAAAATACAGCTACAGACAATCTGCCAATCTTCCACCATCATTGTTGGCTAGGAAGAAAAGGATTTGCATGGAAAATCCCCTTAAACCAAAGTCCTCAATCTAATTCCAAGAGGAATTTGTAGCACCAAAATCAGGTACAAACCCATTTCTAGCATTTGAGTCACTCTTCTTCACCCTTGTCTTCTTCATTTGATATTTGATCTCTTCTAGTATCAATTTTCTTTTTCCTTTATCATTTTTTTGTACATTCTTTCTCTTATCTTTTAGAACCTTCCTATTCACATTCTTCCTCCTACAGAATCTTGCAATGTGACCAGATTTGTTCCAATTGTAGCGCACAACATTTCTCTGACTAGGCATGTTATTCCCTTGATTTTTTTTTATCTACACTAGTTAGCAATATGGAAAAATCTAACACATGCATAGCATCTAACGTTCCTTCTATTGAAAGAGTTATTTTCCACAATTCTACATTCAATTAATTTATGACCATACTTATTACAATTGAAATACTAACCAGAGAAGGATGGACCATTATAATTCATTTTATATCTGTATTGACTAGCCGTATGACCAAATTTAATACAAACAAAATAGTTACCATTGAACTTATGATCATTAGGTTACCTTACCAGAGGCCTTTTAGATTTGTTCTTCTAATGTTGAGACTTAGGATTGCCTTGACTAGATCCATAGCTTTCACCTTTCTCAAATCCAAGTCCTCGCTTGTCATCTTCACTCTTCTGACTTTGCAGCAGCTCATCAAACTTAGGTGAGCTAATCTTGAACTTCTCATTGTACTCATCTACAGTAGAAATTTCATCCCTAAGAGTGATAACCTGCCTTTCAAGGTCTTGTTCATTGTTCTTGGATTGCACCAATTCAAGCTTCAACTGATCATTCTTACAATTAAGTCTATAGCATTCATCAAATATATCTTTCAGGGATTTGTTAAGACTCTCTTCATTCTTCTTTCTTCCTTCAATCTCCTTTGTCAACCTCACCACTTTAGATTCCATCTCATTCTTCTAGACTGCATTATCCCTAGCAAGTTTCTCACATTCTTCTATCTTCTCTTTTAAGGCTTGGTCATCTATGCTTTGGCTTTCTTTCTCCTTTATCTTATCAACACATTCATTTCTCTTTTTCCTAGACTTTTTCAGTTAACATTTTAGTGACTAAATGAAACTCTCAATATCCTTAAGATTCACTTTCATTTGCCAGACCTCTTCTTGGGCTTGATCAAGATCCTCAAGTGCCACAATAAGTTGATGTTGAAGACTATCCCAATCCATTGAATCTCCTTCCTAGATCCTCCTCAAGCTATTAGACTTCTTTAGAGGGACTACGCTTTTATACCAATTATTTGAATCCAAGAACACTAAGAGAGGGGTGAATCAATGTTCAACAATTTTAAACCTTATTAAGATGATCCTTGAAGCACTTAATGCAAATTAACAAAAGAGAAGCACAAACACATAAAGTAAATATCCACAACACCATGACACTAAGATTTTTATAAAGAAACTTGGTTAAGGGGAAAACCATGGTGGGGATGAGACCCACAAGATGAGTATACTCAAATATATTTAAGTTTAACAATAGAATGCACATGAATTCAAGCACACTGCCTAGAGCTCACTACTAAAAAACAAAAAGGGCTACAACACCGGGAAGACTCGCTATCTTACAATATCTTTAATAAAATATAATTGGACTTTCTGAATTGAAAAACAACATCTACAAATTCCAGAATATAGTTTTGGTTAAGTACAAAACACTTGCTTTATTAGACTTCTTTGCAATATTTCAGAGCACAAATGCTTCACTCACACATGAAACTATGTACAATCATTTATAAACACTTTCCACATAACCACTGATATTATAGATGATCATATTCATTTGTCTTATATATCGGCAACATGAAATTTGGTCTTCTATATGTTGGCTTCAAGAACACTATAAAATGATGAAACATGTATACATAGTCAGCTCAATCCAAACTCCAATGCATATGTGAACCAAAAAAGAATTGTCCACACACCACCAAAATATCGGTTAAACATTCTTGATCACAAAAAAAATACCAAAATTATTCCTCCAATTTCGTACAAGGATCAACTATCCAACTCGGCCATACCACATTGTTCAACTCAAAAACCTATACACCGGATCTTCTAACTCACGTGTTGATCATAACCTAAGGCTAAGATTCTGGAATAAGGTACTCCATACATCTACCTAACTTCCTCTAGCTCTACAATACTAAATATTTAACAAAAATGAAATGGCAACCAAAATACTACACTCTGTCAAATACTCTGCACTAACTTACTGAACTTAACCAAATCTTCACTCTAACTTCTGGTAGAATTAGATCACACACTGCGGATGAGATAACTAACTTAGGCTGCTAGCAATAATAACACAAAATGTCTTGTACAATGTTACTTGCCAAAAAAAAGGCAATCCAACACCAAGTGGAATGGGACGTGTTGCTAGGGATGATAATATCAACGATTGCTAAAAAATCAATGGCCTTAGAGAAAACTACTAGTAAAAAGGTAGAATTTAGAGGAGCACTATGCGGAATATACATGGGGATGAATATTGCTACCTAGAGAACTCATCTAGAAGGTGACTCAATGCTAGTAATTAATGCTATTCAAAAGAATCAAACACCTAATTGGATGCTAGCGGGATGGTTATATTTGACCAAGGAATTTAGAGGTGAATTTAAAGAATTTAAAATTAGTCATATTTTTAGAGCGGAATGATTTGGTAGATAGGTGTAGCCAAGCGAGCAACTAAATTAGAAGGATAAAGTTAAAGGAAAATTTATAATCTTGGCCAAGGTAGTGGGATAAAGTAGACATATTTGGATGGTTGATAGGATTGGTTGTATTGGCATCAATCTAAGAAGGCAATGATGACAAGAATTTTCAATCACATTAATGATTCTGACAACAAGTGTCTCAATATATGAGATATGACATTTTAAGATCGATATCTTCATACTTACGTGTTATGACTTAATAGTGGAGGACGATTGAATATTTCAAAAACTAAGATCATTAATTGCTCATTGAGTCTGCTACATCCTTTGACAAAAGTGGTGGCAATAGATAATAATAATAAATAAATAAAATAAATGTGGGAAGGTGACAAATAGGCTAGCAAATAGAGATGGAAAAATAGTGGGTTAGGCATTATATATAGGTTGAGATTTTGGCTTAGGTGGTGCTCCCTAGACAACTCAACAAAGGGGCATACGTTTAAAATAATTATTTGTAAAAGTATGGATGAAACAGTATTGAGTTTGATTCTAGTAATTTTCTATGAGATATGATAGCAAGGATAGGACAATCATAAGATGGGTAATTAATTTTAGGTGATGTGAAAGGGTGGCCAAGGAGGAAATAATTCCTACATAAATTAAAATCAATTATTAAATATCAATCCCAATTCCTCAGGGGCAGTGTACTTCAAATAAATCAAATAGAATTAATGGACTTTAGAAAATATTAAAAATCTAAATTCTAATTTAGAAAAATCTCAAGATTTTTAGAAATAAGTTGAGTAAATTAGGAGGGCGAAGTATAGTTGTTGGGTCAACCATTGCAAATAAGAGAAATGGAGACCCCTATAAGACAAACTTCAACAAAAATAAAAATGGATTTTCTAGTCGAGATCAAGTAAAAATTGCTAAAAGTCCTTAGCCATCATGATCACCCATTAGTTCTTCATGCGGTGAGGGTCATTTTGGGTGATGAGTTTTTATAGTATATCATAAATATCGAGTCAAAACATATATATCTTCCATGTTTCTTGCAATTTCTATGGACCCGAGTGTTAGTAAAGAAAAGGAAAGACTATAATGTGAGAGGGTCTTTAAATGTTAGGTTCTAGAAGGTATTGAAGATGTATTGATGAATATATACACCCAAAAATGCATTCAAATGACAAAGACTTCTATGAAATGCATCTCAATTTCCCTAATTCCCCTTAGTCCTAATTTAATATGAGGAGACGTATCAAGATAATTGACATGTGACGAGAAAATAATTAGAGATTCTATTGAACTGGATGTAGGATAGAGACAGATGAAGATCCTAAGTGGATAAAATCATATGTCCGACTAGAGGGGCTTGAATGGGAAATGCAAGTAGATGATATTCTTTGTGGCAATGTGATTAATGTGACAAGTGGATGACTTCAAGGTTTTGTTAGAGGTCAGATAATATTTGTTATAGGCTGTTAGGTTTTTGTTTAAGATGTGATGGTTTCATATGTGAATATCTAGACAGAGTTAGGGTGATAATAGATCTAATTTTGTATTGTGGGAAACTCTTTTAGTTTTTTGAAGACTTATGTTATATGGACTTTTCTAACATTTTTGAATTACTATAATGGGAGCTAGCCCATCCAACAATTTATCTACCAAAAAAGTAATACATGCCCTTGAATTAGAATAATCATATCATGAATATTCTATAATGTTAGATACACTTTCTAGAAGTTTTTTTTATATTATATTAACCCTTTATAAAAAATTAATGGTTTTGTTGGAATATTACATTAAGGTTGCCTAATTTTTCCATTCTTTAAATGTCCTACACAACATTATACATTGTAATTTTTCTCTTGTATATATTGGACCTCATATAATATGATATTTATCACGAATTTACCCTAAGTTATAGAGAATTCCTTGTGTCTCATTTGGTATTAAAGTACCATAACAGTCTCTGTGTACATGATCTCTATAGTAGTTCATGGAGATTAATGTTGAATATTGTATGGATATCTGATAATGTACAAATGTGGCATTGAAGGATGATACCAACATTGCAGGAGGATTAAATTTTTTTTCCCTTATTTTTTTCTATTTTCTACTTCTTATCTCTTTTCAATTCATATAGTAAGAATTAATCTATAAGCCACCAAATTTTAAAAAAATAAAAAGATAGAATCATTGAAAATAAATGTCAAGAGAATGTGTTTCAAGAATTTGCATGTCACTTAAATGTTATAGGTTATCTTATCATATATTATTTAGTGCATTATAATTTTTTTACTAGAAAATAGAAGAAATTTTATATTTATAGAAGTGTAAAGGCTAGAATATAGTTTATAAATTTACATCATGAGAAAAATCATTCCTTGATTGTTGTTTGGTATTAAATATATCTAAAAAACAAATTGGCATGGGAAGAGTGAGTAAGGCTCACAAAACTTATGAAACAAGAAAGGGGGATTAAGAGATATAGCCCTATTCATCAATAATCTCCTCATGTTCCATTTTCCATGAGGATGAGGCACTAATCCTTATTACTCTTTCTTATCCATAATTCAATCTATTAGGACATTTCTTATTTCTCTTTTTCTAAATCTTGTTTTTCTACTATCATTACCTCCATAACTATTTCTTACATAAGATTTGTATTGACCATTAATAGGTCATCAATTTCACTCTCAAGGTATTTTTTCCATTCCCTATTTCTTTCACATCCTATGTAGTTGTGTCGGGCCTCTAACCTATTAACCTTGTCATTCAGGTCCTCGAATTATATGGCTAACGCATGCTAGTCTTTGAACTCTCTAGTAGAACACAAGAATTACACTCTTTTGTTTCATCACCCCCATAATTCTTAAATTTATTGATTCCTTAAAGTTCTTCATTAAATTTATTCCCTACCAAAGAGAAACAAGAGAAAAAAGCTTTAGGAACTAGGTTGATGATTTTATCTTTGGTTTCTTCACTATGCTCAACTTATTTGCATTTAACGTTGAATCTTTCGATAGATCTTCAGTTATACCTTTAATTGGGTCTTTACCTATAACCTCAAGAATATTAGTAATAGTGAAAATATTAGCCAAACTAGAAAACTTTTATTCTCTCAAGGAAGTGGTTGTTTACTCCTTGGCAAGCTTACTATAAAAAATATCAATAGTAGGGGAAAAAGAAACAATAGGGCTTCTTTCAAGAGACCTAATCAATCTTTTAAATTTACCCCACATAATCTTAGGGTCTGATCTATTGAGAGTAAAACTAGGTTTTTTTTCTCTCTCTAGGAGTCAATTTAGGACCAATCTCAAACGCAAGTAATCATGTGCCATAGCATAGGGTAAATTTTTAATTCTTAGGAGAACATATGATGAAAAATTTCATAGCAAAAAACCATGAGAGGAATATGGAGAAAGATATTTAAGGAAATTTTTCCTGTTTGATATGATAGGAGGAGGACTTTGGTCATGGTCCTTAAGAGAATTATGGGGTATAGTCGTATTGTGTTTGGGAGTATTATCTAGGCAATAATTATACATGGCACAAATCAATCCCGTAACAATGGGTAAACCCATCAAAATTAAATTTGTCAATGGATAGAAAAAATAAAAAAATAGATATTTAATAGGTTTATGATTCATTAAGTGATTAGGAAGGGGAAAATAGTACCAGTGGATAGTAGAAAATCAACTCTTCAACATGAAGTATTTTATCAGGTGATAGTTGATGGCTCACATGGTGGAAAAAATCTTCTCTACTAATTCTATTATAATATCATTTTGACCTCTCACCATCCCCTAGGAATGGTGTAATATTCTCCTCATAGGTCTTCTTTTGACTAATATGGGGAGACTTTTCACCATCCCACTTCAAACTAGTTACTTGTAAAACTAGCTCTTTTGAGATCTCTATTTTAACACGACCTTCTACCACTATCACATTATTCTATCTCCTCATAAACTAGGACAAGAGGTCTTCATCACTATCTATCATGATTCTAAAAGATGAGGTCATTCCTCCTTTATCAAATATGTCGCACACTTAGGTATTATTTTCTAGGGATACATATAATATGGGTTCAACACACATACATTGGCCCCCATGAATGAAATTTTCTCATAGCTAATACTGGACAACTCAAAGCTTCCATGACACAAATAGAAAAAATAGAAAATGACACAATTTATAAATCTTTCTGAAAAAAGATTAATATGCAATCTCATGGCCACCAAAAAAATTATTTTTCCTTTCTATATTAGATTTGTAAAGTGTAATTCATTTTCCTTTTTGGGTATGTGCGGGATCATGAGGGGCCAAAAAGTGACAATATTCTGACTAAAGTCCTAATTGATTGGATGATTGAAAAATATCTATAACTTTCAAATGATATCACATTTTTTGAATCTAAAATATGTGTCACATTTTGTGCTTCGTATACTATAGAATTAAAAAAAGAAAAATTGAATTTCATAAATTTTTTACCAAGTTATGATAGTCAGACATATGAGTTTTTATATTTTTAAAAAGGTAAAGTAAAAAATCATAATTAATTATTTATTTAAAAAAATACAGAAAAAAGTGTCACATCTATACACGAGTCTTCTACTTATATCTAAAATCTTATAAAAAAATATTAGGATTTGATTATGGTTAGGGTGGTCAGACAAACACCTGCTTCTTATCTTTTTCTTGAAATTTTAGTACTATTGCATTGAAATTTCAAGTTTTCATAAAATAGATTTTGTTTTTTCAAAAAACAATTAGTATCTTAGAAACTACTTTAAATTTTCTACAGATTCTATTCTTACAAATTTTTGAAATAATGTTTTTAAATTATTCAATTTTTTATGTCAAGTAGCCTAAGTCTATTTTTTTGATTTTCATTGCCACTTAAGGGCCTATTTGGCCCACTATGGTCCTACACATATCCTTTTTGATCTCTCACATTCTCATTCTTCCTTAAGTAGTAATAATTGTAGGAGGTCATTTTCAATGTTTTATCTCACTTATTCCCAATTTGGAGAGAAATAGTATGTATGAAGATCTCCTACAAATGAACTATAGTATCAATTCATTCATCAATATTCCACCCCTCTTTGTAATTTTTGTAACAAACATCAATTCACAAAGTCATTTTGTTCTTCATATTACACCTCTACTTCATAAATCTTATGATATTCGACACACACCACATGAATTATAATATCAAAATTTAAATTTCTCTGCATAGTTAATAAATCCATCTTGTCTATCATTGCAAAAACCATTTTTAATATGATATTGGATGTCTCCTTCATTAATCAATATTTCCAATATTTTAATTTTAATCTCTATTTTTCTAAAGCATACACAAATTTATCACCTTCCCTAAAGGAATGTATGACCTCTCAATTAGGTATTGAATTGAGGAGTTTTTTACTATTTTTAATATAGTTTTTAATCCACCAAGAAGTAGAAGTAGTTGACTTGATGAAGGGTGATCTCACGATACTAGGTTACATAGTTTGGCATTGATAAATACTAAGAGGAGGGGGTGAATTAGTATACCCAAAAACTTAACCAAACTCTTAAGCAGTTTAAGTGCAGTCCGGTATAGTAGACTAAATAATAAACCGGTTAAAACACAAACAAGCCAAATAAAAAATAAAGCATTCACCCACATAAGCACAATCACCATAACACAAGATGTTTTGACGTGGAAACCCAAATGGGAAAAAACACAGTGAATAAGACTCACAGGCCAAGTATCTGTAGAATAGTAACCAGACCAGTTAAGGTCAGACTGATTAAGGCCTTACATTGTTCTTCACCAGAATAGTTCTTGTTAGGAATCTAGATCTTTGTTAGGAGATAAGTCCTATTAAAGACTACCTTGTTAGAGGATTTTAGATCCACAACTATGAACCACCTTGTTAGAGGATTTACAATAGGCTTGGCTGGGCCTACCCAATTAAGGGTTTCAGACTTGTAGAAGATATCATTAATCAACAAGTGAATGATCTAGACAGTAGCACAAAATGCTTGATTAGATCCTTGGCAACTCCCTGTTAATGCATTCCAGTATTATTTCAGTCTTCTATATTTTCACACTCTCTATCTTTGTTATGTGAGACCTTTTCACTCACCGACCTTATCTTCGTTCGCACACTTCAACCCTTCTAAAACCCTAGACATGATGTCCTCATATAGGAACTTGATTTCATGTCGGTCCAATAAGATTAGACTACACTTTCCTAGGTACAGTGCATCTAGACATATTTGGTAACATGACACAGAAACATCGTCATAGTGATGGTGGATGATAACTCATCACACATTACAATTATACTGGTTAACAAAGTATACTGATTACTAGTTAACAAGTGAAGACTGGAAAATTGGAACATAGTGTTTTGATATCAAAAGATGTAACTATCGCTCAGGGTCTTCATTCCGCTTGAGATCTTCATACAACCTGGGGTCTTCAATCTTGCTTTGATCGGTAAGCATCTTCTGAAAAACACTAATAGTCTTCAATAAATAAAGACTACACATTTAATGATATACAATACCGGTTGGAACAACTATCGGTTGAGAATAACTCATACATCAAATAAGTGTGTGTCCATCAATGACAATCACAACTAAACATTATCAAAATACCAACAATCTCCCCTTTGGCATTGTTGGCAACACTTAGGAAAATTTTGACATCTGAGTGCTTACAAAACAAAAATAGATGCCATAATTAAAATTACTCCCCCTAAGGATATACACTACACCCTTTTGCAAAAATTACATGTGCATGAGAATTTCAATACTACATACTACTCCCAAAATTTTAATTGTACACTACTCCCCCTTTGCCAACAATGACAAAGTGATGCAAAATATACCCATTTTGCATAACATAAAAATAAAGGATATGTTTATGTTAATGAGTAAAACTTCTCAAAAAGAGATTTAAAGTTTTCCATAAAAGTCTTCATGTCTAAAGATCATGGCTCAAGAAGTGAGCCAACAATTTTACTCTCGGTCTTCATCTGGAAGGCTAATTCTTCCATTGCATCAATGGTGCTCATCTCCTGTGTTACAATAATAGCCTCCAAGTTCAAGAAAAACTTCTGAAGAACCTGTAATTTTGGCAATAGGAGCAACAAAAGTTCCTGCAGATCTTTAGTCTGATTGCAGACCTCAAAGTCAAGTTTTCCAATCTGATGTTGATAAGTATGAATAGTTTGTCCATAGGCTATGAACAGATCATAGGGCAGTTTGAAGTTGCTGATATACTTCTATAACTCCGATTGTAAGTGAGTGTAAAGAGGAAAATCGAACCCTAGGTGTTCCCCCGACTCCAAGGAGAGAGAAAGGAGGTCACTAGGATTGACGGTTTTCACTTAGGAGAGACTTTACATTCAAAAGAGGGGTTGAAACTCACAAGATCCAATCCCACACAATGCAAGATTGAATTCTAAATGAGTTTCAAGGGTTGAGACAGCAAGGATACCCTCTTTTGTAAAGAATGTAGATAGAAGGATTGAACTAGGAGTATATGTAAAGTAAGAAATATTAGCTTGTAGACGAAGATAGGGACACGGGATGAAGCTACAGACCTAAAGTTAGTAGTAAAATGTCGAGACGATGTTGTCCTGCAAGTTTGAGCGAAAGTTGACGGGATGATGGCACCCAGAGTGCACACGGTCCTCCGAAAAATCTGCGAAATGAAGGGGGATCTGTTCATCTTTGCACAAGGATTCCAGATCTTCAATTACAGCCACGTACCTGCAACCTACACACAGAAAAGAGAGGATGATTGGGGGGTTAGGGATTAGGGGTTTTCCTTCAGGTCAAACCCCGGTTTTGGAATTAACCAAGAAATGAGAATGTTGTAAATGTAAATGTTTGTAATGTAATCAAGTACTGATACCTTGTTGTAAGAATGTTTGTATTCTTACATGCAAAGGTGTAATGAATGTTGTATGTTGTAGGTGATCTCCTCTTCAATGGTTGAATCCTTGTCATGAATGAAACAACTAGCCTTGAATGGAGACCTAGAATGCTCAATTGCTTGAAGGAATGCTTGAATGCTTGAATGCTTGAATGTTTGAATGTTTTCCTATCGCTTCCGCCTCTTGCACATATATGTTTTTCCTTCTTTTTTTTTTTTTACTACCCTTTTCCGGGAGGAGAAATGTAGTTTATATACTTGTCAAGTAGGGTTAGGAGACTGATTTTTCCGACCTTAGGCTGACCTAGGAACATTATTTTCCAAATTGCAAACTTGAAGACCCGATGCCCAACAAGAGACCGGGCCCAAAATAGGGCCAGGGACCAGGGTGCTAGGTGCCATGTTCCTGAGGGACCAGGGCACTAGGGGCCATGGTCCTGAAGGACCAGGGTGTTGGGCACCATGGTCCCACCTCCCGGGACAGTAGGGTGCAAGGAGGATCAGGCCAAGGTGCATAAAGATGCAAGTTTTTGATGTCGTAAATAGGTTTCGGGGTCTCCATTCAGGTTCAACATTGTGCCGCCATCGTGAAGACCCAAATGCAGTCAAAATTGCAAGTGTCGCAATTTTACGACGCTACAGTGAGTCTTATGTTTCAAAGCATCTTCACAAAATAGGTGAGGTTGGCAGATTTTACTCAAGAGTAGGTTACCTTCACCCATAGCTGAACTTATATCACCTTTTTTCTTAAGTAGTTTTTCCCGGTCTTCATCCATTTGCTTTACTAAGGCAACTGTGAGTTCCTTTTCATGATTTTTCTTTGCAGTGGCCTAGGCAACATCTTCCAAACATTGTACCTCGTCATCCACTATTGTGCAAAGAAGTTTGAGCTTGGCTAGTGAGGAATCGGTACTGGGAAGGTTAGTATCGGGGATTAGATTGGAAAGAGTGTCAACAACAAACTAAATGACATCCTGCTCTTTCTTTTTCCTTAGTTCTTCCAATCTCTCCTATGCTAGTTGAATGCTTCGCAGTAGCTCAGTCCGATCAACCGATTGAGTCAGACAAGCAAGAGTCAAATCAGTGTGACTGGTGGAATCAATTTGCTTGGCTAGATCTCCAATTACCTTCGGAGTCTGTCCTCCTTCCTTTGCCTTGATCTCCACTTGTCTTTTCTTCTCCTCCTCTTCTTCTTGGGCTACCTTGGTAGCCTTCACCTTCTCCTCTTCCACTCTCCTCTTCTCCTCTTCTTTCTTCCGCTCTTCTTCTTTCTTTTTCTCCTCTTCCTTTTCCTTCTCTGCTTCTTTCTTCTTATCTTATTCCTTCTTCTTCTTCTCTTCTTTCTTATTCTTCTTCTCTTCCTCTTGTCTCGCTATCTCCGCTTGCTCTTTCTCTTATTTTTCTTTCTTAGTGTTCCCATTCGTTTCTTTATCCATTCTCTTCATTTCAGCTTTTTCCTTATCTGGAGTGATATCCTCTAATGCATCAACATCAATGGGTTCATTTTGTTCTGCCATGCTTTCACCTAGATTGTCAAAAAATTCATCCAGTTTGGTGGTGGATAGGTCAAGCTCTTGTTCAGCCAGTCGATTAGCTTTAGATACTTTTTGCATTTTGATAGCTATCTTAACCTATACATGGGTGTCTTTTTCCACTTCAGATGTTTTTCCTCTGAATAATTGAAGTCTTCTTCTTCTCATGAAGAATATGCCTTTGTACTTATCAATAATCTCAAACAATTCTAACTTAGAGGCATCTGGAAAATATTGAGCAAAGACTTTCTCCCTGATGTCTTGCTCTTTTTCAATGGCAATGCGCCATTTATTGTCCAAAGAATCATACAAAGATTTAGAAGTAACTGATTTAATTTCAGAAGGTGATCGATCATTAGTACATAAATATTTAATAAGTTCTTGTTCAACATCCTCCTTTTCACTATCATTGAAATCATCAAAATATTCTTTTAAATCATCAAGAACTTTTCTTCTAATATTATTTATGGTCCTTTGGCAATGTGTCATAGGTTTGTAAGAGGAAATATCTAAAATTATCGATGCAGAGGTTGCTAGTACATTACCGGTTGACGTCATCTTCTTGCTTGCTTGATTGCCTTGTCTTTTTCATTTCTACCTCTAGTTCAATGTCTTTTGAATCTAGTGAGTTATTCCTAGTTTTCCTTTTCCTTTCAAATACCTTTGGCAGAATAGCCTCCAGTATCTTTTTGGCTGGTGACCTCTTTTTCACTTTAGGATTGGCAGCAGATGTAATCGGTGCTGATACCGATGGCACTGCTTTACCCTTTTTCTGCTTTGGTACCTCAATAGGTTTGATCCTTTCTAAGTAAATACTAGTCATCTTCATCTTGGGATCCAATGGTGAAGCAAGTAGGGTCGAGGCATACCCTATCAGTGTATCATTTACCACTTTATAGCCCATAGGCTCAACTACATATTCTTTGTGTTTGACAACTTCCATTATGTAGTGATCTATTTTGATTATGAAACAGGTGTCATCTTCATATTTCTTAACTAGATCACCAGATATTCTCATTCTCTAGTTCATCTTTAGTCTTAACTCATCAAAATCTATGTTCACAGTCTCTAGATATGTAGTTCCCACTACTTGCAAACTTTCCTTTATTTGTCTGGAAACCGGTAGGTCACTTGACCATTGAACATCACCGATTCCAGGAAAATATCCTTGAAATTAGAAAAATAGACTGACAAATAGTTGACCAAACTTAAACCTCAGATTTTTGTCCAATTTGATAACCTTCATGTTATCTATGAGTTGTTTCTGCAAATAGGTACATAGGTCACAGTCTGCATTATCCTTGATCATTCTGTAAGCGGCATGTACCGGAGCTATAGGAATAGAATTCATTCTACTAGCATATAATATTCTATACCCAATTACCATACATGCATATTTCACCAAATCATCTTTAATGGTGTTGACAGTCATTGCCCATTGGTTGCTCATTGAACTGGTGAGGTCTGTCACTTTGGTTTTGGTGATCTTTCGAAGAACAGGGATTTCCCCAACATTATAGAATCCAGTCACGATATGAATTGCCTTGAGTGTAATATCATGGGTTCGCTCAAGGTACATCTTATCACCATGAACCCTACTAAGGATAATCCTGATGTGTTCTTTTGTAAATTTTTTGAGAAAATATACTGCATTATGGAATTTCTTTTTCTCTATTATGCTATATTCAGGTTTAATCTTCTTATCATCTCCACAAAATAGACTTAGCTAGGAGTGAATTACTAGGGACCCTAGGTCTTCTAGTTTGGAATCAATATATCCTGAAACATCACCTTCGGCAATTACTCCGATGAGAATTTGAGATAGGGTGTTATATTTCATCTTCTTTCTAAGAAACTCAGGTGCATCCTCAGGTTCAATAGAACTAGATGGGATTTTATATGTAGAAACCATATCTAGAAGATTCCAAATGATAAGAATGTTTCAACAAAAAATACCTTCACACTCTAAACTAGGGTTTGCCATTGGCGAGCACAACACACCTCTTCAAAAGTTTGTTTACCACTTTGACTTCCACACTGATAGCTTGAAGTGGATGCAAAATCTTGTGTAAGATTCCTTTCTAGATTCTTTCGAATGCAAGATGAATCGCTTTGGTTGCGTTGTTCAGACTAGAAAAATTCTTCTCTGAAAATAGGTAAGTAAAAATGATGACAAAAGTCACTTTTAAACATGCTCCCACCTACCATAATAAATGCATCACCATTAGGGCTCAAACAATAATTTTACCTTTTACTACTTCATTTCTTCTGTCGGTTGACAAGTAACAAATACCGATAAAGGTGCTTTACTGATATACTCTGGGGGTTCGAAACATTTTACCAATATGTTCCCCCTAATCTTTTCAAAGCTTAGTTTGTCTGTTTAAGGGCCTCCACACTGGGTATGGAAACTAGTGCATCTTGTGGCTTCTCTTCAAATTTCTTTTTCCAAGTTTTATCCATATCCACTTGAATAGTTTCAACATCAATATTCCCTTCTGGGTTGATCCATATGTCTTTCGATGGTCGATGTATTCTTTCTTAGTCTGCATGTTCTGGCAGTGTGTCCCTGTTTATTGTAATGATAACATACCATTCTAGGTGTTCTCCATGGTCTGATGTTCACATTTCCATTCTTCCTTTTGCATGTTGCATCAGTGTGACCGCTACCACGATAGATAAAACAGGTCGCTCTCCAACTAGTTTTCGCTTCATAACCATTTGACTGGTGGTCATAGGTTTTGTACCGGTTTGGGTTCTGGTTTTTAGGAAGTTCTGGGACAACTCCTTTACCTCTTGGTGGATAACTTCCAGAGTTGTTCATAACTGACTTGCACTCAAAAGCTCTATGCCCAAACTTGTTGCATGCATAACAGTGACCATTAAACGTACTAGATCTAGCCACAATGTTTTGAAAGTAAGGAAAGTTATTTATAAGCCTTTCTCCTACATACATTGGCAGAATGTCCTTCCTTAAGACAGTTAAAGAAAATAGGTCTAAAAAATTTCTTACCTTTACTCTCATTGTTGGTCTTAGGTGTCGATTACTTTATCAATGCATCACTCTTGGTTCTAGAGGTCTCACCTTCCTTGTATCCAGAGAAAACAAGTCCAGTGGTATCCTTTGATGGCTTTACCGATTCCAACTTTTGTTCTAACTTAGCAGAACTCTGGTTGAACTTAGCAAGTATCTCCTTTGTCTCAGCAAGTTTGTTGGAAAGAGCATCATTGGTCTTCATCAAGGTTTCATTCTAAGAAATCGCTGCATTAAGTTCAACTTGTATTTATTCTTTCTCTTCTTTATCCTCCTGCAAATAGGCGGTTATGGTACCAATTTCTTGTTTCAATTTAAAGATCTCATGCTCCTCGTCATTTACCAAATCTTCAACTTTTCTTCTATTTTCTAGCTCTTGACTCATCTTGATAGTCAGTCCTTCCAACTCCCTCCTTAGGTTACTTTTGGATTCATTTAGTTTCTCTACTTCTCCAACTAGGGCATCCATGTCTGCTTCATCAGAAGAGCTATTTTCAATAAATTCCATCAACTGCTCAACAAATTCTCTTCTCTTGGCTAAAGAGGCTTTAAACTTGATCTTGTGTTCACCATAGGCTCTCTCAGATTCAGCCAAATGGTGAGTGAGTTCCCTCATGTTGTATTCCCCCATATCTCCTTCCAAGTGGTTAGACTTATAGAATGGTTGGCTCTGATACCAATTGATGAATACTAAGAGGGGGGGTGAATTAGTATACCCCAAAACTTAACCAAACTCTTAAGCAGTTTAACTGCAGTCCAGTATAGCAAATTAAAAAATAAGCTAGTTAAAACACAAACAAGCCAAATAGCAAATAAAGCATTCACCCATTGAAGCACAATCACCATAACACAAGATGTTTTGATGTGGAAAACCAAATGGGAAAAACCATGGTGAGTAAGTCTCACAAGTCACTTATCTGCAGAATAGTAACCAGACTGGTTAAGGTCAGACAGATTAAGGCCTTACAATATTCTTCACCAAAACAGATCCTGTTAGGAATCTAGATCTCTGTTAGGAGATAAGTCCTGTTAAAGACTACCCAGTTAGAGGATTTCAGATCCACAATTGTGAACAACCTTGTTAGAGGATTTACAATAGGCTTGGCTGGGCCTACCCAGTTATGGGTTTCAGACTTGTCGAAGATATCAGTAATCAACAAGTCAATGATCTAGACAGTAGCACAAAATTCTTGATTAGATCCTTGGCAGCTCCCTATTAATGCATTCCAGCATTACTTTAGTCTTCTATAATTTCACAATCTCTATCTATGTTATGTGAGACCTTTTCACTCACAGACCTTATCTTCATTCACACACTTCAACTCTCCTAAAACCCTAGATATGATGTCCTCATATAGGAACCTGATTTCATGTCGGTCCAATCAGATTAGACTACACTTTCCTAGGTACAGTGCATCTAGACACATTTGGTAACACAACACAGAAACACCTTCATAGTGTTGGTGGATGATAACTCATCACACATTACAATTATACCGGTTAACAAGTGAAGACTAGAAAACTGGAACATAGTGTTTCAATATCAAAAGATGTAATTGTCGCTTGGGGTCTTTGTTTTGCTTGAGATCTTCATACCGCTTGGGGTCTTCAGTCATGGTTTGACCGATAAGCATCTTCTTAAAAACACCGATAGTCTTTAATAAATAAAGATTATACATTTAATGACATACAATACCGGTTGGAACAACCACCAGTTGAGAATAACTCATAAATCAAATAAGTGTGTGTCCATCAATGACAACCAATACTAAACATCATCAAAATAACAACAGGCATAACTTGACATTAAAATTAGTATTGTGCACAAGATATTCAATTTCTAACACTTATAGGAACCAAACCATTACTGGTTTAAAGATGAAGAAAACTATTAATTTATGAGGTTGTTCACATGGTTTCTAAATATATATTATTTTATAAATAATTATAAATAATTGTGCATATTTTTACATCTTATAATAATTTATTTTTTATAGTAATCAACTTTTTTTAGAAGTGATGTGTATAATGTCATGCATAGTATTTTTTATAGAAAGAATGAAATTTCAATTTTTAAAATATAGATTTATTACACCAATATATAGTGCATAGATACCTTTTCATAATTTTTTGTTTCATATATATTTTTTGGTTAATTTTTGAAGTCAAAGTAATTGTAATTTGGACAGAGGAATATAATGTCAAGCATTACTTTTTCATATGCATTTGAATTAACTTCTTTTTGTGCTAGAATGATGATATCAATACCTATGGAAAAGATATTTTTTACAAGTTCAAGAAAGAATGTCATGCCCAAAATTTAGGGCAAAAACGGAACAATTTTTTTTTTTAAATATACTAATTAACTAACAAGTTCACTCACACGACAAGCGTTAAAGAAATTTTCCATAATTATGTTCGAGCTAATTCTGAAACGAATCAAGCATCGATAATTTGTTTAATTCTACTTGCGGAAAACAAACTGGTTTAAATCTTATCTTCATGAGATACCTGGTCATTAAGTTTATTAAATCCATCATGCTAAAAGAATAGGAGAGGAAAAATTAATTCAATCTCCAATATGATTATAAAGTCAAAACAACCATTTTTAAATTTCTATTAATTACTTACTCCAAATTATAACCAGAATTATATATAAATATATATATATATATATATATAGATACATATATATTTACATATATTTTATATATTTTAATTCTTTTTCAAAAGCACAATAACTTTCTAAAATAATAATCAATATTTCTCCAACCCTATTTAGGGTTCTATTTTTTTTTTTATATATCTATTAACAATTCTAAATTATCATAATATTATTAAATTCATTTGCCCTAGCCCTACCCGGGCTAGGGTTTAATCCATTTTTTATTTTCGCTAAATTTTTCCACTGGGCCGAACAACGGCGGCGGCCATATTTTCATGCAGGTTACGAAGACGGTGTAGGGGAAGGGCCGCGGGCGCCACTGTGTGGGTGCCCAGTGGGCGCCGCGGCACCACTATGTGTCCACACAGTGGGCGCCGCTAGCGGCTCACACCACTGTGTGGGCACACAGTGGCGGCCGCGGCCGACCACTGTGTGTCCACACAGTGGGGAGCCAAGCGGCTCTCACTATGTGTTCACATTGTGGGCGCTGCGCGGCCCACACTGTGTGTACTCACAGTGGGGTCCGCGTGGAACCCAAAAAAAATTCTTTTTTTTTTAATTTTATTTTTTATTTTTTTTAAAATATATTATATATAAATATATATATTTATATTTATATAAATTTATATATATAAAAGTTTTATGGGTGAATATATATAAAAATATATATTTTTTTTAATAAGATTTACATACAAAATTTTAAACAAAATAACAAAGGGAAATCATAATGTAAATCAAAATTTCATGTGGACAAATAAATGAATATGTATTTTTATACATATATATATATATATATATATATATATTTATATATATATATATATATATATATATATATATATATTTATATATATATATATATATATATATTTATATATATATATATATATAAAACTGGCATATAAACTTAAACTCTTTTATTTATTTATTTTAATTGCTGATAAAAGAAATCGATGTAGATCTTTTGCGAAACTTTTATTCTAACACATTTTTTTTTAAAATACATCATATGATTCTGAATAAAACACGTTCATTGATTTTTCCACTAATAAAACAATTACTTAAAGCACCCTTATCCTTTTTAAATACTTAGGATCTTTCAGCAAAATAACTCACACTTTTCAACAAGTAGAATATAGATAAAATTTATTTGCAAACTAATTTTTTTTCCATAATACAAAAGAAGCTTTTACATGCAACTTAAGGAGGCTTTTCTTTTTACTGAAACAAAAACAGAAGTAGAAATAAAACAAGCTTTTACAACTCTAAGATATTCTGCATATTTACAGGATATTTCTTTGTTTAGCTATACAATAAATCTCAAGTCTAATTTCAAGAATTACAACTTGCTTCTCTTTCTAAGAATGAGGCATACTTCTATGACATATTTAAACAAATATTTGCAACTAGATTTAAGTATCTTCAACAATAATCTTCTGTGTCTTTTCATGGTTCCTATTCTCTTCTCCTGACTTTCCTGCATAATAGAAAACACAAATATGACCACGGAGTGCTCACCTCCTAGCCTAGGTTAACTGGTAGCCACCCCCGAGCTCGGAGAACCAATTCCTAGATGGGTAACAAACAGGCAAACACATAAAGGCAATACATACAGATTTTTCAGACACATTCCCAACTTGGCTTCACAGCACCACACTTTGGTGGTGAACTTTTTCAAAGGGTGGTAGTGGACCAATACCCTGAGGAGAACTGCAAGTATGAAATAAACAAGAAGCCACCTCATGGCACAATAATTATATCAAGAATCTCAACCCCTTATTCCTTATGCCCCCCAAAGGCATTCTAGCCTTATATCCCTCCTTATGACCCCCATTGCACAAACAGGCCATGTAGCAAGGGTCACCCAAAGATCCCTTGTGATTGCTCTCAAAAGAGAGTCTCTCGCTCGAGGGTTGTCACTGCTACCACCCACAAGATCCTCTTCTCTCCCAAGAGTAAGAGGTCTTGAGAAATCTCCCAAAACACAAACAAATCATAATGCAAAAATACCAAAAGATTTTCTAACAAAAACATTCAAGAACACAGATTTCTTACACCAACAAACTTCCAGACATAAGCAAGAAGAAGACATTATAATGAATAACAGAAACCAACCTTAATCTACCCAAAGGTATTATGATATTTGATGAAGAGCTGCCCAATCCACGAATCTTTTCCTTCTACCCTTAATCAATTTTTCTTTTCCATAACATTATTTTCTTTTCAAAATTTCTCCTGTCTCCAAAAATGGAGAGTGGGTGATTACCCTCCAATTCTCAAAAATATTCCTTAAGAAGCTCACTCTCTGAGTTCTCACAAGTTTCTAAAAACCAAAAAGGAAAGAAAGCAAAAATGCAAAAAGACTCTCATTCCAAAAGGAAAAATCTTGATTAGATTTAACTTCTAATTTTCAATTTTCGCACAACTCAAAAAAGCCAATTTTTAAAGCGTTAAAAAGATCATTATAAAGTAGAAACTTGCCTAAAATTACCCCTAACCCCTAGGTATACCTTATGGGCTTTAGGAAACCCTATTAAACTACCCCTAGGTGTTCATTTAACCCATTTTGAACCCCTCTGAAGTTTATTTTCGGGTCAAACATAAGTTGACCATCCCAAATATTATATTCCCAAAGTATTTATGACAACACATTATTTTATTTAAGAAGAACTATAATTAAACACTTTCCCACCAAGAGACAAAATAAAACATTTAAATTTAAATCCACACATGTGTCAAGTGACACAAATAAAACACTTTTACAAAAATAAAACATGAAATTGCCTCTTGTGGTTTTTACACAATAAATTTAAATAACACTTAACACTCATGCAGCATATACTATTACGAATAAAATACAACACAAACGGGGTGTTGTCTCTCCAAATAGACAACCCCTGGCTTACGAACATACATAAGTCTAGGTTTGGTTCTCCGTAATTTTCCATGGTCAAATGGTAAATTTCCTGCGCATCTCAATTTACACATTAGTACTTCCAAATATCCATATATAATATAATTCAATAATATAACAATACACATCATTACTTGCATACAATTTTCATCTGCACAGATTGAATACATCTTTTATCAAGCAAATTCACATAAGCAATTTCATCCCAATTCACATAAACTAAACATACATCATAGTTCTATATTCAGAGTAAAGTCCTGCAAATTCAATAACGACATCTATCATTGCAATATCACCCTATCTAACAATCATGTAGTGTTCTATCTCATAAAGCATGTAAGTAAATCATCAAATCATAACAATGTTATCCAAATCCTGAAATCATATAAGTTCTAAGTCTCAAAATGCATCAAAATAAAGTATCCATAATAGTCTAAAAATAAAATCCACTGAATGTCAGACTGAGTCAAGGTGAGGCCTCACATCCTCCCCCTCTAGGCATGAACTTCCTCCTGGAGTTCATCAAAGAGGTGGGGGTACTCTGATCTCATACGTGCTGCGTCCTCCCATGAAGCTGTAACCTCATCATAACAATCCCACTGGACCCTAACCTGGTCCAGCTCTCGACCTCGAAGGGACAATGTCCGGCGTGCCAAAATGCAAATGGGCTCCAAAGCTAGCTGCCCGTCTGACTCCACCTGCAAGGCATCCCAATCTAAAATGTGAGACTCATCATAGATATACTTTCTCAAAACTGAAACATGAAACAGATCGTGGATGCGTGATAGGCTAGGTGGCAAAGCTAAACGGTAGGCAACTGGGCCTATCCTCTCTAGAATCTCAAAAGGTCCTACAAAGCAAGGTGTGAGCTTAGAACCCTTTCCGTAACGGATTGGACTCTTATGCGGTCGCACTCTCAAGAAAACTCTGTCTCCAACCAAGTAACTACGATCTATTCTCTTTGCATCGGCATATTTCTTCTGTCTATCCTGAGCCTCTCTAAGGCGCTGCCTAATCAAGTCCACCTGCTGTTCCATATCCCGAACTATCTCAGGACAATTAGCAACTCTATCCTCTATGCGATCCCAACTCAAGGGCGTCCTGCAAGGCCTGCCGTATAGTGCCTGATAGGGTGGCATCCCCAAAGAAGTGTGATGCCCATTGTTATAGGCAAACTCCACTAAGGGAAGATACTCCTCCCACTGGGTCTGATGATCCATGATGTACATACGAAGCATATCCTCTAGCACCTGATTGACCCTCTCTGTCTGACCATCTGTCTCTGGGTGATAGGCTGTACTGAAATTGAGCTTAGTGCCCATAGCTACCTGTAATGACTTCCAAAAGGAAGAAGTGAAAAGAGAATCCCTGTCAGAAATAATCTTGCGGGGTACGCCATGAAGCCTAACAATGTCTTGAAAGAACACCTATGCTACTGCTGGAGCTGTGAATGTGGTACGAACTGGTGAAAAGTGAGCTACTTTGGTCAACTTGTCAACTGTCACCAAGATAGCATCATGGCGACGAGAAGACATAGGGAGACCAATGATGAAATCCATGGATATAGTATCCCACTTCCACTCTGGTATAGCATGAGACTGAAGCAACCCTCCTGGATGGCGGTGCTCCACCTTTACCCTCTGACACTTGAGGCATCGAGCTACTATCTCAGCAATGAGCTGCCGCATTCCCAGCCAATGATACAACTGCCTCAAGTCAGCATGCAACTTCTTAACCCTGAGATGCGCTGCATAAGGAGCTCTATGAGCTTCCGTGATAATGAACTCTCGCAACCCTCTGGAGGAAGGTACATAAATGTGCCCTCTGTGGCGTAACAGTCCATCGGACTCCAAAGAATAATCCACATATTTCCCTTCTAGAGTAACCTGAGAACGTAATACCTGACAAACCTCTGCATACCATCCATCCTTTGACAAGTGCCGAAGTATACGGTCTCTCAAGTCTGTGCCCATGGATATGGTGTAAACCTCGTGATGTCTCCTACTCAAGGCATCTGCAACTACATTTTCCTTTCCTTTGATGTAGTGAACGTCAAAATCATATTCGCACAAGAACTCCATCCATCTCCTCTGACGTGCATTAAGGTTCAGCTAAGAAAAGATGTACTGAAGACTCTGATGATTTGAATGCAACTCGAAGTGATGTCCTAAAAGGAAGTGTCTCCACCTCACAAATGCATGCACTACTGCTGCGAGCTCAAGGTCGTGAGTGGGATAATTAAGTTCATGACTCTTAAGTTTCCTAGACTCGAAAGCTATGGCTCTACCATCCTGCATAAGAACTGCCCCTAAACCTTCTAGGGAAGCATCTGTACAAACCATGAAGTCAGCTGAAGGATCTGGTACAACAAGGATAGGAGCGCTAGTAAGTGCCTTCTTGAGTTCCTGAAAGGCTTTCTCGCACTGCTCTGTCCACTCAAATTTCTTCCCTTTACGCTGAAGAGAAGTAATAGGGTGTGCGACTCTGGAGAAACCCTCGACAAAACGTCGGTAATACCCTGCTAAACCCATGAAACTCCTAACCTCTGTCACACTGGTAGGCACTGGCCAATCCATAATAGCCCTAATCTTTGATGGGTCGACTGAGATCCCATCACCGGAAATAACGTGCCCAAGGTACTTGACCTCAGATCGAAAGAAAGCACACTTCGATAGGCTGCCAAACAACTGGTTATCCCGCAAACACTGCAATACCTGTTTCAGGTGTTCCTCATGCTCCTTCTCATTCCGAGAATATATCAGTATATCATCGAGGAACACAATAACAAAATGGTCCAGAAAGGTATGGAACACCCCATTCATGAGGCTCATAAAAACTGCTGGGGCATTCGTAAGTCCGAAGGGGACTACGGTAAACTCATAGTGACCATATCTAGTGCGAAATGCAGTCTTGTGGATATCACTTTCCACTATTCTCAACTAATGGTATCCTGACTTCAGGTCTATTTTGGAAAAGACCTTAGCACCCTGAAGCTGGTCGAATAAATCATCAATTCTAGGCAATGGATATCGGTTCTTGATGGTTACTTTATTTAGCTGACGATAATCCACACACAATCGGAGAGATCCATTCTTCTTCTTAACGAAGATGACTGGTGCACCCCAAGGGGATACGCTAGGACGGATATGACCCTTCTCAAGAAGTTCCTCGAGCTGAATTTTAAGTTCATTAAGCTCATTTGTGGTCATTCTATAAGGTGCTCTGGAAACTAGCTCGGCTCCTGGTACTAGGTCTATATGAAAATCAATCTCTCTACGGGGAGGCATTCCTGGTAACTCTGAAGGAAATACATCTGAATATCCCTTAATGATAGGATGGTCATCGAGTGATGTTTCTTTTTCCTCCTCTTCCCCTCTGTCACTGATAGTGATAGCAAAAAGCTGACATCCCTTCCGCATGCTCCGCTTAAGCTGCATTGTGGATATCATACGAAGAGACACGGGCCTCTGAATCCCAATGATAACTATGGGCGAACCATGATCATCCTCACACTCGATCCTTTTCAGGCGGCAATCCATCTTGGCTCTGTGGGCATAAAGCCAATCTATGCCAAGTACGATTTCGTAAGATCCAAGTGGAGTCACTCTAAGGTCTACTAAAGTGGTGGTCTTGCCAATCTGCAGTTGACATGCCCTAACCTCTAATTCCACTGACACTCTAGCCCCTGAAGCTAATTCCACTTCCCAACTGACACCCTATCTAGTTGCCACTAGCCCGCAACGCTCCACAACCGATGGAGATATAAAGGAGTCAGTAGCTCCTGAATCAAACAAAATAGATACATTGTTACCTTTGATTATACCTGTAGATTTGATAACCGTGGCCTGATGCTCATCCTGGCGGTTGTCAACCGCTGCGAATACTCTATGGGACCTTCCCATATCACCAACTGTCAGCTCTGAAGCGGCCATCCGCTGACTCCCTGCTACCTGTCCCTGAGGGCAATCCCTCGCCATATGCCCCATGGCTCCACACGTAAAGCAAGCACCTTGTGCTTGGAACTGGGCACCCTGAGGCCTAGAGAATGCCTGACCTCCTGTCCTACTGGATCCACTATACCCACCCCTGGAGGATTGCTGAGTCCCCGCCAGCTGTGTGTACTGCCCCTGTGCTCTCTGATCACGTTTTTGTCCCTGAGCCTGCCACTGCTTGGGCTTGGAGCCCTGCTGATACTGTGGAGGCTTCTGCCTCTGGTTCTATGGTGTCTGTTGTGGAGGAGGGGGTTTGGAGAACCCCTAAGAATTTTGGTTGTTCCCTTTCCAATGTGGTTTCTGGAATCCATAAGTCTGAGGTGCGGGATTTCGGTTCTGAAACCGATCCCTATTGTCCTGTGGTCTAACCTAAATTTCCTCGGCAATCAGTGCCTTCTCTACAGCAACCCGAAGGTTCTCTAGGGTGGACATCCTAACAGGCCCGGCTATACCGGCATTTAATCCCCTGATGAAGCAGTTTACAAGAAGTTTCTCATCCTTTAGATAATCTACATATGGCAACAACTCAAAGAATTTACTCTCATACTGGGTTACTGACAAGCCTTTTTGTTGGAGATTGTGAAATTCGTCTATACGACGCTGCCTGAAGTGTTCTGATAGGTACCTCTCACAGAACCTTTCTGTGAATATCTCCCAAGTGAGTGTATCAGGAACTAATCCGCAATTGTAATCTTCCTGTCTCCACCAGGTGGAGGTTGTCCCTCTCAGAAGATGAACTGCAACATGTGCTTTCAAGTTGCTCTCATAAGAATGCAACGCAAAGCACCTCTCAAGACTCAAAATCCATGCCTCGGCCTCTACTCCATCTGTGGAACCTCCGAAGGATGGTGGTTGGAGGCGCATGACCTCCCTGATGAGATCCCCTGGATCTCGACGACCTCTCTCAAAATAAACTGGTTCCACCGCTGGAGGTGGTCCTGGCATATGCACTGACTCTGGCTCATTACCTCCCTAACTCTCTACAGGAATCGGAGCTGGGCTCCTACTTCATTCTCTATCAATAGATCTATGACTCCCAGAGTCATGACTCCTAACCTGAGGGTTCTCTGCTGGGATCCTTTCCTGAACAATGCCAATAAGATTTTGAATGGCTGCTAAGAGGTCTCGATTAGGTTCATTTGGCTGTTCGGGAGGTGCTTCTGGGTTCTCCTCTAGAACCGATGCCTCCCTCTCTACCTCATCACGTGCTATGAGCACACGTCTAGGACCCTGTCTGCGCTTGCGAGCTTGTCGCGTCGTCGGAGGCATCCTAAGAGGAAAACAAGGCAAAACGATTAATTTATTTCTTTTAGAATAAATTCAATTAAATTCAAAAATCAATTTAACCAAATAATTTTAAATATTCTAAGGCGAAACGTAATTGAGTAAGTTTCCTAGTGTGGAAACCTTGCTCACTTATGTTTCGCCTTAGAAATATATTGTCAATCTAAAAAGACAAATTGATGAAGGGAGTAAGACCATTTATGATCTTTAAACAAAGCTACATAGAAAATTTAGAGAGTGTACTAACTCCTAAGTCTGGACAAGAAGCGGTTATATTGAGGAAAGAATTGAAAGATGCAAAAGAATAAAGTGATAATACCTTGAAGCTCAAAGGTGGTAGTGATATGCTTAGTGAGATGTTAAGTGCTCAAAAATAATCTAAGGACAAATGAAGTATTGATTTCTGAGAAAGGAGAATGTTCTAAAACACCTTGCAAATATGACATAGGAATAGAAAAGGTGAAGGATCAATCTAAGAAGAAAAATGAAGTTCAAAATTGTTTCACTCAAGTTTCAAACAAGAAAAATTCAAAAGGCCTCCTCCTATTCAAACTAGCTATTATCCATCTTTCAATAGTAAATATTTTACATGAAACAAGTTTGGACATATAGCTAGTGGGTGTTCAAGTCATATTGGATCTCAATGTTCTAATGGACAATTCTATGTTTTTAATAAGTATGGACATAAGGAAAATGACTGAAGAAGTAGGATGGTATGGAATGGATATGTGAATGCAAACTATGGTAAAAAAAAATTGAGTCTTTAAATGGAATTATTATGAATGCAACGAATATGAGAACAAGCCTATTGAGTGTAGATATAATTTTACAAGGAATGAAAATGGTCAACAACAAGGTCTAGTTTATTATAACTACAATAAATCATGACACAATAACTACATTAACGAGAATATTTTAATACATGGGTGAAGAAATATAATGAGAATGTAGATGGAAAGATAGTGGATGGATCTATACCTAGGAATGGTGTAGATGCTACCATTGAAAACTTGATAAAATGCATTATTTGAGGGGGAAAATCATTGAAGACCCTAAGGACCCCTTATTGTGTGGATTTTGGATTGCCTTCAACATGGTAGATGTTAAGAAGCTATTTTTGGAACATTTCATGTGCTTGTGGTTATCTATAGAGCTATTTGTGATTATTGTTATAATAGAGTATCAAAATTTTAGTATGCATGGCGATCAAATGCATTTAAGGAAAAAAACCAAGTTGGTGGTGTTAATATATAAATTATGATTTTGGAATAATTTTTACCCCTTATGATCTTGTGAATTCAAGAGTTATTGTGTGTGAAAGATATTTTTGGTGTAAACCCTAGTGACTGTGCAATAGAGATATTTAATAGAGTTTTTTATTTCAATTTAGTTTGTATGATCAAGATAGATACATTGATTGTTGTTGACATATCATTAAATTTAGGACTATAGTTCAAACCCTTTCCTTTTGTAGTGACATAAAAATATAAAGAAGGTTCTTTGTCGTGTTGGGTATAGTATATATAGAGGATTATAGGGCTTGCATCCATGTGCTCCTAACAGAGGTTAGTCATGTAAAGTTTAATGATTTATGAAAGTAGTTGGTGGAAGATGACTTTAAAACATTCAAGCAATAATATAAGCACATTCTAGAGTTATGGTTGAACATTTGGAAGGAGTTCCGTAATTTCAACTATGAGTATGCATGAATTTGGTCAGTGAAATTAATGAAGATATTATATATTTGGATCACCCATATAAGATCATGAAGGATTCTATTAGGGATTTAGAAAGGTTGTGCATCACTATACACTTCTTGTAGTGAAATTGGCAAACAATGAATTTACAAACTTGAGTTATTACGCCTTGTTGTCACTGATGTCAACTTATCTTGTATTTATATGGAAGTAAGAATAGTATAGAAAATATTTATATATGCACAAAAGAGTATTTATGTACATCATTGAATGCTCTAGCATTGATGAAGATGTTGTTGTTTTTTAGAAAGATTGGTTTAGTGGAAGTTTCTATACGCAAGAGATAATATTTAATATCTCAATGGAAGAATGCCTTCTATTCCTATAGTTGTGAAGATCACATGTCATGGTTCTACATATAATGTCTATGATCTGTGTACATTGCACTATCTATTTTGTAAATTCTCTCTGGATCAGTTGGCTAAGCTAATTACTGTTGTTTTTTACAGTAAGGTTATCTGTTAGAACATGTCCAGAAAATTTTTTGTTGGCTTCAAGATATGTAGATTCATGTGTTGTGATTTAGAGGATTTGTTCATGTGATCTATTCACTATTCCAATTCAATTTTGAAGTGGCAACTTTATCAGTTGGTGATGTTATGATGTTTTGAGTTCTAGGTGTTAGCTATTCTAGTCTCGAACTGGCAATGATTTTGTATTATAATAAGATCATATTCTTTTTCTTTAGGTTTTGTTTGGAGGATGTGTATGGCTATTATTTTGGGTCTCACTGTGACATGTGTAGATTTATATTGAGTTTCATGTATTGGAGAATTTTTTTAGGCTAAATAGTTGGTGTGCTCCATTATTCATCTACATGTTTTATTTGATGTTGACCTTGGAGGATGTGATAGTGTGTGTGGTCCATTTGAATCATTTTGAAATATTGTATTTTAATTTTTTGGGGCTCTCTATATCTCTTGGAGTATTTTTCATTTAGTATTCTAGGTATGGGTGTCCAAATTCATGTAATAATGTATATTTTATCTATGGTTGACCTAGTTAAGGGTTTTGATAATTAACCTTGTATATAGAGGAGTTTGGATGTCTTGGTGAGTGTATGGAAGGGGTGTGAATTGATTTTTAAAAGATGTGAAAAACCTACAAGTAGAATTAGTATTAGAGATGTGTGAAAGACTATGGTGAAGATCTTTGATGATGATATTCTTTTTCGTTGCCTATATAAGAAGGCTATTGTAATATTTGTATTATCAAGAAGTCAAGTATTTCTCTTGCATCTCTCTCTTTAGTGGTTGGTTGTCTCCTAGTGATTCCTATTTATTTTTACAGATATTTTCCCTAAAAATTATAGTTGATAAAGGCAAAAATCCCACCAACACCCTTGGTAGCTCAAAAAGTAAGAACATGTGGAAAAGGTAAGTCTATTATTAAATCACTAGAGAACAACCTTGCTATCTGTCCTCAATATTTCCCTACAATTGACATATCTGATGGGGATTTTTATAATGATTAAATTTACCACTTCCTTTGGTGAAAGAAATTTAGTATGACTAGATAAACACATGGCTAGAAGCAATGTTGAAAAAGCCCCCTTAAAGAATTTGGTGAAGAACATTATGAGGACTCTTCCTTCAATGAGGAAAATATGGAGAGATATTTTTTAAAATTATGAGGCCTTGAATTTGATTCTTGAGGATCCCTACTGACACTTTCCACCTATTGAGACTCATTCTTAGGATGCTCTAGATGAAGTTAGCATCCTTAAAGACTATCGTGATAAAAAAGATGAAAAATGGATGTTGGTTGCAAAGCTTGAAGACCTAGAAGATTTGGTGGATAATTTGGGAACCCTTCAAAAATCCTTAGGGTGTAAGAAAAATTGGGAAATGATTATGTATCTAGAAAAAAATATTTGACAAATGAGTGAAGATCAATAGGAACATGATGCGAAGGGTTGTTAAGGGAGTAGTGACTGTGGGTTGGAAGATTGAAAGAAAGAATAATAAAAAAGACTGAATGAGGATGATTAAAAGTAAGGCCAACAGAGAAATGATTAATGCTTATTCTCAATAGAAAGATGCACTGGAGAAAATACTAGATAATTGAGGCTATATTTCCTAATGTCCCTTGTTTTTGTATTATATTATTTTATTTTTTGATGTTTGTTTCTTGTTGTTCTTTGGATTTTATTTTAATTACCCCTTGTATGTAGTATTTATAATCTATTTTGTTTAGAACTATTTTATGGGCTTCCTTTCCAAGCTTTTTTGATATGGATCTGTAATGGGTTGGGGCCCTTCTCCACTTAATATAATAAAAAAGAAAAATATTCTATTGGTTAATTAAAGGAAAACAATTTTAGAGGAAGATCCTAATAGATCACCTTATAGGATTAATCCTTTTCTAAGCTCATTGTGATGAAGCACCTAAGATACAATCTTAAGTGTCATCATTCTACCCACCAACCTAGAAAATGTCTAAAGAAGGGGCAATTCTTGAAGACTCTAGGACTCTCCCACACAATTTTTTTTATTAAGGATAAAGTGCAAGAGAATGCTTATATATTACTTTGAAATAAAAATATTACATCAAAGTAGTGACAACATAGATCTAGAATAGAGAGCAAATCTAAATTTGTATAAAGAAAAACCAACCTATTGCAAAGAGTTAAGCACAATCTATAGACCTAAACATTACTATACCCATATGAGCACAATCACATAACAACTATCTACCTAAAATAATGACAAAGAGTATGACTCAATTAGTTAATTCAAAATAAAAAGATTAATTTAATTATTAAATATTGAAAGATCATATGGATAATTTATAGGTCTATCTTGATATCTAGAATAATGTAATAAAATGGTTCCTACCCATCTTCAAAAAGTAGGATGTGAATCTAGGTGATGGATATGAAGGTGATCAACTAGACCAAATAACAAATTCAAACGTACGTGAATGAAGACATGTGGAAAATGTTTAAAATAAAAATCTAAGACTTCTTAAAATTGGGAAAACACAAAGTTAAAGATTTGAACCTTATAAAAAACATGAGAGTAATTAAATGAGAACTTAAAAAATTTGTAATACTTGTCAATTTATATTTCCAGTAGATGAAGGTACAAAACTAAGTGAATGACATTCATCCTCAAGACTAGTTTTAGGTGTAGATAGAGATTTGTTTATTTTTGTTAGTGATATCAATCTATAGTTACTATACATGCACGAATAAAGGTATAACATTCCTAGTTAGCTAATAAAAATGATAAATATATTATCATTTGAATGTACCACATATCGTGCATTCCTATAAGTAAAGTTTATAGTTCAATTAAAACTAGGTGGTAATACCCCCCAAAGAATGTATCCATAAACACCATAAAATAAATTTGTACACTATCTAGGCATCACAAGGGATTAAGTGTTAATGGTATTGGTCCATGTGTTAAGGTAAAACCACTAACATTGAGTGACCCTAGCCTTTCAATATCAAATCTTCTAAATGTGATCTATGATTTCTTTTGAAATTGGTAAAATTGAAATTGATTTTTATCTATTAAAAAAATAAATGTTCAAATCATCCATTTTCCATTAAATTTCATTTAGTGTAGATATTATCATATTAACCTTAATGATAAATGGTATTTTTTATTACATAACTTGAGCAATACTCAAATCATTAAGTTAGGATTTTTCTCTTTTGGTCAAATGCTTGTTACATATTCAATGGTATAAAATAAAGATCAAAGACAATAAATAATGATCTATAATTGTTAATGTCATTTTGATGTCATGTCCTTATAATAATTGAATGCTTATCAAATATTCTCTATTAATTTTATAAATTTTAAATCAAATCTTGCTAAAATATTTACATAATTAAATAATGTTGTTTTTAGTTATATCTCTAATCAATAAGTCCAACCTAAAAAAACATGTCCACAATGTTTACATCAAATCATTTTAGAATATTCCCATGACTAAGAATGTTATTTGAAAACATGTCCACAATGTTTGTGTCAACTCACTCAAAAATATTCACTTGAATCAGAATATTATCTTCAGCTATTTCCTTGCCGATAAAACTCATGTCTATTAATGAAAGTCAAACTAAAACAAATGACGATACTGTCTGATAATGTCCTCCAAAATATTTTAATGCATTCCTATCAATCAATGGAAGGGTAAAGAGTTCATTGAATCGGAGAGAAAAAGTCCATAGTATGACTCTGATGGCATAGAGATATCAAAAAAAAAATTGACAAAGTGTAGTCAAATCGGATCTCATAAGTTGTAAGTTGTGAATATGTTTATAGATAGAAGCCCACTTCTAACGTCTTTTCCAATAGAAGAGAAAATTTATACTCTCCAAATGTGGCTAAATTCTTTCACTTTCTTCTTTCGATCAACATAACTAGCAATTGCATCTTAGTGTGCAATGGGTACACCGAAAAAGTGTGGAAGGTCAATCATAAAAAAAAATTGGTGTTATTTTTACAACTAAGAGGGGGAGAGATAAGGGGATAAGGAGATAGAGATTGAGGATACAAATAGAGAGGAATATCGAGATCAAGATGGACATAGAGATAATGATAGGAGATAAGGAGAGAGACGAGATATAGATATAGATATAGATATAGATATAGATATAGATATAGATATGGATATGGAAGAGAGAAATATATAGATAGGGGGACAAAGGGAGAGATAGAAAAGATAAAGATAGAGATAAGAAGTGATATATAGAAAGAGATATCTAGAGAGATATCTATAGGGGTAGAGAGAGATGGATAGATAATAAGATAGAGATAGTAGAAGAGATTAATGAAGAAATATGGAGAGATAGAGATGGAGGGGTGAAGAGATATAGGAAGAGGGTGAGGAAGCGAGGGACAGATGGATGGATAGATAGAAGGAGTTACATTTACAAATAAAGAGAGACATAAGAAGATGGAGGTAGATAGGAAGAGGGCGGGAGAGAAATAGATAGAGAGATAGAGAGATAGAGAGAGCTAGAGGGAGAGATAAGGAGAGATAGGGATACATAGAGAACTAGGGGAAGGGAGAGATAGAGATAGATATATATGAGGAGATAGAGTGATGGAAAGATCGATATATAAGAAGATATAGAGGGGGAGGAGGAGGGGGAGTGGGAGAGATAGATCAATAGATAGAGAGGGAGTGACATAGATAGTGGAGATATAGAGAAATATAGGGGGTGATATATATAGGGAGATGGGGGAAATAGAGATAGATAAAGATATAGAAAGTGATATATAGAGAAATAGAAATAGGGATATATAGATAGAGAGGGAGAGTGAAATATAGGAAGATAGAGATAGAGGGGGCAATAGTGAAAGATAAAGGAGGTGATCTATAAATAAGTAATAGATAGAGTGAGAGATAGATATAGATAAATATAGGGAAGGAGAATCAATAAGTGAGTTAGAGTTACATAGATATAGATATAGGGAGGGAGAAACAAAGATTGTGTGTATGAGAGTGAGAGGGATAGAGAGGGAGGGAGATATATAAATAGATACATAGGGACAAAGAAGGAGGGAGAGAAGTTGAGAGAGGATAAAGAAGTATAGAGATATAACTATGGGGAGAGAGGAAGATATAGAAAAGAAAGAGATGGATATATATATATATATATATATATATTTATATAAATATATATATATATATGTATATGTATGTATATATATGTGTATGTATATATATATGTATGTATGTATATATATGTATATATATGTGTATGTATATATATATATGTATATATATGTATATATGTATATATATGTATATATCTATATATACATACACATATATACATACACACACACACACACACACACACACACACACACACACACACATATACATATATATATATGTATGTATGTATGTATATACATATATATGTATGTATATATGTATATATACATATATGTATATATAGATATATATGTATATATATATATAATATATATACAGAGAGAGAGAGTTCTTTTTTGTCTCAACATTATTTTAAATTATATAAAAATTTTCCAAATAAAGGTTAAAAACACAAAAGATCAACATTATTCTCAAAAAATTGTGATAAAAACACAATGCATCTAAGCCCTTCCTTATCTAACTTAAACTTATGTGCCATTAAAATTTAGAAATGTAAACAAAATATTAAATCCATGAAAGAGCCTAAGCAAGTCCAACAATTGAAGAGTAAGTTATATAAATTATCCAAATTAGTATTAAAATAAATTGTGCGTTATATTGCATATAATATGTAATAATAAATATAATGTTATTATATCTTTCAATAAATTTAGTAATATATTTGAAAGATAAATACTAAAAATATAATATATTTAATATTTTATTTAATATTGTATGTAGAAATTATATTTTATATCAACTTTATATTATATTATAATAAAAATAATATATTTAATATTTTAAATACTAGTAAACCAGCTTTTTTCAGCATGGAGCGAGCGGGGCGTTTGTTTTACTAAGGAAACCAGACTAAAAATAGGAGCAAGGTCCCAGTGGACTAAAATTCAGAGTGTGTTTCATGAGCGACTCTCTGGGTAGATACCAACGGCATTCTTCAACGGAGAATCTTTCCTTGTTGGATCTTTCCCTCAGTTCCCGTACAAGAGTGCCCCCCAAATCATCCACCTTGGCAGTTGGGTCCATAGTCCAACCCTTGGACTACCCTCGGTCTTCATTTTCCCTGGCTAGATAGTAGGGGCGGTAGGGCCCCCGGGGGCCCAGGGCGCCCTATCCAAACTATCCCCTCTCCTCCTCCCACCCACAATTAAATATTATATTAAATTTATATATAAGAATGTACAATTTATAAAAACATTAAATTTATAATATTAAACTTAAAAATATTTAAATCTAACATAATTTGAGTTATATTCAAACTATAATCATTTAGAAAACACAATCATTTAAGCAAGCACATACTCAACTTAAATATTGAATTGTGCAATTGTAATTAATGTCAATTTTATATTTTACTCAAATTTACAAACAATCAAATTTATTAATTTTATAAAGATATAGTAAAAATAATATTAAAATAAATTTCAAACTTAATATTATATTAAAAATTAAAATATTTAAATTAAATACTAAATTTGACTATATCAAAATTCAGTAATAATAATAACAATTCAAAAAAACAACCACACATAAAACTTATTAAGTTAATTAATAATTATATAAGAAGATAAAAGTAATTCTTTAATTTATTAAAAATGAAATATTGAGAAAATAAATACTTAAAAAATTATTATAAAAAATAAATTAAGTTTAAAAATTATTATAAAAAAATTAACTCAAAAAAGATAAAATCGTACTTTAAATAAAATATTACAAATAAAAATAAATTATAAAAAAATTGATTGAAGTTAAAAAAAAATTAATATTTATATAAGAAATCAAGTTAAAGACAAACCTAAAGAGTTAAAATTAAAATAAAATATTTTTAAAAAAATAATATATATATATTTATTTATTTATTTTGAATTGGCTTGCAAACAAATGGCACATGGATTGTAGTGAAGGCGGGGAATGTGGCATATTTACAAGGTTGTTGGAAGGCTTAATTAGAAGGCACGTTTGTATGTAGGTGGTTGCTTGAATGCTAGGTAGGGAAAATGGAGAGCTAGAACCAATATAGCTTTTCATGTTTATTTCTTATTTCTAATTGTTGCTTGTAATATGACTCATTTGTAGGCAATGCACATTGCAAAACTCATGAAGGGATGATTGGTAATGCCTGTACAAAATAATCCCAGACAACACAAATAAAGTTTCAAGTTGAGCTATTTCATTTTTAATTTTTTTTCCCTAGATTTTTAAGTTTCCAACCATTCTAAGTATTGATTTTTTACGTTGGAATAAGTATGTCAACTATATTTCATAGAACTGTAAATTATTACTTAATATTAAATTCTAATTTGTTACTATTAAATCCACAACCCAACTCTATATTATTAAATGAGATCTAGTTCCAGGATTTATTTTGGGTTTCATTGAAGATTTGGGGTTTTATAGCTGACCAAATTGATACTCTTTTTTTAATGGCATATTATTCGTTTTCAATTGCATTTTGTTGTCCATGATTGAATTTTGAACATTGAAGCAACATCTCATGAATCCATTCAACTATTATGAAATCTTACATATAATGAAGTTATTTTAAACATCATAAATCTAAAAATTCACATTACAAAGAATAAAAATAGGTTCATAATTTACTTGTTACAAAGTCAAATTCTTGGTAGTCACTGCCTATAAATGGGAATGTATAAGTTGGAGCAGTGTTTTCATCTGTTGAAATTGATAATAATAGAGCACTGAAACTATTTCAGAATATAATTTATTTCCTTACTATTTTGGAAATGGCTTGTGTAATTTTTTTAGATTACTTTTCCATCTGTGATCGTAATTATATCAGCCAGCTCATTCATTTCATAGAATACGATGTAATTATATCATTTATATTAAATGGGTTCAAACTACACGGGACATAGTGAATTGAATTTATATGAAATGAGTGGACCTATCACATCTTGTTACGTTTTATACTCTTCGAAATACACATTGGAAGTCCCATGTTTGTTACGCGTGTTAATATGTGCAGAGGAATATGGGTGGCATTGATTACATCGAGAGAAAATATGACTGGAGCCCATGGTTCGAATTAAAAAAAAAAGGGAAAGCAATTTCAAAAAAATCAACAGTTGCAGATGTTTCAATGGTTTTGCACATCTAAGAGAAAGTGTCCACCGTAGATTTTAAATATCAGATCATCCATCTCAAATAAAGAAATGCCTTCAGTGTAATTATCATATATGAACATAATATCATATACCTTTTCTAGTCAAATGTACTTTCACGGGTTTACATATTTCTAACAAGTATAATTTAACACATTTACAGATTCTTCCAAAATGTCAACATATGTACAAATCTTTTCATTTGATTCATGTAGATTTAATTATTCAAAGATGATTGTGGAAAGTTTTCTTTGAATAATTCATAGTATATGACTTGCATAGATTTCATTATTTAAAGTCGATTGTGGAATGTTTGCTTTGAATAATTTAGAATATATTGGTCAAAAAATAAATAATAGTTTTACACATCATCGGTTTAGCTCTCTTACTATCATGGAAATAATCAATGCCATGTCCATGCATTCTTACAATGATCCAACATGTTTTCTTCCCACCTCTCTTTGTCCTCCACCCATGGAAAGTAATCAGCCCTGTGAGCGTGCTTACAATAACCCTAAATGTGTTGTTCTTGTCATAGCTAAAAATAATGTGTGTCTGCATTTTTCGTGGGTTCCAAATTATGACATATTTCTTAATCATCGTGGTGCAAATGTGAAAACATGCCCACAATGTTTACATCAAATCATTATTAGAATATTCCCATGACTCAGACTGTTATTTGAAAGCATGTCCACAATGTTTGTGTTAAATCATTCAAAAATATTTGTAGACACTTAAAAATGTTTCATCGTTCATTAAGTTAATTAATCTTATTCTTTGAATTCTTCATATTTCTTCATCATTTTACTAATTATTCCAATTTCTATTCCATTCTTAATCAATTAATTATTTAACCATTTTCAAATATAAATTAAATATTTATTATTAAATTAATTATGATTTAAATCCTTTAATTGAATAATCTTTATTATTTAATTAAATTTAATTTCTAAACAATTAAATAGTTTCTTTAAATTATTTAATTAGTTAATCTGTTCTTCTAATTCAAATTCAATTATAGATCCCTAAATTCTAATTTTGTCTAATTTCAATATTTCTCTAATTCAAAATCAAATTCAAATTCGAGTTTCCCCAAATTCGAATTTCAATTAATTGTAATTGCATGTTCATTTCAATTTCATGATTTTGAAAACCAAATTCAAAGACATGCAAAAATCAAATTAAATATCTAAATCAAGTTTGCATGAATTAAAAGATCAAATTGCATTTAAAATAAATTCAATAATAAATTATCATGGAAAAATTAAATTGAAAATCTAAATCAAGTTTAAATTGCATGCGAATGGAATTGAATTTCAAATAAAAATCCTACAGATCATGCTAAATTTATAATTAATTGATCAATTCAATTAATTAATTAATTAAATCATTTCTTTAATTATCTCCCAATCATTCTTTTTTAATCTTCCAATTAGCTTTTTTCTGAAAAAACATTCAATCAGTTAACTCAATCATTCTTCTTCTATCTTCCAATCAGCTTTTTTCTAACATGTCATCAATTAATTAACTCATATAACTATTCAATATATTTTGTACCACCTCCAAATAAGTAGTTCAACTATCTATTAACATGTGAGATCACTTGAGTTCCACCTCTCAATCAATCCTCTTCTAATTTCTATAAATTCAGCATCAATTCTCCATTTTCAATGACCTCTTTTGGAGACTTGGCACAATGACTTGAAGCAGTTAAAGTTATATTTTGGAGATGCATTTTCTAAGATGGCATTGTAAAACACTTTGAAATTTTATATCTATATATGATAATGCAAATTTTGATGTATATTGCATTTATCTTTCATGTATTTGCTTACCTTTGCCATTCTTGTCAAAGGGAGAGTAGTAGTGAAGTCAAAATTTTGAATTGTCATGGGGAGTAGTAGTATATATGTTTGTAAATTTTGTAATAGCATGCAATTGCTAAGGGGGAGTATGTGTCATGAGTTGAGTCAATTTTTGTATTTCACACTTAGACAAAAAATTTTCGAAGTGTTTCCATCAATGCCAAAGGGGGAGATTGTTGGCTTGATGATGATGTTTTGATGTAATAGGTTGATTGGTGACTTTTTTTATGTTGTCATTAATGAAAACTATGTTTTGATAGTCATGTAAGTCTTTTAGGCCAACTGGTAAAGCATAACAAATAGAGGAGATATTTTATCAGTGAACCGACAAATAGGACTTCAACCTGTAAACAAGAATAGAGTTGTATTCAAAGAAACTGGTATGAGTGATCAATGAAGAGTTATGTGATGCGATTTTGCAATAGTGTTAAAGATTGTATCAGGTAACTATGTTTCATACCATGGCAACATATTCAATAGGATAAGCAAGTTATGTTGTACAGAGTAGTTAATCATGAAGAACGACTAACTTGTAGAACAAAGTCACTAATATCGGTAAACAGGTACACATAATGTTTTATTTTTGAGTTGTTATGTTGGTGGCTGACATAAGTAAAGCATGTCATGCAATATTGTCCAGATTCATCGAACCTAAGAAATTGTCCCAAGGTTAGTAGCCAACTAAGTTGATTTTTATAAAAAGTATGATGAGTTATGAGATGTTGTATGAGATTGTGAGCGAATATTGAGAGTTTTATTGTGTGGTAATCTTACAAGCTCTATATTAATGTCTTGTTAATGTATTGAGAAGAACCGAAGCGGATCTTATGAGGCACAGAGGTGCTACATGCAAATCATTTTACTATTGTTTTCCTAACAGTTGCAACAGTCAAATCCCCTAGTTGGGTAGGTCCTAATAGGCCTAAAATTGTAAATCCCCTAATAGGGTAGCTCATTAACCTAAGTTTATATCCTCTTGTGAGGTTGCTCCTAATAGGGCAAATATTTTAACAGGACTGAGGTAAATCCCTTAATTCGGTGACTCCTAATAGGGTCTTCTCATAACGGGGCATATTTGTAAGACCTTAACCGATCAAAGATTTCTATTCTGAAGATAGTGAATCTTGTGGGTATTAACTCCCACCATGGTTTTTCCCTTTTGGGTTTCCACGTATAAATCTTTGTGTTATGTGGAGCTTGATATATTGGGTGTTTGCTTATTTGGTGATATTTCTTTTATGTTTATTAAGCTTCAAGTTATTTAAAGTGGTGATCAGATTCGTGTTATTGTTTTTGCTTGCATTGATTCACCCTCCCCTCTTAGTGCCTTATAAGTTTATTGCCACCAACTTAGAAACCATTCTAATGAAGGGACAATTCTTTAAGACTTTAGGGCTCTCCCACACAACCCTTTTTTGTTTTTTAGGGAAAAGTCCAAGTGCATACTTATATATTACTTAGAAATATTAATATTACATCATAGAAGGAGTGACAAAATAGTTCAAGAATAAAGAAAAGAACTCAATCTATATGAAGCAATACCAACCTACTACAAAGAGTTGAGCTCAATCTATAGACCTAAATCTTACTATCCACATAGCAGAAAAATCATATAACAAGTATCTAGCTAAAATATTGACAAAGAGTAGGACTCAATCTATTTATTCAAAAAGTTGAGGATTAACTTAATTGAAAAATATTGAAAGATCATATGGACAATTTATAGGTCTGTCTCGATATCTAAAAAAATTTATTAAAATGGTTTGTTTCCCATCTTCAAAAAGTAGGGTTTGAATCTAGGTAATAGATATGAAGGTGCTCAACTAGACCAGGGAACAAATTTAAACCTATGTGAATAAAGACATATGGAAAAGTTTTGAAATAAAAATTCTACTACATTTTAAAACTGGGAGAACCCAAAGTTGAAGATTTGCACCTTATGAATGACATGAAAGGAATTGATTAGGAACTTATAAATTTTATAATCCTTGTCAATTTATATTCCCAATACATGAAGGTACAAAACTACGTGAATGGCATTCATCCTCAAGACTAGTTTTAGGTTTAGATATAGAATGCATTTATTTTGTTAGTGATATCAATATATATTTAATAGACAAGGATGAACAAAAGTATCACATCCCTAGTTAGCTAATAAAAATGATAAATATTATTGTTTGCACATACCACATATCACACATTCTTATAAGTTTATAGTTCAATAAAAAATAGACGGTAATGCCCCCAAAGCATGCATCCATAAACACCATAAAATAAATTTGTACACTAACTATCTAGGTATCACAAGGGATTGAGTGTTAATGGTATTGGTCCAAGTGCTAGGGTAAAACCACTAACATTGAGTGACTTTTAGCCAGGTTTCAATATAAAATATTCTAAATGTGACCTATGATTTCTATTTAGATTGGTGGGATTGATATTGATTTTATCTGTAAAAAAAAAAATGTTCGAATAATTCATTATCCATTAAATTTATTTTAGTGTAGATATTATCATATTTGACTTTAATGAGAAATGATAATTTTTATTGCATAACTTGAGTGTTGGAAAATCATTAGGTTAGTATTGTTCTCCTTTGCTCAAATGGCTGTTACATATTCAATAATATAGAATAAAGATCAAAGACAATAAACAATGGTATATAATTGTTAATGTCATGTTGATGTCATGCTGTTATCATGATTTAATGTTTATCAAATCTTTTATATTAAATTTATAAATTTTAAATCAAATCTTTCTAAAACATTGAGATAATTAAATAATGTTATTTTCAGTTATATCTCTAATCAATAAGATCAACCTAAGAAAACATTTCCACAATGTTTACATCAAATCATTTTAGAATATCCCCGTGAGTAAGAATGTTATTTGAAAACATGTCCACAATGTTTGTGTCAAATCATTAAAAAAATTTCACTTGAATCAGAATACTATCTTCAGCTATTTCCTTGCTGGTAAAACTCATGTCTATTAATGAAAGTCAAACTAAAACAAATGACAATACCGTCTGATAATGTCCTCCAAAATATTTTAAAGCACAAGCATTCCTATCAATCAATGGAAGGGTAAAGAGTTCATTGAATCGGAGAGCGAAAGTCCATAGTTTGACTCTGGCAGCATAGAAATATCATAATTTTTTGACAAAGTGTAGTCAAATCCTGTGTTTACAGACTCAATGTTCCTATCAATCAATGGAAGGGTAAAGAGTTCATTGAATCGGAGAGCGAAAGTCCATATTATGAGTCTGACGGCATAGAAATATCAAATTTCTTTTTGACAAAGTGTAGTCAAATCGGATCTCGTAACTTGTAAGTCGTGAACGTGCTTACAGAAAGGAGCCCACTTCTGACGTCTTTTCCAACAGAAGAGCAAATTTATACTCTGCAAATGCGGCTAAACTCTTTCACTTTCTTCTTTCGATCAACGTAATTATCATATAAGTACATAATATCATATACCTTTGCTAGTCAAACGTACTTTCACGCGTTTACATATTTCTAACAAGTATAATTTAACGCGTTTGCATATTTTTCCAAAATGTCAATATACGTACTACATGAGGAAGGCACTCGATGAGGTTTCATATATTAAGGGCTATATTTTTAAGGGGTAAAATTATTTCTTACTACATGCTCGTGTCACGAGATTAATTGATGAATTTGAATTTAAGTTCTTAATCTATATCCTGTTTATTTTTCAGTAAATAACCATCGCTTTGCTTATAATTCATATTGGATATAGTAAATTGAATAAAAGAAAGGTAATTTTGAACGACTGTTGTTGTGTAAATTGCAGAGACCAAGGAGAGCAATCTCAGCCAAAGCGGGAAAACAATGGAAATTGTCGCACCAGTCATATGATTTGATTGTAAGAAATCGCTCCATTTTCTAGAGCGAATATCAGTCCATGCCCTTGTAAATATATAATGAAGTTGTAGGTATAGTTATGTAAACGACATAGAAGTTGCCATAAATGTCTGGAACCTTGTTGCTCTAGATTTTCTTAGCAAGATAAGTACAGTTTTTACATAAGGATTTAGGAATAATGAGCTGAGATTTTCAGGAACGGTAGAGATTCTAAATTTCTGACATATGTGGTTAGGTTTTGTTCACTTGTAAATTTCACCTTCAAACTTTGTAGAACTTGCTCTCTTGTTATTTTCATTTGAGAGCCTTGTGGTGGTCTTTGAAAGTGTATTTTCAGCCTTGTTACTAGCAAAGCGAAGAGCGATGACCGATTTATAATATTTCAATCTTCTTGTCAACATAACAAGATCGTAAACACATTCAATAAATAATATTGATCTGATTGTTTGATATTAATGCCGAAACTAATGTATGACTATGACTCAGCGAATGTGAAGGGTATGTCCTAACAATTAATATCTTATACTGTTAAGATGATTTATTAAGATGATGTCTTACAAATCTAATTACTAGATGCACAATTTATGACTATTGGAGCATAAGTCAATCCATAATAAGCATAGACTACGACTATCTTCTTTTAATCATAAAAATGATTTACTTGAATAATATCTAGAAATGTAATTACTAGACACAAAAGTCATGAGCCAATCGATAACAAGCATACTTCAAGAAAGTTAATGTGAGAAGGAAGGTGTTTGTATTTTAAACCAGAGAATTACATTGTGTCTAATTATATCTCTTAATAGAATTCTATTAATTCACCTAGTCTAAGAGGCAAACCTGTAAATCATTGTTCTTATTCCATAATATTAGATTTAGCTTAACAGAAAACATAAAAGGGTCCCACGCTCAAGGGAAAGGGGTGGTAACTCAACATTGAATGTTTATTATTTATTTTTAATTGTATAATTTATGAGGTAGAAATTTAGAATAATAATTTATGTTTATAGAAGCAATTTATCGATCATTAAATTGAATGTAAGTTATAAATATAAATTTAAAATCTAAAAAATAATAAATTATGATATATCTGCTTCAATAATTTAACACTTTAATTAAAATTAAAATTTATATTGAATGTAATAGGGAAGAGGGACTAGTAGTAGTGAGGGCTAACTTCATCAATATGTAGCCATCACATGGTATATCATAAGACCACCTTTTTTTTCAGAAATGTAAAATGGAGACTTAGCTATCTACAAGTAAGGTTTGATGACGTGATTCATCACACAACTCTTCAAAATAATGTGTTTAGTGTGAAGTGTCCAAAAAATAAATTTTTACAGATTCGATCAAAACTTAATCCAAAAATCTCTAAGAGTTTCAAACAAAAAAATATCACTTGTAATTAATACAATATCACATTTTTATGTAAAATATAACATATAAAATTTAGAAGGTACTCAAGCGAGAGAAGCGGGAGAAGCGGGAGAAGGGAGAAGCGTTTCATTTGAACTCAGGGCAGTGCGGGAAACCTTGCAATGGACAGGCAAACTAGGGGGAGAATGGAAAGAACAATTCTCGGGACTGCTTGGTTTCCTCTGAGTCGAGTGGAAAGGACCCGACGGATGGGGACCCACAAGCAAAAGACAAGCCTATTGATCCTGATGGAGAAAATGGTGAATCACGTGCTAAAGACACTCCTAGGCATGAATCTATTCGAAGGGACAGTAGTTGGTCTTGGACTTCTCTATTCGGTGTCAAACCGAGTGGAAAGTCCATGTTCCCTCCAGTTCATAATGTCTCAGACCCAAAAAAGAGAAGATTCGCTATTGATATTATAGACCCTTTTATTGATCATAACATTAACCTTATGGCAATGACACTGGTTAGAAAATTTTTGGGCTTGAGGCCAAATATTGATATTGTTAGGGTATTTGCTAAATGCAAATGGGTGCTTAAAGGTCAAGTTGAGATCACCGCTATGTCCAAAGGGGAGCTGTCTTTAGCTTTGTCTTGCAAGGAAGACCTGTCAAGAGTGCTTTATGATGGCCCTTGGCTAATTGGTAAATCAAGGCTAGCTTTGCAAAAATGGGTCCCTAAGATGGACCTTAATGAATCCTTCTTTGTTCAGGCTCCAGTTTGGGTTAGACTATCAGTCCTTCCCTTAGATTTTTGGGTGGAAGATGTGTTTAAAGGAATTGCTAGCTCTTTCAAGGAACTCCTCTCTATGGACCCTATAACAACAGCTAGAAGAAGACTTACCCTTGCCAAGAATATGCAAGGCATAGATATGCCCTTATCCATTGAGATCAATTCTAGATTGGGAAAATGGAACCAACCTTTGGAATATGAAAGTGTCCCTTTCGCTTTATTTCACTACAAAAAAGAGGGACATACAGCAAGGAAATACCCACTTCAGGTTGTCAAAGAAAAAGAAAAGAAAGAAAAGGCAATGCAATGGAGAGCAAAAAACCCTGTTAAGCAACCTGAGGGCTTTGAAAAAGATAAAAGAATCAAAGAGGCCTAGAGTGTCATCACCCTTGACATGGTATAGCAATAAATGAATGTTAATATGGAAAACCTTGAAATACCCTTGCTTGGTGAAGGTAAAAATGATCAAACAGGCAAAGACAATAGAGAACAACAAGATACCAATCAGGAGGATCAAAGAAGTGATAACCTGGAAGAAGGAGAAATATAGGTGGTGTTACAGGTCAATGAGGAAGAAGATTCAAATCACATTACAGAAAACACCAATAGAGATGACCTTAGTAGCAATTATGAAGAAGCCCAGAAGTGTTTCATCCTTGGAGGAATCTCGTTGTCGGGATCACAACAATTTGTAGAGATGGTGAAATTCACCATCCAACAATCATCAACAACTTCACTTCTTAATGCTAAGTGGGCTGAGGGCGAAGATATTGACCATAAGATAACCACCCAGAATACTCAAGAGGAATATTGTAATACAAATGAAGTTGTAGAGCGAGAGAGAGGGGGTAAAAAAGGGCCTAAATCTATCCCTCACGCTAATTTAGTCAAGACAAGAAACTAGACCAAAGCTGACATGGGTTTCAACCCATCTCCTCCTCGAAGGAAAAAAGCAAGCCAGATCAGAGATCAAGAGGCAAGCAAGAATATAGTAGATGGTACTCAAATGACCATCCATGAGGTATGTTCCCTAGTTACAAAATGAAAATAATTTCATGGAATATACGCGGACTGAATAGTCCACATAAACAGGATGTTCTTAGAAATTTAGTTAGAGAACATAAACCGGACATTGTTATTATCTAAGAAACTAAAATGACTAAAGAGAAAGTAGAAAATATTAAGTTTTTTAAGGATGGGAAATTTTTCAGTGGAATCTCTGATGGTGCTTCTAGGGGAATTGCTATTTTCTGGAACCTAGGGCGCGTTTCTGGGGAGCCAGTCAAGACGGATAGCAATATGTCTTTTATCAGGCTTCATCACACTGGGGATGACACCTCTTTACTACTTACAAATATTTATGCCCCTAATAATAGATTTGGTAGAAGCAAATTTTGGAAAAAGTTGGAAGCTATTAGGGTTCTTTACAAGGAGGATATGTGGAATGTTATGGGGGATTTCAACACCACCATCCAAGATAATGAGAAATTTGGAGGTTTTCCTTCACACCTAAAAAGTAGAATGGATCTTTGGAACTTTATCAACAACCAGGGTCTCCATGATATTGAGCTCCAAAGAGCCAAGTTTACCTGGATGAATAGGAGGATGAGAGATGATCTTATTCAAGTCAGACTTGATAGATCCCTCATTTCTAACAAGTGGTTTAACCATTATCAGTGCTCCCTCTCTGCTATCTATAGGATTGGTTCTGATCATTTTCTTGTCATTCTTGTTGCTGATAACACCATTGTTAAAAGAAATTTCTCATTCAGATTTGAAAGGATGTGGCTAGACCATCCTAACCTTGTGTAGGTCATTGAGAAGTGATGGTCTATTGATGTCAAAGGTATTGATATGTATAGAATTGCGAAAAAATTAAGATATGTGAAGGACGATATTAAAAAATGGAATAAGGAGGTTTTCGAAGATCTCTTTGCTGCCAAGACCAAAACCCAGATGGAACTCAAGGGAATGCAAGATAAAACCCAAATGAGTGGATACAATGAAGTATCAATCAGGGAGGAAAATGAAGTGCTAGTGAAGTACCACAAGATTATCATAAGAGAGGAAGAATTCTGGAAACAAAGGTCTAGATCCCTATGGCTTAAAGCCGGGGATAGAAATACTAGATTCTTCCATATGACCGTGATGAAATACAAGGTTGTTAATAGAACCTCAAAGCTGAAAATTGGGGGAACTGAAATGAGGAAGGATGATGAGATTGGGAAGGAAGCCATAAACTTCTTTACTTCACTTCTTTCAGTGGACTTTGGTCTGGATGGTCATTCTCAGAGTGACATCCTTGAGAATATCCCTTCAACTATTAATGAGGATCATAACAAGGCCTTGGCAGCCATCCCTTCTGAGGAGAAAGTTAAAAAAGAGGTTTTTTCTTTTGATGGTAACAAAGCCCCAGGCCCGGATGGATTTCTATTGTTCTTCTTTCAAATCTTCTAGGACATCCTCAAAGCTGATGTAGTTAAAGGTGTGCAAGAGTTTTTTGGGGCTAGAATGATGTTAAAAGAACTTAATACAACTTTCTTAGTTCTGATACCCAAATGCTTGGGGGTAGACTCTATGAATAAGTTCTGGTCGATAAGCTTATGCGACCTGATATATAAAATTATTTCTAAGGTGGTAACAAGTAGGATGCTAAGGATTCTTCCTCTGATCAGTTCTCCCCAACATAGTGGATTTGTTCCCAACAGATAAATCCTTGACTCTATCATTTCTATCCAGGAAAACATTCATTTCCTGGTGGATTCAAAAAAGAAATGATTCTTATGAAGCTGGATTTGTCTAAAGCCTATGACCATGTGGACTGGAGTTTCATGGGTAAGGTGCTTGGAGATTTTGGTTTTGGAGTGAGATTTATTAAGATGATTGATCAACTCATCTCGACCCCTTCTTTTTCTATCATTGTCAATGGGGTGCCTTCTCCATTCTTCAAAACTTCTAGGGGTATCAGGTAGGGGGATCCCATATTCCCTATACTCTTCATCAATTTGGTTGAATGTCTAGGTAGATTTATTAGCAAATATGTTTCTTTGGGGCTCCTGTGTGGTAAACGCCCTCATCTGGCTTTAGAGAATGTACTCATCAGCAATTTGTTGATGATACCATTTTAATGGGATCATCCACTATCAAAGAAGCGTCCAATCTTAAGAGTCTTCTCAACACTTATAGTATGGCCTCGGGTCAAACCATCAATTGGGAGAAAAACTTTATTTTCTTCTTCAACACCCCAGAGGATAGACAAATCAGAATGGCTTGGATCCTTGGATGCCAAATTGGTAAGCCTCCTGCTATCTACCTTGGCCTCCCCTTGGGATTGAAACCCTCAGAGATATTTTGGAATAGTCTTGTTGATAGATTCAGTAGAAAGCTAGTTGGTTGGAAAGGGACCCTTCTTAGTCAAGATGGAAAAGTCTAGCTCTTAAAATCTTCCCTCTAGAGTCTTTCGGTGTATGCTTTAAGCCTTCTTAAAATCCCTGGAAAATTTGTTGATGCCATTGAGAAAATCCAAAAAGCCTTCCTGTGGTCTGGGGTTGAGAAGAAGAAGAGAATGGCTCTCATAGCTTGGGAAAATGTGTGTAAACCCAAAAAGAAGGGGAGTCTGGACTTAAGGAATATCAAAAATTTGAACAAAACTCTTCTTGTAAAATATATTTGTAGAACTTATTAGGGAAAAGGAGAATGGAGTGATCTCTGGAAGGTTAAGCACTTAAGGAAAGTTCCCACCACTGAGGATTTCCTGGTCTCAAATCATATACCAAGCGGTTCTTTCATTTGGAATAGTATTATTCGGGATAAAGGTATTGCTAGTCTTGGCAAGTTCTGGGCCATAGGTGATGGTAGGAAGGTGGAATTTTGGGATGATGCTTGCATTGGTGGAGCCCCTTTTAATAAGAAGGCCTCTTAGATGCTCATCCAAAATTGTAAGGAGAAGATAGGTGCCAAAGTGGCTGATTATTGGAAAGATCAAAAGTGGGTGGACCTCAAATTTATTGATCCCAAACTCAAGCAAGTAAATTTAATGATCAACCATATTGTCTTAAATACTAGAAGGGAAGACCACATGGTGTGGTGTGAGAATTCCTCAAGGACTTATTCGGTCTCTTCTGCTGTCCTTTTACTAGCTCAATCCCAAGATCCTACTCCTTGCTGGGCTAAGGATTGATATCCAGGTTTGATTCCTAAAATCAATATTTTTTTGTGGATCCTTTTGAGAAATAAGATTCTAACTTCTGATAATTTGAGAAAGAGGAGCTTTTATTTCCCAAACATATGCTATCTCTGTCCTAATAATGAGGAATTTGTGAACCACATCTTGTTAGACTGTCCTTTTACCACTCCTATTTGGGGGATGTTTTTTCAAATGTGGGGGTTGAATTGGGTTTTCCCAGAGGAGATACAAGATTATTTCAAAAGCTAGCATTATTCTACCAATAATATCACAATAAGAAATTTGTGGAAGTTCTCTTTTTCCCATATCCTTTGGGGGGTATGGAATGAGAGAAATAATAGAATATTTTGGAATGATATTAACACCTCTAAAGTGGTGTGGGTCAAGAAAAAAATTAAATGTGTTGAGAATGTGATGGCTAGGGGGGTGCATTGTTGTAGCAATAAGGAGGACTTTGACATTCTCAAAAGATGAAATATCCCAACCTTTTTGGGCTCCAACATCAACCAAATAAATAGAAGATTATGTTGCTGGTCCTTTCCCCTCAATGATTGGTTTAAGGCCAACTTTGATGGCACGGCGAAAGGAAAACCGGGACCTGCTGGTTGCAGTGGTGTTATCCGAAATGGGGCTGGCTTTTGCACTGGGGTGGTTGCCTATCCCTTAGGAATTTAGACCAATCATATGGCGGAAGCTATGGGCGCCCTTCAATCAATTAAATTAGTTTATAATTTAGGGGTCAAAATATCATGGTTGGAAGGCAAGTCTAAAAACATTATTAATTGCCTGTTAGGTAAACATCAACCTTCATGAACTATCAAAAACATCATTGAGTTTGCCAGGGAGTTCCTTCAGGGGTTTAAAAAATGCCACAATTTCAATGTTTAGAGAGAGGCTAATAGGAGCATTGACTGGGCTGCTAATGAGGCAATATTAAGCAAGCTAAATATTACTTGGAATGGTGAAGGGGAGCTACCATGTGTGGCACGTGATATCTTAACTTATGAAAGATTGCATGGTAATAAGGGTCAGATTTGAAATCATTTCTCGAGGTGTAAGGAGAAGTCATGGTAGCAGGAGTTGGTTTTGTAGGCAGCCAAGAAGGAGGTACAGTAATCATTACAAGTTCACTTTGCATGCTTTATGGGCATTTTTATCCCTCTTGAACAATAGCATCAGAAACTCCTTTAGATTTCGAGCCAGTTCTCATAGAAAGTTTGTTGCAAAGAAAATAATCAGCTGAGAATTACAGACAATTGACATCAATAGCAGCATGGGTGGAAAATGAAAGATAACAGAGGCAACCACCATTGATAAATGGAAGAGTCTTACATAGGTCTGGGTGGTTCTTGAAGCTGCCAAAAGGACAGATTTCATGGAACACATGCAGGAGAAACAACCCAAAATTATGAGAATCTTCAAGAAGGGCTGGAATAAAGGCACGTTAACCATAAGAAATAGGAAGGTCAAGGCGATTGCAACTATGATTACGGAGGCAATGGGTCTTCTGATGGAGGGCATCAAATTTTACAGAGATAGAAAGATTTCAGACACTACTGTGAAGAAATTTCTGAAGAATGTGGAGGAGAAAGCTAGACTGGTGAAGGGCAACCATACCTACTTCTCGCCAAAGGCAATTAAATTAATTTGGCGAAGGGTTTTGCTTGCTATAATGGAATTTATCACACTTGATGGTAGATACACTAGGGTTTATAGCTACCATTTTGTCTTACTTAATCACTTTAGGTATAAAGATAAAATTTGTATTCCATATTATCTTTTTTGTGCCCTTAATGATGGGATCAAGGATGCCATATCCAACCTTAGTATCAACCTTGCAATGCAAAAAGGTTTAATGGTGATTCTGTATAATCACATCAAGAAGACAACCGTCCAGTTGAATATAGCTGGGGTCTTCGAGTCGGAAGAGGATTTTGATGAATCTGATGATAAGGAAGATGAAGGCTATGAAATGGAAGCTGAGATAGAGGACGACCCCCAAATTCTTGGGTCGAGCAGAAAAAATAGAAAAATAGAGAAGGAGAAACAAAACAAAGGGTCGGTAGAGGGGAGGACGAGGATAGCTTGTATGAGGAGGATTATGAGACTGACAACGACATGGATACTGGAAGTGAGGAGGTCCAAACCCTCATGAGATAGAAGCAGAAAAAGAAGACTCCTAAAAATAAGGAGGTGGGTACCAAGGACCGGTCACCTCTCATTCTTGAGTCTAAGGATAAGGGCCTGATGAGGGATGATAAATCCATGAAAGAAGCTCAGATCTCTCATGTTAGGGAGGTAGGAATGGAAGTGAAGCTTGAAACTGTTGGTGACAAGACCTAGGAAGAGAATCACTTGGATATTGACCTCTGCATCAATAATGGCATGGATAGCTTCAAACTGGTGCTCCTTTGGATGCATAAGGAAATTGCTGGCATTAAAACCAAGCAGGCCTAGGAAGCTGGATTTACAAGCTTTAGGCTTGGAAAAGTTCAATTGCCTCCCAGATTATCTCAGTGAGCGTAACAAAGCTATTGGTAACACAGAGGATATTATCAACGCTAATCGCAATAGCTTTCTTAGCCTAGAGAACAAAGTAGGTGCCACTAAAAAGAGACTTGATGGAGTTGAGAATGCACTCAAAAAAATAAGTGAGCAAAGTCAAAAGATTCTTAAGGCTGCCTTGGCCAGTATGGAGGCCCTTATCAGTAAGATGGAGAATGACCATGGGGATAAGGCCGCAACAGGCATTATTGATGTTAGGGACAATACCCGAAATGATAAGGAAACAGGGCTTGGGAGAAGAACGTGGGTGAGCACTAAAAAGATGCAAAGCCACAGCAATGAAATTGAGGATATCAAGCGGGTAGCTGATAATATGGAACAACTAGAGCTGGAAGTTGTGGAAATGCTTCAGAACTTAACCTAAACCTGGGCTTCTGACAGACCTTTTTGGTTTTTGACTTTCCGTCTCTTGTTTGCTAGCGTTTTGTTTGTTAGTTGTCTTTCTTAGCATGTTGTCTTTTATGTTTTGTTGCGCTTTGATGTAAATCTTTTGATCTTTTGGCTGTAATGGGTTTCAGGGGCCCATCAAAACTTGTTTTCTCCTATCCAAAAACTTATATGAAATTTACATAGACCAAATGCCTATTAGTAATCGTAAGTATTTGTTATCTCTAATTTTTATGTCCAACATAAATGACTAATTTTTTAACACAAAAATTTATTTGTTGTTATAAAAACAACATAATATTATATAAAATACAATCTATATTGAACACAAAGGGAGCAATTTTTGAACACTAAAACCTTTGGAAAATCCATAACATTTCTCGGAAAAAAAAGGTATTTATTGTTTTCACCTTTATATTTGTGATAAGACAATTTATTAATATGAAATACTCCAATGCATATACATTTCTACCCCAATAGTTGTACACACAAGAATAATTTTTTTTCACTATGATAACAATACTTGTTTAAGTGAGTATCTTATTTTAAAAATGAGACACTTATAGTGGATAGCTATGATATTTAATTTAAAAAATATATTATTTACTACTTGTTAATGAATGTATTTATGCCCTTTTTATATAACATTTATAGGTTCTCTTGTGTTCAAGTATTGGTCCATTTTGACCAACATTTGGTAATTTTTCTATTTACATGTGGATAATTTACTTACAATGTATAGTGTAAATATGTGGCAAGATTGGATATTATAAGAACAATTTCTATAATGACTATTGGACCCTATACAACTACTGGCCCCTCTACATATTCAAAATTAACAAGTTCTACATGTGGCTAATAATAATGTCTTGTTCCTTATTCAAATTCTTTTTTATTTATGAAATATTGCATTCATAAATGTGGTTTTAAAAGTTTTCAATGAATTAATCGTTAATTTACTTACATTGTGATTTCATTAAAATGTCCCTTTGATGAGAATAAGATACTTATTTCTTAGTGGTGATCCCACAATAGCGTGTTGCACATTATGGTCAAAGTGAGGCATCAAAAGTAACAAGTTGAGAAAATTGATATTTTAAAAATATAACATAAATTGGGGAGATCATAATTATGCTTGAATTGAAGACAATTATGCTTGAATAGAAGAAAGATACTTCTAAAAGCAATAAATGTGTTGTAAACCATAGAAGGAAGCCATATAGTTCTATTCACAAACAAAAGAAAATTAAAGCAAGAATTTCTAAAATTAAGCGTAAAAAATAATGTGATATTCCAAACTAACTTCATAATTGAAAGCATAGACTATTCAAACAAATAGCCTCCAACATCAATTTTGAAATTAAATTTAAAGAAAAAAAATATTCTTAAGCACCAAACTAGACATTATATTAATCATTATTGTGTCTTTTGAGGATTACAATTATAACCAAATAATTAAAAAATCTAGGTTGGAAACTACATTAGTGTGGTATACGTACCTCACCTTCCATTAATGACACACAAAGGAGTGAAAGGAAGAAATCTCAACTCAAATAGTAAAAAATTAATTGAATAAATGAAATAAAATATAGTAGAAGCCACAAACAAGACACCACGACTACTAGAAAGGCATATGATAAAAAAAAAATAGGATGCACCACTACAAAACCCCTAAACCCCTTGGAAAAATATAAGAAATATACATAAAAAAATTAAGAAGAAACTAGTGAAGCACAACTTTCATTTAAAATGAGATGTATGTATAGAAAAGGAAGAGTGAAATAAAAACCTAAAGTAGCTTCCATTCATGGTGATGAGAACACCCAAAATACAGAACTACACATGCATTGTCTCCTCTAAGAAGGTTAATTCCCTTTACGACGGCACTAAGAAATCTAATGAAAACCATGGTTGAATGAGAGAAGAAGTGAACAAGTCCTGGTACCACACCAAAAGTTCTTTGTACAAGAAGAGGGTCGATAATGAAATGACAATGGGAGATTAATGCTACAATATACAACAGTGAAGAGCGTATGACTCCAATAATTGGCAACATCCCAAACACTAATATCTTGAAGCAAGTGAACTTAATGTAGTGGGTTGGTAGTAGACTATGAGGTGGTGGGGGATAAATGTTACCATGGAAATGTGTACATTATTTTATGATCCCACAACAATGAACAATGATATACATGTATTAGCACGATCATCAACTACCACCGGAAATCTTTGTAATTGACTTTCGTTCAACCTTTAGGATGATAGAATAACTCAGAGCATCCTCTTTTCATCATCCTCTCGACGATAGCTCACTTTAACACCCCTAAAAAATATGAATTCTCAACACCTCATTACATGCATATGAAAAAAGATCTTCATCTCACATAATACTCCCATGAACTCCAAAAGATACGGCAAAATGACTATCCAGTCAACAGAGTACATTGCCAAGCTCCGCTATGACCCCTCTGTTGGAAGTGGAAACACTCTGAGAGGGGGGGGGTGAATCAGAGTGTGACAAATTTTAACAAGATATACTTTTATGAACCTGACAATTTTAATTCACAGTATGCACAGATGACTGAGACTTAACACCTTGATGAAATACATTAATGAAACATGAAATATACCATAGAACCAACTAAAACACTTGATTCAGATTTTTTTTCTTTTAAAAATGGTATTAAATCTTTTACACAAACTTGAAACATCTAAATGAGTACTTCAAATATTGCACTACATAAACCCAACAAATCAGAGTATGAAATAAAGAGAGCTAAAATATGACGTATCAGAGCATAAACTAGTAAAACAGAATGAAACAAGACAATACACATAACACCATAGTTTTCATGAGTGGAAAACCCTCTTGGGGTAGAAAAACCACTTGGAAGATCCCTTATATTAATTCAAAAAGAGCACCAACTCAGTTCACAAGTTTTAGAAACCACAAGGCCTCAAGGAGCACCAACCCCTCTTCTTATCAATAAATATTTCAACTCGAGCTATAGCCACTGGTGATTTTATGCATGCATTTAAATCTTGCAGTCACAAAACCATCAGGGATTGGAGTGAGAATATTTTACCAGTTTGTACATATGAAAAAAAATTTTGCAACAATATTCTTCAAGGATAAAATCAACACTATCCAATCTCTGAACAATATAGTTTCAAATCAATAAAGCCTCATATACTCTGTAACAAAAAAATAGAGTATTGATTCTCAAGAAACCCCTCGACTATCTCTGGTAAACTACAACACTTCTTTTTACAAATGCTATCACTTTATTCACACTCTTCTCGCTGTATTTCTCTGTTTTTTTCTCACTTCAACTGTTCTGAAAACAAACTGTTTTATACCCAAACAAAACACCACATTTTCTTTTCGAATAACCCTCATATAGGGTTACAAATAACTTATAGGATTTGTAAACTGAAAAATCAAATAACTGTTTTTAACTGTGCAACGGAAAGAGAAGAAACTGAAGATGTTTGATTTCCCAGTCATGAAAAACGAAAATGAAGCATGAACATTTCCTTATTTTCATTTTGCATAACTGAAAAAGACTTGATTCAAACAAAAAATCTGAATCTTTTAAATCATGTGATCAAGAAACATACCTGTTAAACGCAAACTAATCAAACAAACTAACTAGTCAACCATTAAGCTCTCGGTTAAAAACATTTTTGCTTCATTCTCTGTAACTGAACAAACTGATTCGAGCTCTGTAGCTCCAGCGGCGCTGCGACTCTCATGGCGTTAGGGTTTGACGGACTCCAATCAAGTTCAAAAACCAAATGAAACACAAAACCATCTTCCAAAAAAAACTTTTAACTTGTCTGACACAAGGAGTATCCTGAGGAATATGCCCTTTAGTCCGTAGACATATTAAATCAAAGATGTCATTAAATTAATGCAAAATCAGAGCTATTCACTTATCCGTGTCACCAGCATGGCTCGAAAGAAAGATGTTTTAAACACATAACACGTCAGCCAAGTCAATATGTCCGTGTCACTAAACTGGCCCATGAGAAGGATATAACCACATGCTTATTAAAATATGTAACTTAACCAACACAACATCCTCTTTTTTTTTACTTTCTTGTCATCGAGGACAAAAGTACCAAAGAGCAACAAACTCCCCCTTTGTCCTTGATGGCAAAAAAAGAAAAAAAAACTTAAACAATCATTGCCACGAAATATGTCATCATCTGAAAGGACCAAAATCAATGCAAGAAATTCCACTGTCAACAAATGCAATATATACAATCAACACTGAACCTTGTCATATGCAAACCTGTAAGGAAAAACAACATCCTTTGAACCTGCAATTCTGTAAAGAATAAATACTGTTAGAATAATGAACTCCCAATCTGATCTGAATCAAACAAGAATACCAAACTAAAATACCCAAATAAAAATGCCTATGCCACTGTAATGAAATTCCAATGCCTGAAAAGTCAATTGTCACTGTAATATCACTGTAATGCCAATGCCAATGAAATGCCAATAAAATGCCAAGTCTGTAATGCCAATGAAATGCCAAGTCTGAAAAATCTGTAATGCCAATCAAAATGAATACCAATATGTGAAATGCCAATATCTGTGAAATGCCAATATCCAATGTCACTGTCATGTCACTGTCAAAAATGAAATAATGCCAATCAAAATGAATACCAATATGTGAAATGCCAATATCTGTGAAATGCCAATACCCAATGTCACTGTCATGTCACTGTCAAAAATGAAATACCAAAATCACAAATACAAATCTGTCACTGTTCACTGTTGCACTAAATGTACTGAATACTAATATGAAACTGAATACCAATTTCTCCCCCTTTTTTTAACTTTTTTTTTACAACACAAGGACAAAAGGAAAGAAAAAATCAACAGAGCAACACTCCCCCTCAAAGTATGCTTTAGGTGAAGACAAGAGCAGATTGAGAAAATACTCCCAATCTATCCCTTAACCGTTCAAAGACTTCTTTAGACAAGGCTTTTGTAAAAATATCAGCAACTTGGGCTTGTGAAGGAACAAACACTAATTGAAACTCATTAGCCAACACCTGATCTCGTAAAAAATGGAGTTTAATGGCAACATGTTTAGTACGAGAGTGCATAATAGGATTTTTTGAAAGATCAATTGCACTAGTATTGTCACAATAGATTGAAATGGTCTTAATAGTAGAAATGCCCATATCAGTAATTTGATGAGACATCCATATCAGTTGTGTACAACATGCAGTGGCTCCTATATATTCTGACTCTGCGGTGGACAGAGTGACACAATCTTGCTTTTTACTGTGCCAAGCAACAAGACAATCGCCAAGAAAGAAGGCAGCTCCACTGGTGCTTTTACAATCATCTAGACAACCGGCCCAATCAGAATCAGTGAAGCCAACAAGAGTGAAGTCATTATTACGGGGATACCAAAGACCACAATCTAGTGTGCCTTGAACATATCTAAAGATTCGTTTTACAGCATTCAAATGAGATTGTTTAGGCGCAGATTGAAAGCGAAAGACTAGACATACTGCAAACATTAAATCTGGTCGAGATGTAGTTAAATATAATAGACTTCCTATCATTGACCTGTACTCAGATTGATTTACTGCAGGTGAGTCATCAGATTTGGTCAATTTACAGCCTGTTTCCATTGGAGTGCTGACTGGTTTACAATCTGCCATATTAAATTTTCTAATCATCTCTTTGGCATATTTGGTTTGTGACAAGAAGATACCTTGCTGAAGTTGTAACACTTGAAGACCAAGAAAGAAATTCAGTTCCCCAAACATGGACATTTCAAACTCAGATTCCGTGATTTTAGAGAGCTTTTTGGATAAAGAGGCATTGTTACAGCGAAAAATGATATCATCTACATATATCACAACCACTAGGACATCATTACCTTCAAGTTTAACATATAAGTTGCTATCTACAACACCTCTAGTGAATCCATTTGCTCTAAGATGATTATCCAGTCTAGAGTACCAAGCTCTTGGAGCCTGTTTAAGGCCATAGAGTGCTTTCTTTAATCTGTATACACAATCAGATTTGCCTGCAACTTCAAAACCTTTCGGCTGTTCCATATAAACTTCTTCATCAAGATAACCATTCAGAAAGGCAGTTTTGACATCCATCTGATAAACTTTAAATTTTTTATAGCAAGAGTATGCAAGAAAAATTCTGATTGATTCTAATCTAGCTACTGGTGCGAATGTTTCTCCAAAATCTATTCCTTCCTGCTGAGCATAACCTTTACAAACAAAATGAGCTTTATTTCTAACAACCTTCCCAGATTCATCAAGATTATTTCTAAAGATCCATTTGCCTCCTATCACATTCTTATCATCTGGCCTAGGTACTAATTCCCAAGTTTGGTTTTTCTCTATTTGACTGATTTCATCTTTCATTGCATTTAACCAACATTCATCAGATAAAGCATCAGAAACATTTTTGGGTTCGAAATCAGTTACCAAACAAAAATGTTCAGCCAGTTGAGCTTGTTCAGTTGTTTTTGCCCTTCTTCTAGTCAAAATACCTGCATCTATATTGCCAATAACTTGACTTTGAGGATGTCTCTTTGTTATAACTTTTGAGGGTGTATAATGGAGAATACCTGTCTCTGCATTTGAATTCTCTGTATTTTCTTCATCAGAACTTGATGAACATATTTCATTTTTCTTTTCTGTTTCTGCAGGTTTAGGAACTTGATCAACCTTTGTTAAAGTAATTTCCTCTTCCTCAATATCCTGAAAATCATTACTTAACAAAAATTGTTCATCAAACCTTACATTTATTGTTTCAACAATTTTATTCAGTCTATTATTGAAACATCTATAGGCTTTGCTATGAGTAGAGTATCCAAGAAAGATACCCTCATCAGTTTTAGCCTCAAAATTTCCTAGATTTTCTTCATCTCTTTTTAGATAACATTTGGCACCAAAAATTTTGAAATATTTGATAGAAGCAGCTTTTCCATACCAAAGTTCATAAGGAGTAAAGGTAGATTTTACCCTGATTTGTACACGATTCAAAATGTAAACAGCTGTGTGTACAGCTTCTTTCCAATACCTGTCTGGTAGATTTGCCTCATTAAGCATTGTGCGAGCCATTTCTTTGACTGTTCTATTTTTTCTCTTAACTACTCCATTTTGTTGAGGTGTACGAGTAGCAGCATATTGTCTCTTAATACCATGTCTTTCACAATAATCAATGAATTCTTGTGAAGTGAATTCACCACCCTTGTCTGATCTTAAGCATTTCAATTTTAGATCAGATTCTCATTCAACCATTTTTCTGAAAATCTTAAATCTATCAAATGCTTCGGATTTGTGTTTAAGGAAAGTGACCCATACCATTCTGGTATAGTCATCAACAAAAAGCATAAAATATTTTTCACCATTTATTGACTGTGTCCTTGTAGGACCACATAAGTCTGTGTGTACAAGTTGTAATGGTCTAGTAGACGAATGTTCTTTAGATTTGAAAGACACTTTTGTTTGCTTTCCTTTCAAACACACTTTACAAACTGAATTGAATGGTTTATTCAAAATAGGCAAACCTCTAACATTCTGATTTTTACTGATTCTAACCAGATTGTCAAAATTTATATGTCCTAGGCGTTTATGCCATAACCAATTTTCTTCTATTTGACCCATAAGACAAATGCCTTCATTATTCTTATAGTCAGTGGAATCAAGCAGACTGTAGACATTGCCAATTGTTCTCAAACCAGCAGCAACAGTTTTACCAGATTTATTTTTGATAGTACAATCTTGAGAGCTAAAAAATACACTGTAACCACTATCACAAATTTGACTGACACTCAATAAATTGTGCTTTAACCCTTCAACAAAGTACACATCATGAATAGGAGTATCATCATTTAGCAATAATGTACCTTTACCTCGTACATAAGCTCCTGAATTATCCCCAAAGCGTACAAAGCCACCATTAAAGTCTTCAAGATGCAGAAATTTATTTCTATCTCCTGTCATATGGTGTGAACAGCCACTGTCCAACACCCATAAAGATTTCTTATTTGAGAAAAGTGCAGTTTGCACTATCATTGATTGCTCAATACCAGATACAAACTTAGGTTTCCATATTTTATTAGGACTTGCCTTTGTTTTGCACTGTATAGTAGTATGCCCAAAAGTGTTACACTTATTACACTTTACTGTGTTTGGAAAGTCATATCCTTGATTGTAACCAAACATAGGAGATCTTTGTTGCAGAAATCTGCAAGTATTAACCTTATGACCAAACCTATTGCAATAGAAACAGTATCCATGAAAAAAACCAAACCTAAAAGGTTTTGTTCTGTTATAAGTCTGAAATGATTTTCTAGTTGCAGGCTTAGCGTTCTGTCTTGATGACTCAGCTTTATCAAACCCTAAACCAGCCAAATCTTTATGCAACTTTTGCTTGCTCAAGATATCATTTAGATGTATTGTACTTTCATACTGTTCAATTTGTTTTTGAAGTTTTGTGGACTGTTGTTCTAATGTTTCAATTTTCTTTTCTCTTTCTTCAAGAAGGGACTTCAAGTTTGAAGTCACTAAATTTGCATCATTCAACTCGACTTGTAAAATCTGATTTGAATTTTCATGTGAAGCTACAAGTTTCTTTAACCTCTTTATTTCTTTTAAAGCACAAAGCAATTCTCCTTCAAGATCAATTTCTCCTTGATCTAAATCTTCAAATTCATTTTTTTGCTAGTTACATCTTCTAATTCTGCCATAAATAGAGTTTCATCACCTTCACAAGGTGAATCATCTGATTCATTTCCAGAGTCTTCTTTTGTAAAAAGACTCTTCTTTTTCTTGAAGGTATTAAATCTCCTTTTAGGATTCCACATTTTCTTTTTGTAGAATTTTTCTGGTTTTTCCTCTTCACTGTTTTGATCACTTAGAGGACATTGAGCAGCAAAGTGTCCAGCTTTGCCACAATTAAAGCACTTAAAAGGTAATTTGCCCTTATATTTCTTTTTTAGTTTTCTAACAAAAAGGGCTTCTATAGCATCTGAAAGTTCAGATTCACTATCAAGTTCTTCTTTCTTTTCTACTTTAAAAGCTGTTTCTTTTGAAGAAGAAGGATTATTACCTATCCTCATCTCATAGGCAGTAAGAATGCTTTGAAGGTTATCAAGTGTCATGGTAGAAAAACTTTTCTTTTCTTCTAAGGTTGAAACCTTAGTTTCAAACTTGGGTAACAAGGTTCTAATCACTTTATTGACAACTTCCTTTTCTTCAACCTCTTCACCAAGACCCTTTCTCGAATTTACTATTTCATCAACTCTAAGAAAATAGCTTGCTACTGTTTCATCTTCTTTCATCTTTAAAGATTCAAACTAATTTTTGAGTGTAAGAATTTTAGACTCCTTAACCTTAGCATCCCCTTGATAAATGGTTTCACATTTTTTCCAAATATCATAAGCAGAAGAACAATGCATGACTTTAACAAAAACATCTTTAGTGAGACCACATAAGAGAGCATGCTTAGCTCTGGCATTTAACTCATACTTGGTTTTATCATCAGGATCAGTAGGAATAATGGAAGGAACTGTATATTTTGTGATCACAATATTCCACACATTAAGATCAACTGAAATGAGATAAGTTTCCATCCTAATCTTCCAGAACACATAATCAGTTCCATCAAAAAGAGGAGCTCTTGAAAGTGAAGCACCTTCCTGAGTTTGAGCCATAAAAAAAACTTCCAAGTAACCAGGAACAATCCCTAGGACAGACCTATATGAGGGACCCTATGCTCTGATACCACTTGTTGGAAGTGGAAACACTCTGAGAGGGGGGGGGGGGTGAATCAGAGTGTGACAAATTTTAACAAGATATACTTTTATGAACCTGACAATTTTAATTCACAGTATGCACAGATGACTGAGACTTAACACCTTGATGAAATACATTAATGAAACATGAAATATACCATCGAACCAACTAAAACACTTGATTCAGATTTTTTTTTTTTAAAAATGGTATTAAATCTTTTACACAAACTTGAAACATCTAAATGAGTACTTCAAATATTGCATTACATAAACCCAACAAATCAGAGTATGAAATAAAGAGAGCTAAAATATGACGTATCAAAGCATAAACTAGTAAAACAGAATGAAACAAGACAATACACATAACACCATAGTTTTCATGAGTGGAAAACCCTCTTGGGGTAGAAAAACCACTCGGAAGATCCCTTATATTAATTCAAAAAGAGCACCAACTCAGTTCACAATTTTTAGAAACCACAAGGCCTCAAGGAGCACCAACCCCTCTTCTTATCAATAAATATTTCAACTCGAGCTATAGCCACTGGTGATTTTATGCATGCATTTAAATCTTGCAGTCACAAAACCATCAGGGATTGGAGCGAGAATATTTTACCAGTTTGTACATATGAAAATTTTTTTTGCAACAATATTCTTCAAGGATAAAATCAACACTATCCAATCTCTGAACAATATAGTTTCAAATCAATAAAGCCTCATATACTCTGTAACAAAAAAATAGAGTATTGATTCTCAAGAAACCCCTCGACTATCTCTGGTAAACTACAACACTTCTTTTTACAAATGCTATCACTTTATTCACACTCTTCTCGCTGTATTTCTCTGTTTTTTTCTCACTTCAACTGTTCTGAAAACAAACTGTTTTATACCCAAACAAAACACCACATTTTCTTTTCGAATAACCCTCATATAGGGTTACAAATAACTTACAGGATTTGTAAACTGAAAAATCAAATAACTATTTTTAACTGTGCAACGGAAAGAGAAGAAACTGAAGATGTTTGATTTCCCAGTCATGAAAAACAAAAATGAAGCATGAACATTTCCTTATTTTCATTTTGCATAACTGAAAAAGACTTGATTCGAACAAAAAATCTGAATCTTTTAAATCATGTGATCAAGAAACATACCTGTTAAACGCAAACTAATCAAACAAACTAACCAGTCAACCGTTAAGCTCTCGGTTAAAAACATTTTTGCTTCATTCTCTGTAACTGAACAAACTGATTCGAGCTCTGTAGCTCCAGCGGCGCTGCGACTCTCATGGCGTTAGGGTTTGACGGACTCCAATCAAGTTCAAAAACCAAATGAAACACAAAACCATCTTCCAAAAAAAACTTTTAACTTGTCCGACACAAGGAGTATCCTGAGGAATATGCCGTTTTGTCCGTAGACATATTAAATCAAAGATGTCATTAAATTAATGCAAAATCAGAGCTATTCACTTATCCGTGTCACCAGCATGGCTCGAAAGAAAGATGTTTTAAACACATAACACGTCAGCCAAGTCAATATGTCCGTGTTACTAAACTGGCCCATGAGAAGGATATAACCACATGCTTATTAAAATATGTAACTTAACCAACACAACATCCTCTTTTTTTTTACTTTCTTGTCATCGAGGACAAAAGTACCAAAGAGCAACAAACTCCCCCTTTGTCCTTGATGGCAAAAAAAGAAAAAAAACTTAAACAATCATTGCCACGAAATATGTCATCATCTGAAAGGACCAAAATCAATGCAAGAAATTCCACTGTCAACAAATGCAATATATACAATCAACACTGAACCTTGTCATATGCAAACCTGTAAGGAAAAACAACGTCCTCTGAACCTACAATTCTGTAAAGAATAAATACTGTCAGAATAATGAACTCCCAATCTGATCTGAATCAAACAAGAATACCAAACTGAAATACCCAAATAAAAATGCCTATGCCACTGTAATGAAATTCCAATGCCTAAAAAGTCAATTGTCACTATAATATCACTGTAATGCCAATGCCAATGAAATGCCAATAAAATGCCAAGTCTGTAATGCCAATGCCAATGCCAATGAAATGCCAAGTCTGAAAAATCTGTAATGCCAATCAAAATGAATACCAATATGTGAAATGCCAATATCTGTGAAATGCCAATATCCAATGTCACTGTCATGTCACTGTCAAAAATGAAATAATGCCAATCAAAATGAATACCAATATGTGAAATGCCAATATCTGTGAAATGCCAATATCTGTGAAATGCCAATATCCAATGTCACTGTCATGTCACTGTCAAAAATGAAATACCAAAATCACAAATACCAAGCTGTCACTGTTCACTGTTGCACTGAATGTACTGAATACTAATATGAAACTGAATACCAATTTCTCCCCCTTTTTTTTACTTTTTTTTTACAACACAAGGACAAAAGGAAAGAAAAAATCAACAGAGCAACACTCCCCCTCAAAGTATGCTTTAGGTGAAGACAAGAGCAGATTGAGAAAATACTCCCAATCTATCCCTTAACCGTTCAAAGACTTCTTTAGATAAGGCTTTTGTAAAAATATCAGCAACTTGGGCTTGTGAAGGAACAAACACTAATTGAAACTCATTAGCCAACACCTGATCTCATAAAAAATGGAGTTTAATGGCAACATGTTTAGTATGAGAGTGCATAATAGGATTTTTTGAAAGATCAATTGCACTAGTATTGTCACAATAGATTGAAATGGTCTTAATAGTAGAAATGCCCATATCAGTAATTTGATGAGACATCCATATCAGTTGTGTGCAACATGCAGTGGCTGCTATATATTCTGACTCTGCGGTGGACAGAGTGACACAATCTTGCTTTTTACTGTGCCAAGCAACAAGACAATCACCAAGAAAGAAGGTAGCTCCACTGGTGCTTTTACGATCATCTAGACAATCGGCCCAATCAGAATCAGTGAAGCCAACAAGAGTGAAGTCATTATTACGGGGATACCAAAGACCATAATCTAGTGTGCCTTGAACATATCTAAAGATTCGTTTTACAGCATTCAAATGAGATTGTTTAGGTGCAGATTGAAAGCGAGAGACTAGACATACTGCAAACATTAAATCTGGTCGAGATGCAGTTAAATATAATAGACTTCCTATCATTGACCTGTACTCAGATTGATTTACTGCAGGTGAGTCATCAGATTTGGTCAATTTACAGCCTGTTTCCATTGGAGTGCTGACTGGTTTACAATCTGCCATATTAAATTTTCTAATCATCTCTTTGGCATATTTGGTTTGTGACAAGAAGATACCTTGCTAAAGTTGTAACACTTGAAGACCAAGAAAGAAATTCAGTTCCCCAAACATAGACATTTCAAACTCAAATTCCATGATTTTAGAGAACTTTTTGGATAAAGAGTCATTATTACAGCCAAAAATGATATCATCTACATATATCACAACCACTAGGACATCATTACCTTCGAGTTTAACATATAAGTTGCTATCTACAGCACCTCTAGTGAATCCATTTGCTCTAAGATGATTATCCAGTCTAGAGTACCAAGCTCTTGGACCATTATTGTATCGAAAGGGGATTGCAGCCATGTATATCACACAATTAGTAGTAGAAGTTTTATACCTCATCTTCATTAAGCATGGTGAATAGTTATCTTTTATCTTTGATTATCGTACTGGTTAAACTTTCAAATTTCATAAGGCATCTTCGTGTGATTTACTCTGAATTGTACCCTAACAAGAAGGAAAACAATATCGAAAACTTGTTTCTAGTATACATTAGGTAGGTCAGCATTCTTCAACATAGTTCTTACCATCTCAATAACGGTCCTACTTTTTCTTTCAACTGTACATCATTCTATGAGAATTACTCAAAGCAATAAAATGCCTCCTAATACCATGTTATTCATAAAAATTTATAAATTCATTTGATGTAAACTCTCCTCCTGTATTAGATAATAAACATTTAATTGTACCATATATATTTGTTTCTCAACTAAATTGACTTAAATACTTTAAACCTATCTTAATTCATGGAGTAGTGTAACCCTTCTTAATTCTCTCCCAAATTTCAACCAATGTAGTTGCCAAATGATATTCTACACTTTCTCTCTAATAAGCATGCTTGTGCCATCAAACTTTGGAGCCATGAAGGTTTAGTGCTATGCCATCGTAGACCTTACTGAAGCGGTTAACCTTCTTAAGAGGAACATAAGTCTTGCAACCATCACGAAGAAAACACAGGTGCATGCATATATATAGACCGAAAACTAATGATATTGCTAAAATTAATAGACATGTCTCGTACATTATTATTTATTATCAAACATATTTTGAGTGTAGAGATAGGGAAATGATAGGTTTGACCAAATCAGCCCAGCCCATACCAAGCCCAAGAGCCGAACTTTGACCCTGTTGGCTGCAGTGGTAGTACTTTGACATCCACGCTAGGTATACTACTTAGTGGGTATTTTTCCTGCTTCCATATCCATGCCTCATCCCTTATAATTAATAGCTCATCACAAACATTGTAGTGGGGACCTCAGTTTGTCCAATCTAAGTCCAACAACAACACAAGAGTTGAAAAGATATGAAAGGGAAAATTGTTGAACTATGAAACACATCCACCACACTCATGGTTTCAATTGCTAAAAGGGATAGTAGTTTAAAATTTAATCTTTTGTTTATGACTTATTAATTATCTACAACAATTGAACAAAGATCGATTAAATGATAAAGATACGACTGCCGGGAGAAACTACTTCAAGTGAAAGGGAATAACGATTCAAGGTTGACCATTCAAACAAATACTAAGGACTGGTTATGAGAGAACATCAAGCACGGAAGATTTCATCATATTATTAATCTAATCTGAAGTACTCAGTTGAGGAGAATAAATACCAAGACATGGACACATGAGGAAATGATGATTAGGGGGCATTAGAGATTTGTCTTGTATACTAAGAGCAGTGATAAAGACAAAGTGAAATGATACGATTCATGGAAAGATTTGAACTAAAAGGCGTGGACATAAAAGGCAGTGATTTATTCATGGAAAAGTGGTGCTTACAACAACGGTCATTAAGGCCTAACATAGAGTTGATTGAATATATACCAATTGAGTGAAGAAGGAGAGCAGTGATCATCTAACAAGTTATCACCCCTCAGCAATGACAAGTGATCTTCCTCCAATGATCGTTGGATGATAGCGACCAATGGAGATATCCACCGACCAATAAAAAAGAAGAGTGGACAAGACATATCCAACGATCATGAAGGAAAAAGAATTCATCATATGAACAGTGCTTATGAATAATCCAAGACAAGTCAAAGTCAATAGATGATACAAGTCAGCATTACACAGGTTGCCACATCAAATAGGAATGGGAATTAACAAATGATATGATCCAAGAGGATATGCTGCATCAAAATAGTTCAAAATTCCACATGGCCCCCACATAACGGTTAATTCTGAACACAACCGTTTTTTATTGTATTGGTCCAAAATGTTAGTTACCACTCAACCTCCGACATTCCCTCATTACCATTGCACCACGAGATTCACGCTAGTCTAATTGGGGCAGCAGTTTTAGTTAAACAAATCCATGGTTCAATATGGGCCAAAAGGGGAGGCTGACAGTTCGACCCACCAACCTCCCCACTCCATGTTCCACTCCTAAACGGTACCGTAAGCAGAATCTCTGGGCCTAAAATTGACTTTTTGGCTTTTGTTGAATGGTAAGCAGAGAGTTTAGAGATCGAGCCGAACTCGATTCATCCCCCATTTGCTAATTCAAACCAAAATCAAATAAACATAAAGTGCCTAATCCGATAAAGTTTGAATTACGAGATTTTTCAAGGATTATTAGGGGATTTTAAATGACATTGTAAAGCCCGAAATTATAAGGGAAATTATTTTAAAAGGGGTAGGTTTATTAGAAGATTTATATGTTGTAAATGGTAGATATTGCTGATTCCCAAAATTATTTGGTTTTAAGCCAAATTGGGCAAAAATTGTGTATAAAAGGGGGTAGCTTAGGAGTTTGAGTTAGTGGTGAGTTGTGAGAGAATTTTCTTGAAGAGTTTGAGTGTTCAACTCTGTGCATCAAAGGATATTCATACCGTTGCACTTGAAAGAGAAGAACTTTGTACCTCTTGTAATCGGGAGACTTGGAACTTTGTCTAGTTGAAGGCCTTGTGACCACTTTTGGAGCATAATTAACAATCGATCACTCTAGTGGAGAGGGACCTGGAGACGTAGCCATATTGGTGAGCTTCGTTATCAACTCGTGTTCTTGTCTTCTCTCTTCTTTCTCTCTTTTGTTAATTCATTGCTTTATTATTGTTGTATTTCTTTAAGCATTTCAATTATACTTTAAAATCCTTCAAGTTAATCGTTGTATAAGTTAACATTACACATGCAACTATCATAGATCCTAACATAATCAGATCAAGTGGTATTAGAGCTTTTTGTGACTAGTGTTTTCAAAGGTGAATGATAACGAGATCTAAGAGCCAACGAGGTGAAGGCACACTCGTGGAATACAACCCAGAGATCGGGAAAAGAAGGATTTTCCCACATTTAGAGATGGCAGCTGAAGAAGGCCAAACCGAGTTCAATGGGAAAGCCTTACATAAGGCATTTCTTGATATGAAGTTGATGGCTAAAGTTCTTTTTGAAGAAAGACAAGACTGGTAGAAACAGGAGAAAGGAGGCAAATCGAAACTAGAGAATAAATGCAAAAGACTGGGAGATGGTGATTCCCCAAGAAAAACTCCTCCTTATCCTCATTCTTCTCCTTCTCCCTCTACTTCTCCATCTTCTTTAATTAATCCTTTTAAGGGAACATATAAGCCTGTAATCAAACTTGATGTAAAATTTGAATTACCTAAATATAGTGGGGAACTAAGTGTTGAAAAACTTGACGACTAGATACAACAAGTAGAGGTTTACTGTAGGATACAGGGCTTACCAGAAGATGCCTCTAGGATAGAGTTGTATACTCTCTGTTTAGGAGGTACTTCTCTCACCTAGTGGGAGAGTAGGACCCAAGAGGAGCTTGCCCATCAGGGTAGAGTTAGGATGTCATGGATGGAGTTTGTTGTCACTCTAAAGAGCAATTCTATCCTTTAGGACACAAGCAACAACTAACTATTAGTTGGAAAACCTTTATGCAAGCAAAAAGCCAAATAGTGTAGGATTACACCCACGATTTTAGAAAAAGGGAAATAGCATTGAATGTACCTTTGTATACTCAAGATACCCTGCTTAAATATATAGGTAGTTTACATTCCTACCTCCGACATAGTATCCTCATGTTGAATTCTAGTAATTTGGATTAGGTATGTCTCCAAGCTACTTGTATTGAGTCTAGTGGTAAGAACAGTTCTAGTGAACACTTTGCTAAGAAATCATCCAAGAAACCACCAAAGGGAAAATTAAAGGATAAAGGTAAAGGAAGAAGACAACTAAAGTAAACAAAGAGGATGTTAAGCCTACATGCTCTCATTGTAAGAAAGAAGGGAATGAAGATTCTAGGTGTTGGAAGTTGCATCTGGAAGTAAGGCTAAAGCAATACGGAGGTAACAAAGGTCCAAAGAAGACTACTGCATTGATCCACCAATATCTTGGATATAATTCTGGATATGAAACTCAGATAGTTGCTACCATGATCCAAGGTAAAGTGAAAGGTAAAACTCTCTCATTAAATGCAGATATTTTTGATGCAAGTACAAGCAAAGCAAATTCTCTTCCTAATGTGGATAAACAAAGAAATAAACTTTTTCACATTTGTGTGGTAACTAAACACACTAAGATTGATACTCTATTTGATACTGGTTCACAAGTGAACTTCATTTATGAAGAGGTTGTGAATAAATTGAATCTAACTACTACTACTCATCCTAAGCCCTATCCACTTGGATGGGTATGTAATGATTCATAATTGCAGGTGACAAAATAATGCAAACTACGTTTTGCCATTATTGCTAATTTCATTGATGAAGTAGAAGTAGATGTTCTAACTTTGGATATTAGTGCGCTTGTGTTAGGAAGTCCATATATTATTTATATACAAGCAATATTTTGCAGGGGGGAGAATAAGTATCATTTCTTCAAAGATGGTAAAGAGTACATAGTTAGATAACATAAAGTCAAAACTAATCTTGCATTAGTAAATGCTGATCAAATGAAAAGATTAGTAAATGCTAGTAAAAACTTTGTTGTTATGCTTGTAAAATCCAAGGATGGGGATAAATCCAAGGTATTTAAGGAGTCTAAACAAGGATATAAGACCTAGTTGGTCAAAATTGTATCTACATATGATGACCTTTTTCAAGAACCAAAGGGGTTTCCCCCTAAGAGAGAGATCCAGCATGAGATAAATTTGCAGTAAGACGTGCCTCTTCCTAATATTGGCATGTATCGCTTATCTATTCTACAAAATGAAGAGATCAAGAAACAGGTTCCAGAGTTGGTCAAGAATGGAATGATTCAACCAAGTACATCTCCTTGTGGCTCACCAATTGTACTAGTGCCAAAGAAGGATGGGTCTTAGAGGATGTGTATAGACTACCAAGCCCTAAATAAGATCATAGTAAAGAATAGGTATCCTCTTCCTTGTATTGATGATTTACTTGATCAACTAAAGCATGCAGTTTATTTTACTAAGCTGGATTTGCAAAGTGGTTATCATCAGATTAGGATTGTAGAAAATGACATTTGAAAAACTGCATTCAAGACTAAGGAAGGACTATACGAATGGTTGGTAGTTCCTTTTGGGTTGTGCAATGCACTAGCCACTTTCATGCGTGTAATGAATGATGTATTTCGTCCTTTCATTGACGAATTTGTAATAGTCTACCTAGACAATATCCTTGTATTCAGTAAGTCTTGGGATGATCATGTAAGTCATGTAAAGAAAGTTTTTGATGTTTAAAGAAATTTTTTGATGTTTTGAGAAAAGAAAAATTCTATGTAAATATGTCAAAATAAGAGTTCGCAAATACATCTCTAGTGTACTTAGTCTATGTCGTAGAAAATGGTCAGTTGAAAGTCCACCCTACGAAGGTCGAGGTAATTTGAAAATTGCCTAAGCCAAGTACAATAACTGAAGTCAGAAGTTTCTTAGGTGTTGTTCAGTACTGGAAAAAGTTCATTTATAACTTCTCCTATATAGTATCGTTGTTGCATGCATTGAGAATTACAAAGACAACTTTCAAGTGAGGAGGACCTCAGCAGAAGGCTTTCAACACTTTGAAGGAGAAGTTGAGCACCGCACCTATTCTGACATTGCCAAATCTACAGAAACCATTCGAGATCAAAACTGATGCAAGTGGGTTAGCCATGGGAGCATTTCTAATGCATAGAGGTAAGTCGATATGTTATCAATCTGAAACTTTCACATCTACAGTGAGTAACTATCCTACTTATGATAAGGAACTCTATGCACTAGTTCAGAGTGTTAAAAAATAGAAGCACTATCTAATGGGAAAAGAAACAATCATCCACACTGATCACGAACCACTACAATATTTGCATTCACAATCATAATTGGAGCAAAGTAGGCACTTTAGGTGGATGGGATTCCTTCAACAATTTCACTTAGTAATTAAGTACAAGAAGGGTGTCCATAATAAGTTAGAATATATGCTTTCCAGGCCTACTATCATGACTGCTTTGGTTATACTTCAGGGGAGTTCCATGGTTCCTAAAAGTTTCCAAGAAAAATATGCCATGGATGAAAACTTTAAGGATATCTATACAGCTCTAATCATAAAAAAACAAGTAGATGAAAAGAACTACTATGTGAAAGATAAAATATTGTATCATTTAGGAAATTTATGTATTCCTAAAGGTGAACTAGCACAAATAGTTAGAGAAGCTCACACACCATTGATTCCTGGACACTTTGGCATTAGCAAGACAACGACTCAGTTCCAAAAATACTGTTATTGGCCTGACGTGCAGGAAACTGTAACTAAATATATCAAAGGATGTATAATGTGTGCAAACCAGTAAACCTAGTAACAGGAAGTTGGGGTTGTACACACCTCTTCTTGTTCTATGTCCACCTTGGGAAAGTATTTCGATCAGTTTTATTGGAGGACTTACCATATCTAAAAAGGGACATGACTATCTGTTTGTAGTAGTTGATAGATTCAACAAAATGTGTGTTTTAATGCCTTGTAAGAAACAAATCACAACTGAAATGACAACTCATTTGTACTTCCAATATGTATGGGTCCATTTTGGGCTTCCTACTTCCATTGTATCAAATCGAGATTCTCGATTCCTAGGAGAATTATTGTCTGCATTGTCGGATCTCATGGACACAAAGCTAAAGAAAATTATAGCTTTCCATCCTCAGACCAATGGACAAATAGAAGTGGTAAATAGAATAGTTGTACACTTGCTTCAAGGCTACTGCAACAAACATCCCAAGCTATGGGATGAGAGTTTACACTATGTGCAACATGCCTACAATCATGCAACACATTCTTCTACAAAAAGGTTTCCAATTGAGACATGTTTTGGATATCTACTGCAAACTCCGATGGAATTCACCTTTGAAAAAGATGATGTTGAAGACAAGTGTCATGATGCAAAGAATTTTTTGAAGTTCATTCAAAAAGCTCAAGCTATTCATTAGGCAGTAGAAGCTCAGTTGGAGAAGAGCCAAGCCAAATACAAGGCTCAACATGACAAGCACTGCATAGCTCATCATTTTTAGGCTGGCAATCGTGTTTGGTTACATGTCAGCAAGGAAAGAATGGAAGGTGAAGGTAAAAAGCATAAGCATATAAGATATGGTCCCTTTGAGATCTTGGAAAAGATCAGTACCAATGCCTTTTGGCTGAATCTTCCTCCATATATGAAAATTTACTCAGTTGTAAATGTAGAAAATCTGAAGTTGTATGAGCCTCCAATGATTCTGGATGAAGAGGTTGATGTTCAAGCCCCATCAGTAGATGACCTTTCACTTGAGTATATGTTAGAGCTGCCAAAGGATGTCATTATTGATAGAATATCTCCAATGAGGAGGATTGATCAAGGAGGATATGCTCCATCAAAATAGTTCAAAATTCCACATGGCACCCACATAGTGGTTAATTCCAAACACAACAGTTTCTGATTATATTGGTCCAAAATGTTGGTTTGGATATTCAAATGCCACACCACTCAACCTCCACCATTCCCTCATTACCATTGAACCACGAGATTCATGCTAGTCTAATTGGGGCAGAAGTTCCAGCTAAACAAAGCCATGGTTCAATATGGGCCAAAAGGGGAGGCCGACGGTTCGACCCAGCAACCTCCCCACTCCATGTTCCACTCCTAACCGCTACCGTAAGTAGGATCTTTGGGCCTAAATTGACTTTTGGGTTTTGTTAAATGGTAAACTGAGAGTTTATGGATCGAGCCCAACCCAATTCATCCCCCATTTGCTAATTCAAACCAAAATAAAATAAACATAAAGTTCCTAATATGATAAAGTTTGAATTACGATATTTTTAAAGGATTATAAGGGGAATTTTAATGGCATTGTAAAGCCTGAAGTTATTGTAAGGATGTTAAGTAGCGGAAACAACTTCCTACACTAACCTTGAGAGGAGGGTAATGCAAAACTTTTTCAGATCATTACAACAGTTACAGAAAATAGAAATAGATATAAAAGCATTCATACCACAACACAGTGATTTACGTGGGGAAAACCCTTTCGGGAGAAAAACCCCACCCTCCAAAAGCAGCTCAATATTTTATTCAGTAATCAAAACAGATTACAACATACTTGCAGAGCAAGCTCTTCGTAGGAGTACCACTAATCAGAGATTCAAAGGCAACTCAATAGCCATAAGACTCTTACACACAACCTCTATCTCTCACACCTCATAAATAGGAGATACAATACAAGAAACCGTCAAACGGTATTACAAAACCATGGGCTAAAACCACCCAATAAGGTGTAGCCGACCTTATCTCCCTTCTAGATGCCCTATGACATGTTAAAGAACACATCAACACGTGTCGCTCCCTTTTTACAGCTCATTTATGTATTCGATACAAATTATTTTTCCTATTTCAGGAGTACAAACTTCCGGAGGCCATAACTTGAGAACCGGATGTCCGATTGACGAACCGTTTGAAGCGCCGGAAAGCTCGCGAAGTGCTCTATCACCTCATAATCCACTTTGCCAGTTACGGAAACTTTTCAGGGCGTTTCGGAGCCTCTAAAGTCCCCAAAATTAAGTTTAAACATTTTATTGCACCCCTCCAAGATGAAAACTTTAATATCTTCAAAACTAGCTGTGACCTTCCGACGCAACTTTACCGGAATGCTTATCTAGCCAACCAGAAGCTTCAGGGAGAGTTTCGCACCATTTCGTGCTCAAATAAAAACTTACTATAAATAGTAACCTCGCATAAATGAAAGGTTGAGACACCATTTTTCCCAACAAATCTCCCACTTGTCGAACACCTTGCAAGAGCGGAAGGGAATGTCAACACAATGAATCAATTGCTAGGGGCCATAAGGCCCATAGACTCTAAACACCATCTGAACTTCTCTGTGCTCACAGCCTTAGTTAAAGCATCTGCAACATTCATCAAAGTTTCCACCTTAACCAGCTTCACCCTACCATCTTCGACCATATCTCTAACAAAATGATACTGAACATCAATATGTTTGGTCCGGGCATGAAATGTCGGGTTCTTAGCTAGGCTAATTGCACTCTGACTGTCACAGTAAACTGTCACTGTACCTTGTTTTATTCCAATATCTGAGCACAGTCTCTTAAGCCAAATGGCCTCTTTACAAGAATGAGTAGCTGCCATATACTCTACTTCAGTAGTGGATAGAGCAACCACAGCCTGTCGCTTACTCATCCAACTAATTGCACCACCAAACAAAGTAAACACATAAGCACTAGTGGATCTTCTGCTATCAATATCACCTGCCCAATCTGAATCCACATAACCATGGATATCAAGGGAAGTCATGTCTCCAACTGAATTACCATGATAACACAAAGAATACTCTGAAGTACCCTTCAAATATCTGAAGACTCTTTTGACTGCATCCCAATGAACTCTACCAGGATTAGACATATATCTAGAAAGTACTCCCACTGCTTGGGCAATGTCTGGTCTAGTACAGACCATAGCATACATCAAGCTTCCAACCGCACTTTGGTAAGGCACTCTGCTCATGTCTTCCATCTCCAATGGGGATGTAGGACAATCTGAAATAGATAGTTTCATTCCAACTGTAAAAGGAACACTCAATGGTCTACAATTCTGCATGTTGAACCTCTGTAACACTGAATTCACATACTTACTCTGGCCTAGCCATAGCTTTCTGTTCACCCTATCTCTTCTAATTTCCATCCCAAGAATGTGCTTTGCTGCACCAAGATCTTTCATTTCAAATTTAGCAGCGAGCTGAGACTTCAGTTCTGAAATCATACCTTTCCCTTTACCAATGAATAACATATCATCAACATACAATGCAATGAATAAGAAATGATCACCATAAGATTTATAATAAACACAATGATCTGATTTAGAACGTTCAAATCCCAAACTCAACACATATGTATCAAATTTCTGGTACCACATCCTACGACTTTGTTTGAGGCCATACAAAGATTTCTTCAATTTACAGACCAAATTACTTTTGCCTTTCACCACATAGTGCTCTGGCTGTGTCATATAAATATCTTCCTCCAAATCACCATGAAGGAAAGCAGTTTTCACATCCATTTGTTCAGCCTCTAAATCATAAGCAGTAGCAATAGAAAGAAAAAATCTAATGGACGTCATTTTTGCAACAGGAGAAAATATCTCACCGTAATCAACACCCTCAACCTGAGAGTAGCCTTTTGCAACCAACCTTGCTTTATACTTCTCAATGCTTCCATCTGAACCAATCTTTTTCTTGAACACCCATTTACAACCAACAGGTTTTCGTCCTTTAGGCAATGGTACAAGATCTCATGTATCATTCTTTTTCAAAGCTGCCATTTCTTCCTCCATAGCAATATTCCAGGATTCTGCATCATTCATACCCAATGCCTCTTCTACAGATTTCGGTTCATCCACACTAGTATTCAGAGCAAAAATACATCTCCAATCATCAGGTGAATACCTTTCAGGTGGTTTTCTATGTCTTGTAGACCTTCGAACAAGCTGAGTTGGAGGTTCTTTCTCCTCTTCTGAAGATTCAGAGCTAGATGAGCTCTCCTCAAATTCTTGCCTATCTAGGGGTCTCGATTCAACTCTTTCAGGTGTAGAAGGAAGTTGAATCACATCTTCTTTTTTAGTCTGTTCTGGCTGCAATGTAACAGAAGGAGACTTAATTTCTCTAAAATAACACTTCTACTGTGAATTACCTTTTGTGCAACAGGGTCCCAAAGCTTGTATCCTTTCACACCATAACTATACCCGATGAAGATACATTTCACAGCCTTGTTCTCCAACTTTGTTCGCTTCTCCTTTGGCACATGTGCATATGCCTCGCAACCAAAAACTCTAAGATGTCTCAATGAAGGCTTGTGACCTGACCATGCTTCCATAGGCCTTTTATCAACAAGAGCTGATGTAGGAGACCTGTTAATCAGGTAGCAAGCAGTGGCAACAGCTTCAGCCCAAAACTTTTGTCCAAGACCAACACCACTCAACATACTCCTAGCCTTCTCCATTAGTGTCCTGTTCATTCTTTCTGCAACTCCATTCTGCTGTGGAGAATATAGAGTTGTCTTCTGCCTGTTAATTCCACAGTCTTTACAAACTCTATCAAAATCATTAGAGAAAAACTCACCGCCATTATCAGTTCTCAAGCATTTTATTTTCTTTCCAGTCTGCAACTCAACCATTGCTTTAAATTCTTTAAAACGACTAAAAACTTCCGATTTACTCTTTAGAAAATATACCCATGTCCTTCTACTAAAATCATCAATAAATGAAACATAATATGTGGATTTTCCAATCGAAGAGACATCTACTGGACCAAACACATCAGAATGGATAAGATCCAAAACACCACAAGTTTTATGAGAACTCGAGTAAAACTGAACGCGGTTTTGTTTTCCATAAATGCAATGCTCACAGAAATCAAAGTCAAGATTACAGTCATTCAAACCTTCAACAAGGTTTTTTATTTTTCAAGGTCCTTAGACCCTTTTCTCCAATGTGGCCAAGTCTCTGGTGCCATAACATAGTCTTCTCTGCAGGTAACTTTGCTTCAGACGAAAGAGCACCCTTAGGTACCCAAAAACCATTTCCATCTGCTGAAGGTGAAACCTTCAAGTCTTCCAGTGAAGTATCCGCAGATTTACTTTTTACAGAAGTGCTATTACACTCAACAGTGTATGCTTCAAGCTTATACAAAGTGCCAAACCTGACACCTCTAGCAACTACCATAGCACCCTTAATCATCTTACATCCTGCTTCAGAAAAGACTACCTGCACACCCGCATCTATCAGTTTGCTCACAGATAACAAGTTTCATTTTAATCCAGGGATATGCAGCACACCATTAATCCTTTTTATTCTACCATCAGAAAACCTGATTCTAACTTTACCTCGACCAACAATGTCTAGATGTGAATCATCACCCAAGTACACCTTACCTCCATTAAATCCTTCATATTCAGAAAACCAATCTCTATTGGAAGTCATATGAAAAGATGCCCCTGAGTCAATTAGCCAGGCATCATTACCTGTATGAGTCACCAAAGCCGCAATAAATGCATCGCCATCTTCCTTGTCGGACTCAGAATCAGAATCAAACTTTTTCTTTTTCTTCTTCTTTTCTTCTTTGCAGTCCTTACGGATGTGACCCGGTTTACCGCAATTCCAGCAAATGACTTTGGACTTTCCAGGAGATTTCGATCTCCCTTTGGATTTGGACTTTCCGCGCTTCTCATTCTTCTTGCCTTTCTCCTTAGGTCTTCCATGAACGGTTAGGGCTTCCTTTGAACTGATGGATACCTTCCTTCGCATCTCTTCACCGAGTAGGGCACCCACCACGTCTTCAGATTTCAAAACAACAGAAGTACTACCGATAGCCATAACAAGAGAATCCCACGAATCGGGCAAAGAACAAAGCAAGATCTGACATTTCTCCTCCTCATCCATCTTAACACCGACGGATACTAATTGAGCCACAATCATATTGAATGCTTCTAGGTGGTCTGCAATTCATCCACCCTCTTCCATCTTCAAGGAATACAATTTCTTTCTTAAGAAAATTTGATTTAATAAATATTTCACTTGATACATCTCACCAAGCTTAGTCCATAGCTTCTTTGCAGAGTTTTCTTCATGGACATTGATTAGAACAGAGTCTGCCAGGCACAGTCTGATTAGACCCTTGGCTTTTCGGTCCATAACATCATACTGAGCTGCTGCAGTAGGATCTGAGGGTCTTTGGACATTCGCATCAACAGCATCCCAAAGATCTCGATCTATTAGCAGATCTTCCATCTTCAGCTTCCACATCTCAAAATTACTTCCGTTAAATTTCTCCACCTCTATTCTCCCTGACGAACTCGCCATCTGAATATTCCTGCAACAAGATCAAAAAGTGTCTTCTGCACAAGCTCCCACTCAAATCTGGATTAGTTCAAAAAACCCAACTGCCCACAATTGAAACCAAAGGTGATCAGGCTCTGATACCACTTGTAAGGAAGTTAAGTAGCAGAAACAACTTCCTACACTAACCTTGAGAGGAGGGTAATGCAAAACTTTTTCAGATCATTACAACAGTTACAGAAAATAGAAATAGATATAAAAGCATTCATACCACAACACAGTGATTTACGTGGGGAAAACCCTTTCCGGAGAAAAACCCCACCCTCCAAAAGCAGCTCAATATTTTATTCAGTAATCAAAACAAATTACAACATACTTGCAGAGCAAGCTCTTCGTAGGAGTACCACTAATCAGAGATTCAGAGGCAACTCAATAGCCATAAGACTCTTACACACAACCTCTATCTCTCACACCTCATAAATAGGAGATACAATACAAGAAACCGTCAAACGGTATTACAAAACCATGGGCTAAAACCACCCAATAAGGTGTAGCCGACCTTATCTCCCTTCTAGATGCCCTATGACATGTTAAAGAACACATCAACACGTGTCGCTCCCTTTTTATAGCTCATTTATGTATTCGATACAAATTATTTTTCCTATTTCAGGAGTACAAACTTCCGGAGGCCATAACTTGAGAACCGGGTGTCCGATTGACGAACCGTTTGAAGCGCCGGAAAGCTCGCGAAGTGCTCTATCACCTCGTAACCTTCTTCGCCGGTTACGGAAACTTTTCAGGGCGTTTCGGAGCCTCTAAATTCCCCAAAATTAAGTTTAAACATTTTATTGCACCCCTCCAAGACGAAAACTTTAATATCTTCAAAACTAGTTGTGACCTTGCGACACAACTTTATCGGAATGCTTATCTAGCCAACCAGAAGCTTCAGGGAGAGTTTCGCACCATTTCGTGCTCAAATAAAAACTTACTATAAATAGTAACCTCGCATAAATGCAAGGTTGAGACACCATTTTTCCCAACAGTTATAAGGGAAATTATTTTAAAAGGGGTAGGTTTATTTAAAATATTTATATGTTGGAAATGGGAGATATGGCTGATTCCCAAAATCATTTGGTTTTAAGCCAAATTGGGAAAAAATTGTGTATAAAAGGGGGTTAGCTTAGGAGTTTGAGTTAATGGTGAGTTGTGAGAGAATTTTCTTCGAGAGTTTGAGTGTTCAAGTCTATGCATCAGAGGAGATTCATACCATTGCACTTGAAGGAGAAGAACTTTGTAACTCTTGTAATCGAGAGACTTGAAACTTTGTCTAGTTGAAGGCCTTGTAACTACTTTTGGAGCATAATCAAGGATCACTCACTCCATTGGAGAGGGACTCAAAGACGTAGCCATATTGGTGACCTCCATTATCAACTCATGTTCTTGTCTTCTCTCTTCTTTCTCTCTTTTGTTAAATTCATTGCTTTATTATTTTTGTATTTCTTTAAGCATTTCAATTATGCTTTAAAATTGATGCAGGAGCATCCCCGGTCGATGAGCAATCTTGCATCAACCAAAAAAAATTTCCTTTCTTGTTTAGTTCATTGTGCAGTTTCAATATTCTTATCGATATGTATCGGTAGTTGCTTGTTCTTCATGGCAAATCTTGTTTGCAGTTTCTTGGCAGTTTGACGCGGTTGATTCAAGATTTCTAGTTCATTTGGGTTCTTCTATGGTCATTTATTGCTTCCGGTTGGTTGTTTCTAGGTTTCTAGGATAGTTCTTGTGCTTACCGATTGGTTTTCCTTCATTACCAGTGTGATTCTTGGCATGTGGATCTATCTTGGATCTTGTCAGATGTTCCTTGGCATGTGGCCGACCTTCCTACTGATTTGGTTGATTCCTAGAGTCCCAGTTGGATTGTATCTAACTTGAAGCCTTCATGTAACCTGTTAACTACCAGATGTTCTTTAATGATAATCTGATGATTACTGCATGATTTTCAGAAGTTCTATGGCATGGATATGATCTGTTTGTATGAATTTGTTATGTTTTCTTACTTCTTTCGTTGTGTCTCTCTTGCTGCATAAGTTGATTGACTCTTTTGAGGGTTTTTAATTGGTTATGGCTTCATAAATTGGTATCAGAGCTGGTTATGGACTGGCTGGTGGAAGAATCATTTGCGAGAATTGAGGCATTCCTTGAGGTGGATAGATTTATTAGAGGCAAGCTGCATGGGTGATCAATAGATCACCGAGGGGAGGCAATTGAAACTAGTAGTCAGATCATTGAGTTAAGGCAGTTTGCTGGAGTGGAAGGAGAGATGAATCTGAGGAGAACAAACCCCCAGAGGGTAGAGCAAATGATGGAAGACTTCAAGAATGAAGTGAGGAATGAAATCCATAATGTTTTGGCTAGTTTGTGAAGAAACCCAGACTCTGAGGATGAGTATGAGGAAGCCAGTGAAGAGCTTGTGGAAGCTAAAGGACCGAAAGATGAGAGAGAGGAAAGATTCCTAAGAGTAGTGGCGCAAGCAAATAAAGTGCATAAAGTTGATGTTTCTAACTATTTTGGAAAGCTGAACCTAGAGGATCTGATTGATTAGATCACAGAGTTGGAAGACTACTTTGAGTTTGAGGAAGTCAAGGACCCACAAAGAATTTGGTTGGCACAAACCAAGTTGGAAGGGCATGCTAGCTTGTGGTGGAAAGAGTTGTAGAAAGACAGAGTGGAGAATGGTGAATTGAAGATCACCTGGTGGAGACAATTGGTTGCAAGATTGAAGGTCAAGTTCATACTAAGAGACTATGAACTGGAGATTTTCAAGAAGTTGCAGAACCTAAAACAAAGAAACATGACTGTGAAGGAATATACTGAGGAATTATATAAGGTGGTAATCTGATCTGGAAATAGAGAGATGGATAGAGAAACGATGGAAAGGTACATCAATGGACTTGCTTTTAAAATTCAAGATGAGATGAGTATGTTGAAGGTTTCAATAGTTGAAGAAGCTTACCATTATGCTTTGAAGGCTGTGGAGAAGGTGAGAAGAAGACAACTGAATAAGGGAAAGGAGAAGTTCAAGATGAATGATAGAATGAAGAAACTGGTTGAAGAAGAGGACTCAAATCGTAAGTGGAGTAAAGAAACGGAATAGAAGACACCAAGGAAGGGTAGCAGCAGTACTGGTAGATAATTTCTTGGAAAATGTTTCAAGTGTGGAGAAACTAGACATAGATCCTATGAATGTAAGTAAGGAATGGCAAGAAGTTGTGTGGCAAGTGAAGAACCAGATGGTATTGAATCTGACTATGCACCGAAGCAAGGAGAATCTCTTATGTTCCGAAAAAAGGATATTAGATCTACTCAAAGGAGGAGTCTTTTCCAGACGGTATGCAAATCAAGTGGTAAGTGTTGTAAGGTCATTGTATATAGTGGAAGTACTGATAATTTAGTGTCAGAGGAGATGGTTGAGAAGCTTGGTTGAAGAGGCTTGAGCATCCTTGTCCTTATGGGATAAGTTGGTTACAAGATGATCACAAGGTAGAGATAAAGGAGCAATGTTGGGTGAGTTTCAAAATTGGGCCTTTCAGAGATGAATTTTTATGTGATATTGTGTCAATGAATGTTTTGCCATGTCTTGTTGGGAAAACCTTAGTAGTATGATAGAGGATCTATTTATGATTGTAGAAGAAACCTAGTTACTATTGAAAAGGATCGGCATAAGTTCACATTGATTTCTTTGAAGGAGGAAGAGAAGGAGGTGAAGAATATGAGTCTTGAGAAAAGTTATAGGAAACCGGTGGTAGAGGTTATACCAGAAGGTTTCATAGAACTAGTTGTAGAGGTTTTGAAGAAAGATCTGATAGAACCAGTCGCAGAGATTATACCAAAGGGTGAAATGAGTTGCAAAAGGGTTTGACAGTTGAGTTTGATGGACAAATGGAACCGAATGACAGGAAGCTGATGGTAATAAACCAGATACAACCTTATGGTAGAACCAAATCAGAATTGCAGAAACAAAGACAAAGTGCAGATCTAAAGAAAAAAAGGAGAAACAATGAGAGTCATAGGTTAGAGAAACCGGTTGAAACACTAGAAGAGATAGAGTAGAGATTGACAGATAAAGAAGATGTTTGGATCAGAAATGAGCATGGGATCTTCATTCCAAATCCTTTTAGATGTCCATGAGTTTCCTCTCATGGAACATCTTTTTCTATCTAGGTTGTTTGATGCAAGAGCATCCCCAAATGATGAGCAATCTTGCATCAACAAAAAACATTTTCCTTGCTTATTTAGTTCTTTTTGTAGTTTCAGTATTCTTATCAGTATGTACCAGTAGTTTCTTGTTCTTCATGGAAGATATTGTTTGCAATTTCCTGGTAGTTCCATGTGGTTGATTCCAAATTTCTAGTTCATTTGGGTTCTTCTTCGGTCAGTTATCAGTTCCCGTTGGCTGTTTTTGGGTTTCTGGGATAGTTCTTGTACTTATCGGTTGGTTTTCCTTCATTACCGACGCAATTATTGGCGTGTGGATCCATCTTGGGTCTTGTCCGATGTTTCTTGGCATGTGGCCGACCTTCCTACTGATTCACATCACTTGGTTGTTATTTTCCAGAAATATTTCTTAAATCTTAGGGCCGTCCTAATTAGACATTTCATTTTCTTGCATTGGTGAATGTAATCTTTTGAGACCGACCCGGATATGTTCTGATGGGTATAAATATGGTGTTATGAAATCATTTGTAGGGGGCAGAGGAAGTAGAATTGAGAATAAGGATTTAGATTTGCATGTTGTGATCCGGTTGATTGTTAGAGTCCTAGTTGGATTGTATCTAGCTTGAAGCCTGCATGTAACTAGTTAACTACTGGATGATTGCCAGAAGTTCTATGGAGTGGATATGAAATGTTTGTATCAATTTGTTATATTTTCTTAGTGATTTTATTGTGTCTCTCTTGGTGCATAAGCTAGTTAACTCTTTTGATGGTTTTTACCGGTCATGGCTGCATAAAAAATCCTTCAAGTTAATCGTTGTATAAGTTAACATTACACATGCAAGTGTCATAGATCCTCACATAATCAGATCAAGTGGAATAAAATCTTGTTGTGACTAGTGTTTGCAGAGGTGAATGATAATGAGATCCAAGAGCCAATGAAGTGAAGGTACACTCACAAAATACAACCCAGAGATCGAGAAAAGAAGGATTTTCCCACATTCAGGGATGGCAGATGAAGAAAGCCAAACCGAGTTTAATAGGAAAGCCTTACAGAAGGAATTTATTGATATGAAGTTGATGGTTGAAGTTCTTTTCTAGGAAAGACAAGAATGATAGAAATGGGAAAAAGGAGGCACGTCGAAATTGGAGGATAAAGGCAAAAGATCGGGAAGTGGTGATTCCGCACAAAAAAACTCTTCCTTTTCCTCATTCTTTTCCTTCTCCCCCTTCTTCTATTAATCCTTTTAAGAGCACACATAAGCCTGTAATCAAACTTGATGTAAAAATTGAATTACCTAAAATAGTATGGAAATAAGTGCTGAAAAACTTGATGACTAAATACAACAAGTAGAAGATGCCTCTAGGATACATTTGGCCACTCTCCATTTAGGAGATACTGCTCTCACCTAGTAGGAGAATAGGACCCAAGAGGAGCTTTCCCATCATGATAGAGTTAGGATGTTCTAGATGGAGTTTTTTGTCACTCTAAAAGAGCAATTCTATCCTTTAGGACACATGCAACAATTGACTATGAGTTGGCAAACCTTTAGGAAAGCAAAAGGGCAATTAGTGCAGGAGTACACCCGTGGGTTTAGAAAATGGGAAATAGAATTGAATATACCTCTCTATACCCAAGATACCCTTCTTAAATATATAGGTGGTTTACATTCCTACCTTCGACACACTATACTCATATTGAATCCTAGTAATCTAGATCAGGTATGTGTCTAAGCCACTCATATTGAGTCTAGGGGTAAGAACACTTTTAGTGAACACTTTGCTAAGAAATCATCCAAGAAACAAGCAGAGGGAAAATCAAAGGATAAAGGTAAAGTGAAGAAGACAACTATAGTAAAGAAAGAGGATGCTAACCCTATGTGCTCTCATTATAAGAAACAAGGGCATGAAGATTCTAAGTGCTAGAAGTCACATCTGGAACTGAGGCTGAAGTGATACGGAGGTAACAAATGTCCCTCAAAGACTACTGTGTTGATCAAACAAGATCTTGGATCTGATTCTGGAGATGAAACTCATATAGTTGCTACCAGGATCCAAGGTACAGTGAAAGGTAAAACTCTCTCATCAGATGCAATTGTTTCTAATGCAAGTACAAGAAAAAAAATTATCTTCCTAATGTGGATAAACAAAGGAATCAACTTTTTCACATTCATGTGGTAACTAAACACACAAATATTATACTCTATTTGATACTAGTTCACAAGTCAACTTAATTTCTGAAGACGTTGTGAAGAAATTGAATATAACTACTACTTCTCATCCTAATCCCTATCCACTTGGATGGGTATATAATGATTCACAATTGGAGGTGACAAAACAGTGCAAACTATGTTTTGCCATTACTGCTAATTTCATTGATGAAGTAGATGTAGATGTTGTACCTCTAGATATTTGTCAGCTATTATTAGGAATTCCATATCTTTTTGATAGACAAGCAATCTTTTACAAGGGGGAGAATAAGTATCATTTGTTCAAAGATGGTAAAGAGTACATAGTTAGATCACATAAAGTCAAAAATAATCTTGCATTAGTAAATGATGGTCAAATGAAAAGATTAGTAAATGCAAGTAAAAAATTTGTACTTCTTGTAAAATCCAAGGATGATGATAAATTTGAGGCATTTAAGGGGTGTAAACCATAACATAAGGTCGAGTTGGTCAAAATTGTATCTACATATGATGTCCTTTTTTAGGAACCAAAGGGGTTTCCCTCCAAGAGAGAGATCCAACATGAGATCCATTTGTAGCAAGAGGTGGCTCTTCCTAATATCAGTATGTATCACTTATCTGTTCAACCAAATGAAGAGATCAAGAAACCAGTTTAGGAGTTAGTCGAGAAAAGAGTGATTTGACCAAGTACATCTACTTGTGGCTCGCCACCTGTACTAGTGCCAAAGAAGGATGGGTCCTAGAGGATGTGTATCAAGTACCAATCCCTAAATAAGATCACAGTAAAGAAAAGGTATCCTCTTCCTCATATTGATAATTTACTTGATAAGCTCAAGCATGCGGTTTATTTTACTAAGTTGGATTTGTAAAGTGGTTATCATCAGATTAGGATTGTAGAAAGTGACATTTGGAAAACTACTTTCAAGACTTAGCAAGGTCTATACGAATGGTTGGTAATGCCTTTTGGGCTCTGCAATGCATCAGCCACTTTCATGCATTTAATGAATGATGTATTTCATCCTTTCATTGATGAATTTATAATAGTCTACCTAGACGATATCCTTGTATTCAGTAAGTCTTGGGATGATCATATAAGTCATGTAAAGAAAGTTTTTCATGTTTTGAGAAAAGAAAAACTCTATGTAAAGATGTCAAAATGCAAGTTCGCAAAGACATCTCTAGTGTACTTAGGCAATTTCGTAGGAAATGGTCAGTCGAAAGTATACCCTATGAAGGTTGGGGTAATTGTAAAATGGCGTAAGCCAAGTATAGTAACTGAAGTCAGAAGTTTCTTAGGTGTTGTTCAATACTAGAGAAAGTTCATTTCGAACTTCTCCTATATGGTTTCACTATTGCATGCATTGACAACTATGAAGACAACATTCTAGTGGGTAGGACCTCTGCAAAAGTCTTTCAACACTTTGAAGGAGAAGTTGAGCACCGCACCTATTTTGACTTTGCCAGATCTACAGAAACCATTCTAGATAAAAAAAGATCCAAGTGGGTCTGCCATGGGAGTAGTTCTAATGCAAGGAGGTAAGTCAGTATGTTATCAATCTAAAACTTTCACATCTGTAGTGAGTAACTATCCTACTTTTGAAGGAACTCTATGCACTAGTTCAGAGTGTTAAAAAATGGAACCACTATCTAATGGGAAAAGAAACAATCATCCACACTAATTACCAACCACTACAATATCTACATTCACAGTCATAATTGCAGCAAAGTAGGCACTTTAGGTGGATAGAATTCCTTGAACAATTTCACTTACTAATTAAGTACAAGGAGGGTGTCCATAATAAGGTAGCATATATGCTTTCGAGGCCTCCTATCATGAGTTCTTTGGTTATCCTTTAGGGGAGTTCCATGGTTCATGAAAGTTTCTAGGAACAATATGCCATGGATGAAAACTTTAAGGATATTTTTTCAACTCTAACCGTAGGCAAATAAATAGAAAAAAAGAACTACTATGTGAAATATAAAGTATTGTATCATTTAGGAAAATTATATGTTCCTAAAGGTGAACAAGAACAATTAGTTAGAGAAGCTCATAGGTCATTGGTTGCTGGACACTTTCGCATTAGCAAGACAATGACTTAGTTGCAAAAATACTATTATTGCCTTCACATGTAGGAAACTGTAACTAAATATATCAAAGGATGTATAATGTGTACAACCAGTAAACCTAGTAATAGGAATTTGGGGTTGTACACACCTCTTCTTGTTCCGTCTCGACCTTGGGAAAGTGTTTTGATGGATTTTGTTGGAGGACTTCCCATATCTAAAAAAGGGACATGACGATATGTTTGTAGTAGTTGACAGATTCAACAAAATGTGTTTTCTAATACCTTGTAAGAAACAAATCATAGCTAAACTGACAACTCATTTGTACTTCCAATATGTATGGGTCCATTTAGGGCTCCCTAATTCCATTGTATCAAATCGAGATTCTCAATTGCTAGGAGAATTTTTGTCTGCATTGTGAGATCTTATAGACACAAAGCTAAAGAAAAGTACAACTTTCCATCCTTAGACCGATGGACAAACAAAATTTATTAATCGAACAGTTGTACACTTGCTTCAAGGCTACCGCAAAAAACATCTCAAGCTATGGGATGAGAGTTTACACTATGTGCAACATGCCTACAACCATGCAACACATTCTTCTACAAAACATTCTCCATTTGAGACATGTTTTGGATATTCACCGCAAACTCCGATGGACTTCGGCTTTGGAAAAGATAATGTTGAAGACAAGCATCATGATGCAGAGAAGGCTTTGAAGTTCATTCAAAAAGTTTAAGATATTTATCAAGAAATAGAAGCTCAGTTGGAGACGAGCCAAGCCGAATACAAGGCTCAACATGACAAGCACTGCATAGATCATCATTTTGAGGTTGGCGATCATGTTTGGTTACATATCAGTAAGGAAAGAATGAGATCTGAAGGTAAAAATATTAAGCATATGAGATATGGTCCTTTTGAGATCTTGGAAAAGATCGGTACCAATGCCTTTCGCCTGAATCTTCCTCCATATATGCAAATTTACTCAGTTGTAAATGTAGAAAATCAGAAGTTGTAAGAGCCTCTAATGATTCTGGATGAAGAGGTTGATATTCATGTCCCATTAGTTGATGAAATTTCACCTGAGTATACGTCAGAGCTAGCAAAGGATGTCATTCTTGACAGAAATGTTAGATCTTCAAAAAGAGGCGCTATTGAGTGCCTTAAAGTAGGATGTAAAGGCATGCATCCTGGAAAAGCACAATGGATGGAGGTTGAAATAGTGAGGGAGTTGCATCCTCACTTACTTTTTGAGTAATCAAGCTTTCAGAGGTCAAAAATCTCTCCACTGTGGAGAATTGATCCAAGAGGATATGCTTCATCAAAATGGTTCAAAATTCCACATGGCGCCCACATAGAGATTAACTATAAACACAATAGTTTCTGATTGTATTGGTCAAAAATATTGGCTGGGGGATTCAAAACCCCAACCACTCAACCTCCGACAATCCCTCATTACCATTGCAAAATGAGATTCACACTAGTCTAATTGGGGCAAAAGTTTTAGTTAAACAAAGCTATGGTTCAATATGGGCCAAAAGGGGAGCCTGGTGGTTCGATCTACCAACCTCCCCACTCCATGTCCCACTCCTAAGCATTACCATAAGCAGGATCTTTAGGCCTAAAATAAAATTTTTGGGTTTTTTTGAATGGTAAACCGAGAGTTTAGGGATCGAGTCAAACCTGATTCATCCCCCATTTGCTAATTTAAACCAAAATTAAATTTTACATAAATGCCAATTATGATATTTTTAAAGGATGATAAGGGGATTTTAAATCACATTGTAAAACATGAAATTATAAGGGAAATTATTTTAAAAGGAGTTGGTTTATTTAGAATATTTATATGTTGTAAATGGGAGATATGGCCAATTTTCAAAATCATTTGGTTCTAAGCCAAATTGGGCAAAAATTGTGTATAAAAGGGGGGTAGCTTAAGAGTTTGAGTTACCCATTAGTTGTGAGAGGATTTTCTTGGAGAGTTTGAATGTTCAACTCTATGCATCATAGGAGATTCATACCGTTGCACTTGAAGGAGAAGAACTTTGTAACTCTTATAGTCGGGAGACTTGGAACTTTGTCTAGTTGAAGGCCTTGTAACCAATTTTGGAGCATAGTCAAGGATCGGTCACTCTATTGGAGAGGGAACTGGAGATGTAGCCATATTGGTGAACTTCATTATCAACTCATCTCTAGTGTTCTCTCTTGTTTCTCTCTTTTGTTAAATTTATCCGTTTATTATTGTTGTATTTCTTTAAGCATTTCAATTATGCTTTAAAATCCTTCAAGTTAATTGTTGTATAAGTTAACATTATACGTGCAATTGTCATAGGTCCTAACATAATTAGATGAAGCGGTATCAAAGCTTGTTGTGACTAGTGTTTGCAGAGGTGAATGATAATGAGATCCAAGAGCCAACAAGGTGAAGGCACACTCACGTAATACAACCCAAAGATTGAGAAAAGAAGGATTTTCCCACATTCAAAGATGGCAACTGAAGAAGGTGAAACTGAGTTCAATGGGAAAGCCTTATAGAAGGCATTTCTTGATATGAAGTCGATGGTTGAAGTTCTTTCCAAGGAAATACAAGAATAACAGAAACGAGAGAAAGGAGGGACATCAAAACGGGATGATAAAGGCAAAAGATCAGGAGGTGGTGATTCCCCAACTCTTCCTTCTCTTCATTCTTTTCCTTCTCCCCCTTCTTCTCCATCTTCTTCTATTAATCCTTTTAAGGGCACACAAAAGCCTGTAATCAAACTTGATGTAAAAATTGAATTACCTAAATATAGTGGGGAGCTAAGTGCTAAAAAATTTGATGACTGGATACAACAAGTAAAAGATGCCTCTAGGATATAGTTGGTTACTCTCCATTTAGGAGATACCCCTCTCACCTAGTGGGAGAGTAGGACCCAAGAGGATCTTACTCATCATGGTAGAGTTAGGATATCCTGGGTGGAGTTTGTTGTTCCTCTGAAAGAGCAATTCTATCCTTTAGGACACATGCAACAACTAACTATAAGTTGGAAAAACTTTAGGCAAGAAAAAGGCCAATTAGTGCAGGAGTACACCCACGAGTTTAGAAAACTGGCAATAGCATTGAATGTACCTTTGTATATGCAAGATACCCTACTTAAATATATAGGCGATTTACATTGCTACCTCTGACACACTATCCTCGTGTTGAATCCTAGTAATCTAGATTAGGTATGTGTCCAATCTACTCATATTGAGTCTAGGGGTAAGAATTCTTTTAGTGAACACTTTGCTAAGAAATCATCCAAGAAACCACCAGAGGGAAAATCAAAGGATAAAGGTAAAAAGAAGATGGCAGCTACAATAAAGAAAGAGGATGTTGAGCCTATGTGCTCTCACTATAAGAAAAAGGGCATGAATATTCTAAGTGTTGGAAGTTGCATCCGAAACTAAGGCTGAAGCAATACAAAGGTAACAAAGGTCCAAAGAAGACTACTGCGATGATCCAACAAGATCTTGGATCTGATTCTGGAGATGAAACTCACATAGTTGCTACCGGGATCCAAGGTATAGTGAAAGGTAAAACTCTCTCATCAGATGAAATTGTTTCTAAAGCAAGTACAAGCAAACACAATTCTCTTCCTAATGTGGATAAACAAAGGAATTAACTTTTTCACATTTGTGTGCTAACTAAACACAGTAAGATTGATAATGCATTTGATACTGATTCACAAGTCAACTTCATTTCTGAAGAGGTTGTGAAGAAATTGAATCTAACTACTACTCCTCATCCTAAGCCCTATCCACTTGGATGGGTATGTAATGATTCACAATTATAGGTGACAAAACTGTGCAAACTATGTTTTGCCATTACTGCTAATTTCATTGATGAAGTAGAAGTACTAGTTGTACCTCTGGATATTTGTGGGCTTGTGTTAAGAATTCCATATCTTTTTGATAGATAAGAAATCTTTTATAGGGGGGAGAATAAGTATCATTCAAAACTAATCTTGCATTAGTAAATGTTGGTGAAATGAAAATATTAGTAAATGCGAGTAAAAACTTTGTACTTATGCTTGTAAAAGCCAAGGATGATGACAAATCCGAGGCATTTAAGGGGTGTAAACTAGAACATACAGCTGAGTTGGTCAAAATTTTATCTACATATGATGACCTTTTTTAGGAACCAAAGGGGTTTCCTCCCAAGAGAGAGATCCAACATGAGATACATTTAAAGTAGGAAATGCCTCTTCCTAATATCGGCATGTGTTGCTTATCTATTCTACAGATTGAAGAGATCAAGAAACAGGTTCATGAGTTAGTTGAGAAAGGAGTGATTCGACAAAGTACATCTCCTTGTGGCTCGCCAATTGTACTAGTGCCAAAGAAGGATGGGTCCTAGAGTATGTGTATCAACTACTGAGCCCTAAATAAGATAATGATAAAGAATAGGTATCCTCTTTCTTGTATTGATGATTTAGTTGATCAAGTAAAGCATGTGGTTTATTTTACAAAACTTGATTTGTGAAGTGGTTATCATCAGATTAGGATTGTAGAAAATGACATTTGGAAAAATACATTCAAGACTAAGCAAGGACTATACGAATGGTTGGTAATGCCTTTTGGGCTCTGCAATGCACCAACCACTTTCTGCATGTATTAAATGATGTATTTCATCATTTCATTGAAAAATTTATAATAGTATACCTAGATGATATCCTTGTATTCATTAAGTCTTGGGATGATCATGTAAGTCATGTAAATAAAGTTTTTGATGTTTTGAGAAAAGAAAAAATCTATGTATTTAGATGTCAAAATGCCAGTTTGCAAAGACATCTCTAGTGTAATTAGGCTATGTCATAGGAAATGGTCAGTTGAAAGTCAACCCTACGAAGGTCGAGGTAATTGTAAAATGGCCTAAGCCAAGTAGAGTAAATGAAGTCAGAAGTTTATTAGGTGTTGTTCAGTACTGGAGAAAGTTCATTTATAAATTCTCCTATATAGCATTATTGTTGCATGCATTGACAAGTACAAAGACAACTTTCTAGTGGGGAGGATGATCAAAAAAAAATTTTAAATATCAAAAATTATTTTCATATTTTTTCTAGTTTTTTCTAGATGTTAGTAATTGGTTTTTTTGAAGGCATTCAGGGCATTTTCAGCCCTTGAAACTTTGGTCGGTCATTGATAATATTGTCGTATGAAAGGTTTGTTAGGACTTCACCTTCAACTCTTGGAGACATTTCCAAAAAGTTAAACGGCTCACAATTTTGAGTCTTGAGTAGAAAGTTTGGTCTAGTCAAAGTTACGATAAAATTTGATATAGTTTTTTTGAAAATTTTGTAGTTTTGGATTTTGTTATGTAATAAATAAATATGACTGTTGAGTTTCGATTCTCAAAGGGTTTTGGTGACCCTTAGAATCTCATGAAGTTTTATATGTTGGATTTTGGAATTGAATGGATTACTTTTTGGCTTGCTTCAATTATGTGTTTACCTTGTTTCTGTAAGCAAATCCACAATACCATAGATTCTCACCTAGGTGTTGTCATCTGAATCCATAATTTCGATTAGTGGTATCAGAGAAATTTAAATCTTGTATGTCATATCGAACGTGATCAACATATCAAATATTGGGGTTGGAAACAAGAAATCCTTCATACTACCTTCCTTTGAGACGCACATGATCGCAGATGGCTAAGTTGCAAACTGACAATGACAGTAAAGCATTGGTTGTAGATGCACTAAAAAAAGAGCATGAAGAAATGATGGAGCAGTTCAAGAAAATGATAGAAAGTCGTGGGTCACAAGAAAACCCACCATTCAAGATGCAAGTGAATTTTGATATACCCACATTTCAAGGAAAGATTGGTGCGGCTGTTGTTGATGATTGGGTTTCAAAATTGGAAAGGTAATTCTCTTTCAACTAGTTCCCAGATGAAGAGAAAATAACTTTCACTCTTCTCAAAGCTGAAAATCATTTGAAAGATTCGTGGGAGGCAAAGTTAGCATCCAAGGCAAAAGAAAATAGCAGTACTTTTATTTTTTACCTAAAACCCACATGGGGAGAATTCATGGAGCGTGTAAAGGAAGAATATTTTCCTATAGATACATATCAACATAAATATATGCAGTGGCAATTGATTCAACATAAAATGACAAAACTATTCAGGAATATACTAATATGTTTCATGCTTTAGCAACAAAGCTTGGCATCAAAGATTGTGAGAAGCACCGAGTTCTAAAATATCGAAGTGGGCTTCATAGGTATATCCAAACCAAAATGGAATTCTTGAACATAGGGACTTTACCTAGTGCATATAAATTTGCTACAAAAATTGAGGGGAAATTCAAACAGAAAGGAAGGAGGGATAGCTTCATAAAGAACAAATGGAAGGGTGAAGGTGGCAAAACTGCATGGAAACAAACCTCCAAGGAATCCTCTCCCAATTCACCACCAAAAAAGGCATGGGGTATGAAGAAGGCACAAAAGAATGGTATGTGGTGTGAATTAAAAGATTGCAGAACCATAAAAAGTTAATGATGGAGATGCATGAGGACAAGGCAGAACCTAAGGTGGCAGAATCTTGAATAGAAGAAAGTCATGAACAGGTCATTGAGGCTGGTCCATATGCAACAATAGCTACTACAAAGATATTGCCTTGGGAGGATGAAGAAATATTGTCCCACTCATAGATGTGGGTCAGAGGAAAATCCCTACACTTTATTGTTGATATTGGAAGTCAAAAGAACTTAATATCAGCGAAGACTATGAAGAGATTAAATCTGAAAACAATAGAACACCTGCAACCCTATTTAATGGGATGGGTAGGTCAAGGGAGAGATATTCAAGTGAACCAGTGGTGTTTCCTGTCATACTCTATAAAGCGTTTCAAAGATGAGGTAATCTGTGATGTATCTCCTCTAGATGTTTGTGATGTTCTGCTAAGACAACCATTTATGTACCAGCGCCATGGTGTTTATGAGTCCAGACCTCGTAGCGTGACAATTAGATTAGGTGACCGGAAATACCGAATACCAGAGGTAAGCCCTGCATACTCTACATCTTTGATTAGTACTAATAAATGTAGGAGGTTGGTTGCCAGAATGGGAACATTAATATTATTGATGATGAAGAAAAAAGGAAATCAATATATAATTCCCCTGCCATCACAAACACTACAACACTACAAAAAATATCAATGGATCAGATTTTGATAAAATATGAGAATCTGTCTAAGTTACCAATTTGGGTACCTTCACACTGCCAAGTGAGACACACTATTGATTTGATATCGGGAACTCCATTGCCTAATGAACCAGTCTACCATAGATCAGTATTAGAAAATAATGAAATTAAGAGGCAAATACAAGAATTGATTGAGAAGGGACATATTTGTCCAAGTGCATCACCCTATGGCAGTCTTATTATTCTGGCAAAGTAAAAGGATGGAACTTGGAGACTTTGTATTGACTATAGGGCCTTGAACAATAGTTTAGTCAAAAATAGGTATCCACTTCCCCAGATAGATGACCTTTTGGAGGTGCCCCAGGGGCCCGATTCTTCACAAAACTTGATTTGAAATCAGGATACCATCAAGTACCAATTGACTCAGCTGATGTATGGATGACAACTTTCAAATCTAAAGAGGGATTGTTTCAATGTCTAGTGATGCCTTTTGGTCTAACAAATTCCCCAACGACATTCATTAGAATGATGAATGATGTACTAAGACCGTTCACTAATTCCTTTGTGGTGGTATATCTAGATGACATACCCATCTTTAGAAAAACTTGGGAGGAACATTTGCAACATGTGGAAAAAATTCTCTCAACTTTACAAGATCATGGGCTTTATGCAAACAAAGAAAAATGCTCCTTTGGTATACAGAGTATTAGATACTTAGGGTATGTTATTGATAGTGTGGGTGCCCATGTTGATCTTGAGAAGATACAAGTGATTAAGGATTGGCCATCTCCTAGAAATCTCACAGAGTTACAAAGTTTCCTCAGGTTGGCAAACTTTTATCGCAAATTTGTGTTGGGGTTTTCCCATTTGTCTTGGCCTTTAAATCAGTCATTGCGTGGGGGGGGGGGGAATATAAGAAAAGTTCAAATGGATAGGTGCTCAACAATAAGCATTCAAGGAATTAAAATGAAGGTTTTGTTCTGCACCAGTTTTATCTCTTCCTGACCTATAATAGTCATTTGAAATAAAACTGATGCATTAGAATATGTCGTAGGAGAAATCCTCATGTAGCATGGTCACCCAATTGCAAATCATAGTGAGACTTTTTTTGATACAGTGCACTGGTATGCCACTTATGACAAGGAACTGTATGCTATCGTTCAAGCTTGTAAGTAGTGGAAATATTATATTTTGGGTAAGGAGACTATCATCCACAAAGACCACAAACCTCTTTAATTCTTACAAACACAAGGGAAGTTGCGAAATGATTGACATCAACAATGGTTAGCCTATCTTCAACAATTTGATCTCAATATTTTCCACAAGAAGGGAAGCAATATCAAAGTAGTAGACTATTTGAGCAGGCCTCTGATTGCAACTATAAGTATGGTATTAGACTCATGTGGTCATCAAACTAAAGCCTGGGCTCGCTTGTATGAGAATTATGTTGAGTTTGCAGATGTTTATAATCAATTGGTGAAGGGAAATCAAGTGAATGACTTCTATTTGTAGGATGGAATGATTTGTCACCTTGGCCAAATCTATGTGCCCAATGTAGAATGCAAAAAGCTAATATGGGAAGCTCACTATAGTAAGGTTGTTGGTCATTTTGGCATAGGTAAGACTACCGCTATACTGCAGAGGTATTTTTATTGGCCAAAGTTGAGAAATGATGTCATTTTATATATTCAAGCTTGTACTACATGTGTTATTGCTAAGCCTTCCAATCGTAAACTTAGACTATATTTGCCACTTCCTGTTCCTGAAAATCCTTGGCATTTAGTTTCTATGGACTTTATGTCTAGTCTTCCCACCACCAAAAGAGGCCATGATTGTGTTTATGTTGTGGTAGATAGGTTCTAAAAAATGGGAGTAATAGTGGCTTGTAAAAAGACAATTTCTATAGAGGACACTGCAAATATTTTCTTTGAACACATTTCAGTTCATTTTGGTCTGTTGAATACCATTATTTTAGATAGGGACAACAGGTTTCTTAGTAAGTTCTGGTCTACATTATGGGAGAAAATGGACACAAAATTAACAAAGTCTACTGCTTTCCATCCTCAAACATATGGCCAAATAGAGGTAGTGAATTAGATAATCATTCACATCCAATGCATGTATCACTCAAAAAACCCCCGCACATGGGATGAAATTCTTCCATATGTTCAACATAGCTACCATAGGGCAATTCATAGTTCGAATGGTCACAACACATTTGACATTTGTCTTGGTTATCAACCACTTGCACCCATGGATGTTGCCATACCACTTATTCAACCTGATCTAGTTTCACATGTTGGTAAGGAGGAAGATAAGGTAGCACAATTCATTTATAGAATTCATCATCTACAACAACAAGTTCATGAAATCTTTGAGTATACCAATAAGAAATATAAGGAGAGACATGACAAGAATTGTACTCCTCATAATTTTAAGTCAAGGACAAGGTGTGGTTGCATATCCAGAAGTAACGATTGCAGGGTGCCAAAAGGAAGCTTCATCCTCTGTGTTATGGTCCATAAACAATCATCAAGCAAGTTGGCGATAATTATTTTGAGCTCAATTTACCCCCCTTTTCGGGTCTTCATCTAGTCTTCAATGTGGAACTCTTGAAGCCATATTTTCCCCCAATATTAGATGTTGCAGATGTCGCAGAAACAATTTCCACTATAGAATTGAATCCAGATGCAGCTTCTCCATTCCAATGTTATCAGATTATGGACACCATGGTAAAAACACTCAAACAACAACAGATCTATCTGTACAAAGTGGTTCGAGTAGGGCAGATTAGTCAACAAGGAGAGCGGTTTACCCGGGAGCAGCTTCAACTTCATTTTCCTCAATTAATATAGATTATTGATGCAATGGGGCCCATTTATTTTCAAACGGGAAGTAATGATTTGACACAAATTTGAAATATCAAAAAAAAATTTCATAATTTTTGTAGTTTTTTCTACATGTTAGTAATTGGGTTTTTTGAAGGCCTTTGGGGCATTTTAAGCCCATGAAACTCTGGTCAGTCCTTTAGAAAATTTCCATAGGTAAGTTATTCTAGGAATTCGCCTACAACTCTTGGAGACCCTTCCAACAAGTTAAACGACTCACAATTTCGAGTCCTGAGTAGAAAGTTAGGTCTAGTCAAAGTTAGGATAAAATTTGATATAGTTTTTTTGAAAATTTCATAGTTTTGGATTTTATTATGTAATAAATAAATATGACTATTGAGATTTGATTCTCAAGGGGTTTTGGTGACCCTTGGAATCTCATGAACTGTTATACGTTGGATTTTCAAATTGAATGGATTACTTTTTGGCTTGCTTCAATTCTGTGTTTACGTTGTTTGTGTAAGCAAATCCACGATACCACAGATTCTCACTTAGGTGTTGTCATCTGAATCCATAATTCAGATCAAAGGACCTCAGCAAAAGGCTTTCAACACTTTGAAGGAGAAGTTGAGCACCACACTTATTTTGACCTTGCCAGATCTACAGAAAACATTCGAGATTGAAACCAATGCAAGTGTGTTTGCCATGGGAGCAGTTCTAATGTAAGGAGGTAAGCCCGGTATGTTATCACTCTGAAACTTTCACATCTGCCATGAGTAACTATCCTACTTATGATAAGGAACTCTATGCACTAGTTCAGAGTTTTAAAAAATGGAAGCACTATCTAATGGACAAAGAAACAATCATCGACATTGATCACCAACCACTATAATATCTACATTCATAATCAAAATTGCAGCAAAGTAGGGACTTTAGGTGGATGGGATTCTTCAACAATTTCACTTAGTAATTAATTACAAGAAGGGTGTCCATAATAAGGTAGCAGATATGCTTTCCAGGCCTCCTATCATGACTAATTTGGTTATCCTTCAAGGGAGTTCCATGATTCACGAAATTTTTGAGGGACAATAAGCCATGGATGAAAACTTTAAGGATATCTATAAAGCTCCAATTGCAGGAAAACAAGTAGAAGAAAAGAACTACTATGTGAAAGATAAACTATTGTGTCATTTCGGAAAGTTATGTATTCCTAAAGGTGAACAAGAACAATTAGTTAGAGAAGCTCACACATCATTAATTTCTAAACACTTTGGCATTACCAAGACAATGACTCAGTTGTAAAAATATTGTTATTGGCCTCACATGCAAGAAATTGTAACTAAATATATCAAAGGATGTATAATGTGTGCAACCAATAAACATAGTAATAGGAAGTTGGGGTTGTACACACCTCTTCCTATTCCATCTCGATCTTGGGAAATGGTTTCGATGGATCTTGTTGGAGGACTTCCCATATCTAAAAAGGGACATGACTATCCATTTATAGTAGTTGACAGATTCAACAAAATGTGTGTTCTAATTCATTGTAAGAAACAAATCACAGCTGAACTAACAACTCATTTGTACTTCCAATATGTTTTTATCCATTTCGAGCTCCCTGCTTCCATTGTATCAGATCGAGGTTCTTGATTCCTATGAGAATTTTGGTCTGCATTATGGGATCTCATGGACACAAAGCTACAGAAAAGTACAACTTTCCATCCCCAGACCGATGGACAAATAGAAGTGGTAAATAGAATAGTTGTACACTTTCTTCAAGGCTACTACAACAAACATCCCAAGCTATGGGATGAGAGTTTACACTATGTACAACATGCCTACAACCATGCAATACATTCTTCTACAAAAAGGTCTCCATTTGAGACATATTTTGGATATCTACCATGAACTTTGATGGACTTCGCCTTTGGAAAAGATGATGTTGAAGACAAGTGTCATGATGGAGAGAAGGCTTTGAATTTCATTCAGAAAGTTCAAGCTATTCATTAGGTAGTAGAAGCTTAGTTGGAGAAGAGCCCAGCCAATTACAAGGCTCAACATGACAAGCACAGCATAGATGATCATTTTTTAGATTGGCAATCGTGTTTGGTTATATATTAGCAAGGAAATAATGCAAGGTGAAGGTAAAAAGCTTAAGCATATCAAATATGGTCTCTTTGAGATCTTGGAAAAGATCAGTACCAATGCCTTTCGCCTAAATCTTCCTTCATATATGAAAATTTACTCAATTGTAAATGTAGAAAATCTAAATTTGTATGAGCCTCCAATGATTTTGGATGAAGAGGTTGATGTTTAGGTCCTATCAGTTGATGACCTTTCATTTGAGTATATGTCAGAGTTTCCAAAGGATGTCATTCTTGACAGAAGTGCCAGATCTTCAAAAATAGGTGCTATTTAGTACGTTAAAGTAGGACGTAAAGGGAGGCATCCTAGAAAAGCACAATGGATGGAGGTTGGAAGAGTGACGAAGTTGTATCCTAACTTACTTTCCGATTAATCAATATTTTTGAGGTCCAAAATCTCTCCACTAGGGAGGATTGATCGAGGAGGATATGCTCCATCAAAATAGTTCAAAATTCCATATCACACCCACATAGCGGTTAATTCCAAACACAACAGTTTCTGATTGTATTGGTCCAAAATGTTGGTTGGGGGATTTGAACCCCCAACCACTCAACCTCTGACATTCCCTCATTACCATTGAACCACAAGAGTCACACTAGTGAAATTGGGGCAATAGTTTAGTTAAACAAAGCCACGGTTCAATATGGGCCAAAAGGGGAGCTCGGCGGTTCGACCCACCAACCTCCTTACTCCATGTTCCACTCCTAACCGCGACCGTGAGTAAGATCTTTGGGCCTAAAATTGAATTTTTGGGTTTTTTTGAATGGTAATCCGAGAGTTTAGGGATCGAGCCAAACCTGATTCATCCCCCATTTTCTAATTCAAACAAAAATCAAATAAACATAAAGTGCCTAATCCGATAAAGTTTGAATTACGAGATTTTTAAAGGATTATAAGGAGATTTTAAATGGCATTGTAAAGCCCAAAATTATAAGGGCAATTATTTTAAAAGGGGTAAGTTTATTTAGAATATTTATATGTTGTAAATGGGAGATATGGCTGATTCCCAAAATCATTTGGTTTTGAGCCAAATTGGTTAAAAATTGTGTATAAAATGGGGGTAGCTTAGGAGTTTGAGTTAGTGGTGAGTTTTGAGAGAATTTTCTTGGAGAGATTGAGTGTTCAACTCTATGCATCAGAGGAGATTCATACCATTGCACTTGAAGGAGAAGAACTTTGTAAATCTTGTAATCGGCAGACTTCAAACTTTGTCCAGTAGAAGGCCATGTAACCACTTTTGGAGCATAAGCAAGGATCGGTCACTCTCTTGGAGAGGGACCCAGAGACGTAGCCATATTGGTGAACTCCATTATCAACTCATGTTCTTGTCTTCTCTCTTCTTTCTCTCTTTTGTTAAACTCGTCGATTTATTATTATTTAAATTTTTTAAACATTTTAATTATGCTTTAAAATCCTTCAAGTTAATCATTGTATAAGTTAACATTACACATGCAACTATCATAGATCCTAACATAATCAGATCATGATACTATTAGTAATTCATTTATAGAAAGGTGTGATTTAAAGAGAAGATCCAATTCTAGACAAGTGAAATTAAGTATTAGAAAACCATAAACTATTTTGTACATAATACATCTAATGCAATGATTATAATTAGTTGAGCAACGGTTATGAGAAGATACAATTTACAAAAAAGGAAAGCATGCCTCCCTTTGAATTAATGCCTTCTTCCATAAAGTTGCCTCTTTCCAAAAAGCATGAGAGGGTATAAAGGGAGAATAAGAAGGATTGATATTGGGGTATTACCTCATATGACATAGGCTCCATTGAGCAGATTAGATTAGAATATAGAAGCATATAATTGTAATGTATAAATCAAAAGGAACTTTATGTCAAATTGCATTCATGGAATATAGAAGCATTCTTCACCACCCAGCTCTTTCTTTCTGTTACTATCACGAAGATAATCACTGTCAATAGGATGGGATTTGTACTCTGCCACCATGGCATTGATCTTTTCCTGCCCCTCCATACTATTTATCATGGCCTCCTTGTTTATGTCTACTAGATTCTTAAGGTTATTCTTGATCTCCTCCATAGACTGCTCAACCTTCTCAATTCTTTGCTCATGATTAAATTTCATAACCTCCACATCATGGGAAAGCTTCTGGGTCATGATCAATTATCTCCTTAATCCCCTCTTTGAGGGTATCAATCTCCTTCCCCATCCACTTCGACCAGTTCTCCTGGCTTCTAGTCACTTCCATCACTAGATTCATCAAAGTACTTTCCTTCTATAATCCGCTATCCACATCTTTAGGTAGAGTCCCCTGCTTCTCCTTGAGGACATGAAGAGGAATGTCTAATTTAATTTCTTGGTCCAAGGTCTTGGGACCATAGTCTTTAGCAACCAACTTCTTCTTTTGGCAATAAGGCTCAGTTTGAGAAACCATCTTGCCGGTTGATTTATATTTACTTGTAGCCCATCTAGGGGGGTTCTTGATGCTATGGGTTCCAGGAGTGACCAACGTCTCACCCTCTTCAACTGGCTTGTAATCAAGGTCAACAAGAGGTTTGGGGCTTCCACTATCCTCCATCTCCATATCGTATGAGAGACATCTTGAACATTAGTATTAGGGATTTGGCCTTTCTTAGAGAGAGAGGGCACAACTTCATGGGCTTTGGCATACTCCATAATGAGAACAATAAACCCTTCATGGAGGACCAGATTATTCGGATTCTCAGCATGTTTTTCTAGACTATTCTCCAAAGAAGAAACTAGATAGAATGGAATAGAAATAACTTTGCTATGGCTAAAGTGATTTAAGATAGTAAAATGATAAGAAAAGATACTGGAATATCTGCTATCAAGCATAATGTACCTCATAATGAATTCAGGCATATCTGCCTAGAGAGCCATTAGGTCCTTTCTGTTGTAGCCACCATCCGCCATTTTATTAACTCTTAAGTGCTCCTTATCTTTATCAAAAAAAATTTCCATGTCTTTCTCCCTTATTTTCTGTCTCTATAAAACCTTCTACCATTCATATCCCACTAATACATTTGGCCTAAAATTCTGACGGAGGTTTCCGACGGAGAAGATATATTGTGATCAAATTTGATTTTTTTTGAAAAAATGCCCAATTTCGTCAGAATTCCGACGACAATGCAACATTTGGTTTTGATGGAGAAGGAATTGGCAATGACATTTTGGTTTTTTAGAAAAAGTGCCCGCATTCGTCTAAATTCCAATGACCACGTGCATTACTTCAAAACAAAAAGAAAAGACCAAGTCATTTCATAAATCCCGCATCTTCATCCGTCGACCTCTACCATTACTTCGTCCCGCCTCTTCCTCCTGCCTCTGTAGGGAACTAGTCGTGGAATGAAGTGGTGCTGCAGGAGTAGCTATACCAGGATACCAGATGATGGGAAACTTTCCTACAGCTTCATGGTAGGAATTTTGTTATGTTTTTATTTGTTTTTGTGTTTTGTTAGGAATTTTGTCATGTTTTTGTTTTTGTGTTTTGTTAGGGTTCCCTAAGAGCCTCCCTCCCTTCAACTGAACTGTCCAGAACCTAACTTGCTCAACTAGGGGTGAACTACCTCCATCCTTTGGACCGACTTCAATCCCTCTTCCCCAGGATGGAGCATAACAACTGTGGATCGATCCTCCGACCAGAAAAAAATCAAAAGGAATAGATCTTCTTCCACCATAGAATAGTAGGAGCATACAATAGTAGGGGCTTCAGCATAACCTCTCTCTCCATTTATCATTGTTCTCACAGACATGACTGTAGAAGAGACCAACGTCCATTTAGCTAATAAACTATCGATCAATTGATCATTTTTCTCACAGACATGACTGGTGAAGTGACCGAAATCAATGACCCTAACCTACACCACACATTGAATGAAGGTTATCCCAAAATCTGAAGCAGTGAAGGTGAGCATCCATCTAGAATAGGGAACCCCTGCAAGGAGAGGTGTTAGTTGTTCCTCACTGCTTCCCTTCGTCCGACAAAGGCAACAAAGAAAGAAGCCTCGGTGATAGATCCATTCGTGATCCTATGGGCAACTACTACTATAGTTTTCCTTCACTTCTCTATGCTCCGATATCTGCTACTACTCAAATTGAGGTGAATATGTACTAATTGAGGTGATATCTCTGTTGCAGAACCATGAGAGCACTCTGTAGTGATCGAGTGCTATTTTTTGTCGGTGTTTTGGAAGGGAGCATAAGTGTACTGTTAGGAAGGTGGTATAAAATGGTGAAAGATGATAAGATAGGGAGGTAAGTGATGAAGGATGTAATGGTGAAAGAGTAAGTTAAGATATGTTAAGGGTTTGGAAGGTAGGAAAGTGAATGGGGGGAGATAAATTAAGGATGTGAAGGATGGAATGGGGTTAGGTAGGTGAAGTAAAAGTAAGTGTGTATGAGGTTAAGGTTTAGGATAGGATGTAGGAAAGTGGAGGAGGTTAAGATAGGGGATATGAAAGGTAGATGGAAGGTAATAATGATAGGAAGTGAGGTAAAGGTTGTGCAGTGTGGGTTAGAAAATAGGGTGTAGGAAATGGAAGGAAGGGTCATATCACTTTGAGAGTTTTCACCAAGATGAGTAGCCCGAGTATGGACCTCAAATCTTTCAAGCCATGAGGATCCACTTGTAGTAGAGGAGCATATACTTGCATCTTGGGAGCTTATTAGGTGTTCACCTTGAATTTGGGAAATACACATAGAGGAGATAGAATATTGATGAATACACATTACCTAGCCTCATCATGCATAAATACAAGAGGTATAGACTATAGCAAGCACATATCATGAGCCAAAGGATCATATTTGAGAGTTGCTTCATCTCCAATCCTCTACATTTTTAAGATCCACAAATGGGGTTGAGGTTAAGTCCTGGTTACTTAGCTTGGACTTATGCTTTGGGTTGCATCTATATGTGAGCAACTTAAAGGCATAATTTTCAATGCAATTTTTGAGAGGACTTGATTCCATCTTGTGGTACTAGGAGGATAAAATGCACCAACTCACATTGGAAACCATCTCCAGATACCATTTTGGAGTGCTTCACAATTTACATAATAAGGTTTCATAGTGGCTCAACATGAGAGTTAGTTTTTGGATTTCTTGTAGTTTGTATATTACATTCAAGACAAGTTACTTGTCAATTATTTCATTAGGGGTGGAAAGCCCAAAATTTCAGTTTTCCTACACATAGCCAATTCAAATGACTTTAGGGTTGCTATGGAAAAGTATCTTATAGAAAAGGAGGTACATGGGAGGACACAAGAGGCATGAGAGAAGTTTGTAACCAGCTATGGCAAAGTCTCTCATTTTAGGTATGAGAGACTATAGGGCTATCAAGCTAGGCCTTCTATGACTCAACAACCTTTTAGGGGAGAATCTAGTGTTTTTAGTAATTAGGATCTTCTAATTATGGTGGGGCCTAGCCAACATAGGGTTATATGAGAGGCACATGTTATGTATATGTTAGTATAAGACAGAGAGTACCCACAAGGTTTTAGATTAGGTGGACACCATCCTAGGATGTCAAAGTAGATAGTTGATATGTGGGTCTTTACTGTTGGGAAAAATGGTGTCTCAACCTTGCATTTATGCGAGGTTACTATTTATAGTAAGTTTTCATTTGAGCACGAAATGGTGCGAAACTCTCCCTGAAGCTTCTGGTTGGCTAGATAAGCATTCCGGTAAAGTTGTGTTGCAAGGTCACAGCTAGTTTTGAAGATATTAATGTTTTCATATTGGAGGGGTGCAATAAAATATTTAAACTTAATTTTGGGGACTTTAGAGGCTCCTAAATGCCCTGAAAAGTGGTCATAACCAGCGAAGTGGGTTACGAGGTGATAGAGCACTTCGCGAGCTTTCCGACGCTTCAAACGGTTCGTCAATCGGACACCCGGTTCTCAAGTTATGGCCTCTGAAAGTTTGTACTCCTGAAATAGGAAAAATAATTTGTATCGGATACATAAATGAGATGTAAAAGGGAGCAACACGTGTTGATGTGTGCTTTAACATGTCATAGGGCATCTAGAAGGGAGATAAGGTCGGCTACACCTTATTGGGTGGTTTTAGCCCATGGTTTTGTAATACCGTTTGATGGTTTCCTGTATTGTATCTCCTATTTATGAGGTGTGAGAGATAGAGGTTGTGTGTAAGAGTCTTATGGCTATTGAGTTGCCTCTGAATCTCTGATTAGTGCTACTCCTGTGAAGAGCTTGCTCTGCAAGTATTTTGTAATCTATTTTTGATTGCTGAATAAAATATTGAGCTGCTTTTGGAGGGTGGGGTTTTTCTCCCGAAAGGGTTTTCCCCACATAAATCATTGTGTTGTGGTATGAATGCTATTATATCTATTTCTATTTTCTGTAACTGTTGTAATGATCTGAAAAAGTTTTGCATTACCCTCCTATCAAAGTTAGTGTAGGAAGTTGTTTCCACTACTTAACTTCCTTACAAGTGGTATCAGAGCCTGATCACCTTTGGTTTCAATTGTGGGCAGTTGGGTTTTTTGAACTAATCCAGATTTGAGTGGGAGCTTGTGCAGAAGACACTTTTTGATCTTGTTGCAGGAATATTCAGATGGCGAGTTCGTCAGGGAGAATAAAGGTGGAGAAATTTAACGGAAGTAATTTTGAGATGTGGAAGCTGAAGATGGAAGATCTGCTAATAGATCGAGATCTTTGGGATGCTGTTGATGCGAATGTCCAAAGACCCTCAGATCCTACTGCAGCAGCTCAGTATGATGTTATGGACCGAAAAGCCAAGGGTCTAATCAGACTATGCCTGGCAGACTCTGTTCTAATCAATGTCCATGAAGAAAACTCTGCAAAGAAGCTATGGACTAAGCTTGGTGAGATGTATCAAGTGAAATCTTTATTAAATCAAATTTTCTTAAGAAAGAAATTGTATTCCTTGAAGATGGAAGAGGGTGGACGAATTGCAGACCACCTAGAAGCATTCAATATGATTGTGGCTCAATTAGTATCCGTCGGTGTTAAGATGGATGAGGAGGAGAAATGTCAGATCTTGCTTTGTTCTTTGCCTGATTCGTGGGATTCTCTTGTTATGGCTATCGGTAGTACTTCTGTTGTTTTGAAATCTGAAGACGTGGTGGGTGCCTTACTCGGTGAAGAGATGCGAAGGAAGGTATCCATCAGTTCAAAGGAAGCCCTAACCGTTCGTGGAAGACCTAAGGAGAAAGGCAAGAAGAATGAGAAGCGCGGCAAGTCCAAATCCAAAGGGAGAACGAAATCTCCTGGAAAGTCCAAAGTCATTTGTTGGAATTGCGGTAAACCGGGTCACATCCGTAAGGACTGCAAAGAAGAAAAGAAGAAGAAAAAGAAAAAGTTTGATTCTGATTCTGAGTCCAACAAGGAAGATGGCGATGCATTTATTGCGGCTTTGGCGACTCATACAAGTAATGATGCCTGGCTAATTGACTTAGGTGCATCTTTTCATATGACTTCCAATAGAGATTGGTTTTCTGAATATGAAGGATTTAATGGAGGTAAGGTGTACTTGGGTGATGATTCACATCTAGACATTGTTGGTCGAGGTAAAGTTAGAATCAGGTTTTCTGATGGTAAAATAAAAAGGATTAATGGTGTGCTGCATATCCCTGGATTAAAACAAAACTTGTTATCTGTGAGCAAACTGATAGATGCGGGTGTGCAGGTAGTCTTTTCTGAAGCAGGATGTAAGATGATTAAGGGTGCTATGGTAGTTGCTAGAGGTGTCAGGTTTGGCACTTTGTATAAGCTTGAAGCATACACTGTTGAGTGTAATAGCACTTCTGTAAAAAGTAAATCTGCGGATACTTCACTGGAAGATTTGAAGGTTTCAACTTCAGCAGATGGAAATGGTTTTTGGGTACCTAAGGGTGCTCTTTCGTCTGAAGCAAAGTTACCTGCAGAGAAGGCTATGTTATGGCACCAGAGACTTGGCCACATTGGAGAAAAGGGTCTAAGGACCTTGAAAAATAAAAACCTTGTTGAAGGTTTGAATGACTGTAATCTTGACTTTGATTTCTGTGAGCATTGCATTTATGGAAAACAAAACCGCGTTCAGTTTTACTTGAGTTCTCATAAAACTTGTGGTGTTTTGGATCTTATCCATTCTGATGTGTTTGGTCCAGTAGATGTCTCTTCGATTGGAAAATCCACATATTATGTTTCATTTATTGATGATTTTAGTAGAAGGACATGGGTATATTTTCTAAAGAGTAAATCGGAAGTTTTTAGTCGTTTTAAAGAATTTAAAGCAATGGTTGAGTTGCAGACTGGAAAGAAAATAAAATGCTTGAGAACTGATAATGGCGGTGAGTTTTGCTCTAATGATTTTGATAGATTTTGTAAAGACTGTGGAATTAACAGGCAGAAGACAACTCCGTATTCTCCACAGCAGAATGGAGTTGCAGAAAGAATGAACAGAACACTGATGGAGAAGGCTAGGAGTATGTTGAGTGGTGCTGGTCTCGAACAAAAGTTTTGGGCTGAAGCTGTTGCCACTGCTTGCTACCTGATTAACAGGTCTCCTACATCAGCTCTTGTTGATAAAACGCCTATGGAAGCATGGTCAGGTCACAAGCCTTCATTGAGACATCTTAGAGTTTTTGGTTGCGAGGCATATGCACATGTGCCAAAGGAGAAGCGAACAAAGTTGGAGAACAAGGCTGTGAAATGTATCTTCATCGGGTATAGTTATGGTGTGAAAGGATACAAGCTTTGGGACCTTGTTGCACAAAAGGTAATTCACAGTAGAAGTGTTATTTTAGAGAAATTAAGTCTCCTTATGTTACATTGCAGCCAGAACAGACTAAAAAAGAAGATGTGATTCAACTTCCTTCTACACCTGAAAGAGTTGAATCAAGACCCCTAGATAGGCAAGAATTTGAGGAGAGCTCGTCTAGCTCTGAATCTTCAGAAGAGGAGGAAGAACCTCCAACTCAGCTTGTTCGAAGGTCTACAAGACATAGACAACCACCTGAAAGGTATTCACCTGATGATTGGAGATGTATTTTTGCTCTGAATACTAGTGTGGATGAACCGAAATTTGTAGAAGAGGCATTAGGTATGAATGATGCAGAATCCTGGAAGATTGCTATGGAGGAAGAAATGGCAGCTTTGAAAAAGAATGATACATGGGATCTTGTACCATTGCCTGAAGGACGAAAACCTGTTGGTTGTAAATGGGTGTTCAAGAAAAAGATTGGTTCAGATGGAAGCATTGAGAAGTATAAAGCAAGGTTGGTTGCAAAAGGCTACTCTCAGGTTGAGGGTGTTGATTACGGTGAGATATTTTCTCCTGTTGCAAAAATGACGTCCATTAGATTTTTGCTTTCTATTGCTATTGCTTATGATTTAGAGGTTGAGCAAATGGATGTGAAAACTGCTTTCCTTCATGGTGATTTGGAGGAAGATATTTATATGACACAGCCGGAGCACTATGTGGTGAAAGGCAAAAGTAATTTGGTCTGTAAATTGAAAAAATCTTTGTATGGCCTCAAACAAAGTCCTAGGATGTGGTACTAGAAATTTGATACATATGTGTTGAGTTTGGGATTTGAACGTTCTAAATCAGATCAATATGTTTATTATAAATCTTATGGTGATCATTTCTTATTCATTGCATTGTATGTTGATGATATGCTATTCATTGGTAAAGGGAAAGGTATGATTTCAGAACTGAAGTCTCAGCTCGCTGCTAAATTTGAAATGAAAGATCTTGGTGCAGCAAAGCACATCCTTGGGATGGAAATTAGAAGAGATAGGGTGAACAGAAAGCTATGGCTAGGCCAGAGTAAGTATGTGAATTCAGTGTTACAGAGGTTCAACATGCAGAATTGTAGACCATTGAGTGTTCCTTTTACAGTTGGAATGAAACTATCTATTTCAGATTGTCCTACATCCCCATTGGAGATGGAAGACATGAGCAGAGTGCCTTACCAAAGTGCGGTTGGAAGCTTGATGTATGCTATGGTCTGTACTAGACCAGACATTTCCCAAGCAGTAGGAGTACTTTCTAGATATATGTCTAATCCTGGTAGAGTTCATTGGGATGCAGTCAAAAGAGTCTTCAGATATTTGAAGGGTACTTCAGAGTATTCTTTGTGTTATCATGGTAATTCAGTTGGAGACATGACTTCCCTTGATATCCATGGTTATGTGGATTCAGATTGGGCAGGTGATATTGATAGCAGAAGATCCACCAGTGCTTATGTGTTTACTTTGTTTGGTGGTGCAATTAGTTGGATGAGTAAGCGACAGGCTGTGGTTGCTTTATCCACTACTGAAGCAGAGTATATGGCAGCTACTCATGCTTGTAAAGAGGCCATTTGGCTTAAGAGACTGTGTTCGGATATTGGAATAAAACAAGGTACAGTGACAGTTTACTGTGATAGTCAGAGTGCAATTAGCCTAGCTAAGAACCCGACATTTCATGCCCGGACCAAACATATTGATATTCAGTATCATTTTGTTAGAGATATGGTCGAAGATGGTAGGGTGAAGCTGGTTAAGGTGGAAACTTTGATGAATGTTGCAGATGCTTTAACTAAGGCTGTGAGCACAGAGAAGTTTAGATGGTGTTCAGAGTCTATGGGCCTTATGGCCCCTAGCAATTGATTCTTTGTGTTGACATTCCCTTCGGCTCTTGCAAGGTGTTCGACAAGTGGGAGATTTGTTGGGAAAAATGGTGTCTCAACCTTGCATTTATGCGAGGTTACTATTTATAGTAAGTTTTCATTTGAGCACGAAATGGTGCGAAACTCTCCCTGAAGCTTCTGGTTGGCTAGATAAGCATTCTGGTAAAGTTGCGTTGCAAGGTCACAGCTAGTTTTGAAGATATTAATGTTTTCATCTTGGAGGGGTGCAATAAAATATTTAAACTTAATTTTGGGGACTTTAGAGGCTCCTAAACACACTGAAAAGTGGCCATAGCCGATGAAGCGGGTTACGAGGTGATAGAGCACTTCGCGAGCTTTCCGGCGCTTCAAACGGTTTGTCAATCGGACACCCGGTTCTCAAGTTATGGCCTCCGGAAGTTTGTACTCCTGAAATAGGAAAAATAATTTGTATCAGATACATAAATGAGCTGTAAAAGGGAGCAACACGTGTTGATGTGTGCTTTAACATGTCATAGGGCATCTAGAAGGGAGATAAGGTCGGCTACACCTTATTGGGTGGTTTTAGCCCATGGTTTTGTAATACCGTTTGACGGTTTCCTGTATTGTATCTCCTATTTATGAGGTGTGAGAGATAGAGGTTGTGTGTAAGAGTCTTATGGCTATTGAGTTGCCTCTGAATCTCTGATTAGTGCTACTCCTGTGAAGAGCTTGCTCTGCAAGTATTTTGTAATCTGTTTTTGATTGCTGAATAAAATATTGAGCTGCTTTTGGAGGGTGGGGTTTTTCTCCCGAAAGGGTTTTCCCCACGTAAATCATTGTGTTGTGGTATGAATGCTATTATATCTATTTCTATTTTCTGTAACTGTTGTAATGATCTAAAAAAGTTTTGCATTACCCTCCTCTCAAGGTTAGTGTAGGAAGTTGTTTCTGCTACTTAACTTCCTTACATTTACCCTCCCAACCACTCAACATATACCACCATGGGTCTTTACCCTCCCAAACACACAAAGGTCAAAGGAAGATTCACTACTGCAACACTCACTTTTTGTGATAGTCTCAAGCACTTAGCTAGGATAGTCACTCCTTTCGTGGCCATTCTTCTTCACACATCACTCTCTAACATTAATTATGATGATAGTGTACCTCCTTAAACCTTCCACCAACACCTAACTCAATACCAAACTCTTTCCCAATCTCGCTAATGGACTAATTAACTCAGCTCACTATGAAATTGTGATGGTCAATGCAAGGTTTAGGACAGTAGTAATTAGGATCTTCTAATTATTGTGGGGCCTAGCCAACATAGGGTTATATGAGACAGGGGTAAGCTCAATAGTGATTTCTCCTTCAATTCTTGATGAATGCTTGATTGCCTGTTCACTTGGAATTGAATTGATTTTATAATTAAGAAATGAATTGTTTGGTCAGATGCCTCAAAGAAATGTGATCTAATGAAATGTTATGATTGCAGGATATGCACAAACAATGTTTGTTGAAATGGATTTACAAAATTCCAACGAAATTTGATCGGTGGGTATAAAGTCGGACCCTACAATGGCCAACAGCCTTTACCCTCTACAACCTTTTCCAGCATTCTTCCAGACTGTGCGAAAATGAGAGCTTGACAGCATTCCTTCACTTTTAGCTAGCTAATTTTTTCAAGAATTTTATCTCTAGATTTAATATTTCTTTTCTTGCATGAATCTATTAATTTTGAGATAGCAGATCTTGCCTTCATGAATTGATCCTAGTTTATCCCTTTAACCCTGATTAATTTATTTAGATTGTTTAGTTCCATTTTATTCCTTTCTTTTACAATTAAATATTATTAAAAATTGTATTATTGTTCCAAATTTTGTGGATATTTAGGAGACACAAATAAAATATAAATGTAATCATTCCATAGTTTTGTAGGAGATATTGGAATGAGACTAATAGGAAGAGTAGTAAACATGAGTCACAATGAGCACTTTAGAGTAAATCTAAACATTATAAGGAAGATTAGTTTGGAAAAATAGAAGTGTAACTTATTTTCCAATATGCAAGATTATTACTTGGGAAAGAATCTTGAAAGAGGATTGAAAAGATTCCTTGAGCTAACATTGTTTCACTTGTCCAAAATTATGAGGAAGGATTCATTAATGAAATGGTCATTAACAAGATGGAGAGAATAATAATTAGGAAGAGATAGATTTCACATGCTACTAGGTGACTAGATTGGAGAGAAACTAGAGTCAAATCATTTAGCTTGGCCATGACACAAAGTCTTAGAATAGATGCCAACCTTGGTGAATGGAATAAAAATCCCAAACAATTAATGAATGGTGAGACAAGTAGAGGCACCTATAAATTTTGTTTTGAATAAAATAAAGAAAAAATGGGACTAAAACCAATGGAAATGCACATGGAAAGGATAAAAGGTTATTTCTATGAATACTCATACCACTCCATGCCTTCTTAGATATGAATAATATTTTTAAGGGAATTATGGATTTTAATGAATCCTATTTTCTTTGGTTTAATAATAAATTGAAATAAATGATAGATATGCAATGCAAAAACCTTGGTTATGATTTTGAGTGATTTAGGACTACAAAATTTTTACTAGACCATGCATCTTGGTACTCCTTACTTTTAGAAGCTGGCTCCTCTAATGTTTGATAAGATAGATATGAATGATTGACCTTAAACTACATGTTTTTAAAGATGAAGGTGCATTCGGGGTTTAGATGATCTTCCATGACCAAGTCAAAGGAAAGTGATATAAACCTATATTAAAAATTATATTATCATTATACTCAAGCCATTTGGAAAATATTAAAAAATATATGCATTCTCTTAACTATTTTTCTCAAACCTAGCATTTTGTTTGCCCATGTGAGTGCTCCATTCCTAGAACTAATAAATAAAGAGTGTATTTATGTAGATAAATGAATTAAAATCAATTTGTGATAGTAAACATTCACATAGCATATATAATTAATTTATTTATGATGGACTTTTAAATGTAATAAATTGTCTCCTATAGTTATCTCCTAAAGGTGGGGCAATTAGGTCCATATATGATGAAAATCAAAATAAATAGTTCGAAGATAATATTAGTTACCTAAAGAATATTCCACTTGATTATTTGGTATATCATAACTATTTTGATAAATTTTGAAAACATTAGAGGTACCTTTTACTTCTGTAGATGAGGAATTCATTCATGTTGAAGTTGTGATAGCTTATTTGCCTCTTTATAGACAAAAAATTATCCATACGAATTATCATATATACGTGTAACCTCCATCCCAAACCACCTATTTCACTCTTCCTCCTTTGTGTACCTCTTTTATTCTTCCATTGCCTCTTTGCTTACCTAAATTCAATCCAAAACATAGTGTATATAACATCAAAAAAATTCCATATTTGATTAATATTATCCACAACATATTGAAAAGACAAATACCACACTTACTGTGTCATGAACCAAAAATAATTTACTTACATATTCAAAGAGTTCAATAATGGAGAAACATCCATGCGGTGCTCTACACATGTCCTCGAAGGTTCAAGAAATACTTATCCTCTATTGGTCCAAACTTTAAATCACTTTCCATGCATGAAAACAATTGCAACCATTTACAACTCCCCACCCAATAGATTCTCTCAAACTAGTTTACTATCTTAACATAGGGTCAAGGAAAAGCGGGCCAAAATAGGAATCCAATTGTCTTAAAAGCCTTCAAGACCATAGTGGTGAGGATTGAATTTATTTCTTTAGTGGTATCTTTCTCTAGATTAATTAGTTGGGGATTATATTAGGACCTTTTCCTAATATCATAGCATTCCATTAGATCGCGTTTCTTTGATGCATCTCACCAAACAGTTCATGCACTTTCATGTCTATACTTCCACATTTTCCAAACATGTCAAATAGAGCATTTCCAACCGTAAGCATCTGATATTAATTGCCCTTACCTTTTGCTTTGATGGAAGCCCATACTTTGTTCCAAAGCTCCCATTTTGGCACAGGTAGAGAGTACGTTGGCAAATAAAATTGATTGAAATGGAAATCTATTTGTTGCATTGACTGCATTGTAAGGATACTTATGTATTTCATTGACAACATAAAGCAAGAAAGGACATGAGAATATCTCCTTGGGGAGGTCTTCTATGACAGCTACGAGGTAGATGAGAGTTTCTTATGCCATTTGCTTTGTTCTATGCAGTCAAATGCGGGAACACTATTTGAATTCAAATGCTAATGATGATTGTCTTTTTAATGGAAATGGATGGGAAGGGACATCAAGGGAAGGAAAGGACCAACATCACACCTAAGAAGTCAAAGCTTAGTGTGTGTTGTTTAAGGCTGCCCCCTTAAGACATCATAATTGATTGGCTCTTCACTCCCGAGACCTTCAAAAATCTTTAATGGCTTTATTGAGATCTTTGGTCTTCCAAATGCACCTGCACCAACTTCAATTCTCCTTCAATGCTTGATTTCTTGTTCACTCGGAATTGAATTGATTTTATAATTAAGAGATCCCTTTAATTGTAGGTAGACCCCTTCAAATGACAAAGTAAGCTTCCTTATATACCTAATATATGTCTTGAAACCATTTTATCCTGATGACTTTAAATTAAAGTACTTTCTCTTCTATCTGGTATTGGTGGAGAAGAGGTTGCCTTCCATCATCCTAGGATACATATTTCCATAGATTCAACACAAGTTAAATGTATCTCAAGTCGACGCAAAGCAACCTCTACTCAAGAGATCACCAGAAAATAGAGAAAGAACTTTAATTTAATGCCATCAGGATAAAAGTCTTTAATCAAGATAGATAAATGGTATGCAACTAGATCTATTTGGAATGCATTACCCAAACACTGCAATCGATCAGTCACCTCTGAAAAGAAAGTGGTATGATGAAATATTTAGGCATAAAATAGATGAAATGCACTCCATACTACTGCTGCACAATATTTTGGTCGATGATATTTTTAAAATAGTAAAGGAAGGTGTATGGAATAACCAAATTCTTATCATTATAAACAATGAATATTTTAAGATCCTTTTATGATGTGTAAATTGAGAATATTTTATGAAAGGTCCCTAAATGAATACACTTTAACCTAATTTTAATATACCTTGAAGTGTGCAATATGGAAGGTTTGTATTCTTAATCTCTTGCCCATTTCTTAATTTAAAAGATGATATCTTTATTAAATATCTCCTCTATTAAATATATTTATTAACTTGATTTCTCCTTCAATTCTTGATGAATTGTTGATTGCATGTTCACTTGGAATTGAATTGATTTTATAATTAAGAGATCACTTGAATTGTAGGTAAACCCCTTCAAATGATAGGATAGGCTTCCTTTTATACCTAATATATGTCTTGAAATCATTTTATCCCGATGGCTTTAAATTAAAGTACTTTCTCTTCTAACTAGTATTGGTGGAGCAGAGGTTGCCATGCATCATCCTAGGATACATGTTTCCGTAGATACAACACAAGTTAAAAGTATCCTAGATCGATGCAAAGCAACCTCTGCTCTAGAGATCACTAGAAAATAGAGAAAGAACTTTAATTTAATTCCATCAGGATAAAAGTCTTTAATCAAGATAGATAAATGGTATGCAACTGGATCTATTTGGAATGCATTACCCAAAAACTGCAATCGATCAGTCACCTTTAAAAAGAAAGTGGTATGATGAAATATTTAGGCATAAAATAGATGAAGTGCACTCCATAATACTGCTGCACAATAGTTTGGTCGATGATATTTTTAAAATAGTAAAGGAAGGTGTATGAAACAACCAAATTATTATTATTACAAACAATGAATATTTTAAGATCCTTTTATGATTTGTAAGTTGAGAATATTTTATGAAAGGTCCCTCAATGAATACACTTTAAACTGATTTTAATATACCTTGAAGTGTGCAATATGTAAGGTTTGTATTCTTAATCTCCTCCCCATTTCTTAATTTAAAAGATGATATCTTTATTAAATATCTCCTCTATTAAATATCTTTATTAACTTGATTTCTCCTTCAATTCTTGATGAATGCTTGATTGCCTGTTCACTTGGAATTGAATTGATTTTATAATTAAGAGATCACTTGAATTGTACGTAAACCCCTTCAAATGATAGGGTAGGCTTCCTTTTATACCTAATATATGTCTTGAAAGAATTTTATCCTGATGGCTTTAAATTAAAGTACTTTCTCCTCTACCTGGTATTGGTGGAGTAGAGGTTGCCTTTTATCATCTTAGGATACATATTTCTGTAGATACAACACAAGTTAAATGTATCCTAGTTCAATGCAAAGCAACCTTTGCTCTAGAGATCACCAAAAAAGAGAGAAAGAACTTTAATTTAATGCCATTACGATAAAAGTCTTTAATCAAGACAAATAAATGGATGCAACTAGATTTGTTTGGAATGCATTACCCAAACACCACAATCGAATAGTCACCTTTGCAAATAGAGTGGTATGGTGAAATATTTAGGCATAAAATAGATGAAATGAATTCCATACTACTGCTCCACAATATTTTGGCTGATGATATTTTTAAAATAGTAAAGGAAGGTGTATGGAACAACCAAATTCTTATCATTATAAACAATGAATATTTTGAGATCCTTTTATGATGTGTAAGTTGAGAATATTTTATGAAAGGACCCTAAACGAATACACTTTAAACTGATTTTAATATACCTTGAACTGTCCAATATGGAAAGTTTGTATTCTTAATCTGCTGCCCATTTCTTGATTTAAGATATGATATCTCTATTAAATATCTCCTCTATTAAATATCTTTATTAACTTGATTTCTCCTTCAATTCTTGATGAATGCTTGATTGCCTGCTCACTTGGAATTGAATTGATTTTATAATTAAGAGATCACTTGAATTGTAGGTAAACCACTGCAAATGATAGGGTAGGCTTCCTTTTATACCTGATATATGTCTTGAACGCATTTTATCCTGATGGCTTTAAATTAAAGTACTTCCTCTTCTACCTAGTATTGGTGGAGCAGAGGTTGCCTTGCATCATCCTAGGATACATATTTCCGTAGATACAACACAAGTTAAATGTATCCCAGGTCAATGCATAGCAACCTCTGCTCCAGAGATCAGTAGAAAATAGAGAAAGAAATTTAATTTAATGCCATCAGGATAAAAGTCTTTAATCAAGACAGATAAATGGTGTGCAACTGGATCTATTTGGAATGCATCACCCAAACACCGCAATCGATCAGTCACCTCTGAAAAGAAAGTGTTATGATGAAATATTTAGGCATAAAATAGATGAAATGAACTCCATACTACTATTGAACAATATTTTGGTCGATGATATTTTTAAAATAGTAAAGGAAGGTGTATCAAACAACCAAATTCTTATTGTTATAAACAATGAATATTTTAAGATCCTTTTCTGATGTGTAAGTTGAGAATATTTTATGAAAGGTCCCTAAATGAATACTCTTTAAACTAATTTTAATATACCTTGAAGTTTGCAATATGGAAGGTTTGTATTCTTAATCTCCTACCCATTTCTTAATTTAAAAGATGATATCTTTATTAAATATCTGCTCTATTAAATATTTTTATTAACTTGATTTCTCCTTCAATTCTTGAAGAATGCTTGATTTCCTGTTCACTTGGAATTGAATTGATTTTATAATTAAGAGATCACTTGAATTGTAGGTAAACCCCTTCAAGTGACAGGGTAGGCTTCCTTTTATACCTAATATATGTCTTGAAAGCATTTTATCCTAATGGCTTTAAATTAAAGTATTTTCTCTTCTATCTGGTATTGATGGAGCAGAGGTTTCCTTGCATCATCCTAGGATACATATTTTCGTAGATACAACACAAGTTAAATGTATCCCAGGTCAATGCAAAGCAACCTCTGCTCCAGAGATCACCAAAAAATAGAGAAAGAACTCTAATTTAATGCCATCAGGATAAAAGGCTTTGAAGATAGATAAAATTTGAGTTTGATTGTCATCATTTACTTTGCCAAATTCTTCACACATAATTCCTGAATCAATTTCCTACTCACAAGAATTTTATTAAGTCTGAAATATAGGGAAACGAAAGGCTTCAAATAGAAAACTTGTACATGCAACTAAATGCAATGACTAATCGGAAGAACAAAGTTAAGAAACGGTTTGATCATCTAAGAGATTTTGTAGACTTGCAACTCACCAGCTACTTAGTTTTTGCGGGTAAGAATTTTTTTTGTTTTGGTTATGGTTGTGGTGTTTATAGGGAGACATTTACAAATTTATATCTATTTTCACTATTTAATGGTTTATGGGTTTGTAATGGTAATTTAATGTTCTTTCATATTTTTGTATATATTCTTTATAATAGCCTATTATATTGATTTTTTCTATTATGGATAACGGTGTGGGTCAGACGGCTTTGCCGTCGGTGCATGAAAGCATTGAACGAGTTCTACTTTTAAAAATTACATGAAATTTTTTTAATTTAGTTGATTAAGTGTTATTTGTAAAAAATGATTATCAATGATGTTTCCTTTCTCCAAGAATTGTCTTGGATATTTCCATCAAATAATATGTAACATCGAATGACTAAATCTTTTCTTTACAAATGCTTATTTTATTTAATTATTATCTGAGCATGAATTAAAATTTATATATGTACGGAAGAAGAACATACAAGTTGAAGAGTCATGTGCAAGCAAATTTCCTAAAAGAAAGCAAGCAGGCATTATCTTCAATGACATGGAAACAAGCTCATCAGCTGCGTAGAAGAGAGCAATTGGAGAATGGCAGAGGAAAGTGTTTAAGGGTGATAAATAGATAGAGAGTATGCAATACAAACAAACAATGTCTGGAGTGTCTGATGTGAAGTCTCTAATTTATGTCCGGAGGGACTAACTGGTTTTGGAGTTCCTGCGAAACCTATTGGGCCACGCTTGGAGGAAATCAATGTGTTCATGCAAGGAGCACCTTTTTTCTATTATGAGAATGATGCTTTTGCATCGAGGGATATTTGGAAGTCAATATCCAAAAATTTCTATACTGTGGAACCAAAGTTGGCGGACTTGAAGTAATTTTCAGCTTTCAGAAGACCAAGAGGTTATGTACACAATCTCCCAATAGAAGGGCGATTACAAGCATTAACTCTCCCCCCCATGACTATTCAGGAAGTACTTCCTTAGACAAAGGACTATTGGCCTCCATGGGATCAAAGAAAAAAATTGAAGCATAGACTCTAGACGATGTGGTGGTGTCCTTCGTGAAGAACTCAGCACTATAATTGAAAATTCATGAGGGAAACTACAAGATAGTGAAGAGAAATACAATCTTGAAAAGTGGGAAGAATGGATCTTGGTTTAGGTGGGGCCAAGTCAGGTGGCTCCTCTAGAGGTTGATGAGATAGAAATCATATTAGGATTTGAAAAAGATCACACTCATGGAATTTCGTGTGCGAGTGATCGATTGTTGTGTTTGGGTAATGTATTCCAAATAGATACAGTTGCATTCCAAATGGGTAATGTCTTGATTAAAGACTTTTATCCTGATGGCATGCAACTATATCTATTTGGAATGCATTACCCAAACACCGCAATTGATCACTCGCACACGAAGTTCCACGAGTGTGATCTTTTTCAAATCCTAATATGATTTCTATCTCGTCAACCTCTAGAGGAGCCACCTAACTTGGCCCCACCCAAACCAAGATCCATTCTTCCCACTTTTCAAGATTGTATTTCTCTTCACTATCTTGCAGTTTCCCTAATGAATTTTCAATTATAGTGCAGAGTTCTTCACGAAGGACATGACCACATCATCTAGAGTCTATGCTTCAATTTTTTTCTTTGATCCCATGGAGGCCAATAGTCCTTTGTTTGAGGAAGTTCTTCTTGAATAGTCATGGGGGGGAGAGGTAATTCTTGAAATTGCCCTTCTATTGGGAGATTGTGTACATAACCTCTTGGTCTTCTGAAAGCTGACAATTACTTCGAGTTTGCCAACTCTAGTTCCACACTATAGAAATTTTTGGATATTGATTTCCAAATATCCTTCGGTGCAAAAGGATTATTCTCATAATAGAAAAAAGGTTCTCCTTGCATGAACACATTGATTTCCTCCAAAGCGTGGCCCAATAGGTTTCGTAGGAACTCCAAAACTAGTTAGTCCCTCCGAACATAAATTAGAGACGTCACATCAGACACTCCCAACATTGTTTGTTTGTATCGCATACTCTCTATCTATTTATCACCCTTTAACACTTTCCTCTCTTTTTCTCCAATTGTTCTCTTCTAAGTAGCTGATGAGCTTGTTTCCATGTCATTCAAGATAATGCCTACTTGCTTTCTTTTAGGAAATTTGCTTGCACATGACTCTAAAGCTTTTATGGTCTGCTTCTGTATAGATATAAATTTTAATTCACACTCAGATAATAATTAAATAAAATAAGCATTTGTAAAGAAAATATTTAGTCATTCGATGTTACATATTATCTGACAGAAAGATCCTAGACAATTCTTGGAGAAAGGAAACATCATTGATAATAATTTGTTGCAAATAACACTGAATCAATTAAATAATAAATGTTTAATGCAATTTTTAAAAATAGAACTCATTTAATGCTTTCATTCACCGACGACAAAGCCGTTTGACCCACATCATCTCTCGTCATTGGAATTCCGATGATAACTAATGAAACGTTTGACAAGGATGTTGTATATCCGACGTCACTTCCATGTCAGATGGTCGTCGAGGAGCAATCATAACATTCATCGAAAATCCGATGGAAATCCTCTGATATTTGTAGTGAGGGGTGCAAATATAGCCGCTGTCATATGAGTTCATTACATTGTTAGACAACCGACGCAAATGGCATCATCGGGAAGCTCGATGATGTGTTTTCGTTGGTAAAGTTTGTTGGAAGTCCGACATTTGTTCATCGCAAATCCGACAATTAGCCATCTGAAATTAGGCCCAAATGTACTAGTGGCCAAACCCATAACCATAGCCACTAGGGTTTCATCCACCTAAAATTCAGCACCATAATCTCTCAAAACCCCTTTCTTCTACCCATTGATAAATGTTTCCATGAGAAGAGGAGAAGGGCCATGGAGTCTTTCCAAGAAGGGAACCATTCCCCCATCTACAATTTCCTTCCACACCTCCTTATTTTTTTTCCATTTATCAAAAATGAGTTGTTCCTACCTATTCTTGTCCCCACCGATAATGGTCTAGGTCACCAAACAAAAGCAGGAAATGGGCCACACAAGACAAGTCTCCAAACATAAGCAAGACAAGGGCCACCCAAGAAGACAGAAAATCCAGGCACAAGGGAAGTTTCTAGATCTTTGAATAGGGAAATCGAAAGGAAACCATTTCCCCAACAACTTAATCAAACCATGATTGTTCTTCATTAATTACCACAAGTGGATGGTATCATCATATGCTAAGTCACATAATTTTTTAGGGAAAGAGTCCCGATTGCTCCACCATTTTGCCGCCACGTAGCCCACTGCCATATTGGCCAATCATTCTATCGCATTATTGCCTTCCCAAAATACGCAGGCCCATTCAAATAGTTGATAATGCAAAGTGAGTCAGATTCTAGCCAAACCTTTCTAAATCCTTCCCTTTTAGCCATGTACATCCCTAAATGGGTAACGTTGGCCTCCACAAAATAGTTGGACTGGGTGCCCAGAGGGAGCGCCACCTCAGAAACCAGCAGAGCCATATTATTCCTAGCCACTCCCCCACACCCAACCAGCCTAAGATTCCCTTTAACCACCCTGTCCACATTTATTTTGATCCATCGTATAGGGGGATGCCATAGAACATTATGTATGTATTGTTTAATTTTGTGCATAGGAATGGAGATATTCCAGCCAATTTTCCACTGTTTGATAGTATCCCACTCATCCTGGAGAGTAGGTAGGGGATGGTCATTCCTTCTATTGGGGTAGGAGTGAAGAAAATTCTCCTTGATAGCATTTCCAATTCTAATAGCCACTACAAGTGCAGGGGATTCCAAATCTCTAAAAACTCTGTTGTTTCTTTCTTTCCAAATACCCCAAGCAATATGAGGAAGAGACATATTCTAGAGGACTCCCAAAGCTTGATTGTCAAAGGGGCACTTCTATTCAAATCATAGCCTTTGAACAAAATCATGGAAGACCCAATTAGTGTTCCACATATCACGGAAGAAACTCCAGATATCCATGGCAAAAGAGCAATGAAGCAACGAATGACCAACATTTTTTGTCGCTTCTTTGCATAGGAAGCATCTATTAGTAATAGGAAGACCTCTTTTGCAAAGGTTGTCAATGGTAGAAATCTTACTATGCATGAAAAGCCCAAAAAAGATGTTAATTTTTGAAGTTAAAAGATTATTCCAGATACCAGCCCGGAAGGGGGAGGGAGAGAAACTTTTGGAGATGAACTTGTAGGCATTAGCAACCTTGAATTTCCCTGTAGAGGAGAAATTCTAGAACACGTCATCCTCCACATGAGAGTGAGGGATATGAATACAGTTTAACCAAGGTTACAAAGGTATCAAAGCATCATCCACATATTTGAGATCTAACCAAGCTCCATCTCTAATATAATCAGCCACCCAAGAGCCAATTTTTTTGCAACATAATTCTTTGAAAGGAGCCCAAACAAAATTCAAAAGGGGGCCATCACCAATCCACCAGTGCTCCCAAAATCTGATTTTCGTTGCTTTCCCCAACACCAATCTATAACCATGCAAGATAATATTGGTGGAAACAAAGAAATTACTCCATAAATCAAAGACTGAGTTGGGAAGGTCATAAGATTATAGAGTGTTTTAGATACCCTGGATGTGGTATTTATGTTTGAAAATATCAGTCCATTCATTATTCTCTTTAAGACATCTCTACAATTGCTTGGCCATCAAGGCTTTATTGAAATCTCTGAGATTTCTAATGTCCAGCCCCCCATGGACTTGAGAAGGAAAACTTATTTCCAAGCGACAAGATGCAACCTATTCTTAATTTTAGTCCCTGTCCACAAATTTTTTATTTGAATTCTTTCCAGTCTATCAACAATTTTGAAGGGAATTTTGAATAAACTCATAGCATGCACTGGGAGGCTCTTTAGTGTAGCTTTGAGTAGCTAGAGCTTACCAACCTGGCTTAACAAATCACCTTTCCACCCAACCAACTTATTCTGGAATCTATCAATAAGATTCACCCAGAAGGAATCTGGGGTCGGACCATGGCAGAGGGGAAGACCTAAATAAGAGTCAGACAGAACCCCAACTTTACACCCCAGAATCATGGCAATCTTCATTTTAGTGTGATCCGGGGTGTTATAAATTATATTTCTCTACAATTTCTCTACAATAAATGTGTAGTATTATAAATAATATTTCTCTACAAGTTCACTCATTTTGGTCTTACTTGGGTGGTTGTCCCTCATGCCCATGAATCATGATTTATTGTGCTCATTTCATGGAAAATTATGGAAGCCTAGCACAATCTTGAGGTCGCTAACATTTTTTCTCAATTAGAAAATTGAATTACGCACAAACCACATGAACATGTCCTTCAAATTGCAACTATTAAATCGACATATCTGGAAGCCACCATGCATTCTAGAAACCTTTTCTAATAAATATCCTTAGTATCATAAACAACAACTTGCACCTCTACCAATAGATTTTAATAGAGGAATTGCAAACTTGATAGTACAATATACATTGAACATACACATTATACTCAGAACCATAACACATAATCTTCACATACCAAAGGCATGTAAGGTCTTATTCCACTAGGACATTAAAAACTCTTTCCTACATAAATATTGTTTCCTACATATTAAAACTTCTACTATAGAATCCTTTTAGAAATATCTCACCATCTCCACAAGACAACTCAACAATGCTAGAACACTCACATAGTGATATCAATAACACAAGATAGGCTAACATCAATAAAAGCAAAAGACAACAATTCAAGTTTCTAACATTCTTCCCCTTTGTAATTGATGGCAATACTTCTGTACCACCAATAGAAAAGACAACTCAATTGAATCTATATATATCTCTCTCATTGACATCAAAGAAAAAGGGTAGTCTGCAAAAATAATATCTTCAGTAATAATAAAATTTGATGACTACAATACTCATAGCTCCCCTTAAGAGTAGCCACCACATCAATGCAGGAGAAAAATGTGAACTCTAGAACTCCCCTTGAATGGATGCACTACCTCAGTGTATCTAGTTTAAAAAAGGAGGGGCAATGACCCCTAGCTTTTGCCAAAGATACTCAAAAGTAAACTTCGTCAATGCAATCGTGAAGATATCTCCAATGTTTAATTTAGTAGATATATACTAAAAGTTGACATCCTTCTCTGCAACCTTCTCTCTTAAGAAATGATGATGTATTGCAATATGTTTAGTCCTTGAATGTATCATAGGATTCTTGAAGATGTTAATAGCACTTGTATTTGTTAGGAATCCCAAAGATACTGAGAGGGGGGGGGGGTGAATTAGTATCTTACCGGTTTATGAATTTACTTGATTTAAACCATGAGAAGCATATCAATACTATGTACTGGTAAACCAAAAATAATGTAGTAAATAAGAATAACAACAAACACATGAGAAGCACACCATAACACAGTATTTTAATGAGGAAACCCAGTGTGGGAAAAACCTCGGTGGGATTTGTGACCTACAATATTCACTTACTAGCCAATAAGTGAATATTACTCTTACAATAGGGGCCTGCACATGCAGGAAGGCCAAGTGCCTAGAGCTCACTGCTCAATTAGAAAATGGAAGTTACACTGACTTAGAAAAATGAATTATGCAAATCCAATGTCTTGTACTGCTTTAGATTAGCATCTTCTATGCCAGATTCAGTACCGGTTTTAGCTCTATTACATACATAAACCCTTAACCTATAATTCACATATTAGGTTTGCATAATTTCGCCTATGTTCTTATTACAAAATGTTCTACAATGATCTCATACATATATGAGTCATGTTACAACTCACCATGTCAGCTTACAATTATTTTACAATTAAATACAAAATACATTTTAAACAAAATTGAAGTCGGCCAAGGTGTCAGTATCCTTCCTTTCACTGTCGGTGTAGAGTCAATCTATCAGTATTGGTGCCAGTATCTTGTCTTGCCAGTGTCATATGATAGTAAGGTTGCCATCAATGACAAAACCTTCAATCACCTACAATTTCTCATTGGAGTGTGCATTTGCCAACAATCTCCCCCTTTGGCATTGATGGCAACACATGTGAAAAATCCAAAAAGTGTCATCCAAAAAAGAATCTGCTAGAATTGTCTTACCAAAGATGTGTTACCAAAAATATGTTGTCCCCCTGAGTTGATGGTGTCATTTGCTGATCATTTTCTCATTGCCTCTACTCCCCCTTTGACATCAATGACAAAGGTTGTCATTCGCTCTCAGTGGATTCCTACCTGAATTCTTGTAACCAGTGGGTTACAATCTAAAAAATGTCTGTCAAAATCAAATTTATATCATTACTAAATGTTTTGCTATCCTTTAATTTCTGTTGTGTTCTCTACACTGTACTGGTGAGTATGTGCATTTGCTCTTCCGGTGTCTTCGGTCCGGGAACTAGAGCCTCAGATATTTCTTTTCTCAAGGAGATAAGGTATCTTAGTCTTGGACTAAGTCTGCATTTTAAGTCCTTTGCCTTATCCTTAATTCCCTATTTGTCATTCTCTAGTTCCTTGATTTTCTCTTCTTGCTCTATAGTTTTCTTCTCTAGCTCCAAAAATGAATCTGATGCTCCTATCAGATTGTCAGCAATATTGTTTATCTTCTCTTGTGCTTTGCTAATTTCTTTGTCAAGATCCTCTGTTAAGACATCCATTTTGCAAGTGTCCCTGTATAGTTTCTTGAAGTCAAAAATAATTTCATTGAGTTCTGGTAAAATAGTATCCATTTCCTCTTTGTTCTTATTCACAATTTCCACAAAGAATTTCTCTTTCTCTTTTATCATTCTTTCCTTAAATGTATCCTCATTTATTTGATCAATAGAGATTAGGTTACCGGTGATGAACTTAGACAATGTGTCTAGTTGTCCTAAAGAATCTTTATTATCAACTATGCACTTTGGTGCAATCAATTTAAGAATTGGTATTGTATCATCCTTCTCTGCAACCTTCTCTCTTAAGAAATGATGATATATTGCAATATGTTTAGTCCTTGAATGTATCATAGGATTCTTCAAGATGTTGATAGCACTTGTATTATCACACAAAATAGGAATTTCTTCATCAAACACTATCTTAATATCTTTTAGAGTTTCTTTCATCCACATAACCTGAGTGCAACAAGATGTTGTTGCAATGTATGTTGCCTCTAGAGTAGATAATGTTACTAAATGCTATTTCTTACTCAACCAAGAGACCAAATTGTCTCCTAAGAAAAATGCACCACTACTTGCGCTCCTTCTACCAATCTTTTTTTTCATTTCTAGTGACATTTCCATCTTCATTTAATTTGTTTCGAAACACCCACTTGGTTCCTATCACATTTTTGTTCCGTAGTCTAGGTATAAGTTCTAATATCTAATTCTTTTCTATCTAATTCAAATCTTCTTGCATTTATTTTATCCAACTTTCATCTTTACTATCTTCTGCATAGGTCTTTAGCTTAACTTGAGATAGGAAGCAATAATATGCATGTATACTAAATTTTTCAAGTCCACTTCTTGTTTGAATACTTTTCCTTGCCTCCAATGATTTGATTTTTTGCGTGATTCTTCTACACATACTTTATTGATGTCTTAGGAGCTTGATAAATTTCTTCTTGTTCTACATTAGTCTCTTCCTCTTCCAAATAAACCATGTTTCCTACTGCAACTAACATAATTTCTATCTTATTCTTAGTTTCAAATGCAACCTCAATTTGATTTCATTCTTTAGAAACATTCACATTTTCACTTTCCAGAATCTTCTATTTCCTCCCTTTGTAACACTGGCGAGCCTTTCTATTTGTAGAATAACCTAGAAATATTCCTTCATCTACTCTTGCCTCAAATTTTCCTAGATCATCTTCATCATTTTATATGTGGGACTTTCTTACAAATACTCTAAAGTACTTAGCTATATGAAGTCTTCTATCCCAAAGTTCATAAGGCATCTTTGTTTGATTTCCTTTGATTTGTACCCTAACAAGAATTTAAACAACAATAAGGACAACTTCTTTCTAGTATACATTAGGTAGGTTAGCATCCTTCAACATAGTTCTTGCCATCTCAATAGAAATCATAGTTTTCCTTTCAACTATACACCATTCTATTGAGAATTCCTCGAAGCAAAACAAATCCACCAAATGCCATGTTATTCATAAAAATTAATGAATTCATTTGATGTAAACTCTCTCCCTCTATTAGATAATAAATATTTTATTATACCATATATTTGTTTCTCAACCAAATTGACTTAAATACTTTAAACATATCTTAAGCTTCAAAGTTTTCTATTAAGAAAGTAACCCAAGTCATTCTAGAGTAATCATCTATAAGCACCATAAAATACCTCTATCCTCTTAGTCATCTTATCCTTGTAGGTGCACATAGATCTGTATGAATCAACTCTAAGGGATGGAAGGTGGCATACTCATTGTTTATTAATTTCCTCTTTGTGTAGTTTCTCAATTGACATTCCCTATGCATAATTTTAGTAGGATTGATAATCCTTGGTAAATATATCAAAATGGGAATAGAAATAATCTTCACCATATTATAAAAATTTATATGTCCCATCCTTTTGTGCCACAGCCAATATTCATTGTTTTCATTAACAATTAATTACCTCCAATGTTACCCCTAACATAATAAATATTACCATTAGTCCTTATACCTTATGTAACAAATCTTATGGAGCTTTTTTTTTAATTTAATATCTAGACTGTTGAAATATGACCTTTTAACCTTTTCTATAAATCTAACTCATGCTTAATAGGTTATTCCTCAAGACTTTAATATAATAAACATTATCAATTTAATTCTTATCATCAATATATATGCTTCCTTTTCTGTAAATAGGTATAGCTTCTTCTCCTACAAACTTTAGTGGTCTACTATCATATTTCTTAAGGTCAATAAATTTGTCTCTATCACTGGTCATATGGTTTGAACATCAAGAGTCAATGATCCATGCCTTTGGTTCAACTTTTTCATGAAGTGCAATCCTCATCATTAGTATTTCTCACTATCTTTTACATCTTCTAAGTTTTTGGACCACCCATCATTACTTTCTTCTAAAGCCAGGAATAAGGAAAATCCTCATTTGATCAATTGTCATCTTCTTCTTCAAATGAGTTGGCCCTTTTTGAACAAAAACTCTTCTGCCACTTGTCTCTTTCATCTCTTTTGATATCTCTATCATTTTCTTTATAATTACGCTTTTCTTTGTTACCAACATTAAATCTTCCACCATGATCTTCTTTCTACATACGCCAAGAACCATAATGATCGATTCTTTCATAATTGAAATATTTTAGGGGTAACTTATCTTTGTAATTCCTACTTCCTCTGCTCAAACTTCTTACAAAGATTGCTTCAATCTCATCCATGTCTTCATTTTCTTCTAGTTTTTATTCAGGCTTCTTTGTATCTTTAAAGGTACCTTCCTTCCTTTCTCTTTTTAAGACATCCAATTCAACAATCTCAAAGGTAGTGAGTGAACCAAGGAACTGAGCCTTAATCTAATGGTATGATGAAAGAATAAGTATCTGTTAGATTACTGAGAGGGGGGAGGGTAAATTAGTAAACTGAAAAACTGATACAAACTTCCAAAACTCAAACTCAAACTCACAAAGTAAACCTATCAATAGAATATCACTGTCAAGATCAATACTCATAAGAATACTCAACATCAAGCAGTTAATTGTTATAACAACTTAATAGTAAACAACATTCAACTTGTAAATTTCCAAATGCTTGATAATATATCAACACACTCCATCTCTCAATGCTTCCATGCCTTATCAGAAGTTAGTCAAATCAACAAATAAGATCATAACCACAAAAGCATTCACCAAATGACACAAATTTTTATACATGGAAAACCCAAATAGGTAAACCACAGTGAGATGAGACTCACAAGATAGCTATCTAAACTCTTCTAAATTTCACCCTATTAGGAGCCAAACCTGTTAAAGCTTTTACAATAAGTCCTATTAAGAACTGATCTTGTTAGGAATCACCTAGTTAAAGGATTTACAAAATTCATTGATAAAAAGTAAATACCCTATTAGGAGTAACCTTGGTAGAGGATTTGAGAGTCCAAGCTAATGGTCCACCTTGTTAGAGGATTTAAGAAGTAACCATGCTTGTTAGAGCTTACCTGGTTAGGGGATTTCAATTCAACTGTAATTGTTCGAAGACAATAGGTTTTTCTTGATCTGTCTGAACAGAACTACATTTACTTGATCAAATCCTTTAAACCTCCAATCTGCCTTTACTCAAACTGTAAATCCATTCTCTAGTTAGAAAACCACACACTCAACTGATTTCAGCCAACACTTTGCCAACACTTAAAAAAACAACTTCATCAACCTTAAATACAAATCAATTAGGTTGGTAATATAACAAAAACCTAATTCTCTCATAGAGATTACAAACAAATTAGTTCAAGTGACCATTAGATTTAAATAGCAATCGATACACATTCTTCAAGAAAAATCCAACCACTCCATGATCATCGCTTCATTGGGCTTGTAACTCATCACATGCTTTGCATTAGATGCAATCCACTTTGCTCATTCCCTAGACAATCAAACAAATGTGCCAAAACAATCTAAACTTATCTTCTTACAATGATCACATGTGTCTCCATCATTATCACTCAATAGATAATAAACCAACATAACCATTTAGCAAACTTAATCGGTTAGGGTTTAACAAAAATAACTGGTAGGGTTTATCGGTTACATAATATAGAAAGGGTTTAACCTTATACACCGGTTACCAGTTCAACTCACAAACTTACATACTGGTTTACAAAAAACTTCCAACCGATTACAATACAATATCAATAACAACAATATCAACAATATCAACAATATCATAAATACCATTATTGGTTCAATTGACATCAATGAGAACATAACATATAATTAATGCAATCTTCATGTAAATGCCAACAATCTCCCCCTTTGGCATTGATGGCAGTACAAATATCTACGCATCTGATTGTTGCTGTGAATGGTGAATAGGAATCCTGGTTTACATTACCAAATATTCACCATGCTATGTTTGTCTTCAACCTATTGCTGGTTTCCCTTTGCCAATCACATAATTTTTCTCCTCAATCACATAATTCTTCTCCCCCTTTGACAACAATGCCAAATTGAAATTAAAACATATAGTTTCAAAATTTCACTAGGCATCAACAACATACTAGAACTTGATGCCCCCCTTGTGGAATAAATCCACTTCTTCATCAATCCTTCTAATATTTTGCAAGTGATTCAGAGGCTGATGCAATCAACATCATGCTTAATTAACTTCATGAAGAGGGACAACCCCCAATTGATTTCTAAGATACTCAAAAGTTGTCTTAGGAAGAGGTTTGGTAAAAATCTCTGCAAGTTGTTCCTTGGTAGAAACATGCTCTAAGATAACATCTTTACATTGAACTTTTTCCCTCAAAAAGTGATACTTTAATTCAATGTGCTTGGTTCGTGCATGTAAAACAAGATTCTTACAAATATTTATGGCACTTGTATTATCGCATAAAATCTTTATAGGTTCTGAGATCTTCATCTTAAAACCTTCCAAAATGTGTCTCATCCAAATAGCCTATGTGCAATTCATATAAATTGCAACATACTCAGCTTAGACAGTAGATTGTGAAGTCCAACTCTACTTCTTACTACTTCATGAAACAAGCCTTCCTCCTAGAAAGAATGCTCCACTGGTAGTGCTTTTTCAGTCATCAACATTTCTTGCCCAATCAGCATCTATGTATGCCTTCAAATCAAAGTTTCCTCCATATGGATACCATAATCCATAGTCAATAGTACCTTTCAGATACCTAAAAATTCTCTTGGTTGCTATCAGGTGTGACTACTTTGGATTCTTCTGGAATCTTGCAACTATACCAACCACATGGGCTATATCCAGTCTGCTGTGAACAACATAATGTAATTTGCCAATCATTGACCTATATTCCTTTTCATCAACAAACTTAGATTCATCTTCCTTGGACAACTTACAACATATAACCATTGGTATTCCAACTGGTTTACAGTCACTCATGCCAAAAGTCTTCAAAACCTCTTTCACATACTTAGATTGTGTAATGAAAATACCATTGTTCATTTGCTGTATCTGCAAGCCTATGAAATTTTTTATTTCCCCTACTAAAGACATTCCAAACTCATTTTTCATTTCATCTGCAAAACTATTGCTCATGACATCATTACCTCCAAAAATAATATCATCAACAAATACTTCACTGACCAGTATTTCATCTCCTTCAGACTTGAGATAAGTATTACTATCATCACTAGTTCTTGCAAAGCCTATCTTCATCAGATGTGTATGAAGCCGTTCATATCTAGGTACTTGCTTTAATCCATACAAAGCTTTATGCAATCTTCATACCATGTCTTTCTCATCTGTCAAAGCATAACCATCTGGCTGCTCTATGTATACCTCTTCTTCCAATGTCCTCTTAAAAAATACAGACTTAGCATCCATCTAGTATACCTTGAACTTCTTATGGGCTGCAAATGCAAGTAAAGTTCGGACACCTTCTAGTCTTGCTTTTGGTGCAAAAGTTTCTCCATAATCTTCTCCTTCTTCTTGAGCATAACCCTTGTAGACTAATCTTGCCTTGTTGCGAACTACAACACCATCTTCATTTAACTTGTTTCTGAATACCTACTTAGTACCTATAACATTCTTATTTACTGGTCAGGTTACCAGGGTCCAAGTGTTGTTCTTCTCAATTTGATCCAATTCCTCCTCCATAACTTTAACTCAATAATCATCAACAAATACCTCTTTAGCACTTCTAGGTTCAATGGTGGAGATCATGCAAGAGTTCTCTCTTATTGTTCTTATAGTTAGTAATTCAACATCCTTATCCCCAATAATTTGTTCAGGACTGTGATTCAGTCTTACATATCTAGGAATAACATGATCATTCTCTTTAGGTTCAGCTTCTTCATTATCATCTTCTTTTAAATTTAGCTGTTTTGGTTGAATAGGTGCATCAGAATTTTCTTTACCAGTTTCTAATTTAACAGTTTCTGGTTCCAAAAGCAAAATGTAAGAATCTTCATCCTTTTTCTCTGAACCGTTTCCTTCTGAGACTTCAGGACATTCATCTACTCAAACATTACCACTCTCAACAATTCTCTATGTCCAGTTGTTGAAGCATTTATAGGCCTTCCTCTTGGTCGAATAGCCAAGAAATATGCCTTCATCACTCTTAGCTTCAAACTTTCTAATGTAATCACCTCTTTTAATAAAACATTTGCTACCAAATATCTTAAAATAGTTAACATCGGGTGATCTTCCATACCAATATTCATAAGGGGTCTTGTCCTTACCTCTTTTCACCAGAACTCAGTTCATTATGTAGATAGTTGTACGTACAACTTCTTTCTAAAATGTTTTCTCTACACCTCCTTGTATCAACATTGTCCTAGCAGCTTCAACCACTGACTGGTTGTTCCTCTCTGTGATACCATTCTGTTGTGGTGTCCTTGGTGCAGAAAGTTGTCATTTGATACCATTCTCATCACAGTACTTAGTGATATCCTGAGAAGTAATTCATCACCTTGATCTATTCTTAGACATTTTATCTTTTTGCCACTCTCTTTCTCAGCTAAGGCCCTGAATGCCTTGAACTTACCAAAAGCTTCATTCTTATCCTTCAATAATGTGACCCACATCATCCTTGAATAATCATTAGTGAAGATCATGAAATATCTATCACCTTGAATGCATCTTGTTCTTATTGGTCCATATAGATCTATATGAATCAAATCTAACAAGTGCTCTGCTAAGAAGAACTTTCTCTTAAAAGTTGAAGAAGTCATCTTTCCTAATTGACATTCTTTACAAAGAGCATTAACCGGTTTGTCTAGCTGAGGCAGACCTCTAACTGTCTTGGACTTGCTCACTTTAACAATGTTATCAAAGTTTATATGACAAAATTTCCTATACCAAAGCCAACTATAATCTATCTTTACAAACAAACAGTTGCTAACTTTAGGATTAAGATGAAACGAATTACCTCTGGTTTGTTTCCCAATTACCATCAATTCACCTTTGTTGTAAAAAATTTTGCACATACCATTTCTAAACTCTAGTGGGTATCATTTTTCATTAAGTTGTGCCACACTCAGAAGATTGTGCTTTATACCTTCAACCCAATACACATCGTCAGCACTGCTCTTCCCATTAAGAGAAATAACTCCTTTACCTTTAACCATATAGGGTGAGTCATTGCCAAATCTGAAAACACCGCCATCAAATTCCTTCATGGAAATAAATTTTCTCTGATTACCGATCATATGATGTGAACAACCACTATCAACGATCCAATCATCAGAGTTATCCGTCCTAGATACCAGTGCCTTCTGATCTGATATCTCTTCCTTAATAGCTACAAACACAATATCTTCACTAGTATCATCATCAGATTCTTCATTGGTGATACCACTGGCAATAGCAATAAGACAATCTCTCTTGGCTTTACCCTTATACTTCTTGAATTTGTCTCTCTTGTGTTCAATTTCACCATTAGTGCAATTAGCTTCTATATGACCAATCTTGTTGCATGTAAAACATTTTAAAGGTAGTTTACCTCTATATTTACCAGTGCCTCTAGGAAGTCGTTTTGCCAACAATGCTTCAAGCTCCACTAAGTTGTCTTCATCATCAGCATCTCTACTGGATCTAGATTCATATCCATGACAAGTATCTCTACTTTTTCTCACAAATGTGTTAGAGACAGAAGCTCTGAATGCAGATTCTAATTTCTATACACTACCATCATAACTGTTTAATTCAAAAGTAGTAAGTTTGCCAATGATAGAGTTAATAGTTACCTTAGTTTTGTCAATGGACTTCAGCTCCTGACTAGTTGCAACTCGGATAGCATAGACTAGTAGCAAGGTTCTTAGTACCTTACTGATCACTGTGGCATCTTCCACTTTCCCTCCTGCACTTTTTATTTCATCAACTATCTCTTTTATCTGTTGACCATACTGCTAGATATTCTCACCTTCAGACATTCTCATGTCATCAAACTTTCCTCTTAGGCTCTCCTCTTTAGAAACATTAACATGTTCATCACCACTATAAATCTCTTCAAGTTTTTTCCATACTTCATATGCAGTTTCAAGACCATGAACATCTACATATTCAGCATCAGACAAGGAACTGATAATAGCCTCCAACGCTCGATGATTTTCTTGTTGTTCTTTCTTCTAATCATCAGTCAGAGTTTCAGTTAGTGTAACATACCTGAGTTTCTACATGATCCCAATACTGAGTTCCCAGACTCATAATGTAAATCTTCATTTTATCGCTCCATATCCTATAGTTATCTTTGTTGAACTTCAGACCTTCGTTCTTCATCATGATCTACAATATCTTTTCCTCAAGCTGTTAGGCTTTTAGGTTTAAGAGGACCTGGAATGATCTGATACCAATTGATGGTATGATGAAAGAATAAGTATCTAGTAGATTACTGAGGGGGGGGAGGGGGCGAATCAGTAAACTAAAAAATTGATACAAACTTCTCAAACACAAACTCAAACTTAAACTCACAAAATAAACCTATCAATAGAATATCACTATCAAGATCAATACTCATAAGAATACTCAACATCAACCGATTAACTTGTATAACAACTTAACTGTAAACAACGTTCAACTTGTAAACTTCCAAATGCTTAATCATATATCAACACACTCAATCTCTCAATGCTTCCAGTTATAATGTCTTATCAGAAGTTAATCAAAACAATAAATAAGATCATAACCACAAAAACATTCACCACATGACACAAATGTTTATATGTGGAAAACCCAAATAGGTAAAAACCATGGTGAGATGAGACTCACAAGATAGCTATCTAAACTCTTCTGAAGTTCACCCTGTTAGGAGCCAAGCTTGTTAAAGCTTTTACAATAAGTCCTATTAAGAACTGATCCTTTAAGGAATCACCCAATTAAGGGATTTATTAAATTCAATGATAAAAAGAAAATACCATGTTAGGAGTAACCTCGGTAGAAGATTTGAGAATCCAAGCTAAGGGACCACCTTGTTGGAGGATTTAAGAAGTAACCAAGCTTGTTAGAGATTACCTAGTTAGGGGATTTCAATTCTACTGTAATTATTAGAAGACAATAGGTTTTTCTTGATCTATCTGAATAGAACTACATTTGCTTGATCAGATCCTTTTAAGCTTCAATATGCCTTTACTCAAATTGTAGATCCATTCTCCAGTTAGGCAACCACACACTCAATTGATTTTAGCCAACACTTTGCCAACACTAAACAAAATAACTTCATCGACCTTAAATACAAATCAATTAGGTTAGTAACATAACAAAAACCTAATTCTCTCATAGAGATTACAAACAAATTGGTTCAAGCGTAAGTATTGGATTTACATAGCAATCTATACACATTCTTCAAGAAAATTCCAACCGCTCTATGATCACCTCTTCATCGGACTTGTAACTCATCACATGCTTTGCATTAGATGCAATCCACTTTGCTCATTCTCTAGACAATCAAACAAACGCACCAAAACAATCTGAACATATCTTCTGACAATGATCACATGTGTCTCCATCATTACCACTCAACAAATAATAAACAAACATAACCATTCAACAAACTTAATCGGTTAGGGTTTCACAAAAATAATTGGTAGGGTTTAACCTTATACACCGGTTACTGGTTCAACTCATAAAATTGCATACCAGTTTACAACATCTTCCTACTGCTTACAAGATAATATCAATAACAACAATATCAACAATATCATAAATACCATTACCGGCTCAATTGACATCAATCACAACATAACATATCATTAATGTAGTCTTCATGCAAATGGCAACATAATCTACTTAATCATTTCATTACTTTCCTCAATGGCATACTTCTTTAGTTTGTAGATTTTGGGAAATGTTTCCATTATATTTATTACAAGTTCACTTTCTTCTATTGGTCCACCAGCACCTCTAAGATAATTTATAATTTGATTCATTGGAATATAGACTTCAATTTTTTTTTATTATATTAGCAAGGAAAAGGCACCGAACCTATGAAACATTAAAATCACATTATAGAGACAACAACCTCTCCACAAATATCCAGTCACAAAGAGCCACTGTGAACCTTCAAAAATTGTGGAATATTTACATAACCATTAATGTTTTCATTATCAAACATTTTCACATTCTCAAACTCATGCCTTGGATTTGTAATCTTGGCTTGCTCAAAGTCTTTTCATCACCTTCAATTTCACTCTTTAACTTCTCCAAAATTTTGTTACCTAACTTTTCCCTTGTGAGTTTACTATATCCTACATTATTCAAGCAAGTGAAAATTGCAACACTAGCCTTTGCATTACTCTCATATGCTTTGATTTCATCTAGAGTATTAGGACCATTTTGTGGAGTAGTGTAACCCTTCTTAATGATCTCCCAAATTTCAACCAACATAGTTGCCGAATGATATTCTATTCTTTCTCTCCAATAAGTATAATTTGTGCCATCAAACTTTAAAGTTATGAAGGTGTAGTCCTATGCCATCTTAGACCTTCCTCAAGCAATTAAGATTATTAAGAGGAAAATTTCTCTGATACCAATTGTTGAACACACCATGAGATTGAGAGGGGGTTGAATTAGTTGGGACCTCAAAATTACTTAATTTCTAATCTCCAAAGTTTCAACCACAAATATATAATCATAGAAATAATAAATCATGAAAGTATAAATTACAAGAAACACATGAAATCCAAATTTATGTGAAAAAACCAAGAAGGGAAGAACAACAGTGAGAGTCAGATTCATAATATGAACACAATTTATTATAATTTTGCCTCCAAACTACATTTCTCTTGAGAGGACTTATATAAATAAGGTGCACAAACTTAGGGCAAGATATAGATGACTTGCAAAACTAAAACACACTATCTTAGGGAAAGATACAAAAAAAAACGAAGAGACTCAATATCTTCTACCAAAGAAAGGAATAGCTTAAATGAAAGAAACAAAGTCTCATGGTCATGAAATTTTCCTTGAACAACTAGTCAAGCAACCAAGATCGTGGAAAAAATGTCTAACTTCAAACTCTTTCTCAAAACTTTGCCAAATAGAAGACATTATCATCAAATTTCTTCACAATTGAGTTTTGTAAAACCTCAATATCAAATTTCAAACCACTAATATCTACTACTTGTCTATTCACACTGTTTTCATACCTTCACTCATACATTCAAAATCATTTATGTACAAGGTTAATCATTAAAACCCTTAACTAGGTAGGCCACAAATAGAATGAAAAATATTACTTAATTTGGTCACCTAGACCTAAAATATTTATTATGGTCCACTCCACAAGATCAAGGGTACCCAAACACCTCACAAAAACATATTTTCTAAATGATTCCAATTATCCACACATGCTAACACATCTTCCAAAGTGGAGATAAAATAAATTGTGTAGATAAACATTTAAACATGTTGACTTAGTTAGCCCAAAAATAAATCTCTAATATGAATTGCACAATGTAGATTTATACATGCCATGGTGAGACCCAAAACACTAACCATACTCATCCCCCAAAGAAAACCCAGACTAAAAGAATATGATCCAAGTAGGATACAACACCACAGTCAACTAGAGACCAAAAGGATTGACAACACAAAAATCAAAACATCATAAATCTACTTTCTAATCAAATCATCACCTATAAACTAAATTGGAACACTAGAAAAAACATATGAGAATTTCCTCAAAACTATAACACTTGAATCCATATATTTGAAAGCCACTAGGAATTCTTCTAACCTATTCTAATAAACAACTTTACTATTAGGAACAACAACAACAAACTTTACCAACAATGAAATAGAGGACTTGCAAATTTGATAGTGTAATATACATGGAACATAGACATTCTATTAAGAACCATAACACATGATATTCACATATAGGAGAAATTTAATGCACTGATACTGGGAGTAAACTGAGAGGAGTGGGGTGAATCAGTTTACTCACAAGTACAACAATTAATTCAATTATAAACCTTATATCGGAGCACAACACAATGAAAGATATATCATGAAAGCATAATACACATACCACAAATATTTTGATGTGGAAAACCCAGAAAGGGAAAAACCACGATGGGAAACCCTACCCATAATCAAATGAATACTCTACAGTAGTCTTTTGTACAATTAGAATGGGGTCTACAAGTGCGCACTACTCATCACAAAGGGAAGTCTCACTTACTTAAATAAACATTGGACTACAATCTGGAAAGGAATGAACTGTGAAACTAGCATCTACTAATCCTTCATATAGTTTTGATTAACCACTGATGTCTGCTCTGCAATACAAAACCTTTCCAACCTTAACTAGAATGATATTACTATATTTGCACACAATCCTTACTTTGATAATAGAGACATAACCATCCCATAACCATCCTTTCCTAACAATCACATCTGTAAGTCACATATAAATACATATCATCAACCTTATTGACAAGGTCGGCTAAACCCTAAACTCATAAACCCATAAATACAAAAATTACATCACTTAATACCACCAAACCAATATTATGATTTACATTACATAGCTTGGACCTAATTCAAGTATCCAAACAATTTTATCCACCACAAATTCTGATAAGACCAAAATCCAACATGCTTCACCAACCGATATAAACCCTCAGTGAAATAACAAAAAGTTTAACCAGATCCAGATAGTACCATCATAACAAAATGCCATCCAATGCAAAGTCACCAAATGCTCAAAAACTTGATAAAGAAACACCTTTAGCATGATAGAAGTTGATTCCATAAGTCGGAACCAAAATCCACTGACCAAATCACCAAATAATGCTTACTGGTAAAGCTAGAAGCTAATTGGTACCAATAAATACCCAAAGAGATAACAACCAAACTGCCAAATCATGAACCATCATAATATAGAAAGCATATAACCATCCAAAATAAATATCCAAAACCAATTCCAAATATCTGATCATATTGGATCCGAATCATAGCTGAAACCAAGAAGATCACCAAGACTAACTGCACTAGTACATTCGGGTCAAAATTTCGATGGCAAATCGTCATCATTCCGACACAAATTCATCGCACTATCAACAAAAATAGTCGTCGAAAACTTTTTGTTGGAAGTTCTGACTATCCTTGTGGTCATCGCAATTTTGACATCCTCTCTAACCTTTCTGACGGGCACCATGGATGGTCATACCCACAAAGAATACCATCGCGATCTCGGCATTCCGTTGGAATTCTGACATCAAAGGGTAAAAATTCCGACGAGGATGTTGTGCATCCGATGGCACTCCTAGGTCAGAATTATGATGGCTCCATGAGAGTTCTAACGAGGATGCTATGCATCCGATGGTACTCCTCTGTTAGAATTTTTACCCCTTGAAGTCGGAATTCCGACGGTAGGCCGATTTTTTGGAAAAAAAAAATTTATAGAAAAAGATTTCTCTACTATCTCTCTTTTCTATCCCTCTCTACTATCTCTCTTCTCTCTCCCCTCTCTAGGTTTCTTTCTCCATCCCTCACTTCTTCTCTCCCTCTCTACTTCTCTTTCTCTACCCTCTCCTAGTCATTATCTCTTTCTCTCATCCTCTCTCATCAAAAGAGAAATAAAAACTTGCATGGCCTTATAATTCATGAGTTGAAGTTTGAGTTTAACATTTTGGAGGTAATTTTCTTAGACTATTCAATGCCCATTCTAACTAAGGTCAATCAAAATTCAAGATAAACCTATGGTAAAGATGAGGATCTCAAGTTCATTGGTAGAGGACTCCACTTTTGATGGGAGAAAACCCTAGTATTCAGTTTGGTAAGCTCTAGTCGAAGGTGCACTATGACAGCCACATAGAAGGAGAACCATGACATGTTGCAAAATTAGAAGGGAAATTCTAACAAAGAGTAGCTATGTGTCTGGAACATTCAAAGCATTTCATGTCTGGGCTAGCTATCTTCTTTACTCTAGTCTAGGATTTCACATTTTTGAGAAAGCATGATTTGTATGGATGGTTTGTTTGTTTCAAATGATGTATAGTCCAGCCTCCACCAAAATAACAATGATAGTAAGGACTAGTAGAGTATTCTGTTAGAAGGTTTAGACATTGATAATAGTGTCTAGGTTTTCCCCAATTCTTGAATAGCATTAATAGATAATCATAAGTATAGCAAGGAATAGATTACTTAGAGCTTGTAATGAAGAAGGGTTTTGAATTAAAAAGACAATGATAAGAGTTTTTTTATGGTTCAAAACACAAAGACAATCACAATAGAAAATTACAAGTTATAGGGTTACATTGAGTAGGTTTGATTGATTATTGTAGAATATATTGTGTTTCTCTATCAATAAATAAGAGGTCTCAACAAGCTAAAGACAATGAAAACTAATTGATGGGCAACCTTTTGACTGTTAAGAAGTGATTGTCTCAGATGAAAGTAGTGATAACAAAAATATCAACAAAAGAACAACCAATAAATGATAAATTTGCAATGAGATCATAGTGCCTAAATCAGTCTAAAAGCTTATAAGGATCAGAACCGAGCCATATAAGCTTCAAGAACAATTTGAGAGCATCAAAGACATCTACCAAACATTAGAAATTGTCAAATCAATGACACAACAGCCTCATTACAGTCTTATGTTGTATTAAATAGAAAAAGCCAAGTCTAAGATAGTGTTAGAAGGTGTGTGAGAGTCTTCAACATGGATAACTGATAGGTATAACACTGAGAGCAGCAATATATGAGATTTGATGAATGACAGTGGCCATGATATGGAGATGACAGTGTCAAGTATCACTGTCAAAGCATGAATAGAGGTCCTAATCTCAGTCTTTTCAAGAGAGAACAATAAATATGAAGCACCAAGGTCTACAGTCAGATTAGAGACAACCATCTAGCAGCCCAAAAAAGAATCAAAAGGCTTTGAAAGGTCAAAATCATAGTATTTCCATAGCCCATGAAGTTCTAGAAGATGTGCAAGGGTAGTTCATAGTGCAAGGTCATAGGTATTTAGTGTCATAATTATTTTCTTCACCCCCAGATCTTGATGAAAGATAAAAGGATGCCATGACACAAAGTGAAAAGTCTATAGCATTGATAAATAGGTTAGCATTATGTCATATGCATACAAGACATCATGAAGCAGATTTGACAGTAATAAAGTTGAAGCAGTCATCAACTCAAGCATAATGAAGGCATGGACACTGAGCATGCAAAAATATAATTGATAACAGTGGTGAAATGATTAATGTTGTATCACAATTTGATATCAAATTGTCCATGAAGATGGTTGTTGAAAGGTTTAGTGTTGGTTTTAAAGGTGAAAACATTGCATGAGGCCTGCCACCATTAAGGAAATACAAAGCTACAAATAAGACAGTGACCATTCAAAGATAAAGCTACAAAGAACTATCAAAGAACCCACCATCCAATGAAGAATCAAGAGACAACAGGCCTAAGTGTAGTCTCAGATATTTGAAAATGTCATTATGGATAGTTAAGAAAAATAAATGCATTCATGATATTTGCACTCAACAAAAGAGAAGGGTTTGTATTCATCAAAGATTAGTTGAAACACTTGTGAGAGAGAGATCAATATCCATCAAGCCATAAATAAGATAATCACCATTACAAAGCACGATGAGTCAAAAAGGCAATCGAGAATTATCAGCTCAAAGGATCAATAGGTGAATCTTCTCTTGTTGATAATCTCTAGTGATGGTGTATAGGATCCATGTTCCAATCTCAATGTGCCAAAGCTTGATGAGAAGTCATGGATTAGAAGTTACAAATGCCTTAAACAGTTTTCTATTGAGAGAAGCCATATAGTCAAATCAAGACTCAAATCCTCAATGGTAAGATACAAACAACGATGATAGTCAAGGAGTAATTAATTGTAGGGTTTTCATAAAATTTTGAGAATATGGTATGAGCAGTCCAAAGAACTATGACACTTCACTGAAAGGAGCAGCATATCAGTCCTTATTGGCATCAAATTATACAAATGACAACTAGGGATGAAGCTACAGGAGACAATCATTGTCTTAGTTTAAGACCCTAGAACAATATAGCCCCAATGGAGAAAGCAAAAATCAAAACATAGGAGAAGTCCTAGAATCCCACTAAAATCTTATTTGTAGTCGCAGAGTTGCAAGATCAAAAGCATTAAATGGTAAAGATGACCTAGGGTTCTCTTTTTATTATTGAGACAATATTATGTGAATATGATAGTTTAGCAGTCCTCGAATGCATGTGAGTAGTCCCAATGAAGAAACAATACCATCAGGGTATTAGAATAATTTTTGAAACCTGCAATCATGTTAGATAAAACCTGCAATCATGTTAGACAAGTATTGAAAGTATAATTCATAGAGCAACCATTTCAACTAGGTTTAGATAGCATATATTCATAACTATTTCAATTTTATGTGAAATATACAATATCTATAATGCATAATTGGAGTTAAACCATAATAGGGCTTGGATGAGAAACATGATAGGGCACCCGAAGTTGTCCACATGCTAAGCCCAAGAGCGGATATACCCTATCTCCTACCCTATCTCGTTGAATTCATTCCTACACCAAGTGACTATGAACAAAAGCGTAGGTATTTAACAACAATGACATGGTCCATGGACTAGTGATCCTCCTCTTGATACTCCATCTACAAATGAGAACATCTCTTGTACACGTTGCTACTTTAGAATTAAAAGTTGCTTCTTCTATAACTTTCCATGATTCTTTGCAATAGGATTATATGTCTTCTAGATTCACCCCACTAGGACACATTCATATAAAGCATCTTTACTTTTTTGAAAAGTAGACCACATTTTAGATCTAGATGACACCATGATGACTTTGATTTCCTCTTGCAAGATATTCCTCCATCATGTATTGCTTCATCAAAGTTCAAATTTTCTTCTTCAAGGGCTCTCAATGATTCTCTATATAGGATTCTTCGTGTCTATGAGATCCACTTCATTGGGAGGCCTACTTAAACATTTCACATCTGTTTGTGGACTCTCACCTTTCAAACATTTCACATCTTATAATTGAGCTTCACTTTGTTTCGAGAATAGTTTAATATTCTCTACTTAATAGGGCCAACCACGTGAAGGTGGAAGCTCATTTGGCCCCTCCCCCCCCTAACATCACTCTAAATTCCCTGTTAACATCTAACATTCATTCATTCTTTCATTCATTCTTTCATCCATTATTAAAATATAACATTCATTCATTATCACATAACGTTCATTAACACATAAAATTCATTATCTTTCATTAAAACACAACATTCATCAATAATCATCAACACATATCATTAATGAACATTCATTAGCACATAATTACATTCATTACACATAAAAAACAATCATTATCAAATAAGGTAGATTACAATCATTTCTTTCTTTGTTTTTCTTTTGAAGCTATGAAAAGACTAAGTGGAACATCAGTTTCTTCATCATTTCCCCCATTTGTGGATGTTATGCCCTCTTCTCATGCTCTTGGTGTATGCCTAGTCCTATACAAAGGATGAGGATGTTGAACCAAAGGGGGGTCCTCTGCAATAACAAAGAATTGGGTTAAATTCAAAACATTTTTTTATTATTGTTACAAGTATTTCATTAATTTAAAGAACACAACCATTACACTCTTTACCTGATGGGGCCACATCATCTTCCACATCATTTTGTCTAGCCTCAACCTCAACATGCTGAGCACCCTCTAGATCCTCTAGAGTTGAAATATGAAACGTTACATTAATCAATACACCAATTGCAATTAAATTTGTTTAAAGGAATAACAGTGGTCCTCTTTACCTGATTGGGGAACATCACATTCCTGATGTTGTCTACCTAGATCATGCTCCACTTGGTCACCACCGACTACATGCTCTAAAATATTAACAATAAAGGTTACATTAATTACTACACTAATTTTCAATTTAAGATGTTTAATTGTATTAATAATTACATAAAAAAATTTGAATAGCAAATGAATACCTCCACTACTAGGATGCACATTCGGACCTTCATGTACAGGTTCTATTCCACAATTATCATGCTACATTGCAATGTCATGCGCAGTGTTATCATTGCTTGCTTATTTAAAAAAAATATAGTCACTTAATGTTGAAACTTAACATCAAATAGATTATTGGTTAAGTATTCAATTTGAAATAATTTTCATTTAGCTTAATTACCGTTGTGACAGATGCATCAGAATCTCGTGTTTGCCCACTCAATTCTCATAGCCGTTTAGCCACGGCTATATAGCCTTGCTAGTAGCCAATTCTCTTGTCATCTTCCATGGGCACTCTATTGAATTCAGAGCCCTACATTTTTGCTTAGTATTATTAATTTTGCTTGTATTGTTTGATAAAAAAAAAATTGTTTACAATTTATAAATATTTTGATGTGATACTTAATTTACTGATTCTTACAATTCATGCAGCAAGTTTCATATAACCACCAGAGCCAAGTTTGTGTTGCCCATGCTTTTCTTGTCTTGCCTTGGTTGCCTTTGACGTGTCACTCAATCTATGAAAAGTTTGAAAGATGTTAGATTATATAAATATAATGAATAATTAGTACATATTCACATTCTTAATAGTATCACATACCTTCTTCTGGCGTCTGGTGGTGTATTTCCTTTTTTCCTTTCAATTCTCTCCTTTGCATCCAAAATCAGGTCCTTCCACTCCCTCTCTGGAATCATGGGGGGATGCTCATACGTTACGTTCTTCTCTAAATGTGTCCTGTATTGGTCCCTCACATGCTTTAGATATGTGCCAGCTTTTTCTAGGAGCTTAGTCTTGTCAAATGTGTCATTTCCAAACAACCCTACCATACGGTTTGTGAGTTCATCTTTTAGCTTTTTTTCTTGGTCATTCCACCTTTAAAGCAAAAACAAACCTGTTAGATTTAGAAAGAAACTGAAGCTACCTTTGATATAGTTCAAGAAATGGATAAAAGGAAAACTATTCTAGCAATGATATGAAATCAAAATAGTGGATAAGGGTTAGTTCACATATGATGTTCCATCTTTTACGTATGGTGGGCCCAAATATCTGCAATGAAATGTCATTAAGATTTATATAAAAAAAATCATTTCCTGCAAAAAAAACATGGGATCATTAGTCCAAAATGAGTGATCAGTAAGTAAATTACAATTAGACTATATATAATAATATTTTTAAAGTACCTGGAACCTTCTGTATCTTCAAGGGAATCAATTCTTCATCGCTCACCACCAATGTGGCCTACAACATTCCTGTACTAGCAATACGGGAAGATCCAGGAAATGATGGTATGTTATTAGTAGTACTCGCCTCTGGCACATCCTCATGTACATCTCCTACCACAGTAAATGAATCCACTATGAAATGCCTCCAAGAAAGAATACTTCAAGGGTAATAAACACATAATGAAAGAGAGAGAAAAAGAGGGATCTACCACCAGTGGGCGGGTCAACACGAGCCGGTGCAACAGACGATGTCTGCATGCTACGTGTTGCCGACATTGCAGTTGGTAATACAGTTGGGCTTGACCTCGGACCCATGTCAGCACCTGAAGAGTAATACATTAAAATGTAAAACATTAAAAAAGAAAGTTCACAAGTCCAAAGGAGTGGTTATAATATATAGAACATGGTCATCACCTGAACTACTCGCAATACCCTGATCATTGCCACCAGGATGATGAGGCCCTATAAATTTCTGTAAAAACATCACATACATATTTTAGTTAATGACATAAAAGAGATAAAAATATAAACCATTATTGAACTTTTGTTATGATTAAAGCTTTCATTATTGCTTACTTGCAAGTTTTCCATTGTCGTCAACAATAGTTGCACCCTCTTTGTTATCTCATCAGTCTAAGGACTTATGGTTGCCAAATCAAGAATCTCTTGCCTAATTTTTCTAATATTCTTTTGTACAAATTGCATAGGGTTTGCGTTAAGTGTGATGTCATCAGCGCATAACACTGTCGAGTGCCCCACATCCCTATGGAGGTGCTGAGGTATTGCAGGTTCCTTTCCCTTATCCCGAACATCTGTCTGTGACAAGAATATAATTAACACTATCAAAATTACTTCAAAACACTCAAGAAAAGATCATAATGTAACAATTTGATTCTATCTAATTTGTACAATTACAATGAGGTTTACCTGCTCCGTAGAAGTGTCGGGACCTCAACCCCTATCTGTGCTATGTGGTGGATCCATGTGGCCCTATGACAAAGAAAAAATATAAAAATGTTAGTGAAATGAAACTAATAGACTTAGCAAAAAAACTTAATAATACAATGGTTTATTGGATTCATTAATTGGAAGTTGGCTTAAATGGTATATATATAGTATGTACCACCCCCATGATAGTAACTTTGCTTGTATCTATACAATTCAAATTGTAATCGATTAGCAGCTCTTCCCCTACACTTATTGATTATATTGCACATACAAACACACAATTTCCCTCACGTGCCTCAAATATACAATTGGGTTGCTTATTAGTTGACCCAGGTCGTGTACTATTTATAAAACCTGCAATATTCCCTGTTGCTTTTGGCCTTCCATCAATGTATACAGCCACTTGTTTACTTTGATCATTATCTTTTTGTTGTATATAATTGGCTAACAATGCATACCTATGCATACTTTTTTTATATCGAACAATTTGCATCCAATCATTATAATTGTAACAAGGTCCAACAAACTCCATCAATTCAGCAACTTTGTTGTAACAGACCTTTATGCTATCCATGGAAAATAGGCCCAAACCATGTAATGACGAAGGTGCTATGCGATATATCCTCTCATTAACACAAAAATCAGTGTTTATTGGAGGAAGTTCCTTGGGTACACATTGTTTTAGTAGATGTTTGTACCTCATGGGCACCTCAATGTTGCCTTTGGTCTCATCATCATAAGAACATGACCCCCCTTGAGCAAGAAAAAATTCCATGCATTTATTGAATTTTCTTCTAATCTTTTGACCTCTAGTTGATCTCCCTATTTGAGATCTACTACATGTTTCACTTTCCTCTTCTATTCCTGCATTTCCCTCACTCGAGGAAGACACATCTGACAAATACCTATTTGGTGATACCTGTGAACTATCAAATGAGAGAGTTAGTTGGTAATGAGAGAGACATTTTGCAAATGAGGGTAATATTGATGAAGAATCGGCCATAAAGTTGATGTTGAGATTAAAATTTGAGTAAGTCCAACTGGGGCCTCAAGTGTTGATAACTGTATTAGATTTGCTGCTAATGTTGATGTTTGAAAAACTAAGGAAGTTTGTTTTTCTTGTAATTTTTAAAAAATATATTATTTCTATAAGGTGTATTGACTTATACCTATCGATCCATGAGACTGTGCAGGATCCTCATCAAAGGGGTTCAGGTTCCTACACCAACAATTGAGCATCATAAGCATTACATTTATAATTTGATAAACAATAAATACAGCAGTATCATAAGCATCATAAGCATCACATATGTATCATCATATATCTAATTGAGCATCATAAGAATCACATATTTATCATCATAAACATGTAATCCATCACATACATATCATAAATCACCATCCATCACATAGCTAATAAGTAGTCCACATTCCATAAATAAACACAAAGTTCAAAAAATATCACATGTATCATCATAAGCATGTAATCCATCACATATGTATTTTAAATCACCATCTATCACATAGCTAGAGGTGCATCATGAATTAATTAAGTAATGGCATTAGAATTCAAAACATATGAATTATTTATGTAACCATATAAGTCAAATCAATTTCTATCAAGATATCAATATTAAATAGATAATATAATAATCGCATCTCATACATTTCATTCATGTCATTCATCTTCTTCTTCATCCTACTCATCATCATCATCATCATCATCATCATCATCATCATCATCATCATCATCATCATCATCATCATCATCATCATCATCATCATCATCATCATCATCATCATCATCATCATCATCATCATCATCATCATCATCATCATCATCATCCTCGTCATCGTCGTCCTCGTCGTCATCATCATCATTGTGTTCATCATCATCATCATCATCACCATCATCAACACCATCACCATCACCATCACCATCATCATCAGTAGCAACACCATCATCATCATCAACTTCTTCTTCGTGTACATTTACATCAGGAACATCATCGAGTAAATGTCGATCGTGATCATCTATATCATCTTCTACTTCTTCGGTATCTTCTTCTTCCATCACATTATACATTATCGGCCTTCCTCTTGGATCATGTCTAACAACAAATGACCAACCCGGTTTATGTGGAGCCTCCGAGTAAAATACCTGCTCACATTGACTTGGAAGAATGTAGGGCTCATCCCCAACTCGTTCAAACACCATGTATTAACCATTGTAAATCCATTATCATGTTCGATAACAGTTCTATCAGGATCATTTATATTCAGTCATAGCCTATACCATTTGACGACGAACAAAACTAATTTGAAGGAATTAAAGTCACACTCAAGTATATCATCCAAAATGCCATATTATCGATTTTGAGACACTTGAGGATGTATGTCATTTCTAGATGAAATATTGGTCACCTCAAAGACTACAGTTATCTCAGAATCACAAGTTTTCTTCTTGTCATCCAACTGTTTGATGCGAAATTTATGACCACTACAACACATAGCCTTGTGGTGTTTGACCTGCAATATGTCTAACATATTAAAATTATTGCATCATGAGTTGATAAACATACGGGTGATTAATAAAATTATACGTACCTGTTGATCTCTTAAACCATATGCTAAATCAATTTCCCTTTGTGTAACATTGGAATCTCCATTACGATGATCTTCTTTAACCAATGAAGTGACACCATCCCATGTTAATGTGAGACCAGAATGTTGACATCGTTCAATCCACACCGTCATCCAATCAAGATTGTTTGCAATATACAAATGTAGCACATCCCACTCCTGACCAACTGTACAAATAATTAATAGACCACTTACAATTGATTTATTTAGAAGATGAAGAATTAATTTACTACAATATCATCTTATAATTACCTCTCACTTTCTTCAATCTACCTTTCCCCATCAAGTGCTCCCCTTCAAATTTATTAATGGGGTTGGGATCCCAAATGCGATCTACGTGGATTTTTACTACAAACTTAGGAAGATATTTAGTAATGTACACCATAGTTTGGTATACCATATATCCCTCCACCATAGAACCCTCAGGATGTGCTCTTTGTTGAACCAAAGCCTTCAAAAATTTCAAGTGCCTCTCAACCATCCACATTGACCTAGTGTGTATAGGTCCACACAATTCGATCTCCTCAACTTGGTGTATGAGGTAGTGTTCTTGTGTATTGAAAAAAGTTGAAGGTAGACACTTTTGCATTTCACACATTAGATGAGGGATTTTTCTCTTCCAATATTTTATATCTTCCTTGTGGGTTTCTTTAGATGACAACCACCTAATTAAAGAGATTGAAGACACAAAAATATATAAACGAGACTTTACAAAATAATATACAAATATATTGCATAACAAGTAAAACAAATGGCAAAAATAATATCTATACAACAAATTGAACAAACATCACTACTTACCTCATGTATTTTCCAAGATCATATATGACTTTCTTGATATTATTACCGAAGTGGTCTAGGAGAGATAGAGGTAGAACGTACTGCAACAATTATAAAATGATCTTTTCATTGTTTTCTAACATAATACAATGAAAAGTACATGCCCAGTATACAAATATATAGTAAATACACAAGAACGCGAATTACCTTAATGAAGGTATGCCAATCATGCGTTTTCATCCCTGGCCCAAATTCACTCTTCTTTGATATGAGATTGTTTATGTTCGCACCAAATCCTGTGGGAAATCGAATTTTTCGTATGACTTCTTTTATAGAATTGCTTTGTTGCTCCGTTAATAACCAAGGAAGGGCACTTATATTAATCTGATCTCTATTGCTATTTGATTGAATGACATTTTTCATTGCATGATTGGATTCCACAATGTCACTACAAATTTTGACAATTTTTTCTTTGTCACGCCTTCCATTCAATATTTTCCATAATGTCTCTGTTATATTCTTTCCAATATGCATTGTATCAAACAAATGCACAATTTGTAGCTACTCATAGTAAGGCAACCTACTGAATTGTCTGGGATAACTTTTTAGTCCCTTTGGAAGGTGGCCATCCATGCCTTGATGACCTTCAGTATCATCAATTACATCATCAGTAAACAAAACACGATCGAAAAATTCAAATTCCAAACATAAACCATTAGATGGAATGACATTACCTTGATGATTAATTCTATTGTATTCCAACTTCAATAAGTGAGGAGTCATTCTTCGTGGCTTTGATGTAGTCTCTTCTTTCCCATTGAAAAGATGTTTTTTAGTATTCTGGTACTTATGATTTTTGTGAAGGAAGTGCCTATACTCATCAAACACCTGCTTTCCTAGACTTTTTGAATAATGGGATTTCATCTTCGGACCACAAACTGGACATGCAAATTTTCCCTTTGTTTGAAGACCTACAAGATAATGTATAATTCTATTAAATCTGTTAATTTTTATAATTATAATTATCATGCGCAACTTGAACACTATAACATACCACAAAAATGTGTTAGCCCTGGGGCATCATGTATTGTCCATACAAGCATTGCATGGAATTGAAATTGTCTTTGTCCTATTGGTCTAGAGATGTCATACATGGTCACACTATTCCATAACTCCTGCAACTCGTCGATAAGAGGCTCAATATATTCATTCATATCTTTAACTTGGTACTTGCCTAGTGGAATGAACAAAAACATTACATAATTATTATGACCATTTTACTACAATATTTATAATTAAATGTAGATGACTATTAAATGATAAAATACCTGGAACAATCATTGCCAACATTATGTTCTCCCTCTTTATTGACATCCATGGAGTAATATTATTGTTGATAACAAAAATAGGCCACACCGAGTAAACAGATCTCAACTCTCCAAATGGATTAACACCGTCTACTGCCAATGAAAGCTTGAGATTACAAGGTTCTTCTTTAAAGTGTGGCCACTTTTCCTCTATGTCCATAAATGTTGAACCATCCATAGGCATTCGAATAATGTCATCTCAACTTCTATTGCGTGCATGGTAATCCATACATTGTGCCAAGCTAGTGCACCTGAATAATCATTGCATACATGGAATAATGGGAATATAACAAAGAACCTTGCGAGGCACCTTTTTTGTTATTTGATCTATTTGATATCTACTGATATGACATTCAGGGCATTCTCTTCCAAATTCATGTTGTTTATGATATATAATATGATCATTGGGACAAGCATCTATTGTTTGATACTCCATTCCAATATCTTTCATAATGGCAGATAATTCTTGGTATGAGCGAGGTAGAATATTTGATGGTGGTAAGAAAAACTCACCTATCAATCTACAACAAAAAAAAAGTTTGAGGTGTTAATATAAAGAATATTAATGGTACATGATTCACCATTTATTAACTGTAATGACATGTATGACACACCTTAACATACCAGAGATTGTTATGTTGGATAAACCATTCATAACCTTCAAGTTCACCAACAACAATACAACAGAGAGAAGAGTTGTTTGGGAGCCTTTGTAAAGGGGCTCATATGCCTTCTCAAGAAGAGGTAAATCATGAACATCAAGGTCATCCTGATCATCATGATCAGTTGTGCCAGTACTAAATGTGTCATGGATCAATGTATTTGTACCATCATCTTCAATTGTGTTTTCTGGTGCATGATCATCATCTTCCATGGGATCATTATCTTCAGCTTCGATATTCATACCTCCATGTTCCTCCACTTCCAAAACCATATTCTCAAGGTTTTGTTGATCCATACCATGTGCTCTAGGGTGCTCCACCTATATAAAATTGATATACATAAATAAACTGTGATCATGATCTCATTATCAAGTGATTTCTTATGTATATAAATTGTTAAAATGATATAATGAACAACTTACCAGTGGATGATAATCATGTCCCCCTTCAATGTGACCATGTTGCCTACAATGTTTCTTAGCTGTTTTGATTAGAAGTCTTCTAGTCTTTAAGCCCTTACAAATTTTGCAGGGACAATAACATTTCCCATCAAGTTTTCTTTTCAAGTTAGACCATAATCTAGAAATTGTCTCCTTATTTTGTTCTTCGCTGATATTATCTGACATGGTCTTTCTTCACAGGCAAAAAAATCAGGCTATGGAAACTTCAATGCAAAAGATTCACAAAAATTTCAAATCGAACTAAAACCATTGAACTTAATAGAGAACGTATTTAATGTAGCTGATTGTGTGAATTTCTGAGCATTGTGTCTGCAAATTCTTAGTAAAAGTTTGCCTGTTGCAGACTTTCTGAGAGACATTTTTGAGTATTCTAAGCAAAGCATTTATTTAAACATACACTTATTCATCCACATTGCAGGGATAACAATACAAGGCTCACATATTGGTCTAAGAGGATGCCATGGTCTCACAAAGTAACCAAGAACCATATGAAATGATGGTCATCTTGAATCCACACACAAATAGGGAGGATCCATACGATTATGTATGACTTCCCCCTTATTTGTTTAATGGGATTAGCCAGCTCCAAGACATAGCTGTCAATAATCACTAAGAATGTACAAGTGGATCGTAGCTACCCATACAACAAACACTCACCCCTATCCTCAAATTTTCCCAATGTTTGATTCCTTATATACACTCATCCAAGGTTATCTATGTCGATCTTGGTGAGGAATCACATCACAACAAAGAAGGCAACATTTAAAAATAGCAAGAGTTTCACTAAACTACCAAAGATCATAAATATTGAAAGAAAGAAAAAATAGTAACAATAATAAGTCAAATAAATGTGTTCAATTCCAATAGCAAATCAAACAAAGCCACAATAACTACACAATAGAGAAAACTCACAATAGTGATTAAACTAATTCAAACAAGATAAAATAAAATTGTTGGCCCATGCAACAAAGATGAGAGATCATCAATAATTGAAGGAAACTTCACAATCCTTAAAAGCGCACATTACATAACTATACGACTAGAAATTATGGCTAAATAGAGTGAAGATTCATCATGACTCCAATAATAGTCCCTCATGTGTGCATTTGTGGCATGAACACAAAAACTCCCACACGTCATGGCCATGTACCTAATGGAGAAGACATGCCTAGGCTACATGCCCAAAAAACATGACTATAATAATAGTCCCTCATGCATGCATTTGTGGCTTGCACACTACAAATCCTAACATATCATGGCAATACACCTCATAGAGAAGACACACCTAGGGCCACATTGCACATAGCAACATGCCTCACAAAGAAGACATGCATAAGGCACATGCCACATAGCAATGTGTCTTATGGAAAAATGTGCATGCATGTCACACACCAAAGCTATATGTATACATCATGAGGCACATTCATATGTTATCAAACACAACCTATTGTATCTAACATGAGTTCCTCTCTACATGTGTGCAAATCTTCCAACACTAATCACCACTAAGAAGGAATAATATAAAATGCATCTTCAAATATTTGTGTGTGTGTGTGGAATTGTGTCTTTGAACCCAAATCGCTACCATCAACAACATGTAACCATCACCTACACTATATCAAAACATAAGTATGGTGTGACATCATATCTATTTGCATAATGTCAAAACACATGCAAACATAAAAATCATCATAGAATGACAAAAATCAATCTCCACATGTTGGAACAAATATATAAATAAGATAATAGGGTAAGAGGAAACCCATACCAAGAACCACATACCAACTATCGACAATGCCATCAAGATAAATGTAGGATAGGATACCACTATGAGCCATCCAATGGTCCATTCTATGAGGAGAACTAGGGGATACTATCTTTGAAAGGTGTGGTCAATAGAGATAATCCCTACTAACTCCACAATATGTCACCATAGCTTCTTGAGTTTTCCATTCTTCCACTTAACACCACATTTATTGAGTTCCTCAATAGCGAGGTTGGTTCTCAATAGGATGCACAAACATGTAAACACACAAGCATGGTTTCATCATACTTGTACAGCAATACAAATTCATTTTTCTAGTTAATTACTTAGTGTAAAAATAACTCCATTACATAACATAGGGCAATAATCACCATAAGTTTTCAAATAAACTGCCCAAACATCAATTGGAGTTACCCTTTCTAAGGTACAAACATAATTTATTTATAACTTCAAAATTAAAACAATCACAATACATCCAAATAAGTTCAATAGTGCATGGAAATAGACAACATGATCCATAATTAAACCCATAAATTACCCTAATTGGATATGCTAATAAAATGGTGTCTCAAATAATAGAGATTATGTTGGACCTATAATAGAGATTTGGACTTTGTTTCATCATATACAAGCATGGTTTCATCATACTTGTATCCAAATACACCATCCATAGATAGGTACTCAGTACCACAATCTCATGAGTACCCTTTTAGCTGAATTTACCCTATATTTAGGTGAATCTACCCTTGTATCATTCCTTGATCTAGTATGTCATTCCACCAATCAATAATTTTTCCATATTCTTGGGAGAATACACTATCCCTTAGGTGAATATGTCATATCCTTAAATGAATCCTCCTTGTCATCATCCTAAGTCCTCTTTTTGTTAAGTCTTATCCCTTCATATTTAGGAAAATCCACCTATCATTATGTGAATTTGCTTAGTCTCTTAGGTGAATCTATTTAATCCAATTCACCTACTCTCACAATCACAACCTATTTAATCCTATTCCCCACATTCCCCTCCTCAATAACCTCTAAAAATGGAATCACCAATCTCTACCCTAAACCTCATACTACTAATCTCCCTCATTCCCCTTGCATACACATCCTCTCCTCCCTCCTCGGCCCTCACCCTAACTCTGAGGCGCAGACCCAACTCAAACACCACACACAATCCCGATATCCACCCACCCCTAGTTTCCTCAACCGGTATCTAGTTTATATCTATCCCCGGGTAATGGTCTACCTGCCTTCTTGTTCATGGATTAGCGGTTCTGGCTTCCATCCATATATGGAATGGCAAGTTTCTCTATTTTGGTTGTACAGCTATCAAACTATAGGTAGGGTGGGATAGCAATAGTTCTGGGAAGTAATAGTTGCTTGGACACCCGAACCCCAAGACACAACAACCAATTCCAATCATGGGGTAGCATCAAAGCATAGTCGAAGGGGGTTTTAATCACAAAATGGGGTAGCATACACATGGCATGTGAACTATATGATGGAATACCTCAAAGAGATGTCATTTCATGGAATTTAAAAATCGAAGGATATGCACAAAATGGATTAATTCAAAAAAAAAAACCAGTTGCAAAAAAAAATTAGTTGCCTTCATTGAAAAATAAAGAGTTCTTACCTTGCTTGTGCAGAACTCTTGCTTATGCAGAGATCGCTCCAGCGGGGGGGGCAGGGAGGCAAGATGGCTTCGGTTTGCTTTCAAAAAGAAAATGCCTTGTGTTTTTTTTTAAAAATAAAATGCTCGAGGTCGTCGGAATTCCGATGAAAACGGGCATTTTTTTAAAAAAAATTCAAATTTTCACACAATGCTCCTTGTCCGTCGGAAACCTCCGTCAGAATTTGACCCCAAATGTATTAGTGCCGAGATAGATCCAACTAGGATAGTCTCCAAGTAGCATACAGTCTTGACATCAATGATAGTACTTAACCAAATCCAACATATTGCCAACAATATCCCCCTTTGGCATTGATGGCAACACTGAATGTGAAAAATATCCAAGTGCCAAGGAATGCCAAAAATCTACCCAAAAGAGAAAAAAGACTGATCTGAAATAACTCCCCCTCAGATTAACACCTTATCCCAAAAGATCCGACTGTTTTTCACATGAATACCTTCTCCCTCTTTGACATCAATGATAAAGGACGGATACCAAACCAAGAATATTGAACCAAATAGCTGACTACCCCCTTGAGTAGTAGCACCATCTTCATCAACCTGGATCAAAAAAGTATGTCGGATAAGCTTACCGGATTGATGCATCCCTACATCTCTAAGTTTCTTTTGGAGGGTTGGTAACCCATAACTGATCACTGAGATATTCAAAAGTGTCTTTAGGAAATGGTTTTGTTAGAATATTTGCAATCTATTCCTTAGTAGGCACATTAACCAATCTGACTTCCTTTTCTTCAACCTTTTCTTTCAAGAAATTATACCTTAAATAAATGTGTTTTGATTTGGAATGAAATACCAGATTCTTTGACATATCTTTTGAAGCAATATTATCATAGTGAATAATAATAGGCTCACCATAACTTACCCTTATATCCTTTAACATTTGTTTCATCCATAAAATCTGAGTATAGTTGGTAGCAGCTACTGCATATTTTGCTTCAACAGTAGACAATGAAGTGCATGATTGTATCTTACTGAGCCATGAAACCAACTTTTTCCCAAGAAAGAATGCACTTCTAGTAGTTCTCTTTTTGGCATCCACATCTCCTATCCAATCAGAGTCTGTATATGCACATAATGTGAAGTCATCATTCTTTGGATACCATAACCCACAGCCTGTTGTACCTACCAAATATTTGAATATCCTTTTGACAGCAATACCATGAGTTTCTCTAGGATCTGATTGAAATATAGAAGCAATACAAACAACATTCATTATATCAGGTCTAGTCTGAGTTAGGTACAAAAAACCACCTATCATTGATTTGTATCTGCTTGGATTCACTTGAGGGGATTCATCATCCTTTGACAATTTCCAACCGGTTATCATAGGAGTAAAAATAGGTTTAGAATTCTCAAGTACAAATTTGTTAAGTAAATCCTTCACATACTTAGTTTGACAAATGAAAATACCTTTATCAGTCAGAGTAATATGCAAAACGAAGAATTTATTCATCTCACCAATCATAGACATTTCAAATTCATTCTTCATATCATCAACAAATTTCATACATAGACCTTCTTCTCCTCCAAAAATGATATCATCCACAAAGACTTCAATAATCGGTATATCATCATGTTCAATTTGGTAATATAAGTTACTATCAACATTACCTTTACTAAAACTAAGTTTTGAAAGATACTTATCTAATCTAGCATACCATGTTGTAGGGGCCTATTTTAGTTTATATAAAGCTTTCTTCAGTTTGCAAACCATGTCCTTGTCTTTTGATAAAGAAAATCCACCAGGTAAACTTCCTCTTCAAGATCCCCATTCAGAAATGCACATTTAACATCCATCTGATATACTTTGTAGTTCTTGTGCACAACATAAGAAAGAAAAAGTCTTACCTCTTCAATTCTAGCAACCGGGAAATAAGTCTCTCCATAATCAATTCCTTCTTCTTGTGAATAACCTTTGCAAACCAATCTAGCCTTGTTCCTTATAGCTTGACCTTCGTCATTCAATTTATTCCTAAAAACCCATTTAATTCCAATAATGTTCTCGTCTTTAGGTCTAGGTAGTAGTTACCATGTCTTATACTTTTCTATCTGATCTAAGCCCTCTTCCATTGCTTTTATCCAATTTTCATCCTTACTTGCTTCAATAAATGATTCTAGTTCAATTTGAGAAATTAAACATACCTCTTTTGTAGCTAACCTTTTCCTAGTCATTGCACCTTTCCTTTTGTCTGCAATGATTTGATCTTCAAAATTTTAGTTTTACATACCTGGGAGTCTTTGAATTTTATTGATTTGCTAACTCATTTTGTTGTTCATCCATTACTATTGAATTTTTTGATGCTACTGGTGTCACTAGCTCACTATTCTGAATTGATTCTTGCATTATTGGTTCTGGTCTAATAAATTCATCTTTCTATCCATATATCATATGTTCTGATCTTATTACTCTCATGCCCATCCACCTTGACATTTATGCTCTCCATTTTCCTATTTAATCTTTTGTTATAACATCTATATGATTTTCTCTTAGTAGAATAACCCAAAAATATTCCTTCATCACTTCTAGGATCAAACTTTCCTAATGCATCATCTCTTCTAATGTAACGTTTGCTTCGAAAAATTCTGAAATATCTAAGGGTAGGAGTATGACCAAACCATAATTCATAAGGAGTCTTACTGGTATCACCTTTTATGTGTACTCTATTGAAAGTGTATAATGTTCTACTGGCAGCTTCCCTCCAATAGATATTAGGTAATCTAGCTTCAGTCATCGTTGTCCTTGCTGCATCCAATATTGTTCTGTTTTTCCTTTCCACTAATCCATTCTATTGTGGAGTCCTGGGTGCAAAAATTTGTCTCCTAATACTATTCCTTTTAGAAAACTTGTTGAACTCTCCAGATGTAAACTCACCACCATGATCTGATCTTAAGCATTTTAGCTTCAGTCCTGTCTCAGTCTCAACCATAGATTTAAAGATTTTGAATTTCTCAAGAGCTTCAGATTTTTCCTTCAAAAATGCTACCCACATTATTCTAGAATAGTCATCAATATGCAACATAAAATATCTATCACCTTGAAAGATTTTAATCATTGCCAGTCCACACAAATCAGTATGAATAAGATCAAGAATTTCATTAGATTTATCATGTTTACTTCTGAAAGAAGTTCTAACTTGCTTACCCATTTGACATTCTCTACATACTGGATTATGAGGTTTAACAATCTTGGGCAAATCTCTGACAATCGGTATTGAAATAATCCTCACTATGCAATCAAAATTTACATGACACATCCTCTTATGCCATAACCAACTCTCATCAATCTCAGCAATCAAGCAAGTCTTCTCACAGAAGATCAAATGAAAGATATTACCTTTTGTCTGAGTTCTGGAAGCAATTTCGAATCTAGATCCATTGAAGATCTTACATTTTCCATCCTTGAATTGTAAATGAAGTCCTCTATCCATCATTTGACCTACACTTAAAAGATTATGCTTTAAGCCTTCAACATAATAAACATTCTTAGTATTAGTCTTATCATCCAATGTTATTGTTCTTTTGCCTTTGATTCTACACTCCTTCTTATCTCCAAATTTGACTAATCCACCATCAAATTCTTGCAATGTTAAAAACTTTCTCTTGTCTCCAGTCATGTGATGTGAGCATCCACTATCTATGACCCATTCATCTTTCTCTTTAATTTTTACAGCTAAAGCTTTTTCTTCAGTATGGGTTATTTAAATGACAGATTCTAGAGAATCATCCTTGATAGCAATAAAGACCCAAGACCCAATCTTTTCCAGAGGAAGCTCCATTACCAGATTCACTCACAGGTTCATCTTAATCATCATCATCATCATCATCATCATCATCATCATCATCATCATCATCATCATCATCATCATCATCATCATCATCATCATCAGTAATACCAAAATCATCATCACCAACATAATAACATGATTTATCCTTATTCCTTAAGAATCTAGGTCTGCTCTGATATTCAGGATTAGGCTTATAATTCCTTAGAAATCTTTCATGATTCCTAGCAGCTCTTTCAGGAAATCTAGAAGAAAAATGACCAATCTTATTACATGAAAAATATTTAAAACGGACTTTTTCTTCATACTTACTTCCATCTGGTCCTTTAGGAGTTCTTCTATCAATCAAGGCTTCCATCTCTTCAAGTTCTCTTTCTTCTTTCTCAATTTCCTCCATATCCTTAGCATACATCTCCTTCCAATCTATCTTCTGCTTACTGGATGTAGATGCTTTAAATGTAGTCTCGGTTTTAGCAACACTCTGATCTCCAAGTTCTTCAAGTTCAAAAGCAGTCAATTTCCCAAGTAATGTATTTTTGGTCATAGGGGTACTTGACATTGTCTGAAGTTCATTGATAGTAGTAGTCTTCATCTTGTAAGCCAGAGGTAGAACTCTCAAAACTTTTGACATTGTCTCATCCTCACCAACTGAACCGCCACAACATTTGATACTCATGATAATCTCATTGATTCTATCCATGAAAGAACTTATCTTCTCATCTTCTTCCATCTTCAAAGTTTCACACCTTACCCAGAAACCTTCAAGTTTAGCAATCTTTACTGCCTGGTCACCTTCATAAAGAGTTTCAAGCATCAACTAGATCTTCTTAGAATTCTCTAATTCTATGACTTTCAATAGCTTTTTATCATATAGGATGCTCAATAATGCTTCTTTTTCTCTCACATCAGTTTCACTCTCTTTTGTTCATCAGCAGGTGCTAGTGTTCTAGAATTAGGATCATGAGGTATACATCCTTTCTCCACTGTCTACCAAACTTCAGCTCCAAGACATCTAAGATGAATTTTCATTTTCTCCTTCCATATTTTATAATTAGTACCATCAAATCTAGGACTCTCCTTTCAGTAGGGATTGAATGTAGAACTTGATGCTAATGCCATCAGATCTCCTTAAGCGATTAAGCTTCTGTAGAGAAGACCTTTCTCTGATACCAATTGTTAGAATGAAATGATACCAAGAGTAAATAGAGAGGGGGGGATGAATCAGTTTACTCACAAGTACAACAATTAATTCAATTATAAACCTTATACTGGAGCACAACACAATGAAAGCTATAACATGAAAGCACAACACACATAACACCAATATTTTGATGTGGAAAACTCAGAAAGGGAAAAACCATTTGGGAAACCCTACAGATAATCAGATGATTACTCTGTAGCAGTATTGTGTACAATTACAATGGGGTGTGCACTTGCAAAAAGGCCAATAGCCTAGAGCGCACTTCTCATCACAAAGGGAACTGTCACTAACTTACATAAACATCAGACTACAATCCAGAATGAAATGAACTATGAAAGTAGCATCTACTAATCCTTGATACAGTTCTGATTAAGCACTGATGTCTTCTCTGCAATACAAAACCTTTCCAACCTGCACTAGAATGATATGACTCTATTCACACATAATCCTTTGATAATACAGACATAACCATCCCTTCCTGACAATCACATGAATAATTCACCTATAAGTACAGATCATCAACCTTATTTATAAGGTCAGCTAAACCCTAAACCCACAAACTCATAAATACAAAAATTATATCACACGATACCAGCAGACCAATATTATGATTTATATTACATAGAATGGACCTAATTCAAGTATCCAAACAATTATATCTGCCATAAATTCTACTAAGAAAAAAATCCAACACGCTTCACCAACCAGTAGAAACTCTCAATGAAATAAGAGAAAGTTTAACCGGATTCAAATAAGACCATCATAACAACATGCCATCCAATGCAAAGTCACCAAATGCTCAGATCACGATCAAGAAACACCTTCAGCATGATAGAAGCCGATTCCATAAGCCAAACCCAAAATCCACTAACCAAATCACCAAATAATGCTTACTGGTAAAGCTAACTGGGAAAGCTAGAAGCTAGCCGGTAAAGCCAGAAGCTAATTTGTACCGGTAAATACCAAAAGCGATAACAACCAAAGCACCAAATTATGAACCATCAGAATGAGCATCTAAAACCGATTCCAGATATCTGATCATATCAGATCATAATCTTAGCTGAAACCAAGAAGATCACCAAGACTAACCGGGATAGATCCAACTGGGATAGTCTCCAATCGGGATACAGTGTTGACATCAATGACAAAACTTAACCAAATCCAGCATATTGCCAACATAAACTTCTACTATACCATCCTTTTGGAAATACTGCAAGATCTCCACAATAAAACTCAACAATACTAGAACACTCAGATAGTGATATCAAATACAACACAATATGGGTTAACGTCAATGACAACAAAGCCCAACAACTCTAGTTTCCAACACCATTCCATGAAGAGTTAAAGACAAATAAGATTCATAAAGTAATAACATTTCAATTAAGCATTCTATTTTAGATCTAGGCTTTTCTAAATCAAGGCATTATTTCCTTTTTATTTCAATTCATCATGGGATTTATTCCAAACCTAGGGTTTGATCTAGGAAAACCCTTATCAATCCAAAATCATTTTCCCCTCTCATGTGTGTAGGTGACAAATTCTATAGAGAACAAATACAAAACTAGAAAGTGTAGCCTAACTAGATTTTGAAGAAGTGAAAAGACTAGATCAAGGTCACCTAATATTAGTGATTGACACTTTTCTAACAAACTTATTTGGAATTATTTTTTATATTTGTATGTAATACTTTTGGGTCAAGGTTGCCTAGCATCATTCATCTATATTTCCAAGCTCAGATTTTTGATAGAGTTTCCTCTCTAATTCTCATTTGTAAACCTGTACTTTGTTTTTGCATATCTATTTTTAAATTGTCTATGCAAGCTAATCATTTTCAATTGCACATCATCTATCGTACTTCTTGCATTTCAATCATTTCACATCCAATATTAATTTAATCTAAGTTAGGTAAGTGAACCCAATTTGTGTGTAACCCCTTTGTTAATAAGTTTTAGGTTTGAGCCTATTCAATTCCATGTACCTAAATTTGATGTGCAATAAGTGGTTTTGATTTTGTTGATTACATATTTAAACTTGTGAATGCCATTTTTTACCATTGCAATAACAAAATAAACTCTAGCTCAATGTTACGCTGGTGGCCTCATATACATAATAGTAAAAAATTACAAGTAGTTCAACCATGCTTTTACAAACAATGAGCAATATATTAGATGATATCCTTCCAACATTTAATATAAAAAATTTCATGAGTATGCCATGGCTCAATATTTGAAATTGTTTGAATATTAGGTAATGCTGATAAATGACTCAATAAGGAGGTGTTGAGGCAAAATTATGTCTTATATGGTTTAAGCACCACAACTTGTTATTTGGTACAAAACCAAATCCAAAACTTGTCTTAGAGACCATCAAAACAAGTATATGGCTTTACCCAAATACTACCATAGGACCATCAAATTTTACAACACCTTTCTTATAAATAATATTCTCGTGACAACTTGATAGCAGGCCCCTCTCTGGATTATGAACAACCAAAAAAGGTTGAGTTGAACACCTATCCGTATCATTCATTAATGTTATCTATCGTGATTTAGTCAATGTAGAAATTGATGTAGGGCCAAAATGAAACTGTTTCAGTCAATCCAAATCATCCGGTCAAGACATTGAGTAGTAGCGCCGCGGCCCGCGCTAATTTTTGCAGACGATAGGCGAAAGTCACAAGGGAGGGAAACGATCCTTCACTTACTACCACAATCTGATAAGACCACATATACCAAAGGACAACAAAAGCACATGGCAGTACTCAAATTTTCAAGCCAGAAAAGCATAGATTCTATTCAAAAGTCCAGAATTGCAATCGATTGAGCTCGGTATATACGTTCAATATGTCTGCAAAATTATTATCCTTGAAAAATTTGTCTGCTTATGTAACCTCTGACATCACCAGCTTAAACGGAAAATGATAAACATTTTGAACGGCACTCAAAACTCGATTCGGTATGCATGTTCAGTAAATCTGAAGAATTATTTATGTTTGAAGGAATCGTCTGCTTGTGTAACTTCCGACATAAGAAGATTAAATGAAAAATGATAAACAATTTGAACGGCACTCAGAACTCGATTAATGAGGGAAACGCTAAAAAGTAGATTAGAGCATGTGAATTTTTTAAAAGATATGCAGTTGAAATAAAATTTTAATTTAGTTTTGGATACTCTATTTTTATATTGTTGAAATTTGGGAGACTTAATAGCTTTCTTAATTTCAAATAAATGAATCACAAAGACCATTAAATAGATATATTTATGGAAAGATGTGTTTCATGTATGACATACCAGTGTGCACTAAAAAAATATGACTAAATACAGTTCATATTTTTCAACACGTGTTCATAAATTCTATTTTATCTCGAAACACAACCTAATTAGATGATAGAGGCCACCTTTAATAAGTAGGTTTAATAGCTACTCATTTACAAATGAAGAACATTTTATACCAATATCCTTTCTTAAACATTTAGTAAAAATATTTGCAAGCTTCTCACTGGTTGTTGTATAGGCTAGTTCAATTTCCTTATTAAGAACACATTCATGAATTAACTGATGGTACACTTCGATATGTTTTATACGAGCATGGAACACTAGATACATAACCATCATCAACACACTTTAATTATCACAATATACTATTGTGGGATGATGTTGTTGGTGTTCAAGGTTTTCAAGAAGTCATCTAAGTGATATCGATTCAAAAGTTGTCACAACGAGTGGCTTGTATTCTACTTCATTCGATGAAGAAACAACATTAGGTTGTTTCTTACAAACTCTATGAGATAATAGCATAACATAGATTAAAGAAAGAACCAAAAGATGATTTCATAGAGTCTAAGCAACCTGTCCAAACTAAATTTAAAAAAATGAACAAGTCTGAAATCTTCATTTTTCATATAATCCAATTAAAAAAATTATGCTCACTCAAGATATCTCTGAAATCACTTTGTAGCTAACCAATGACTATGTGTCATATGAGCCATGAATTGAGTCAATATTCCAACTACATTAGATATCTTTGGATGAGTAGTAGTTAAGTAAATCAAATTTCCTTTCAAACTCCCATATAAGGTTTCATTGATTGATATATCATTTCTATCTTTAGTAAACTTAATTCCTATAACTATTGGTGCTGATGAAGCTTTACAAACTAGCATTTTAATAATGTGAGAATTTATTTGGTGTACTTCATTTGAGAGAAATATTTTTCTAGGTGTTTGTCACACTTCAATTCTAAGAATGTAATGAGGTAATCCAAGATCAAACATCTCTAAATTGATCACCATATATTTTTCACATCTTGCATTAATGATTGATTATTCCCTGTAATGAGTAAATCATTAACAAATAACACTATAAGAAATACCTTGTTGTAAACACATTTAATGTATAAATTTGGATCAGTAGAAAAAATTTTAAATTCCCTTTGAAGAAAGTACTTAGCAATTGTTGAATACCAATCTCTTGTGGATTATTCCAAATAATATAGAGTCCCATTTAAGTTACACACCATGTGTTCAAAGTTTTATTTTTCAACTAATTCGAGAGATTATGTGGCTTGTAACTCGTCAAAAAAATTTATATGTATGAATGCACTTTTGACATCGATTTGGTAAATTTATTAACTATGATGGGAAGCAATTGCTATCAATATTTTAATTATGATAATCTTTGCAAATGAAGAAATGTTTTCCTCATAATCAACACCTACAACTTGGTTCTAGCCTTTGGCTACCAATCATGCATTATTCTTTTCATTTGAACCATCAAATTTAAACTTGATTTAAATACCCATTTACAATTAATTACTTTGTTACCAATAGTTACAGGAACCAAGTCTAGCTTTTGAATTTGATGAATTTTATTTATTTATTGATTCAATTGTATATTTCTATTGGTCTTCCTTTATTTATTCATCAAAAGGTCTTAGGTAGTGGCTAGCTAGAACACTTAACGTGAATGGATAACAAGCTTCATATTTTTGTAGTCCATTAGATTCTTTTCTACCTTATTATTATCTCCTTAAAGGAATATTATTCACAAAATGGTTTCTTAAACTTGCAATAACAAAAGGCTACTATTAATAAATGAGTTTCAGGTGTGAAGTGAGACACTCTCATTACAAGGACTGAGGGGCATGCCCACTTGGTGGGAGATCTAGGGGCTGCATTCCTTGGTGATATTTTAGGGGAAATTCCCCCAAAATCTACATTTTTGTATGATTTATCATAGTCAATCATGACCATTTATCATTAGGTCTTACATCTAACAATGGATATTATGTGTTCTTTATTCATCCTAGAAGGAAACTCTATTTTATGAGGCAGTTATATTATGGCTATGTATTGTAAGAATTTGATAGTTGTTGAGTTACATCTAGATACCTATTTGGTGATAATCGTATGAGAATCTTTCTCTGTAATTATATTATTGTTTATTGTTAAAAATGGATAATATATTGGATGTCTTATAAAGTGTGGATTTTTTCTCTTGAAAGGGTTTTCCCGATGTAAACAATTGAAGCCCAAAGAATTGGGTCAGTCAAATTCATTTCACCCTCAATGTAATATTTTATGTGAAATATAGGATTACTTATTTACATGTCTAAATTAGTGAAATCTTATTTTCTACCATTACAAAAGATAACATAAAATGTGTAAGTAGAGACACATACATACACAAACACATATACATATACTTACACTCCTATCAAAAGAATATTTGAATCTCTATAACTCACTTTTATTTTACTTAATAATTTTTTTATACTTATGTGATATTCAATATGCAAATATTAGACATTATTTATATCAAAAGTTGTGTGAAATTACTTTCTTAGATCTAGATTAAGAGAAAGGTGTGATTAAGAGAAAGGTGTGTGAACATGATGACCATATAATTTTTATTTATTCAAAATCTAGGCAAAGTAGTGTAAAAATTATTGCATGTACTATTTTCTCACCATGTCTAAAGATTCAAATTAATTAGATAAATCATGCATCGGTAGAATTTATATATAAGTTGTATGATAGATTATCTACATTAGTAAATCTTTGTAAATCCTACTCCCAAAAAGTGTAGGACTACTTCTATTATGTTCTCCTAATTATAGATTAGGGTATCTCTTAGTTTATATAAAAAAATTTATGGTAGATTGTTTACTCATTTTGTAATCTTTTATTTTGAGGAATATATCATATCCTTCTTGATAAACTCGTTTGTAGAAGGTTTTCTTTGTTTGTTGTTTCATCTTGAAGGTTCTTTTTTTGGAAAATTAAATATGATATATCATAAAAAATATTAGTCCCTATAGAAAAATACATGAATAACTCATTGAAGAAAAAATAAGCATAATCCCCAAAGTAAAAAATATATCACCCTCCTAAAGTATAGTTTCTCTAATAGTCATATAAAACCATGTTGTGGAACCATAATTAAAAGCATTTATCTCTTCTAGATTCCATCAATCTAAAAAGAGGACCATTATCTATTTTATTTTTGTAACTCTAGTTTAAGCTTTCTATACACATAAAAGGTTGTATAAAATAAGAAAGCCAAAAGCTAAGGGAAGAGCTATAAATTTAAACAAAAGGGAAGTTTATTATCTTTCTTTGATTAAAAACAAAAAGATGTGTTTCAAAAAAATATTTTATTTCCTTTAAAAATATCAATTATATTTTTATATTTCTCATGATTTTATTGTACATGTTGAGCTGGTTGAATAAACTAGAATATTGACAAGGGGTGGGGACGAATTAGTATTCCCAAAATATCTAAATTTTTTACTAATATATTAATTCAATTAAGCTCATTAACATGAAATAGCAAATGCATTATAAAATAATATAACCACAACTTGAACATCAGATTTTATATCTCAAAAACCCAAATGGGAAAAACCACGTAGAGTGTTCTCTCTTAGTATAATATAACTAGTTATATGGTGTTTACAAAAAGGGGTGGCTCATTGCTGGATGACTCATTGCCATATTACAAAAGTGGCTCACTACTGAAATGCTCACTTAATAGATATTGAAATAAGTAAAATTGCATCTCCTAATGCAAGGGGTCAATTCTAGGTTAAGCTCAAACAACAACTCATAAAACTGAAAGAAGATCAAGTAAATGACCACTCTATCACTATCCACATTCATGTACAACAACTACGGTAAGGGATTAGTGCACTACTCTACTGAACCACCCACTTGTAGTAGCTTTGGTAAGGGATTATTGCAACATTTTTTGCACTCTGACTCTTCTATATATTCCTTCACTCATAAAATTGCTTCTCTTACTGCAATTGCTTTGCTATCCACATTTGACACTTCTTTCTCTGCTAAATCATATGCATGTAAGACACTTATCTAACACATCTTTACATCTACTAAATGCATACACAGAGACATATCAAAAAGCTCATACACCAAGATATTATGTCGGTGAAACATAAATGATTTACACAATAATATGCTGCTCGGATCAACTTGTTATCCAATAAAGCCTTGACCAAAAGTATGATAAAAATGTCGGCCTTCACTTGTTCTCTTACACACGTCCTTCTCACATTTCATTTAAAGATGCATATACCTTAATTATCAAAACAAAATAGGGATCTACTGGACCCATAGATATGGACCCATGAGCACAACAACTCCAAGCACAACAACTTCTAAATCCAAGATACAGATACCACAAATATCAGAACATAAATCACAATAGATACATAGCTGATCTGACTACTAGCACTAATACGGAACCTCACACAGCTGATATCAGAATATGATACCAACCAAGATAAGAACAAGTTAGGATTCCAGAGTTGATGATTTTCTAGAAATGACACCAGCAGATTATCTATGCCTTATTTCTCCATATAACATACCTTTCTTCCATTGATGCTCGGTCAACAATACCAAAACTACTTCCAATAGCATACCACATCTAGTCCTAATTGGATAACCAAGTTTGACATCAATGAAAATAATGAAAATATTCACACAAGTCTTAATAGTTCACTCCTTTCATTTTATATTTTTTTGAAGGTATGCATATTGTAAAAAGGAATAATTTCTCAATCACAAATCTTGATCATGTTTTGACAATTTTTATTATTTTATTTCCAAGAGAGAGATTTTTTTTTTTAGGTAAAGTGGGGAATGTACTAAACAAATTATATAATAGTCATTAAAGAAAAAATAAAAAATGCTTAAAGTGAAGCAACCAAAACGAAAGAACAAAGAGTCTCACAAGGAATGAGACTAACCATGAGCATGACTTGAGTAATCAACCAACAAGAAACAAAGGTCTTGACCAAAGCTTAATACTTTTCTTAGAAACAACAAGTTTTTAAAGGATATTAATAACCTTTGCAAATGAGGACACTTTAAACTATAGAAAATTATCCAAGGAATCAGTCAACAAAAAATACCTTAGAATTTATAGAGAAAACAAATTTCCAACATAAAATAAATATGAGAAAGAAGAATTGAGAAAAATTCTAACCACAACCAAGTTGATAATTGAAACCACCTCTATAGCATCAACACGAACTAAGATCATAATAGAAACCAACTCAAGATTAGGCCACAAAAAAAGGCTTATGATAGAACTAGATCTACCAATCTTCACCATGAAACATAGAGGGAAAATTACTACTAAATCATAAATAGTACAATCTAGAGAAAAGTCAATGACAAAATCAAACTCTATAGGACTTGTAGGGGAGTAGACTAGTATACATAATATAAGCCCCATCATGATAGATATCCAATAAAGGAACACCTACCCTAAAAATATGTGAGGCAAAAGACGCAATCATAGGGAAACCCTCTATAATACCCTCCCACTACAAATATTCATCTTTCAAACCTAGCCCAGGTATTATGACTCCTCACAAATGATAAGTAAACTGTAAGGAGCTAAAATGCAAACAACAATGTAGAAACAAAAATGAGAGAGTCCTGAGGGATCTAGGGAAAATAATAGAATCCCCTACATAGGTGTAAAACACCATTACTACCAGCTCTAGAATCCTTGGAAACAACCTATAAGAGCATAGAGGAGCCTTTAAAAGTTACGAAAACAATAGGTTTTCCAACCATAGTCCCAATACTACCACATCCACATGATCCAAATCCCCACATAAACAACACCATAAATTCCAACATCCCAAACATTTAACACAATGGAGAAGGGCACATGAATGAGAATCATCTCCAAGTGAGAAAGAGACAGGTAAATCAAACAAGAGGACCCCAGTCAATAAGGTGGTTCTCCCCAAAAGTGAAATAAATCAAGGGTGAGATAGATCCACCTAGCCCCACCAAAGGACTAAGAAACCAAAACAATATGGCTCAAAATTAGGGTACACAACGCCCCCCTCTACCATTTTCACCACCAAGCTACTTAGATCAATAAACCCTTGAGGAAAAAATGCCTAACCCAAGCTAAATACAAAATCTAGCAAGAAGGCATGAACCACAAATAGCTAATCAAGAAACAAAAAGACCACTTTAGTAGAAGAGGTAGCATTCTCTAAAGCATGAACCACGACAATAGAAGCCCCATCTCTAGATTTTGACTCAACCCAAGGTTCCATGTCCTCTTCACCATCTAAATCATCATTCCCTACATAATCTACAACACCTGCAATAGTGCCTCCTATTAAAACCCTAGTAAAGCCCATTCTACCCTTAATTGCTTATAAATTACTACAAATATAAGTGTTAGATGTTATTTTTATATTCCATTTAGAACTATTCCATTTGTTCTTGGCCTTTCCTCCATTTTTGTTTGTTATTTTCTCTCTTTTACCACCTTATTTAGTAGTTAGGAGCTAGGTTTGGAGTTATTTCATTAATGGGATAGATATTTTTTAATATTGGTAAAAATAGGTTTGGAAATGATCCTTGTACAAGAGAGTAGCCATTAAGAAAATGCCATGCATTCCATGGTATATATGGGATGAAACAAACCCAACAAAATAAAAGTTAAACAAGTATAATTGCATCCTAGGTACCATTCACAACCACTAAAACAAAGAACACTACGACATAGCCTAGACAATGCTATTCCCATGCTTACTTAAGATCACACTATTCACTATAGTGTCAAACATAGAAACATATTTGAGAAGACTTTTATTCCACCTTTGTAGAATAGTCCACATAATACTATTATTCAAACCACATAATAAGGTGAAGAGGGAAGAGAATTCTCCACAGATGGTCCAATGAGAAACACTAAAGGAACATTGGTATATCAAGGTTGGACTAAACACATGTGAATCAACTACCACCAAATCGAGCTAGAGAGAATATAAAGCTATGTGTTGAACCCCAACCACACTAGAATTTTGATGGTATTATGGAATCGAAGGACTATTAGGATGAGTGATTATAGAAGAGGGTGGATCAACCATGGGAGCTAAGGGAGTTATAGGCATCAAACATGTCAATAAAATAATAAAAAATATTATCCTTTATTATCAAATTTTACTTGATCTTTGATACTCTTTGTGAACAATTAAGATTTTAAAAAAATAAAAAACAACTTAAGAATCCATCAAAACTTTGACAAATAAAATACTAAATAAAATCCATGGTACTCATTGGGTACTTTCAATTTAGCTTGACTTGGTCAAGGAAATAACTTTTCGTGAAGAGGCATTATTTGATTGTGGAAACATCCTACATTGCTTAGTTCCTAAGGCAGCGAAGACCAGTCTTGTCGAATGTTTCTAATAATTAATGTTTATTTGGTACATTTCTTTATACAAGAACTAATTCACACCATATTCGTCAAGTAACCCAGGTAAGAAATCGGGAGGATCAGACGGAGCACACGTCGGAATGATGTGATGGAGTCATTTATCAGGCTGAAAAGTGTTATTCCGGATACTTATGGCAAGCCTCATCGTTTACTATCCATTCTGGAGGTAAAGAACCATTTAACACTTTCATAACACTTTATCTGGATCATAATCCTTCCGTCTCACCTCAAAGATCTCTTAACCCACTCTGCTTCACTCCATTTCTGTCGCTCCTATGGGAAATAATGATTCTTCTGCGCAGTCTTTGTTGATCTCAAAAAAAATTGAATATGATGCATTTGTAAATCACCGCGGGATAGACACAAAGGATACTTTAGCCAGCCTTATCTTTCATAACCTTGAGAAAAGGGGCATCAAGGTCTTCCTTGATAAGTATTCGATTCAAGTAGGGGATAAAATACCTGAAACAATAGAAAAGGCGATAGCCTCAACCTGTGTTCATGTAGTTATTTTCTCTGCTAACTACGCAGAGTCCGAATGGTGCTTGACAGAACTCTGCTTAATCCTCAAAACCAGGGCTCCCATTGTTCCTGTGTTTTGGGGAATAGAGCCTTCCGAACTTCTAATGGAAGACAAAGGCGGAATGTATGCTAGAGCTTTCAAGATGCATTCTGACACTGGTAAAATCAAGCCTCAAATACTTGAGGAATGGAAATTGGCTCTCCGTGAGGTGTCAGATATTAAGGGCCTGAATATTCATGGGTAAAACGCCATCCGTTTATTTCTGTTCCTTTGAGATGATTCTATTGATTTCTATTGATTTCTGTGTTGTCTAACGATATTATCTTATCAGAATTATTAAAAAGCTAGTTAAAATAGATTGTAGCCCGTAAAGTAATTCAATGTAGCAGGTTACGAGTTCAGTCTTTCGTAACATTACCTCCAGTTCAACTCTCCGTGATTTACGGATAACTGTTGATGCATGCTCCTTACATAAGTTGTGACTTATGAAAAACTGGTGATTGCATGCTATTTGCATGATTTATGCGCTCTTTGTAATAAGCTAACTAATGCGAACAGCAAGTTAGTCTTCACAATCTCCGAAAACTTCACCGTCATTTCTAAGGTTACTATTGTATAAATCTGTATTTGCATATTGTAAATGAACAATGGGTTAATACAATTTCCTTTCTTAGCTGCTCTGGTTTTCATCTATTGTGCTATTATCTGCAGTTTTGTTTTTATTATTTTCTAGCTCGATCTTGTACAGATCTGCACTTTGTTTGTAGGTTTGAAAAATTCTACATGGTATCAGAGCCTGGGAGCTAGAAGAAAGGAGCAGGACATTTATTTTTTTGTAGATTTATGAAGATTAGCATTACCATGGAAGCTGATGTAGACCTTTGAAACTAAATGCATGCTTATTCTTTCCCTCATTTTTGCATGCTCCTTGTTTTTTTTCTCATATTGATTCTTTAAAATTGTATGTGCTTTGCAAGCACAACATGATAGAGATCTGAAAAATTTGGGGCTTTGTAAAAATTGAACTTTTAGAAAGGTTCTATGGGGTTTTGCTTAATGCATTTAGTATAGGTTTCTTTCAATAAGTTTCCGGAATAAAATAGAAGATTAAAGTTGCTATGCACTCTTCCTCCAATTGACAGCCAAAAATTTTCTTTTGTTCTAAATTCTTGTCTACATGAGATTCCAATGTTGCAATTTAGTTTGCTCCTAGAGATTCTTTCTAGCAGGGTTCCTGACTACATGAGATTCCAGAGTCGCATCCTCGAGTGCTTCCAGAGTTTCTTTCTAGTGGTACATTATTGAGCAATGGATATACAATGGCATCATCCCAACCGGAGGTCATCTTTGTAGTTCTTCAGCTTGAAGCACATTTCTGTAGATTCATATCTTCCTGTCTTCAGATGGTCAGTTTCTGTATTCAGAGATCATGTACCTATCTATTCATCCATTTGAGCAATACAGAATATGTACAACTACATTTTCAAAGTATCCTAGAGGTACTCATGTAGTGGTTTCTATGATTTTGATACAATTCTGTTGCAGTGTGGATTCATTTGTAGTTCTTCAGCATAGATTGCAACTTTCTTCTATAGTTCGAATAATGGTCAAGAGTTTCTCTCAATTGGGTTTTCTCCTTTCTTCTTTGTAATTGGGTTCTCAATCAAGCTTTGTTGTCAAGACCCATATCTCTCCTTAGTTAGGCTTAAGGGGGGGTGTTAACGCAACTTAACATGTAGTCTTCCCCGTGATTTACGGTGATTGTGATTTGCATTGTTGCTTATGTTTAAGCTAACCAAGGAGTTCTTGTTTTTAACTCCCTCTTCATCTTCTAGTTCTGTTTCATGCAAACAGTTCTTGATCTCTATAAATTCCATGCATCTAATGCATAATTTCTACTCCTGTGATCTATAAACCAATTGTAATTCATTCAAGTTTCAATATGGTAATGTAAATGATTTAATTACATTAATTCTTTTTCTTCAGATTTCTATATGCAAGTTTTGTTTCTTTTCTTTTCTAGCTAGATTCTTCTGTTGTACAGAAAATTTAACATGGTATCAGAGCAAGGTTGCTAGGAAGAAAAAGCTAAACACTTTTATTTGCAGGCACTGAAGATAGAGTTGTTTTAGATTGGAATAACCATTGTATTGAAGGTTTTGTTTTTGTATCTTTTTGGAGATATTTTTGAGTGAATGATGTATATGTATAAGGATTGCAGATGCATGTATTGTGGGAGCAATCAACATGGGCATGAATGGTGTCCCCATTGCTCACATAATGTCTTTCTACTCTTTTTTGGGAATGCATCAAAATCGCATGCTGCGCCTTCTCCACCTAAAAAAATAGTTGATGTACCTTCACCTTCACCTACTAGTTTGATAAAGATCTTGGCTTCTTCGAATGTTACTTCAAATTCTCTTCAACAGGTTCATTCTTGTCCTCTTCATGAGCGAGATATCATCCTATCAAACATTTATCATTTGTTTGTTGAATCTCTCTTTGATCATGATGACAATTTTGAGGACACATGTCTTCTCTCTGATATGGGCTCGCATCAAGTTGCATCTTCTTTTGGTTTGGATTCTCTTGTTTTCTCTCAACCACTCCATGCTACTATCTTGACACATCTTGATTCATATCCGAACAAATCTCACACTTTAGTGGTCACTATTCTGGAATCTTGTATGGAAGAGTTGCAGTCCACCATCAGATTGGAGAAACATGAGTATTTTTCAGAACCATTGATCTTGATTCCTTCATATTTTCCACTTGAGTGGGAATTCAATAGTGTGACAGTTTGAGGTTTCTATCTTCCAAAGGCAAGAGGCATCATTTGTTGCAGGGGAACCTACTATAGCATTCATTTTGCTACATTCTGTATTGATATTCTTTCTCTTCTTTGTGGAGGAACAAATAGGCACTTTCTATGAGATCTTAGGTTGCAAAACATTGTAGCATATTAGGTATCATACAAAGTTAGTGTAAATTTTGAGGGGGGGTTTATTCCCACTGGGTTTTTCCTCTTTCCTCTTTTCTTTCATATTTTCTGTCTCCTTAGTTAGACTTAAGGGGGGGTGTTAGCATAACATTACCTACAGTTCAACTCTCCGTGATTTACGGATAACTGCTGATGCATGCTCCTTACAATAAGTTGTGACTTATGAAAAACTGGTGATTGCATGCTATTTGCATGATTTATGCGCTCTTTGTAATAAGCTAACTAATGCGAACAGCAAATTAGTCTTCACAATCTCCGAAAACTTCACTGTCATTTCTAAGGTTACTATTGTATAATTCTGTATTTGCATATTGTAAATGAACAATGGGTTAATACAATTTCCTTTCTTAGCTGCTCTGGTTTTCATCTACTGTGCTATTATTTGCAGTTTTGCTTTTATTATTTTCTAGCTAGATCTTGTACAGATCTGCACTTTGTTTGCAGGTTTGGAAAATTCTACAAGATTGTAGCCCGTAAAGTAATTCAATGTAGCAGGTTACGAGTTCAGTTTTTCGTTTACTTTGTTGTAGTAATAGCCAAATTTCATTTAGCCCATACGTACTATAAATAGCTGAATTTGAATTCACCATGTGTTACAGGGACGAAGGAGAGCTATTAGAAGTAATTGCAAAGAGCGTAACCGAACATATGCAAAGGATGAAATCGCATGTAAATCAGCTGAGATGCAAACTCTAGAAAAGGAAATTTCTTAAACATTCTCCTCCATAAATTTTATGAGGCCAATCTTGTCACCAAGATACTAAAATGTTTTTACTTATATTGTGATAATATGCATAAAGGAGGTTTGATGTTCATGACAATTATATGGATAGAATGATGATATGGGCATAAGAAGTTCAATGCATATGATAATGATATGGTGATTCCATGTCCAGAATTAGGTGTACACTACAATATATATATTTTTGTATACATTCTACTCTTCTCTAGATGGATCGTATGAATTGCTTGATGGTAGCACTGATAAGAAAAATATGAAGCATCTATCAAGGCCACCTTCTATTTATCGGTTTCTGTCTCAGAGGGTTTTTTGGTAGATCTGTTAAATATTTTATATCAATTTAGATTTTGGGGAGAAAAGTCGCTCTAGCTTGTCATGGGTAGATTTGGCTTGAGTGCAGCAATAAAATGAATATGAATCGAATTTTATCAAACTAGGGCATTTCACGTTTGCAAACTGCGTGTTCTTCTATTTATTTTATTCATTTCACTGACTTGTATATTTTTTGCCAAGTCATCAAACTTTTGATTCTCAGAAGAGTATCCGTTGTCTACCCTTGACTCTTTCCATCTTACACGATTGCAATGATAATCAAAGCTTCTTAGAAGAACTGAGAGTTTAGGAAAACAATAAAAGAAAAACAAAGCAAAGCATTTTTCAGAAACATTCACTACCAATATCTCTTGCAGCTATATCCCTTTATCAAGAATGTCAAAGAGAAAGCAGTTTTTGGGGAGAAAACACAAGGTTCAAGCTGTGTATGTAAGAAAACATGCTTATGCTAGGAACATTTCTTAATATTTGTTTGGCAATTAGTTATCTTTGTAAACTGTTATGCATGGATATTTACTTTAAGATATTGAGTTAATGAAAGATTCAATTGATACCACAAAACACAGCTATAATGGGAGCCTTAGTCTTGAGAATCAGTTGAAGCCCATTAAAACGCCTGGCCGATTATGCAGAATTGGCTGAAAATATGACATCTACGTAAACAGATGCAGGATGAATGGCTTCGTCTAGCAGATCAGTTTTGCGTCCTCACCTTGAATTGAATACTAATCCAGCAAAAGCTTGAGTCTCTTGTTCTGGAGACCGCAGAACGAAGACAAATCAGTTTGAAGTTTTGGATGTAGAATATGGAGGTCCAAAAGGTTATAGATTTTTAAGCTAACAATTTTCAAAAATATTATTAGTTTATTTCAACTCTAAAAATAGTCCATAAATTAAAAGACGGCAAAGTTTATAAGATCTCAATCATTCATAATACTAGAACGCTAATAGGCCTAGCTATTGTCCTCGAGGAAGAGCTACGTGTTGGTATCATGTTCCTTTGTTGTAAAAGATTGAGGTTGCAAAGTGTGTAAATGAATTATGCTAATGATGACAAAATGACTAAATCTAAGAAAATGCAATAGATACAACATGAAATACATAAGTAATTGATTGTTTGGAAATGAGACTTCAGTCTATGGATATAAGCTAAGTTCTCAATGGTCCAAGGAACATAAATAAGTTTAGCTAGTGCTCATAGGATAGCTAAACACTTGCGATCTATGTTCCTTTTTAAAGAGTTGGAATTGAGATTGAAATGTTATCTAGGGCTAATGATAGAAAACTAATAACTTTCAATAATAATAAAATATTATAAAATATAAATCAAACAAAGTAAGATAGAGTTATTCATATGATAAAAAAAATGAACTTGAATATACAAATCGAAGTTGAAAGTGTCAAACTAATGTGCTAGGTGCCCTTGGTTGAGATGCTTGTGACCGGAAAAAAAAAAAAAAGAAGAAAAATTCTAGTTGAGAGTTTCAATCAATCCATCTCCCAAAAATATAACAAAAAAAAGTTAGACGTGTGTTGGGTGTATTAGAATTCGTGAAATGCGAATCCCATAAGACTAGTGATCTTCGACAAGAATACCTATCACACATAAAGAGAGAATTGAACAAAAAATTAATTGAAGACAATAACAATGAAATTAATTGAATTGCTTTGAAATTGCTTGAGTTACAATTGAGGATATGAAATCCTTATAAAAATATTTAACTCTAAAGATAGAAACCCTAAATGGTGGAGTTTACAAGATAGATTGAGAGTTAAAATAGAATGCATGAATTAGTCATGTATACACAAAAAGAATAATAGACTAATTAAATGCATGGAACTTTCTAAATCTAAACATAGTTTTCTATTCCTAGTTTGCATTACGCATGGAGATAAATATTAATTAATTATCCTTAATTAATTAACTAACTAAATAATAAATGCTAATAATTAATTAGTAATTAAGGCACACATTATTTAGTGAATTGATGCAATTAAGTTAATAATTAATATATAAATTATTTACTCCAATACTCCCCTGAATGCACAACTAGGGAGAGAGGCAAAAAAGATGTAGGAAAAAAGCATGCAAAGATGAATGCAAGATGGGTCCCGACATAAAGTCTGATGAGTTACTCATGAATAGACATGCAAGTTTCTCAGAAACAGAGTGAAGGAGAAAACCCAATTGAAACAAAAGTCCTATCCAAAAGAGAAACAAAAGACAACCATGAAGAAACATTGAAGAATGAAGAAGCTGCAAGCATTGTTGTAGAATGATTGCTACGATGCTGAAAAAAGAACCTCCAAAAATAGGAATAAAAGAGTGTCCATATGGTAAGTATTCCATCTCATTGAAATGCATGGGTAAGAAGCCACTGCATCTTCTTAGTACATAGGAACAAGTACTGAATGCATCGAACTTCCAATGCGAAACCAAGGAAGCATTAGCACCAACAATAGAAACCTCCCCATAATGCTGACAAGGGAAAGGTATGACAGGTACTCTAAATTTGAATTCTATTTTTGGTGATGCTTGAAAAATTAGAGTTCTCAGACAACAAAGGTGTTGCTCAGATCACAAGAAGGGCAGAGTAGGAACAGAAAAATCACTATTGATTTTGGAAGGAAGAGATGGTGGCCTAGTAAGTATTATGTAAAAATAGACCTGATATCTAGATAGAGAATTGAATCATCTTTCTGACCATAACTTGTTTGCAAAAAATGGAGTCTGCATGCACAAGATATGCCCTCGAGAGTACAAATAACAACTTACAACTTAAACTAGAAAAAAAGCTTGCAAAATGAAAAAAAACAGAGAAAAATACCTCCATATCTGGATCTTTCTAAAAAAGAGTTTTCCAACAATATATGGTTTGCCCAATTTCACCTTTTTATGCTCAAGCTAGACCAAAAAAACCATTGTCCTATCCAAAAAGACTTGGAAAAAAATTTCCCACCCCCTTGGTGGCTGGGTGGTGGCTCCATGGTGTAGCAAGCTGGCGGTAGTGCGTTGGCAGTGCTATGGCTAGAGGTGGTAGAGCTCGGAAAGAGGGGAACGCTAGCAGCAGGAGGGTGGAGTGCCAGTGGGCTGCAGAAGTAGTGATTAGGGGCGGCAACTAATGGTTTATAAAGCCACTAGTGGTTGGCCACAACAATCAACAGTTGCAGCTAGTGGCGACTATGCCACTGTAGCTTTGTATGGCGGTTGCGGTGACTGCTACCAGTTGTCGTAGCATCTCGGCACTGACATGTCATAAAAGTGCCTTTAAAAAAGAAATTATATTTTTTTTATGCAGTCATACGATACGAATCGTACAACCTAGAAATAAATAAAATATTGCCTCAGAGGTTCCCATCACTGAATATAGGTAAATTATATATCAAAATTTGTTTGAAATGCCTTCTAAAACCAATGGCAAGGTTTGTTTAGGCAAAAAATCCTCCAAATTTTCAGGTACCCTCTGGAATAGAGAAAACCGTCAAACTTTGAACTCTTGCAAAATGGACTCCGTGTATCTGATTTTAGTGAAACAAATGGTGATTCTGACTTTCGTGATCCTTCTACAATTGATAGTGTGATATAAATTAAACCAAGATTAACGATTTATTTTGTATACAAATAATTTCCAAAAATATTGAACAAGAATCTTCAGATTTGGAGCTCTGATACCATGTTAGAATTCGTGAAATGCCAATCCCACACGCCAATTGATCTTTTGCAAGAATACCTATCACACATAAAGAGAGAATTGAACAACAAAATATTTGAAGACGATAACAATGAAATTGATTGAATTTATTTGATATTGCTTGAGTTACAATGAAGGATATGAAATCCTTATAAATAAATCTAACTGTAAAGATAGAAACCCTATATGGTGGAGTTTACAAGATAGACTAAGAGTAAAAATAGAACGCATGAATTAGTCATGTATACAAAAAAAGTATAATAGACTAATTAAATGCATGAAACTCTCAAAATCTAAACATAGTTTGCTTTTCCTAGTTTGCATTATATAGCGAGATAAATATTAATTAATTATCCTTAACTAATTAATTAATTAAATAATCAATACCAATAATTAATTAGTAATTAAGGAACATATTATTTAGTTAATTAATGCAATTAAATAAATAATTAATATATAAATTATTTAATACTATAGGGTACCCTAGTCCAAGTGTTTTTGCGTATTAAAAGGTTTTTGCACCCTATGATAGTATGCTCTATACTCTTGTAACACTTTTCATGTCAGATTTGAACTTGCAAAGACAAAAAATAGGAATAAAAGGTTGGGTTGTGTATGGGATTGCCAAAGTCAAACCCAATGTCTATGTTTCTACCTCTACAATCACTATGATTTATTGAAAACAATGTGTCTCCCTACAAGGATAAAGGCTAAACAATAATGAAAAATCCTAAAATGAAAAGTATTGCCTCAAATTTTGAACCCTAGGCTTGAAGTCTCACACAAGGTTTGATGTTCCTTAGATCATGTTAATTCATGATTTCATCATAGAGCCTAAACACATTATGATTGATCATGGTTGTTGTAACAAAGTTGTAAGGTTGAATGCTTTGTTCATTGATTGCAAATTTGTTCTTAATTATTTTGTATATGTCGGATTGGATGTTCTTGTAGGACATTATACTTGATAGGAGTTTAAAATGAGAGATTTATAAATCTACATATAACTTACACTTTCAATTTTAGTTTTTTGGAATGCTAGCATTGAGGGGTAAATTCCCACTATTTCTATAGTTGACTTCCATCTTTCAAAATTTGGGACCAATTTGCCTATACAGTTGTGCCCAATGCTCTATTCCTAGTTGTTTTAGCTATGGAAAAGGTAATGAATAGGGAAATACACCAAGTTTATAATAATAGTCCCAATGTTGAGCACAATTAGGCATAAATTAGGTAATATCTAGGTACAATTGCCAAAGTGAGTCCAAATTAAGTGTGGAATTGTAAATGGATATAATTTATGACATTATATTCAAGCCCACTTTAGCAAGAGTATGAAATTATGCTCATATTTAAGTAAAGTATGGAAGAGCTAGAGATACATTCATCAATACATCAAAGAGACAACACAACTGTAAACTTGGGAAAGTAATAACCTGAAAGACTTAGGCTCTTATCACTCTTCAATATCAAGATAAAAGGTAAGTACAAAGTGAGAAATACGATCAAAATCAGTCACACATGGAGAATAACAATATAAAGTAGAGTATATAGGACTAGTAAGATCCATAGAAACTTACTTGGATCCATATCAAAGAGATAAGGAGTGACATCTAGGATAAGTAACATCCTCATATACCAACAAGGATTCATGTTCATGGTCTCTATGACTAGCAAGATCCTCAAATACTTACTAGTAGTCATGTCCACATGGAGTCACTAAGATATAAAGTTGTGTTATGGTAGGTGGCTCATGAACAAGTGAAGCTCTGGCAAGCAATAGCAAGTTGTCTTATGCTAAGTGAGCTTCATTTTAATGAAGATTACAATGCCAAGAAAAACTCTATATTTATTGGGTAATCTTGATACGATGTTACAAAAGGGTGATGCACTGCAACAAACAATTTTTTGGTGTGTGCACAAAGTGAAATGTATAGAGTAATGTATGCCCCAACCTTAAATATATAATGAAGTTGTAGGTATAGTTATGTAAATGACATAGAAGTTGCCATAAATGTCTAGAACCTTGTTGCTCTAGATTTTCTTAGCAAGATAAGTACAGTTTTACATAAGGATTTAGGAATAATGAGCTAAGATTTTCAGGAATGGTAGAGATTCTAAATTTCTAACATATGTGGTTAGGTTTTGTTCACTTGTAAATTTCACCTTCAAACTTTGTAGAACTTGCTCTCTTGTTATTTTCATTTGAGAGCCTTGTGGTGGTCTTTGAAAGTGTATTGTCAGCCTTGTTACTAGCAAAGCGAAGAGCGATGACTGATTTATAATATTTCAATCTTCTTGTCAACATAACAAGATCGTAAACACATTCAATAAATAATATTGATCTGATTGTTTGATATTAATGCCAAAACTAATGTATGACTATGACTCAGTGAATGTGAAGGGTATGTCCTAACAATTAACATCTCTTAAATTGTTAAAATGATTTATTAAGATGATGTCTTACAAATCTAATTACTAGATGCACAATTTATGACTATTGGAGCATAAGTCAATCCATAATAAGCATAGACTATGACTATCTTCTTTTAATCATAAAAATGATTTACTTGAATAATATCTAGAAATGTAATTACTAGACACAAAAGTCATGAGCCAATCGATAACGAGCACACTTCAAGAAAGTTAATGTGAGAAGGAAGGTTTTGTATTTTAAACCAGAGAATTACATTGTGTCTAATTATATCTCTTAATAGAATTCTACTAATTCACCTAGTCTAAGAGGCAAACCTGTAAATCATTGTTCTTATTCCATAATGTTAGATTTAGTTTAACAGAAAACATAAAAGGGTCCCACGCTCAAGGGAAAAGGGGTGGTAACTCAACATTGAATGTTTATTATTTATTATTAATTGTATAATTTATGAGGTAGAAATTTAGAATAATAATTTATGTTTATAGAAGCAATTTATCGATCATTAAATTGAATGTAATTTTTAAATATAAATTTAAAATCTAAAAAATAATAAATTATGATATATCTGCTTACATAATTTTACACATTAATTAAAATTAAAATTTATATTGAATGTAATAGGGAAGAGGGACTAGTAGTAGTGAGGGCTAACTTCATCAACATGTAGCCGTCACATGGTATATCATAAGACCTCCATTTTTTTTTAGAAATGTAAAATGGAGACTTAACTATCTACAACTAAGGTTTGATGACATGATTCATCACACAACTCATCAAAATAATGTGTTTAGTGTGAAGTGTCCAAAAAATAAATTTTTAAAGATTCGATCAAAACTTAATCCAAAAATCTCTAAGAGTTTCAAACAAAAAAATATCACTTGTAATTAATACAATATTGCATTTTTATGTAAAATATAACATATGAAATTTAGAAGGTACTCAAGCGGAAGAAATGGGAGAAGCGGGAGAAGGGAGAAGCATTTCATTTGAACTCAGGGCAGGGCGGTAAACCTTGCAATGGATAGGCAAACTAGGGGGAGAATGGAAAGAACGATTCTCAGGACTCCTTGGTTTCCTCTGAGCTGAGTGGAAAGGACCAATGGGGACCCACAAGCAAAAGACAAGCCTATTGATCCTGATGGAGAAAATGGTGAATCACGTGTTGAAGACACTCCTAGGCATGAATCTGTTCAAAGGGACAGTGGTCGGTCTTGGACTTCTCTATTCGGTGTCAAACCGAGTGGAAAGTCCTTGTTCCCTCCAGTTTGTAATATCTCAGACCCAGAAAAGAGAAGATTCACTATTGATATTATAGACCCTATTATTGATCATAACATTAACCTTATGGCAATGACAGTGGTTAGAAAAGTTTTGGGCCCGAGGCCAAATATTGATATTGTTAGGGTATTTGCTAAATGCAAATGGGCGCTTAAAGGTCAAGTTGAGATCACCGCTATGTCCAAAGGGGAGTTATCTTTAGCTTTGTCTTTCAAGGAAGACCTACCAAGAGTGCTTTGTGATGGCCCTTGGCTAATCGGTAAATCAATGCTATCTTTGCAAAAATGGGTCCCTAAGATGGACCTTAATGAATCCTTCTTTGTTCAGGCTCTAGTTTGGGTTAGACTGTCGGGCCTTCCCTTAGATTTTTGGGTGGAAGATGTGTTTAAAGGAATTGCTAGCTCTTTCAAGGAAATCCTCTCTATGGACCCTATAACAATGGCTAGAAGAAGACTTACCCTTGCCAAGAATATGCAAGGCATAGATATGCCCTTATCCATTGAGATCAATTCTAGATTGGGAAAATGGAACCAAAATTTGGAATATGAAAGTATCCCTTTTGCTTTCTTTCATTACAAAAAAGAGGGACATACAACAAGGAAATACCCTCTTCAGGCTATCAAAGAAAAAGAAAAGAAAGAAAAGGCAATGCAATGGAAAGAAAAAAACCCTGTTAAGCAACCCGAGGGCTTTGAAAAAGAGAAAATAATCTAAGAGGCCTAGAATGTCATCATCCCTGACATGGTATAGAAAAAAATGAATGTTAATATGGAAAACCCTTAAATACCCTTTCTTGGTGAAGGTAAAAATGATCAAACAGGCAAAGACAATAGAGAACAACAAGATACCAATCAGGAGGATCAAAGAAGTGATAACCTGGAAGAAGGAGAAATATAGGTGGTGTTACAAGACAATGAGGAAGAAGATTTGAATCACATTACAGAAAACACCAGTAGAGACAGCCTCAGTAGCAATTATGAAGAAGCCCAAAAGTGTTTCATCCTTGGAGGAATCTCGTTGTCGGGATCACAACAATTTTTAGAGATGGTGAAATTCACCATCCAACAATCATCAACAACTTCACTGCTTAATGCTAAGTGGGCTGAGGGCGAAGATATTGACCATATGATAACCACCCAGAATACTCAAGAGGAAGATTGCAATACAAATGAAGTTGCAAAGTGAGAGAGAGAGGGTAAAAAAGGGCCTAAATCTACCCCTCACGCTAATTCAGTCAAGACAAGAAACTAGACCAAAGCTGACATGGGTTTCAACCCATCTCCTCCTCGAAGGAAAAAAGCAAGCCAGATCAGAGATCAAGAGGCAAGCAAGAATATAGCAGATGGTACTCAAATGACCATCCATGAGGTATGTTCCCTAGTTACAAAATGAAAATAATTTCATGGAATATATGCGGACTGAATAGTCCACATAAATAGGATGTTCTTAGAAATTTAGTCAGAGAACATAAACCGGACATTGTTATTATCTAAGAAACTAAAATGACTAAAGAGAAAGTAGAAAATATTAAGTTTTTTAAGGATGGGAAAGTTTTTAGTGGAATCTTTGATGCTTCTTCTAGGGGCATTGCTATTTTTTGGAACCTAGGGCGTGTTTCTGGGGAGCCAGTCAAGACGGATAGCAATATGTCTTTTATCAGGCTTCATCACATTGGGGATGCCACCTCTTTACTACTTACAAATATTTATGCCTCTAATAATAGAATTGGTAGAAGCAAATTTTGGAAAAAGTTGGAAGCTATTAGGGTTCTTTACAAGGAGGATATGTAGAATGTTATGGGGGATTTCAACACCCCCCTCCAAGACAATGAGAAATTTGGAAGTGTTCCTTCACACCTAAAAAGTAGAATGGATCTTTGGAACTTTATCAACAACCAGGGTCTCCATGATATTGAGCTCCAAAGAGCCAAGTTTACCTGGATGCATAGGAGGATGGGAGATGATCTTATTCAAGTAAGACTTGATAGATTCCTCATTTCTAACAAGTGGTTTAACTATTATCGGTGCTCCCTCTCTGCTATCTCTAGGATTGGTTCTGATCATTTTCTTGTCATTTTTGTTGCTGATAACACCATTGTTAAAAGAAATTTCCCATTTAGATTTGAAAGGATGTGGCTAGACCATCCTAACCTTGTGTAGGTCATTGAGAAGTGATGGTCTATCGATGTCAAAGGTACTGATATGTATAGAATTGCGAAAAAATTAAGAAATGTGAAGGACAATATTAAAAAATGGAATAAGGAGGTTTTCAGAGATCTCTTTGCTGCCAAGACCAAAACCCAGCTGGAACTCAAGGGAATGCAAGATAAAATCCAAATGAGTGGATACAATGAAGTATCAATCAGGGAGGAAAATGAAGTGCTAGTGAAGTACCACAAGATTATCATAAGAGAGGAAGAATTATGGAAACAAAGGTCTAGATCCCTATGGCTTAAAGCCGAGGATAGAAATACTAGATTCTTCCATATGACCTTGATGAAATACAAGGCTACTAATAGAACCTCAAAGCTAAAAATCGGGGGAACTGAAATGAGGAAGGATGATGAGATCGGGAAGGAAGCCATAAACTTCTTTACTTCACTTCTTTTAGTGGACTCTAGTCTGGATGGTCATTCTCAGAGTGCCATCCTTGAGAATATCCCTTCAACTATTAATGAGGATCATAACAAGTCCTTGGCGCCCATGCCTTCTGAGGAGGAAGTTAAAAAGGAAGTTTTTTCTTTTGATGGTAACAAAGCCCCGGGCCCAGATGGATTTCCATTGTTCTTCTTTCAAATCTTCTGGGACATCCTCAAAGCTGATGTAGTTAAAGGTGTGCAAGAGTTTTTTGGGGCTAGAATGATGTTAAAGGAACTTAATACAACTTTCTTAGTTCTGATACCCAAATGCTTGGAGGCAGACTCTATGGATAAGTTCCGGCCGATAAGCTTATGCGACCTAATATATAAAATTATTTCTAAGGTGGTAACAAGTAGGATGCTAAGGATTCTTCCTCTGATCAGTTCTCCCCAACATAGTGGATGTGTTTCCAACAGATAAATCCTTGACTCTATCATTTCTATCCAAGAAAACATTCATTTGCTGGTGGATTCAAAAAAGAAATGATTCTTATGAAGCTAGATTTGTCTAAAGCCAATGACTGTGTGGACTGGAGTTTCTTGGGTAAGGTGCTTGGAGATTTTGGTTTTGGAGTGAGATTTATTAAGATGATTGATCAACTCATCTCGACCCCTTCTTTTTTTGTCATTGTCAATGGGGTCCCTTCCCCATTCTTCAAAATGTCTAGGGGTATCAGATAGGGGGATCCCATATTCCCTATACTCTTCATCAATTTGGTTGAATGTCTGGGTAGATTTATCAGCAAATATGTTTCTTTGGGGCTCCTGTGTGGTATATCACCCTCATCTGGCTTTAGAGAATGTACTCATCAGCAATTTGTTGATGATACCATTTTAATGGGATCATCCACTATCAAAGAAGCATCCAATCTGAAGAGTCTTCTCAACACTTATAGTATGGCCTCGGGTCAAACCATCAATTGGGAGAAAAACTCTATTTTCTTCTTCAACACCCTAGAGGATAGACAAATCAGAATGGCTCAGATCCTTGGATGCCAAATTGGTAAGCCTCCTGCTATCTACCTTGGCCTCCTCTTGGGATTGAAACCCTTAGAGCTATTTTGGAATAGTCTTGTTGATAGATTCAGTAGAAAGCTAGTTGGTTGGAAAGGGACCCTTCTTAGTCAAGATGGAAAAGTCTAGCTCTTAAAATCTTCCCTCCAGAGTCTCCCGGTGTATGCTTTAAGCCTTCTTAAAATGCCTGGAAAATTTGTTGATGCCATTGAGAAAATCCAGAAAGCCTTCCTGTGGCCTGGGGTTGAGAAGAAGAAGAGAATGGCTCTCATAGCTTGGGAAAATGTGTGTAAACCCAAAAAGAAGGGGAGTTTGGACTTAAGGAATATAAAAAATTTGAACAAAACTCTTCTTGCAAAATAAATTTGTAGAACTTATTAGGGAAAAGGAGAATGGAATGATCTTTGGAAGGCTAAGTACTTAAGGAAAGTTCCCACCATTGAGGATTTCCTGGTCTCAGATCATATACCAAGCGGTTCTTTCATTTGGAATAGTATTATTCAGGATAAAGGTATTGCTAGTGTTGGCAAGTTCTGGGCCATAGGTGATGGTTGGAAGGTGGAATTTTGGGATGATACTTGCATTGGTGGAGCCCCTTTTAATAAGAAGGCCTCTCAAATGCTCATCCAGAATTGTAAGGAGAAGATAGGTGCCAAAGTGGCTGATTATTGGAAAGATCAAAAGTGGGTGGACCTCAAATTTATTGATCCCAAACTCAAGCAAGTAAATTTAATGATCAACCATATTGTCTTAAATACCAAAAGGGAAGACCATGTGGTGTGGTGTGAGAATTCCTCAGGGACTTATTCGGTCTCTTCTACTATCCTTTTACTGGCTCAATCCCAAGATCCTACTCCTTGCTGGGCTAAGGATTGGTATCCAGGTTTGATTCCTAAAATCAATTTTTTATTGTGGATCCTTTTGAGAAATAAGATTCTAACTTATGATAATTTGAGAAAGAGGAGCTTTTATTTCCCAAACATATGCTATCTCTATCTTAATAATGAGGAATTTGTGAACCACATCTTGTTACACTATCCTTTTACCACTCCTATTTGGGGGATGTTTTTTCAAATGTGGGGGTTGAATTGGGTTTTCCCGGAGAAGATGCAAGATTATTTGAAAAGCTGGCATTATTCTACCAATAATATCACAATAAGAAATCTGTGGAAGTTCTCTTTTTCCCATATCCTTTGGGGGATATGGAAAGAGAGAAATAATAGAATATTTTGGAATGATATTAACACCTCTGAAGTGGTGTGGGTCAAGATAAAAAATAAATGTGTTGATAATGTAATGGCCAAGGGGGGTGCATTGTTGTAGTAATAAGGAGGACTTTGACGTTCTCAAAAGATGGAATATCCCAACCTTTTGGGCTCCAACATCAACCAAATCAATAGAAGATTATGTTGCTGGTCCTTTCCCCCCAATGATTGGTTTAAGGCCAACTTTGATAGCATGGCAAGAGGAAAATCGGGACCTACTGGTTGTGGTGGTGTTATTCAAAATGGGGCTGGCTTTTGCACTGGGGCAGTTGCCTATCCCTAAGGAATTTAGACCAATCATATGGCGAAAGCTATGGGCGCCCTTCAATCAATTAAATTAGCTTATAATTTAGGGGTCAAAATACCATGGTTGGAAGGTGACTCTAAAAACATTATTAACTGCCTATTAGGTAAACATCAACCTTCATGGACTATCAAATACATCATTGAGTTTGCCAAGGAGTTCTTCAGGGGTTTAAAAAATGCCACATTTTCCATGTTTAGAGAGAGGCTAATAGGAGCGCTGACTGGGCTACCAATGAGGCAGTATAGAGCGAGCTAAATATTACTTGGAATGGCAAAGGGGAGCTACCATGTGCGGCACGTGATATCTTAACTTATGAAAGATTGCATGGTAAGAAGGGTTCGATTTGAAATCATTTCCCGAGGTGTAAGGAGAAGTCATGGCAGCAGGAGTTGGTGTTGTAGGCAGTCGAGAAGGAGGTACAGTAATCATTACAAGTTCACTTCGCATGCTTTATGGGCTTTTTTATCCCTCTTGAACAATAGCATCAGAAACTCCTTTAGATTTCGAGTAGGTTTTCATAGAAAGTTTGTTGCGAAGAAAATAATCAGGTGAGAATTACAGACAATTGACATTAATAGCAGTATGGGTGGAAAATGAAAGATAATAGAGGCTACCACCATTGATAAATGGAAGAGTCATCCATAGGTCTAGGCGGTTCTTAAAGCTACCAAGATGATAGATTTCATGGAACACATGTAGGAGAAATGACCCAAAATTATGAGAATCTTCAAGAAGGACTGGAACAAAGGCACGTTAACCATAGGAAACAGGAAGGTCAAGGTGACTGCAACTATGATTACGGACGCAATGGGTCTTCCGATGGAGGGCATCAACTTTTACAGGGACAAAAAGATTTCAGACACTACTATGAAGAAATTTTCAAAGAATGTGGAGGAGAAAGCTAGACTGGTGAAGGGCAACCATACCTACTTCTCGCCAAAGGCAATTAAATTAATTTGGCAAAGGGTTTTTCTTGCTATAATGGAATTTATCACACTCGATGGTAGATACACTAGGGTTTATAGCTACCATTTTGTCTTACTTAATCACTTTAGGTATAAAGATAAAATTTGTATTCCATAATATCTTTTTTGTGCCCTTAATGATGGGATCAAGGATGCCATATCCAGCCTTAGTATCAACCCTGCAATGTAGAAAGGTTTAATGGTGATTCTATATAATCACATCAAGAAGACAACCGTCTAGTTGAATATAGCTAGGGTCTCCGAGTCGGAAGAGGATTTTGATGAATTTGATGATGAGGAAGGTGAAGGCTATGAAATGGAAGCTGAGACAGAGGACGACCCCCAAATTGCTGGGTCGAGCAGAAAAAATAGAAAACCAGAGAAGGGGAAACAAAACAAAGGGTCAGCAGAGGGGAGGATGAGGATAGCTGATATGAGGAGGATTATGAGACTGACAATGACATGGATATTGGAAGTGAGGAGGTCCAAACCCTCATGAGCCAGAAGTAGAAAAAGAAGACTCCTAAAAATAAGGAGGTGGGTACGAAGGACTGGTCACCTCTCATTCTTGAGTTTAAGGATAAGGGCCTGATGGGGGAGGATACAGCCATGAAAGGAGCTCAGATCTCTCATGTCAGGGAGGTAGGATTGGAAGTGAATCTTGAAACTGCTGGTGACAAGACCTAGGAAGAGAATCACCTGGATATTGACCTCTGCATCAATAATAGGATGGATAGCTTCAAACTGGTGCTCCTTTGGATGCATAAGGAAATTGCTGGCATTAAAACCAAGCAGGCCCAGGAAGCTGGAAAAATAGAGACTTTACAAGCTTTAGGCTCAGAAAAGTTCAATTCCCTCCCAGATTATCTCAGTGAGCTTACCAAAGCTATTGGTAACACAAAGGATATTATCAATGCTAATCGCAATAGCTTTCTTAGCTTGGAGAACAAAGCAGGTGCCACTAAAAAGAGACTTGATGGAGTTGAGAATGCACTCAAAAAAATAGGTGAGCAAAGTCAAAAGATTCTTAAGGCTGTCTTGGCCCTTATCAGTAAGATGGAGAATGACCATGGGGATAAGGCCGCGATAGGCATTATTGATGTTAGGGATGATACCCTAGATGATAAGGAAATAGGGCTTGGGAGAAGAACGTGGGTGAACACTAAAAAGATGCAAAGCCATAGCAAGGAAATTGAGGATATCAAGTGGGTAGCTGATAATATGGAACAACTAGAGCTGGAAGCTATGGAAATGCTTCAGAACTTAACCTAAACCTGGGCTTTTGACGGACCTTTTTGGTTTTTGACTTTCCGTCTCTTGTTTGCTAGCATTTTGTTCGTTAGCTGTCTTTTCTTAGTATGTTGTCTTTTATTCTTTGTTGCGCTTTGATGTAAATCTTTTGATCTTTTGGCTGTAATGGGTTTCAGGGGCCCATCAAAACTTGTTTTCCCCTATCCAAAAACTTATATGAAATTTACATAGACCAAATGCCTATTAGTAATCGTAAGTATTTGTTATCTCTAATTTTTATATCCAACATAAATGACTAATTTTTTAACACAAAAATTTATTTGTTGTTATCAAAACAACATAATATTATATAAAATACAATCTATATTGAACACAAAGGGAGCAATTTTTGAACACTAAAACCTTTGGAAAATCCCTAACATTTCTCGGAAAAAAAGGGTATTTATTGTTTTCACCTTTGTATTTGTGATAAGACAATTTATTAATATGAAATACTCCAATGCATATACATTTCTACCCCAATAGTTGTACACACAAGAATAATTTTTTTTCACTATGATAACAATACTTGTTTAAGTGAGTATCTTATTTTAAAAATGAGACACTTATAGTGGATAGCTATGATTTTTAATTTAAAAAATATATTATTTACTGCTTGTTAATGAATGTATTTATGCCCTTTTTATATAACATTTATAGGTTCTCTTGTGTTCAAGTATTGGTCCATTTTGACCAACATTTGGTAAATTTTCTATTTACATGTGGATAATTTACTTACAATGTATAGTGTAAATATGTGGCAAGATTGGATATTATAAGAACAATTTCTATAATGACTATTGGACCCTATACAACTACTGGCCCCTCTACATATTCAAAATTAACAAGTTCTACATGTGGCTAATAATAATGTCTTTTTCCTTATTCCAATTATTTTTTATTTATGAAATATTGCATTCATAAATGTGGTTTTAAAAGTTTTCAATGAATTAATCGCCAATTTACTTATATTGTGATTTCATTAAAATGTCCCTTTGATGAGAATAAGATACTTATTTCTTAGGGGTGATCCCACAATAGCGTGTTGCACATTATGGTCAAAGTGAGGCATCGAAAGTAACAAGTTGAGAAAATTGATATTTTAAAAATATAACATAAATTGGGGAGATCATAATGATGCTTGAATAGAAGACAAATACTTCTAAAAGTAATAAATGTGCTGTAAACCATAGAAGGAAGCCATATAGTTCTATTCACAAACAAAAGAAAATTAAAGCAAGAATTTCTAAAATTAAGCATAAAAAATAATGTGATATTCCAAACTAACTTCATAATTGAAAGCATAGACTATTCAAACAAATAGCCTCCAACATCAATTTTGAAATTAAATTTAAAGAAAAAAAATATTCTTAAGCACCAAACTAGACATTATATTAATCATTATTGTGTCTTTTGAGGATTACAATTATAACCAAATAATTAAAAAATCTAGGTTGGAAATTACATTAGTGTGGTATACGTACCTCACCTTCCATTAATGACACACAAAGGAGTGAAAGGAAGAAATCTCAACTCAAATAGTAAAAAATTAATTGAATAAATGAAATAAAATATAGTAGAAGCCACAAACAAGACACCACGACTACTAGAAAGGCATATGATTAAAAAAAATTAGGATGCACCACTACGAAACCCCTAAACCCCTTAACTATGGAAAAATATAAGAAATATACATAACAAAATAAAGAAGAAACTAGTGAAGCACAACTTTCATTTAAAATGAGATGTATGTATTGAAAAGGAAGAGTGAAATAAAAACCTAAAGTAGCTTCCATTCATGGTGATGAGAACACCCAAAATACATAACTACACATGCATTGTCTCCTCTAAGAAGGTTAATTCCCTTTACAACGCCACTAAGAAATCTAATGAAAACCATGGTTGAATGAGAGAAGAAGTGAACAAGTCCTGGTACCACACCAAAAGTTCTTTGTACAAGAAGAGGGTCGATAATGAAATGACAATGGGAGATTAATGCAACAATATACAACAGTGAAGAGCGTATGACTCCAATAATTGGCAACATCCCAAACACTAATATCTTGAAGCAAGTGAACTTAATGTAGTGGGTTGGTAGTAGACTGTGAGGTGGTGGGGGATAAATGTTACCATGGAAATGTGTACATTATTTTATGATCCCACAACAATGAACAATGATATACATGTACTAGCACGATCATCAACTACCACTGGAAATCTTTGTAATTGACTTTCGTTCAACCTTTAGGATGATAGAATAACTCAGAGCATCCTCTTTTCGTCATCCTCTCGACGATAGCTCACTTTAACACCCCTAAAAAATATGAATTCTCAACACCTCATTACATGCATATGAAAAAAGATCTTCATCTCACATAATCCTCCCATGAACTCCAAAAGATACGGCAAAAATGACTATCTAGTCAACAGAGTGCCCCATTTGATAGTTATTTAAAGTGATTAAATATCAAATGTGGTCATTCTGTCAGCTAGATAGACATTGCCAAGCTCCGCTATGACCCCTCCCCTTACTGGGGACGAAAAATAATTAGTGTGAGTGATGCTCCTATGAACCCCACACGATAGGGTACCCCAGTATGGGCCTCCCTCCCCCTACTTCGGACCCAAAACAATTTTAAAGCTCCTTTTGGCTGAGATTTGGTTACATTTTTTGGTGCACCTTCTATGATTTCACAACTCTACAACCCGAGCAAGGTAATAAGTAAAACTTTATTATGGGCTTGCATCCAATGTGAAAAGATTTTCCAGTATCATATTTTGCAGACCCGTCGTTCTTTTGATTGTTGAAATATGAAGCGTTTAGGTTCATGGTGTCTTTGAGTTTCAAGCGCTTGTTCCAACTGTGTTGCAGCACGCAGGAAATTTCGAAAGCTTATTAGGACTTCACGTGCCATAATAGCACGACACGGAAAATACTATTTCCCATGCACTCAAGCCTGTGGGAAGTTGTTTGCTTCAGATACTCTCTTCAGACGCTTGGCACCATTATTGTATCGAAAGGGGATTGCAGCCATGTATATCACACAATTAGTAGTAGAAGTTTTATACGTCATCTTCATTAAGCATGGTGAATAGTTATCTTTTATCTTTGATTATCGTACTGGTTAAACTTTCAAATTTCATAAGGCATCTTCGTGTGACTTACTCTGAATTGTACCCTAACAAGAAGGAAAACAATATGGAAAACTTGTTTCTAGTATACATTAGGTAGGTCAGCATTCTTCAACATAGTTCTTACCATCTCAATAACGGTCCTACTTTTTCTTTAAACTGTACATCATTCTATGAGAACTACTCGAAGCAATAAAATGCCTCCTAATACCATGTTATTCATAAAAATTTATAAATTCATTTGATGTAAACTCTCCTCCTGTATTAGATAATAAATAATAAACATTTCATTGTACCATATATATTTGTTTCTCAACTAAATTGACTTAAATACTTTAAACCTATCTTAAGCTTCAAAGTTTTCTGTTAAGAAAGTAACCCAAGGCGTTCTAGAGTAATCATCTATAAGTACTATAAAATACCTTTATCCTCCTAGTCCTCTTGTTGTTGTAGGTCCACATAGTTCTATATGAATCAACTCAAAGGGCTCTAAGGTGGCATACTCCTTGTTTATTAATTCCCTCCTTGTGTAGTTTCTCAAATGACATTCCCTATGCATAGTATCATCAGGATTGATAATCCTTGGTAAATATCTCATAACAGGAATACAACTAATCTTCACCACATTATCAAAATTGATATATCCCATTCTTTTGTACCACAACCAATATTTGTTTTTTTTGTTAACAAACAATTACCTCCAATGTTACCCCATACATAGTAAGCATTGCCATTTGTCCTTATACCTTTTGCAACCAATCTTCTGGAGCCTTTTTTTTCTAATTTCACATCTGGACCCATCAAATATGACCTTTTAACCTTTTCTACACATTTTTTTCATACTTAAAAGGCTATGCCTCAAGCCTTTAATATAATAAACATTATTAGTTTAATTCTTATCATCAGTAGATATGCTTCTTTTTCTGCAAATAGTTATAGCTTCTTCTCTAGCAAACTTAAATGATCCACTATAATATATTTCAAGGTTAATAAATTTTTCTCTATCACCAGTCATATTGTTTGAACATCAAGAGTCAATGAGCAATGCCTTTGATTCAACTTTTTCATATAATGTAGTCTTCACACTTAATATTTCTCAATATCTTTTACATCTTCTAAATTTTTAGACCACACAACATTCTTTTCTTCTATAGCTAGGAGCAAGTTTTCTTCATTTGTGTCATTGTCATCTTCTTCTTTAGATGATTAGGCCTTTGTTGAATAGAAACTTATCTTCTTCTTGTTTCTTTCATCTCTTTTAATATCTCTATTATTTCCTTTATAATTCTCCTTTCCTTTGTTACCATCATTAGGTGTTCCACCATAATCTTCTTTATACATACGTCAAGAATCATGATGACCTATTCTTCCACGATTGAAACATTTTAGGGGTAACTTACCTTTATACTTCCCACTTCCTCTCCTTAATCTTCCTTACAAATATTTCTTCAATCTCATCCATGTCTTCATTTTCTTCTAGTCCTTATTCAAGCTTCTTTGTATCTTTAAATGCACCTTCCTTCCTTTCCTTTTTTATGTCATCCAATTCAACAGTCTTAAAGGTGGTGAGTGAACCAAGGAACTGAGCCACAATGTACTTATTCATTTCATCACTTTCCTCAATAGCATACTTCTTCATTTTATAGCTTTTGGAAAATGTTTGCATTATCTTTATTACAAGTTCACTTTCTTCTAGTATTCCACCAACACTTCTAATGGAATTTATAATTTCATTCACTCGAATATAGCCTTCAATGTTTTCATCATCAAACATTTTCACATTCTCAAACTTATGCTTTAGATTTTAAATCTTGAATTCATTTGTCTTTTCATCACCTTCAACTTTACTCTTCAACTTCTCCTAAATTTCCTTACCTAACTTTTTTTTTAATTAAATATAAGGAGAACCAATTACATAGAGTATATACTATCAAGAACCAGTCTCTATACAGGCTCGAGTTCTTGAGCTGACAGATTTCAAAAAATTATAGATAGAGAATATAATGCGTTGCACAATATATATTGTTCAAGAGTTACATCTAGAATATGATGTGCTATATACCATTGACAAAAAAAGACAAGCAGCTGAGCACAATATAACAAATTTTTGTCAACTAAAAGTGAAAGTTTTACCTACTTTTACCTTATGACTTTTCTAAATACTACATTATTCAAGTAGAGTATATTGTAGAAGTAGCCTTTCCATTGCTCTCATATGCTTTGATTTCATCCAAAGTATTAGAACCATTCTATGGAGTAGTGTAACCCTTCTTAATTCTCTCCCAAATTTCAACCAATGTAGTTGCCAAATGATATTCTACACTTTCTCTCTAATAAGCATCATTTGTGCCATGAAACTTTGGAGCCATGAAGGTTTAGTGCTATGCCATCGTAGACCTTCCTGAAGCGGTTAACCTTCTTAAGAGGAACATAAGTCTTGCAACCATCACAAAGAAAACACAGGTGCATGCATATATATAGACCGAAAACTAATGATATTGCTAAAATTAATAGACATGTCTCGTACATTATTATTTATTATCAAACATATTTTGAGTGTAGAGATAGGGAAATGATAGGTTTGACCAAACCAGCCCAGCCCATACCAAGCCCAAGAGCCGAACTTTGACCCTGTTGGCTGCAGTGGTAGTACTTTGACATCCACGCTAGGTATACTACTTAGTGGGTATTTTTCCTGCTTCCATATCCATGCCTCATCCCTTATAATTAATAGCTCATCACAAACATTGTAGTGGGGACCTCAGTTTGTCCAATCTAAGTCCAACAACAACACGAGTTGAAAAGATATGAAAGGGAAAATTGTTGAACTATGAAACACATCCACCACACTCATGGTTTCAATTGCTAAAAGGGATAGTAGTTTAAAATTTAATCTTTTGTTTATGACTTATTAATTATCTACAACAATTAAATGATAAAGATACGACTGCCGGGAGAAACTACTTCAAGTGAAAGGGAATAACGATTCAAGGTTGACCATTCAAACAAATACTAAGGACTGGTCATGAGAGAACATCAAGCAGGGAAGATTTCATCATATTATTAATCTAATCTGAAGTACTCAGTTGAGGAGAATAAATACCAAGACATGGACACATGAGGAAATGATGATTAGGGGGCATTAGAGATTTGTCTTGTATACTAAGAGCAGTGATAAAGACAAAGTGAAATGATACGATTCATGGAAAGATTTGAACTAAAAGGCGTGGACATAAAAGGCAGTGATTTATTCATGGAAAAGTGGTGCTTACAACAACGGTCATTAAGGCCTAACATAGAGTTGATTGAATATATACCAATTGAGTGAAGAAGGAGAGCAGTGATCATCTAACAAGTTATCTCCCCTCAGCAATGACAAGTGATCTTCCTTCAATGATCGTTGGATGATAGCGACCAATGGAGATATCCACCGACCAATAAAAAAGAAGAGTGGACAAGACATATCCAACGATCATGAAGGAAAAAGAATTCATGATATGAACAGTGCTTATGAATAATCCAAGACAAGTCAAAGTCAATAGATGATACAAGTCAGCATTACATAGGTTGCCACATCAAATAGGAATGGGAATTAACAAATGATATGATCCAAGAGGATATGCTGCATCAAAATAGTTCAAAATTCCACATGGCACCCACATAACGGTTAATTCTGAACACAACCGTTTTTTATTGTATTGGTCCAAAATGTTAGTTACCACTCAACCTCCGACATTCCCTCATTACCATTGCACCACGAGATTCACGCTAGTCTAATTGGGGCAGCAGTTTTAGTTAAACAAATCCATGCTTCAATATGGGCCAAAAGGGGAGGCTGACAGTTCGACCCACCAACCTCCCCACTCCATGTTCCACTCCTAACCGGTACTGTAAGCAGAATCTCTGGGCCTAAAATTGACTTTTTGGCTTTTGTTGAATGGTAAGCCGAGAGTTTAGAGATCGAGCCGAACTCGATTCATCCCCCATTTGCTAATTCAAACCAAAATCAAATAAACATAAAGTGCCTAATCCGATAAAGTTTGAATTACGAGATTTTTCAAGGATTATTAGGGGATTTTAAATGAAATTGTAAAGCCCGAAATTATAAGGGAAATTATTTTAAAAGGGGTAGGTTTATTAGAAGATTTATATGTTGTAAATTGTAGATATTGCTGATTCCCAAAATTATTTGGTTTTAAGCCAAATTGGGCAAAAATTGAGTATTAAACGGGGGTAGCTTAGGAGTTTGAGTTAGTGGTGAGTTGTGAGAGAATTTTCTTGAAGAGTTTGAGTGTTCAACTCTGTGCATCAAAGGATATTCATACCGTTGCACTTGAAGGAGAAGAACTTTGTACCTCTTGTAATCAGGAGACTTGGAACTTTGCCTAGTTGAAGGCCTTGTGACCACTTTTGGAGCATAATCAAGAATTGATCACTCTAGTGGACAGGGACCTGGAGACGTAGCCATATTGGTGAGCTTCGTTATCAACTCGTGTTCTTGTCTTCTCTCTTCTTTCTCTCTTTTGTTAATTCATCGCTTTATTATTGTTGTATTTCTTTAAGCATTTCAATTATACTTTAAAATCCTTCAAGTTAATCGTTGTATAAGTTAACATTACACGTGCAACTATCATAGATCCTAACATAATCAGATCAAGTGGTATTAGAGCTTTTTGTGACTAGTGTTTTCAGAGGTGAATGATAACGAGAACTAAGAGCCAACGAGGTGAAGGCACACTCATGGAATACAATCCAGAGATCGGGAAAAGAAGGATTTTCCCACATTTAGAGATGGCAGCTGAAGAAGGCCAAACCGAGTTCAATGGGAAAGCCTTACATAAGGCATTTCTTGATATGAAGTCAATGGTTAAAGTTCTTTTCGAAGAAAGACAAGAATGGTAGAAACAGGAAAAAGGAGGCACATCGAAACTAGATAATAAATGCAAAAGATCGGGAGATGGTGATTCCCCAAGAAAAACTCCTCCTTATCCTCATTCTTCTCCTTCTCCCGTTGCTTCTCCATCTTCTTTAATTAATCCTTTTAAGGGAACATATAAGCTTGTAATCAAACTTGATGTAAAATTTGAATTACCTAAATATAGTGGGGAACTAAGTGTTGAAAAACTTGACGACTGGATACAACAAGTAGAGGTTTACTATAGGATACAGGGCTTACCAGAAGATGCCTCTAGGATAGAGTTGTATACTCTCTGTTTAGGAGGTACTTCTCTCACCTAGTGGGAGAGTAGGACCCAAGAGGAGCTTGCCCGTCATGGTAGAGTTAGGATGTCATAGATGGAGTTTGTTGTCACTCTGAAGAGCAATTCTATCCTTTAGGACACAAGCAACAACTAACTATTAGTTGGAAAACCTTTATGCAAGTAAAAAGCCAAATAGTGTAGGAGTACACCCATGATTTTAGAAAATGGGAAATAGCATTGAATGTACCTTTGTATACCCAAGATACCTTACTTAAATATATAGGTAGTTTACATTCCTACCTCTGACACAGTATCCTCATGTTGAATTCTAGTAATTTGGATCAGGTATGTCTCCAAGCTACTTGAATTGAGTCTAGTGGTAAGAACAGTTCCAGTGAACACTTTGCTAAGAAATAATCCAAGAAACCACCAGAGGGAAAATTAAAGGATAAAGGTAAAGGGAAGAAGACAACTAAAGTAAAGAAAGAGGATGTTAAGCCTACGTGCTCTCATTGTAAGAAAGAAGGGATTGAAGATTCTAGGTGTTGGAATTTGCATCTGGAAGTAAGGCTGAAGCAATATAGAGGTAACAAAGGTCCAAAGAAGACTACTGTGTTGATCCACCAATATCTTGGATATAATTCTAGAGATGAAACTCAGATAGTTGCTACCATGATCCAAGGTACTATGAAAGGTAAAACTCTCTCATTAAATGCAGATGTTTCTGATGCAAGTACAAGCAAAGCAAATTCTCTTCCTAATGTGGATAAACAAAGAAATAAACTTTTTCACATTCGTGTGGTAACTAAACACACTAAGATTGATACTCTATTTGATACTGGTTCACAAATAGTAATGATTCATAATTGCAGGTGACAAAACAGTGCAAACTACGTTTTGCCATTACTGCTAATTTCATTGATGAAGTAGAAGTAGATGTTCTAACTTTGGATATTAGTGCACTTTTGTTAGGAAGTCCATATATTTTTTATATACAAGCAATATTTTGCAGGGGGGAGAATAAGTATCATTTCTTCAAAGATGGTAAAGAGTACATAGTTAGATAACATAAAGTCAAAACTAATCTTGCATTAGTAAATGCTGATCAAATGAAAAGATTAGTAAATACTAGTAAAAACTTTGTTCTTATGCTTGTAAAATCCAAGGATGAGGATAAATCCAAGGTATTTAAGGGGTCTAAACAAGGATATAAGACCTAGTTGGTCAAAATTGTATCTACATATGATGACCTTTTTCAGGAACCAAAGGGGTTTCCCCGTAAGAGAGAGATCCAGCATGAGATAAATTTGGAATAAGACGTGCCTCTTCCTAATATCGGCATATATCGCTTTATCTATTCTACAAAATGAAGAGATCAAGAAACAAGTTCAGGAGTTAGTCAAGAATGGGGTGATTCAACCAAGTACATCTCCTTGTGGCTCACAAATTGTACTAGTGCCAAAGAAGGATGGGTCTTGGAGGATGTGTATAGACTACCAAGCCCTAAATAAGATCATAGTAAATAATAGGTATCCTCTTCCTCGTATTGATGATTTACTTGATCAGCTAAAGCATGCAGTTTATTTTACTAAGCTGGATTTGCAAAGTGGTTATCATCAGATTAGGATCGTAGAAAATGACATTTGAAAAAGTGCATTCAAGACTAAGGAAGGACTATACGAATGGTTGGTAGTTCCTTTTGGGTTGTGCAATGCACTAGCCACTTTCATGCGTGTAATGAATGATGTATTTTGTCCTTTCATTGATGAATTTGTAATAGTCTACCTAGGCAATATCCTTGTATTCAGTAAGTCTTGGGATGATCATGTAAGTCATATAAAGAAAGTTTTTGATGTTTTGAGAAAAGAAAAACTCTATGTAAATATGTCAAAATAAGAGTTCGCAAATACATCTCTAGTGTACTTAGTCTATGTCGTAGAAAATGGTCAGTTGAAAGTCCACCCTATGAAGGTCGAGGTAATTTTAAAATTTCCTAAGCCAAGTACAATAACTTAAGTCAGAAGTTTCTTAGGTGTTGTTCAGTACTGGAAAGAGTTCATTTATAACTTCTCCTATATAACATCATTGTTGCATGCATTGAGAATTACAAAGACAACTTTCAAGTGGGGAGGACCTCAGCAGAAGGCTTTCAACACTTTGAAGGAGAAGTTGAGCACCGCACCTATTCTGACTTTGCCAAATCTACAGAAACCATTCGAGATCAAAACCGATGCAAGTGGGTTAGCCATGGGAGCAGTTCTAATGTATAGAGGTAAGTCGATATGTTATCACTCTGAAACTTTCACATCTACAGTGAGTAACTATCCTACTTATGATAAGGAACTCTATGTAGTAGTTCAAAGTGTTAAAAAATGGAAGCACTATCTAATGGGAAAAGAAACAATCATCCACACTGATCACAAACCACTACAATATTTGCATTCACAATCATAATTGGAGCAAAGTAGGCACTTTAGGTGGATGGGATTCCTTCAACAATTTCACTTAGTAATTAAGTACAAGAAGGGTGTCCATAATAAGTTAGAATATATGGTTTCCAGGCCTACTATCATGACTGCTTTGGTTATCCTTTAGGGGAGTTCCATGGTTCCTGAAAGTTTCCAAGAACAATATGCCATGGATGAAAACTTTAAGGATATTTATACAGCTCTAATCATAAAAAACCAAGTAGATGAAAAGAACTACTGTGTGAAAGATAAACTATTGTATCATTTAGGAAATTTATGTATTCCTAAAGGTGAACAATCACAAATAGTTAGAGAAGCTCACACATCATTGATTGCTGGACACTTTGGCATTAGCAAGACAATGACTCAGTTGCAAAAATACTGTTATTGGCCTGACATGCAGGAAACTGTAACTAAATATATCAAAGGATGTATAATGTGTGCAAACCAGTAAACCCAGTAATAGGAATTTGGGGTTGTACACACCTCTTCTTGTTCTGTGTCGACCTTGGGAAAGTCTTTCGATGGATTTTATTGGAGGACTTACCATATCTAAAAAGGGACATGACTATATATCTATAGTAGTTGATAGATTCAACAAAATGTGTGTTCTAATGCCTTGTAAGAAACAAATCACAACTGAAATGACAACTCATTTGTACTTCCAATATGTATGGGTCCATTTTGGGCTCCCTACTTCCATTGTATCAAATCAAGATTCTCGATTCCTAGGAGAATTATTGTCTGCATTATCGGATCTCATGGACACAAAGCTAAAGAAAAGTATAGCTTTCCATCCTCAGACCGATGAACAAATAGAAGTGGTAAATAGAATAGTTGTACACTTGCTTCAAGGCTACTATAACAAACATCCCAAGCTATGGGATGAGAGTTTACACTATGTGCAACATGCCTACAATCATGCAACACATTCTTCTACAAAAAGGTTTCCAATTGAGACATGTTTTGGATATCTATTGCAAACTCCGATGGACTTCACCTTTGAAAAAGATGACGTTGAAGACAAGTGTCATGATGCAAAGAATTTTTTGAAGTTCATTCCAAAAGTTCAAGCTATTCATTAGGCAGTAGAAGCTCAGTTGGAGAAGAGCCAAGCCAAATACAAGGCTCAACATGACAAGCACCGCATAGATCATCATTTTTAGGCTGGCAATCATGTTTGGTTACATGTCAGCAAGGAAAGAATGGAAGGTGAAGGTAAAAAGCTTAAGCATATTAGATATGGTCCCTTTGAGATCTTGGAAAAGATCGATACCAATGCCTTTTGGCTGAATCTTCCTCCATATATGAAAATTTACTCAATTGTAAATGTAGAAAATCTGAACTTGTATGAGCCTCCAATTATTCTGGATGAAGAGGTTGATGTTCAGGTCCCATCAATAGATGACCTTTCACCTAGGTATATATCAGAGCTACCAAAGGATGTCATTATTGACAGAAATGTTAGATCTTCAAAAAGAGGTGCTATTGAGTACCTTAAAGTAGGACATAAAGGGAGGCATCCTAGAAAAGCACAATGGATGGAGGTTGAAAGAGTGAGGGAGTTGTATCCTCATATACTTTCTGACTAGTCAAGCTTTTGGAGGTCCAAAATATCTCCAATGGGGAGGATTGATCAAGGAGGATATGCTCCATCAAAATAGTTCAAAATTCCACATGGCACCCACATAGTGGTTAATTCCAAACACAACAGTTTCTAATTATATTGGTCCAAAATGTTGGTTTGGATATTCGAACACCACACCACTCAACCTCCACCATTCCCTCATTACCATTGAACCATGAGATTCATGCTAGTCTAATTGCGGCAGAAGTTCTAGCTAAACAAAGCGATGGTTCAATATGGGCCAAAAGGGAAGGCCGACAGTTCGACCCACCAACCTCCCCACTCCATGTTCCACTCCTAACCGCTACCATAAGAAGGATCTTTGGGCCAAAAATTGACTTTTGGGTTTTGTTAAATGGTAAACCGAGAGTTTATGGATCGAGCCCAACCTGATTCATCCCCCATTTGCTAATTCAAACCAAAATAAAATAAACATAAAGTTCCTAATATGATAAAGTTTGAATTATGATATTTTTAAAGGATTATAAGGGGATTTTAAATGGCATTGTAAAGCCTGAAGTTATAAGGGCAATTATTTTAAAAGGGGTGGGTTTATTTAAAAGATTTATATGTTGGAAATGGGAGATATGGCTGATTCCCAAAATCATTTGGTTTTAAGCCAAATTGGGCAAACATTGTGTATAAAAGGGGGGTAGCTTAGGAGTTTGAGTTAATGGTGAGTTGTGAGAGAATTTTCTTGGAGAGTTTGAGTATTCAAGTCTATGCATCAGAGGAGATTCATACCATTGCACTTGAAGGAGAAGAACTTTGTAACTCTTGTAATCGAGAGACTTGGAACTTTGTCTAGTTGAAGGCCTTGTAACTACTTTTGGAGCATAATCAAGGATCAGTCACTCTATTGGAGAGGGACTCAAAGATGTAGCCATATTGGTGAACTCCATTATCAACTCGTGTTCTTGTCTTCTCTCTTCTTTCTCTCTTTTGTTAAATTCATTGCTTTATTATTTTTGTATTTCTTTAAGCATTTCAATTATGCTTTAAAATTGATGCAGGAGCATCCCTGGTCGATGAGCAATCTTGCATCAACCAAGAAAAATTTCCTTTCTTGTTTAGTTCATTGTGTAGTTTTAGTATTCTTACCGATATGTACCGGTAGTTGCTTGTTCTTCATGGCAAATCTTGTTTGCAGTTTCTTGGCAGTTTGACGTGGTTGATTCAAGATTTCTAGTTCATTTGGGTTCTTCTCCAGTCATTTATCATTTCTAGTTGGTTGTTTCTAGGTTTCTAGGATAGTTCTTGTGCTTACCAATTAGTTTTCCTTCATTACCGGTGTGATTCTTGGCATGTGGATCCATCTTGGCTCTTGTTTGATGTTCCTTGGAATGTGGCTGACCTTCCTGCTGATCCGGTTGATTCTTAGAGTCCTGGTTGGATTGTATCTAGCTTGAAGCCTTCTTGTAACCTGTTAACTACTGGATGTTCTTTAATGATAATTTGATGATTACCACGTGATTTTTAGAAATTCTATGGTGTGGATATGATCTATTTGTATGAATTTGTTATGTTTTCTTACTGCTTTCATTGTGTCTCTCTTGCTGCATAAGTCGATTGACTCTTTTGAGGGTTTTTTATCGGTTATGGCTGCATAAATTGGTATCAGAGCTAGTTATGGACTGGCTGGTGGAAGAATTATTTGCGATAATTGAGGCATTCCTTGAGGTGGATAGATTAATTAGAGGCAGGTTGCATGGGTGTTCAATAGATCACCGAGGGGAGGCAATTGAAACTAGTAGTCAGATCATTGAGTTGAGGCAGTTCGCCAGAGTGGAAGGAGAGATGAATCCTAGGAGAACAAACCCCTAGAGGGTAGAGAAGATGATGGAAGACTTCAAGAATGAAGTGAGGAATGAAATCCATAATGTTTTGGCTAGTTTGCGAACAAACCCAAACTCTGAGGATGAGTATGAGGAAGCCAGTGAAGAGCTTGAGGAAGCTAAAGGACCAGAAGATGAGAGAGAGGAAAGATTCCTAAGAGTAGTGGCACAAGGAAATAAAGTGCATAAAGTTGATGTTTCTAACTGTTTCGGAATGTTGAACCTGGAGGATCTGATCGATTGGATGAGAGAGTTGGAAGACTACTTTGAGTTTGAGGAAGTCAAGGGCCCATAGAGAATTTGGTTGGCACAAACCAAGTTGAAAGGGCATGCTACCTTGTGGTGGAAAGAGTTGTAGAAAGACAGAGTGGAGAATTGTGAATTGAAGATCACCTGGTGGAGACAATTGGTTTCAAGATTGAAGGTCAAGTTCATACTGGGAGACTATGAACTGGAGTTTTTCAAGAAGTTGTAGAACCTAAAACAAAGAAACATGATTGTGAAGGAATATACTGAGAAATTATATAAGGTGGTAATCCGATTAGGAAATAGAGAGATGGACAGAGAAAAGGTGGAAAGGTACATCAATGGACTTGCTTTTAATAGTCAAGATGAGATGAGTATGTTGAAGGTTTCAATAGTTGAAGAAGCTTACCATTATGCTTTGAAGGTTGTGGAGAAGGTGAGAAGAAGACAACTAAATAAGGGAAAGGAGAAATTCAAGATGAATGATAGTATGAAGAAACCGGTTGAAGAAGAGGACTCAAATCCTAAGTGGAGTAAAGAAATAGAATAGAAGACACCAAGGAAGGGTAGCAGTAGTACCGGTAGAGAATTTCTTGGAAAATGTTTCAAGTGTGGAGAAACTAGACATAGATCCTATGAATGTAAGTAAGGAATGGTAAGAAGTTGTGTGGCAAGTGAAGAACTAGATGGTATTGAATCTGACTATGCACTGAAGCAAGGAGAATCTCTTATGTTCCGAAAAAAGGATATCAGATCTACTCAAAGGAGGAGTCTTTTCTGGACGGTATGCAAATCAGGTGGTAAGTGTTGCCAGGTCATTGTATATAGTGGAAGTATTGATAATTTAGTATCGAAGGAGATGGTTGAGAAGCTTGGTTGAAGAGGCTTGAGCATCCTTTTCCTTATGGGGTAAGTTGGTTAGAAGATGATCAAAAGGTAGAGATAAAGGAGCAGTGTTGGGTGAGTTTCAAAATTGGGCCTTTCAGAGATGAATTTTTATGTGATATTGTATCAATGAATGTTTTGCCATGTCTTATTGGGAAAACCTTAGTAGTATGATAGAGGATCTATTTATGACTGTAGAAGAAACCTAGTTACTATTGAAAATGATGGACATAAGTTCACATTGATTTCTTTGAAGGAGGAAGAGAAGGAGGTGAAGAATATGAGTCTTGAGAAAAGTTATAGGAAACCGGTGGTAGAGGTTATACTAGAAGGTTTCATAGAACTAGTTGCAGAGGTTTTGAAGAAAGATCTAATAGAACTAGTCATAGAGATTATACCAGAGGGTGAAATGAGTTGCAGAAGGGTTTGACAGATGAGTCTGATGGACAAATGGAACCGGATGACAAGGAGCTGATGGTAATAAACTAGATACAACCTTATGGCAGAACCAAATCAGAATTGTAGAAACAAAGACAAAGTGCAAATCTAAAGCAAAAAAGGAGAAACAATGAGAGTCATAGGTTAGAGAAACCAGTTGAAACACTGGAAGAGATAGAGCAGAGATTGATAGATAAAGAAGATGTTTCGATCAGAAATGAGCATGGGATCTTCATTCCAAATCCTTTTAGATGTCCATGAGTTTCCTCTCATGGAACATCTTTTTCTACCTGGGTTGTTTGATGCAAGAGCATCCCCAAACGATGAGCAATCTTGCATCAACAAAAAACATTTTCCTTGCTTATTTAGTTCTTTTTGCAATTTTGGTATTCTTATCAGTATGTACTGGTAGTTTCTTGTTCTTCATGGCATATATAGTTTGTAGTTTCCTGGTAGTTTCATGTGGTTGATTCCAAATTTCTAGTTCATTTGGGTTCTTCTTCGGTCAGTTATCGCTTCTCGTTGGCTGTTTTTGGGATAGTTCTTGTACTTATCGGTTGGTTTTCCTTCATTACCGATGCAATTAATTTTGTGTGGATCAATCTTGGGTCTTGTCCGATGTTTCTTGGCATGTGGCTGACCTTCTTGCTGATCCACATGACTTGGTTGTTATTTTCCAGAAATATTTCTTAAATCTTAGGGCCATCCTAATTAGACATTTCATTTTCCTGCATTGGTGAATGTAATCTTTTGAGACTGACTCGGATATGTTCTAATACATATAAATATGGTGTTATGTAATCATTTGTAGGGGGTAGAGGAAGTAGAATTGAGAATAAGGATTTATATTTGCATGTTGTGATCCGGTTGATTGTTAGAGTCCTAGTTGGATTGTATCTAGCTTGAAGCCTGCATGTAACTGGTTAACTACTGGATGATTGCTAGAAGTTCTATGGAGTGGATATGAAATGTTTGTATGAATTTGTTATATTTTCTTACTGATTTTGTTGTGTCTCTCTTGGTGCATAAGCTGGTTGACTCTTTTGATGGTTTCTACCGGTTATGGCTGCATAAAAAATCCTTCAAGTTAATTGTTGTATAAGTTAACATTACACATGCAAGTGTCATAGATCCTAACATAATCAGATCAAGTGGAATAAAATCTTGTTGTGACTAGTGTTTGCAGAGGTGAACGATAATGAGATCCAAGAGCCAGCGAGGTGAAGGCACACTCACAGAATACAACCCAGAGATCAGGAAAAGAAGGATTTTCCCACATTCAGAGATGGCAGATGAAGAAAGCCAAATTGAGTTTAATGGGAAAGCCTTACAGAAGGAATTTATTGATATGAAGTCGATGGTTTAAGTTCTTTTCTAGGAAAGATGAGAATGACAGAAATGAGAAAAAGGAGGCACGTTGAAATTGGAGGATAAAGGCAAAATATCAGGAGGTGGTGATTCTACACAAAAAACTCTTCCTTTTTCTCATTCTTTTCCTTCTCCCCCTTCTTCTATTAATCCTTTTAAGAGCACACATAAGCCTGTAATCAAACTTGATGTAAAAATTGAATTACCTAAAATAGTATGGAAATAAGTGCTGAAAAACTTGATGACTGAATACAACAAGTAGAAGATGCCTCTAGGATACATTTGGCCACTCTCCATTTAGAAGATACTGCTCTCACCTAGTAGGAGAGTAGGACCCAAGAAGAGCTTTCCCATGATGGTAGAGTTAGGATGTTCTAGATAGAGTTTGTTGTCGCTCTAAAAGAGCAATTCTATCCTTTAGGACACATGCAACAACTGACTATGAGTTGGCAAACCTTTAGGAAAGCAAAAGGCCAATTAGTGCAGGAGTACACCCGTGAGTTTAGAAAACAAGCAATAGAATTGAATATACCTTTGTATACCCAAGATACCCTTCTTAAATAGATAGGTGGTTTACATTCCTACCTTCGACACACTATACTCATATTGAATCCTAGTAATCTAGATCAGGTATGTGTCCAAGCCACTTATATTGAGTCTAGGGGTAAGAACACTTTTAGTGAACACTTTGCTAAGAAATCATCCAAGAAACAACCAGAGGGAAAATCAAAGGATAAAGGTAAAGTGAAGAAGACAGCTATAGTAAAGAAAGAGGATGCTAAACCTACATGCTCTCATTATAAGAAACAAGGGCATGAAGATTCTAAGTGCTAGAAGTTGCATCTGGAACTAAGGTTGAAGCGATACAGAGGTAACCAATGTCCATCGAAGACTACTGTGTTGATCTAACAAGATCTTGGATTTGATTCTGGAGATGAAACTCATATAGTTGCTACCAGGATCCAAGGTATAGTGAAAGGTAAAACTCTCTCATCAGATGCAATTGTTTCTAATGCAAGTACAAGAAAAAAAATTATCTTCCTAATGTGGATAAACAAAGGAATCAACTTTTTTACATTCATGTGGTAACTAAACACGCTAATATTATACTCTATTTGATACTAGTTTACAAGTCAACTTAATTTCTGAAGAGGTTGTGAAGAAATTGAATATAACTACTACTTCTCATCCTAAGCCCTATCCACTTGGATGGGTATATAATGATTCACAATTGTAGGTGACAAAACAATGCAAACTACATTTTGCCATTACTGCTAATTTCATTGATGAAGTAGATGTAGATGTTGTACCTTTGGATATTTGTTGGTTGTTTTTTGGAATTCCATATCTTTTTGATAGACAAGCAATATTTTACAAGGGGGAGAATAAGTATCATTTGTTCAAAGATGGTAAAGAGTACATAGTTAGATCACATAAAGTCAAAACTAATCTTGCATTAGTAAATGATGGTCAAATGAAAAGATTAGTAAATGCAAGTAAAAAATTTGTACTTCTTGTAAAATCTGAGGATGATGAGAAATCTGAGGCATTTAAGGGGTATAAACCATAACATAAGGTCGAGTTGGTCAAAATTGTATCTACATATGATGACCTTTTTTAGGAACCAAAGGGGTTTCCCTCCAAGAGAGAGATCCAACATGACATACATTTGTAGCAAGAGGTGCCTCTTCCTAATATCAGCATGTATCACTTATCTGTTCAATAGAATGAAGAGATCAAGAAACCGGTTTAGGAGTTAATCGAGAAAAGAGCGATTCCACCAAGTACATTTCCTTGTGGCTTGCCACTTGTACTAGTGCCAAAGAAGGATGGGTCCTGGAGGATGTGTGTCAACTACCGATCCCTAAATAAGATCACGGTAAAGAAAAGGTATCCTCTTCCTCATATTGATAATTTACTTGATTAGCTCAAGCATGCGGTTTATTTTACTATGCTAGATTTGCAAAGTGGTTATCATCAGATTAGGATTGCAGAAAGTGACATTTGGAAAACTACATTCAAGACCTAGCAAGGACTATACGATTGGTTGGTAATGCCTTTTGGGCTCTACAATGCATCAGCCACTTTCATGCATGTAATGAATGATGTATTTCATCCTTTCATTGACCAATTTATAATAGTCTACCTAGACGATATCCTTGTATTCAGTAAGTCTTGGGATGATCATAGAAGTCATGTAAAGAAAGTTTTTCATGTTTTGAGAAAAGAAAAACTCTATGTAAAGATGTCAAAATGCAAGTTTGCAAAGACATCTCTAGTGTACTTAGGCAATGTCGTAGGAAATGGTCAGTCGAAAGTAGACCCTATGAAGGTTGGGGTAATTGTAAAATGGCATAAGCCAAGTATAGTAACTGAAGTTAGAAGTTTCTTAGGTGTTGTTCAGTACTGGAGAAAGTTCATTTCAAACTTCTCCAATATGGTTTCACTATTGCATGCATTGACAATTATGAAGACAACATTCCAGTGGGTAGGACCTCAGTAGAAGGCTTTCAACACTTTGAAGGAGAAGTTGAGCACTGCACCTATTCTGACTTTGCCAGATCTACAAAAACCATTCAAGATAAAAAAAATATCCAAGTGGGTCTGCCATGGGAGTAGTTCTAATGCAAGGAGGTAAGTTGGTATGTTATCAATCTAAAACTTTCACATCTGGAGTAAGTAACTATCCTACTTTTGAAGGAACTCTATGCACTAGTTCAGAGTGTTAAAAAATGGAACCACTATCTAATGGGAAAAGAAACATTCATCCACACTGATTACCAACCACTACAATAGCTACATTCACAATCATAATTGCAGCAAAGTAGGCACTTTAGGTGGATAGAATTCCTTGAACAATTTCACTTACTAATTAAGTACAAGGAGGGTGTCCATAATAAGGTAGCATATATGCTTTCTAGGCCTCCCATCATGAGTTCTTTGGTTATCCTTCAGGGGAGTTCCATGGTTCACGAAAGTTTCTAGGAACAATATACCATGGATGAAAACTTTAAGGATATTTTTTCAGCTCTAACCGTAGGCAAAGAAATAGAAAAAAAGAACTACTATGTGAAATATAAAATATTGTATGATTTAGGAAAGTTATATATTCCTAAAGGTGAACAAGAAAAATTAGTTAGAGAAGCTCACACGTCATTGGTTGCTAGACACTTTCGTATTAGCAAGACAATGACTACAACCATGCAACACATTCTTCTACTAAACATTCTCCATTTGAGACATGTTTTGGATATCTACCGCAAACTCCAATGGACTTCGCCTTTGGAAAAGATGATGTTGAAGACAAGCATCATGATGCAAAGAAGGCTTTGAAGTTCATTCAAAAAGTTTAAGATATTTATCAGGCAATAGAAGCTCAATTGGAGAAGAGCCAAGCTGAATACAAGGCTCAACATGACAAGCACTGCATAGATCATCATTTTGAGGTCGGCGATCATGTTTGGTTACATATCAACAAGGAAAGAATGAAATCTAAAGTAAAAATATTAAGCATATGAGATATGGTCCTTTTGAGATCTTGGAAAAGATCAGTACCAATGCCTTTCGCCTGAATCTTCCTCCATATATGCAAATTTACTCAGTTGTAATTGTAGAAAATCAGAAGTTGCAGGAGCCTCTAATGATTCTGGATGAAGAGGTTGATATTCATGTCCCATTAGTTGATGAACTTTCACCTGATTTTACGTCAGAGCTAGCAAAGGATGTCATTCTTGACAGAAATGTCAGATCTTCAAAAAGAGGTGCTATTGAGTACCTTAAAGTAGGACGTAAAGGGAGGCATCCTGGAAAAGCACAATGGATGGAGGTTGAAATAGTGAGGGAGTTGCATCCTCACTTACTTTTTGAGTAATCAAGCTTTCGGAGGTCAAAAATCTCTCCACTGTGGAGAATTGATCCAAGAGGATATGCTTCATCAAAATGGTTCAAAATTCCACATGGCACCCACATAGCGGTTAACTATAAACACAATAGTTTCTGATTGTATTGGTCAAAAATTTTGGCTGGGGGATTCAAAACCCCAACCACTCAACCTCCGACAATCCCTCATTACCATTGCACCACGAGATTCACTCTAGTCTAATTGGGGCAAAAGTTTTAGTTAAACAAAGCTATGGTTCAATATGGGCCAAAAGGGGAGCCTGGTGGTTTGATCCACCAACCTCCCCACCCCATGTCCCACTCCTAATCATTACCGTAAGCAAGATATTTAGGCCTAAAATTAATTTTTTGGGTTTTTTTGAATGATAAACTGAGAGTTTAGGGATCGAGGCAAACCTGATTCATCCCCCATTTGCTAATTTAAACCAAAATCAAATTTTACATAAATGCCAATTATGATAAAGTTTGAATTATGATATTTTTAAAGGATGATAAGAGAATTTTAAATCGCATTGTAAAACACAAAATTATAAGGGAAATTATTTTAAAAGGAGTTGGTTTATTTAGAATATTTATATGTTGTAAATGGGAGATATGGCCGATTTCCAAAATCATTTGGTTCTAAGCCAAATTGGGCAAAAATTGTGTATAAAAGGGGGGTAGCTTAAGAGTTTGAGTTACCCATTCATTGTGAAAGGATTTTCTTGGAGATTTTGAATGTTCAACTCTATGCATCATAGGAGATTCATACCGTTGCACTTGAAGGAGAAGAACTTTGTAACTCTTATAGTCGGGAGACTTGGAACTTTGTCCAGTTGAAGGCCTTGTAACCAATTTTGGAGCATAGTCAAGGATCGGTCACTCTATTGGAGAGGGAACCGGAGATGTAGCCATATTGGTGAACTTCATTACCAACTCATGTTCTAGTCTTCTCTCTTGTTTCTCTCTTTTGTTAAATTTATCGCTTTATTATTGTTGTATTTCTTTAAGCATTTCAATTATGCATTAAAATCCTTCAAGTTAACATTATATGTGCAATTGTCATAGGTCCTAACATAATTAGATGAAGTGGTATCAAAGCTTGTTGTGACTAGTGCTTGCAGAGGTGAATAATAACAAGATCCAAGAGCCAATGAGGTGAAGGCACACTCACGTAATACAACCCAAAGATCGAGAAAAGAAGGATTTTCCGACATTCAGAGATGGCAGCTGAAGAACGCCAAACCAAGTTCAATGGGAAAGCCTTATAGAAGGCATTTCTTGATATGAAGTCAATGGTTGAAGTTCTTTCCTGAGGAAATACAAGAATGACAAAAATAAGAGAATGGAGGCACATCGAAATGGGATGATAAAGGCAAAAGATCGGAAGGTGGTGATTCCCCAACTCTTCCTTCTCCTCATTCTTTTTCTTCTCCTCGTTCTTTTCCTTCTCCCCCTTCTTCTCCATCTTCTTCTATTAATCCTTTTAAGGGCACACAAAAGCTTATAATCAAACTTGATGTAAAAATTGAATTACCTAAATATAGTGGGGAGCTAAGTGCTGAAAAATTTGATGACTGGATGCAACAAGTAAAAGATGCCTCTAGGATACAGTTGGTTACTCTCCATTTAGGAGATACCGCTCTCACCTGGTGGAAGAGTAGGACCCAAGAGGAGCTTACTTGTCATGGTAGAGTTAGGATGTCCTAGATGGAGTTTTTTGTCGCTCTGGAAGAGCAATTATATCCATTAGGACACATGCAACAACTAACTATAAGCTGGCAAAACTTTAGGCAAGAAAAAGGCCAATTAGTGTAGGAGTACACCCATGAGTTTAGAAAACTGGAAATAGCATTGAATGTACCTTTATATATGCAAGATACCCTACTTAAATATATAGGTGGTTTACATTGCTACCTCTGACACACTATCCTCATGTTGAATCCTAGTAATCTGGATTAGGTATGTGTCCAAGCTACTCATATTGAGTCTAGGGGTAAGAATACTTTTAGTGAACACTTTGCTAAGAAATCATCCAAGAAACCACCAGAGGGAAAATCAAAGGATAAAGGTTAAAATAAGATGGCAGCTACAGTAAAGAAAGAGGATGTTGAGCCTATGTGCTCTCACTATAAGAAAAAGGGCATGAATATTCTAAGTGCTGGAAGTTGCATCCGAAACTAAGGCCGAAGCAATACAAAGGTAACAAAGGTCCAAATAAGACTACTACGGTGATCCAACAAGATCTTGGATCTAATTTTGGAGATGAAACTTAGATAGTTGCTACCATGATCTAAGGTATAGTGAAAGGTAAAACTCTCTCATCAGATGCAATTGTTTCTAAAGCAAGTACAAGCAAAGAAAATTCTCTTCCTAATGTGGATAAACAAAGGAATTAACTTTTTCACATTTGTGTGGTAAGTAAACACACTAAGATTGATAACGCATTTGATACTGATTCACAAGTCAACTTCATTTCTGAAGAGGTTGTGAAGAAATTGAATCTAACTACTACTCCTCATCCTAAGCCCTATCCACTTGGATGGGTATGTAATGATTCACAATTGTAGGTGAAAAAACTGTGCAAACTACGTTTTGCCATTACTACTAATTTCATTGATGAAGTAGAAGTACAAGTTGTACCTCTGGATATTTGTGGGCTTGTGTTAAGAATTCCATATCTTTTTGATAGATAAGAAATCTTTTACAGTGGGGAGAATAAGTATCATTCAAAACTAATATTGCATTAGTAAATGTTGGTCAAATGAAAATATTAGTAAATGCGAGTAAAAACTTTGTACTTATGCTTGTAAAAGCCAAGGATGATGACAAATCCGAGGCATTTAAGGGGTGTAAACTAGAACATATGGCTGAGTTGGTCAAAATTTTATCTACATATGATGACCTTTTTCAGGAACCAAAGGGGTTTCCTCCCAAGAGAGAGATCCAACATGAGATACATTTACAGTAGGAAATGCCTCTTCCTAATATTGGCATGTATCTCTTATATGTTCTTTAGAATGTAGAGATCAAGAAGTGGGTTCATGAGTTAGTTGAGAAAGGAGTGATTCGACCAAGTACATCTCCTTGTGGCTTGTCAATTGTACTAGTGCCAAAGAAGGATGGGTCCTAGAGGATGTGTATCAACTACCGAGCCCTAAATAAGATCACGATAAAGAATAGGTATCCTCTTTCTTGTATTGATGATTTACTTGATCAACTAAACCATGCAGTTTATTTTACAAAACTCGATTTGTGAAGTGGTTATCATCAGATTAGGATTGTAGAAAATGACGTTTGGAAAAATACATTTAAGACTAAGCAAGGACTATACGAATGGTTGGTAATGCCTTTTGGGCTCTGCAATGCACCAACCACTTTCATGCATGTATTGAATGATGTATTTCGTCATTTCATTGACAAATTTATAATAGTCTACCTAGATGATATCCTTGTATTCATTAAGTCTTGGGATGATTATGTAAGTCATGTAAATAAAGTTTTTGATGTTTTGAGAAAAGAAAAAATCTATGTACTTAGATGTCAAAATGCGAGTTTGCAAAGACATCTCTAGTGTACTTAGGCTATGTCATAGTAAATGGTCAATTGAAAGTCGACCCTATGAAGGTTGAGGTAATTGTAAAATGGCCTAAGCCAAGTAGAGTAAATGAAGTCAGAAGTTTATTAGGTGTTGTTCAGTACTGGAGAAAGTTCATTTATAAATTCTCCTATATATCATTATTGTTGCATGCATTGACAAGTACAAAGACAACTTTCCAGTGGGGAGGATGATCAGAAACAAATTTAAAATATCAAAAAATATTTTCATATTTTTTCTAGTTTTTTCTAGATGTTAGTAATTGGTTTTTTTGAAGGCATTCAGGGCATTTTCAGCCCTTGAAACTTTGGTCGGTCCTTGAAAATATTGTCATAGGAAAGGTTTGTTAGGACTTCACCTTCAACTCTTAAAGACATTTCCAAAAAGTTAAACGGCTCGCAATTTTGAGTCCTGAGTAGAAAGTTAGGTCTAGTCAAAGTTACAATAAAATTTGATATAGTTTTTTTGAAAATTTCGTAGTTTTAGATTTTGTTATGTAATAAATAAATATGACTGTTGAGTTTCAATTCTCAAGGGGTTTTGGTGACCCTTAGAATCTCATGAAGTTTTATATGTTGGATTTTGGAATTGAATGGATTACTTTTTGGCTTGCTTCAATTATGTGTTTACTTGTTTGTGTAAGCAAATCCACAATACCATAGATTCTCACCTAGGTGTTGTCATCTGAATGCATAATTCTGATTAGTGGTATCAGAGCAAGTGTAGTCTTGTATGTCATATCAAACGTGATCAACATATCAAATATTGGGGTTGGAAACAAGAAATCCTTCATACTACCTTCCTTTGAGACGCACATGATCACAGATGGCTAAGTTGCAGACCGACAATGATAGTAAAGCGTTGGTTGTAGATGCATTAAAAAAAGAGCATGAAGAAATGATGGAGCAGTTCAAGAAAATGCTAGAAAGTCATGGGTCATAAGAAAACCCACCATTCAAGGTGCAAGTGAATTTTGATATACCCACATTTCAAGGAAAGATTGATGCGGATGTTGTTGATGATTGGGTTTCAAAATTGGAAAGGTATTTCTCTTTCAACTAGTTCCCAAATGAAGAGAAAATAACTTTCACTCTTCTCAAAGCTGAAAATCATTTGAAAGATTCGTGGGAAGCAAAGTTAGCATCCAAGGCGAAAGAAAATAGCAGTATTTTTATTTTTACCTAAAACCCACATGGGGAGAATTCATGGAGCGTGTAAAGGAAGAATATTTTCCTATAGATACATATCAACATAAATATATGTAGTGGCGATTGATTCGACATAAAATGACCAAACTATTTAGGAATATACTAATATGTTTCATGCTTTAGCATCAAAGCTTGGCATCAAAGATTGTGAGAAGCACCGAGTTCTGAAATATCAAAGTGGGCTTCATAGGTATATCCAAACTGAAATGGAATTCTTGAACATAGGGACTTTACCTAGTGCATATAAATTTGCTACAAAAATTGAGGGGAAATTCAAACAAAAAGGAAGGAGGGATAGCTTCATAAACAACAAATGGAAGGGTGAAGGTGGCAAAACTGCATGGAAACAAACCTCTAAGGAATCCTGTCCCAATTCACCACCAAAAAAGGCATGGGGTATGAAGAAGGCACAAAATAATGGTATGTGGTGTGAATTCCAGAAAAGTCCTTCTCATAACACAAAAGATTGTAGAACCATAAAAAGTTAATGATGGAGACGCATGAGGACAAGGAAGAACCTAAGGTGGCAGAATCTTGAACAGAAGAAAGTCATGAACAGGTCATTGAGGCTGGTCCATATGCAACAATAGCTACTACAAAGATATTGCCTTGGGAGGATGAAGAAATATTGTCCCACTCATAGATGTGGGTCAGAGGAAAATCCCTGCACTTTATTGCTGATAGTGGAAGTCAAAAGAACCTAATATCAGTGAAGACTATGAAGAGATTGAATCTGAAAACATTAGAACACATGCAACCCTATTCAATGGGATGGGTAAGTCAAGGGAGAGATATTCAAGTGCACCAGTGGTGTCGCCTATCATACTCTATAAAGCCTTTCAAAGATGAGGTAATCTATGATGTATCTCCTCTATATGTTTGTGATGTTCTGCTAAGACAGCCATATATGTACCAGCACCATGGTGTTTATGAGTCTAGACCTTGCAGTGTGACAATTAGATTAGGTGAGCAGAAATACCGAATACCAAAGGTAAGCCTTGCATACTCTACATCTTTGATTAGTGCTAAGAAATGTAGGAGGTTGGTTGCTAGAATGGGAACATTCATATTATTGATGATGAAGAAAAAAGGAAATCAATATATAATTCCCCTGCCATCACAAACACTACAACACTACAAAAAATATCAATGGATAAGATTTTGATAAAATATGAGAATCTATCTAAGTTACCAATCTTGGTACCTTCACACTGCCAAGTGAGACACACTATTGATTTGATACTAGGAACTCCATTTCCTAATGAACCAGTCTACCATAGATCAGTATTAGAAAATAATGAAAATAAGAGGCAAATACAAGAATTGATTGAGAAGGGACATATTCCTCCAAGTGCATCACCCTATGGCAGTCTCATTATTCTGGCAAAGTAAAAGGATGGAACTTGGAGACTTTGTATTGACTATAGGGCCATGAACAATATTTTAGTCAAAAATAGGTATCCACTTCCCCAGATAGATGACCTTTTGGACTAGCTTAGAGGGGCTTGATTCTTCACAAAACTTGATTTGAAATCAGGATACCATCAAGTACCAATTGACTCAGCTGATGTATGGATGACAACTTTCAAATCTAAAGAGGGATTGTTTCAATGGCTAGTGATGCCTTTTGGTCTAACAAATGCCCCAATGACATTCATTACAATGATGAATGATGTACTCAGATCGTTCACTGATTCCTTTGTGGTGGTATATCTAGATGACATACTCATCTTTAGAAAAACTTGGGAGGAACATTTGCAACATTTTGAAAAAATTCTCTCAACTTTACAAGATCATGGGCTTTATGCAAACAAAGAAAAGTGCTCCTTTGGTATATAGAGTATTAGATACTTAGGGTATGTTATTGATAGTGTGGGTGCCCATGTTGATCTTGAGAAGATACAGGTGATTAAGGATTGGCCATCTCCTAGAAATCTCATAGAGTTACAAAGTTTCCTCAGGTTGCCAAACTTTTATCGCAGATTTGTGTTGGGGTTTTCCCATTTGTCTTGGCCTTTAAATCAGTCATTACGTGGGGGGGGCGAATACAAGAAAAGTTCAAATGGATAGGTGCTCAACAAGAAGCATTCGAGGAGTTAAAATGAAGGTTATGTTTTGCACAAGTTTTATCTCTTTTTGACCTACAACAGTCATTTGAAATAAAAACTAATGCATTAGAATATGTCGTAGGAGAAATCCTCATGCAACATGGTCACCCAATTGCATATCATAGTGAGACTTTTTTTGATACAGTGCGCTGGTATGCCACTTACAACAAGGAACTCTATGCTATCATTCAAGCTTGTAAGTAGTGGAAATATTATATTTTGGGTAAGGAGATTATCATCCACAAAGACCACAAACGTCTTTAATTCTTGCAAACACAAGGGAAGTTGCAAAATGATTGACATCAACAATGGTTAGCCTATCTTCAACAATTTGATCTCAATATTTTCCACAAGAAGGGAAGCAATATCAAAGTAGTAGACAATTTGAGCAGGCCTCTGATTGCAACTATAAGTATGGTATTAGACTCATGTGGTCATCAAACTGAAGCCTGGGCTCGCTTGTATGAGAATTATGTTGAGTTTGCAGATGTTTATAATCAATTGGTGAAGGGAAATCAAGTGAATGACTTCCATTTGTAGGATGAAATGATTTTTCACCTTGGTCAAATCTATGTGCCCAATGTAGAATGCAAAAAGCTGATATGGGAAGCTCACTATAGTAAGGTTGTCGGTCATTTTGGCATAGGTAAGACTACTGCTATACTGCAGAGTATTTTTATTGGCCAAAGTTGAGAAATGATGTCATTTTATATATTCAAGCTTGTACTACATGTGCTATTGCTAATCCTTCCAATCGTAAACTTAGACTATATTTGCCACTTTTTGTTCCTAAAAATCCTTGGCATTTAGTTTCTATGGACTTTATGTCTAGTCTTCCTGCCACCAAAAGAGGCCATGATTGTGTTTATGTTGTGGTAGATAGGTTCTAAAATATGGTAGTAATAGTGGCTTGTAAAAAGACAATTTCTATAGAGCACACTGCAAATATTTTCTTTGAACACATTTGGGTTCATTTTGGTCTGTCGAATACCATTATTTTAGATAGGGACAACAGGTTTCTTAGTAAGTTATGGTCTACATTATGGGAGAAAATGGACACAAAATTAAAAAATTCTACTGCTTTCCATCCTCAAACATATGGCCAAACAGAGGTAGTGAATTAGATGATCATTCACATCCAACACATGTATCACTCAAAAAATCCCCGTACATGGGATGAAATTCTTCCATATGTTCAACATAGCTACCACAGGGCAATTCATAGTTCGAATGGTCATAACCCATTTGACATTTGTCTTGGTTATCAACCACTTGCACCCATGGATGTTGCCATACCACTTATTCAACCTGATCTAGTTTCACATGTTGGTAAGGAGGAAGATAAGGTAGCACAGTTCATTGATAGAATTCATCATCTGCAACAACAAGTTCATGAAATCTTTGAGTATACCAATAAGAAATATAAGGAGAGACATGATGAGCATTGTACTCCTCATAATTTTAAGTCAGGGAGAAGGTGTGGTTGCATATCCAGAAGTAACAATTGTAGGGTGCCAAAAGGAAGCTTCATCCTCTGTGTTATGGTCCATAAACAATCATCAAGCAAGTTGGCGATAATTATTTTGAGCTCAATTTAACCCCCTTTTCGGGTCTTCATCCAGTCTTCAATGTGGAACTCTTGAAGCCATAATTTCCCCCAATATTAGATGTTGCAGATGTCACAAAAACAATTTCCACTATAGAATTGAATCCAGATGCAACTTCTCCATTCCAATGTTATTAGATTATGGACACCATGGTAAAAACACTCAAACAACAACAGATCTATCTGTACAAAGTGGCTCGAGTAGGGCAGATTAGTCAACAAGGAGAGCGGTTTACCTGGGAGCAGCTTTAGCTTCATTTTCCTCAATTAATCTAGAGTATTGATGCAATGGGGCCCATTTATTTTCAAACAGGAAGTAATGATTTGACAAAAATTTCATAAATTTTCTAGTTTTTTCTACATGTTAGTAATTGGGTTTTTTGAAGGCGTTCGGGGCATTTTCAGCCCATGAAACTCTGGTCGGTCCTTTAGAACATTTCCATAGGTAAGTTATTCTAGGAATTCACCTACAACTCTTGGAGACCCTTCCAACGAGTTAAACGACTCACAATTTCGAGTCCTGAGTAGAAAGTTAGGTCTAGTCAAAGTTAGGATAAAATTTGATATAGTTTTTTTGAAAATTTTGTAGTTTTGGATTTTATTATGTAATAAATAAATATGACTATTAAGTTTCGAGTCTCAAGGGGTTTTGGTGACCCTTGGAATCTCATGAACTATTGTATGTTGGATTTTCAAATTAAATGGATTACTTTTAGGCTTGCTTCAATTCTGTGTTTATGTTGTTTGTGTAAGCAAATCCACGATACCGTAGGTTCTCACTCAGGTGTTGTCATCTGAATCCATAATTCAGATCAAAGGACCTCAGCAAAAGGCTTTCAACACTTTGAAGGAGAAGTTGAGCACTGCACCTATTTTGACCTTGCCAAATCTACAGAAACCATTCAAGATTGAAACCAAAGCAAGTGTGTTTGCCATGGGAGCAATTCTAATGTAAGGAGGTAAGCCCGATATGTTATCACTCTGAAACTTTCACATCTACCATGAGTAACTATCCTACTTGTGATAAGGAACTCTATGCACTAGTTCAGAGTTTTAAAAAATGGAAGCACTATCTAATGGGCAAAGAAACAATCATCAACACTGATCACCAACCACTACAATATCTGCATTCATAATCAAAATTGCAGCAAAGTAGGGACTTTAGGTGGATGGGATTCTTCAACAATTTCACTTAGTAATTAATTACAAGAAGGGTGTCCATAATAAGGTAGCAGATATGCTTTCCAGGCCTCCTATCATGACTAATTTGGTTATCCTTCAAGGGAGTTCCATGGTTCACAAAATTTTCTAGGGGCAATATGCCATGGATGAAAACTTTAAGGATATCTTTAAAGCTCTAATTGCAGGAAAACAAGTAGAAGAAAAGAACTACTATGTGAAAGATAAACTATTGTATCATTTCGGAAAGTTATGTATTCCTAAAGGTGAACAAGCACAATTAGTTAGAGAAGCTCACACATCATTAATTTCTAAACACTTTGTCGTTACCAAGACAATGACTCGGCTGCAAAAATATTGTTATTGGCCTCACATGCAAGAAATTGTAACTAAATATATCAAAGGATGTATAATGTGTGCAACCAATAAACACAGTAATAGGAAGTTGGGGTTGTACACACCTCTTCCTGTTCCATCTTGATCTTGGGAAATGGTTTCGATGGATCTTGTTGGAGGACTTCCCATATCTAAAAAGGGACATGACTATCCATTTATAGTAGTTGACAGATTCAACAAAATGTGTGTTCTAATACATTGTAAGAAACAAATCACAGCTGAACTAACAACTCATTTGTGCTTCCAATATGTTTTGGTCCATTTCGAGCTCCCTGCTTCCATTGTATCAGATCGAGATTCTCGATTCCTAGGAGAATTTTGGTCTGCATTATGGGATCTCATGGACACAAAGCTACAGAAAAGTACAACTTTCCATCCTTAGACCGATGGACAAACAGAAGTTATAAATAGAATAGTTGTACACTTTCTTCAAGGCTATTGCAATAAACATCCCAAGCTATGGGATGAAAGTTTACACTATGTGCAACATGCCTACAACCATGCAATACATTCTTCTACAAAAAGGTCTCCATTCGAGACATATTTTGGATATCTACCACGAACTTTGATGGACTTTGCCTTTGGAAAAGATGATGTTGAAGACAAGCGTCATGATGGAGAGAAGCCTTTGAAGTTCATTCAAAAAGTTCAAGCTATTCATCAAGTAGTGGAAGCTTAGTTGGAGAAGAGCCCAGCCAAATACAAGGCTCAACATGACAAGCACAACATAGATGATCATTTTTCAGATTGGCAACCGTGTTTGGTTATATATCAGCAAGGAAATAATGCAAGGTGAAGGTAAAAAGCTTAAGCATATCAAATATGGTCTCTTTGAGATCTTGGAAAAGATTAGTACCAATGCTTTTCATCTGAATCTTCCTTCATATAAGAAAATTTACTAAGTTGTAAATGTAGAAAATCTAAAGTTGTACGAGCCTCCAATTATTCTGGATGAAGAGGTTGATGTTCAGGTCCTATCAGTTGATGACCTTTCATCTGGGTATATGTCAGAGTAGCCAAAGGATGTCATTCTTGACAGAAATGTCAGATCTTAAAAAATAGGTGTTATTTAGTACGTTAAAGTAGGACGTAAAGGGATGCATCCTGGAAAAGAACGCCATTGGAAGAGTGACGGAGTTGTATCCTCACTTACTTTTCGATTAATCAAGATTTTTTAGGTCTTGTAAAGCGGAAAAATCGAACCCTACTTGTTCTCCCCTCCCCAACTCCAAGGAGAGAGAAGGGAGAGTCACTAGGGTTGATGGTTTTCACTTAGGGGAGACTTTACATTCAAAAGAGGGGTTGAAACCCACAAGATCCAATCCCACGCAATGCAAGATTGGATTCTAAATGAGTTTCAAGGGTTGTGACATCAAGGATACCCTCTTTTGTAAAGAATGTAGATAGAAAGATTGAACTAAGAATGCATGTAAAGTAGGAAAGATTCGCTTATAAACAGAGATAGGGATATGGGATGAAGCTGCGGACCTAGAATTAGCAGTAAAATGTCGAGACGGTGCTGTTCTGCAAATTTGAGTGAAAGTTGACGGGACGATGGTGCCCGGCGTGCACACGGCCTCCGAAAAATCTGCGAAATGAAGGGGGATCTGCTCGTCTCTGCACAAGGATTCCAGATCTTCAATTACAGCCACGTATCTGCAACCTACACATAGAAAAGAGAGGACGATTGGGGGGTTAGGGATGAGGGGTTCGCCTTTAGGTCAAACCCCGGTTTTGGAATTAACCAAGAAATGAGAATGCTGTAAATGTAAATGTTTGTAATGTAAACAAGTACTGATACCTTGTTGTAAGAATGTTTGTATTCTTACATGCGAAGGTGTAATGTATGTAGTATGTAATGTGTTGTAAGTGATCTCCTCTTCAATGGTTGAATCCTTGTCTTGAATGCAACAGTTAGCCTTGAATGGAGACTTAGAATACTCAATTGCTTGAAGGAATGCTTGAATGCTTGAATGTTTGAATGTTTGAATATCGCTTCTGCCTTTTTTGCTCACATATATGTCCTCCTCCCTTTTTGAGAGAGGAAATTTAGTTTATATACTTGTCAATTAGGGTTGATAGACTAATTTTCCCGACCTTAGGCCGACCTAGGAAGATTATTTTCCTATTTGCAAACTTAAAGACCCAAAGGCCCATAAGAGACCGGGCCCAAAAAAGGGCCAGGGACCAGGGCGCTGGGCGCCATGGTCCTGGGGGACTAGGGCACTGGGCGCCATGGTCCTGCGGGACCAGGGCGCTAGGTGCCCTAGTCCTGAAGGACCAGGGCGCTGGGTGCCATGGTCCCACCTCCCGGGACAGCAGGGTGCAAGGAGGATCAGGCCAAGGTGCTGAGAAATGCAGTTTTTGATGTCATGAACAAGTTTCGGGGTCTCCATTCAGGTTCCGTGTTGCATCGCCATTGTGAAGACTCAAATGCAGTCAAAATTGCAAGTGTCGCAATTTTAGGATGCTACATTTAGCCCCCACTTTAGCGGGAGTATAAGCATACGCTCATACTTTCGGTAAAGTACAAGGAAACAACATTGAAAGACTTTCACCACGTCAAGGAGGCAAGATACACCAAGCCCCCAGTGGACTAAGGATCTTACAAATTCGATTGACAAAGTAAAAGGGAAGATCATGAGGGAGAACCATGACTATCAGTAGTAAGGTTCCCTCACTATGAGTCATGTAAGAAAGATATCAAAAATTTTCAAGGCAAAGCTAAATTTGTCAAGAAATTTTCAAGTATCTTGAAAAGATATGGATGGGATGTATTCCCCCCTACATTAAAGCGATCACACACGCCTCACCGGGGGTGATTGCTTTAAGGTAGTGATACATATAAGAAATGAGAAGGGAAAGAAGCACATTATCACAAGGATTTAGTCCCCAAGTGTGAGATAAGCCCAAGGATAATAGACACAAAACACAAAGCACAAGGTGACTTCGCTTTCCTCAGGGTCAGTATGCTGTATGATAATTCATGTATATCATATGTATGTATGCATAATTGTTCTTCATTCCCCAATCAAGGAAGGTCACCTAGAAGAAGGGAACACATGTGTCTTTTGAGTCAACATGAGAGAGACCAAAAGAGATCTCAGTGCTTTGCATCGTCCTCAAGTAGACAACACTAAGGACAACAAATAGAAGAATGAGAATAACACATAGAAGAAGTAACAAAAGAGATCAAGAGAGGAGGAGGGAATCTGCTATGCTAATGAAACTAGTCTAGCACGTCATCTACCCCCTGATCTTGCTGATCAATATTTCGGGAAGGTAGGAAACACGCTAGAGGAGGAACATCCAACACAGCAGATGGAGCTATCACAAGATCCAAACAAGGGCTATGTTCATATCCCAAGCCACGGTGTTCTTGTCTAGGAGCTAGGATAAGTGCTTTAGAAAATGCATTAGATAAATGGTTATCAACATCAACATATTCATATTCACTATTAGAATGAACAGGAGTAACATTTTCATCATGAATAACATTTTCATCTATTTCATCATCAAGATTTATAAAAATAGGATCTTTGACTCGCACAGGATCAAGACCATCATACATCTTATGTTTAGGAGATTTTGGCTCAATTTTCGGCTGAGGAGAAAATGGAATAATACTGGCTGAAGGTGTTTTTGGGGATTGCAAAGTTTGAGAAGCAGCTGCCTGAGCTCTAAGACGACGCTTTCGTCAGCGTTCACGTGCAGAACGATTTCGTCTAGTCTTAGTAGGAAGTTGAGAAGATTGAGGAGGAGGAATGTTCTCATCCTTATCACTTGGGTGTTTAGGTTGTGGTCTCTTAGGTTGAATAATAGGAGAAGAGGAAGGTCTCTTCTCTCCATAAGAGGAAGGAGGAGGAACTGCTCCATATAAGGGAGGAATTTCTAGTTTAGGAAGGAGACCAAGCCCATCATGACGAGGAGGGATAGGTCTACTTTTAGGAAGTTTATTAGTCATAGGCATAGTCACATCCATAGGGATGGGTTGGGAATCTTCTTGAGGAAAGACATTGGTTTTATCTTTCAAAGGAAGAACTTCCTTCTCAAGAATGATAGGAATATCAAGTTTGGGTGTTCTAGGTTCACTTAGAGATAGGATCATATCTTTTTTCCACTTTTGATAAGATTTGAAAAGATGATCACTTCGCGGAGGAAGAGATTGGAATTGTTTAGGCCAAAAGTAATCAATAGGAACGCTAGAAGTTCTTTCAGCTGGTTTAAAGAGACTATGATTGATAGTAACAACTTCACCATTATGGGGAAATTTCAAGCACTTGTGAATAGGAGAAGCAATAGCTTTCATGGAAGATAGCCAAGGATAGCCTAGCTTCACACAAAATTGTTCGGATGATGGAATAATAGCAAAGTCCACATCAAGGGATTTGTTATGGACCTCAATAGGTAATGTAATAGAACCAATTGCAGGAGAAGAAAATGCATCAAATAATTTCACAACCACATTTGTTTCGTCATAGATCACTGGATTCAATTGCAAAGTAAAAAGAAATTCTTCAGTAATGACATTAATCATACAAGAAGGATCAATAAGCACTCCACGTCAAGGTGTATTCTTGATTTTTGCAACTATATATAAAGGACCATCAGGTGCCCTGATAGTTTCACTGGAATCAAATGTGATGGAAGGTTCTTTAGGGATTTTCTGCTGCTCTACAAAGTTAATCACATTCGGAGTCATCGACACAAGATCATCAGGTGAGACAGAGGATGCATTAGTATCAATCACATTAGAGGTATGAGAAGGTAATGGATCAGTAAAAATCTTAAGATTTTGGTTAGGAGGATCTATAGATGTGTTGCCTTTATCATTCACACCGGAAACAGAGATAGTATTATTATCAATCAAATCTTGAATTTTACCCTTCAAAGCAAAACATTTTTCAGTATCATGCCCAGGTTGACGATGAAATTGACAAAAAGATTTGTTATCAAAATAGGGTGAATTAATCTTTGCAGGATCTATTTTCCTTATAGGAGGAAGGGTAAGCACATTTTGTTCCAATAACTTATTCATAATACTATGCAATGATTCATTCAAAGGAGTAAACTTTCTTTCTTTCTTGAAAAACTTAGAAATAGGAAGCACACCTGATGCTGCATTCACATTGTTGTTGATGATGTTTTCATTGAATTTAATTGACTCTCTGTTCGGTTTAAACTTCCCAAATGGTTGTTGACTACTATCACCCTTATCACTCGGAGCCATAGGATTTGCTTGTTCCATTTGACTCACAGTCAGTTGATAATTGTGAAGAGTTGCGCACAACTGTTGGAAAGAAGTAAACTCAGAAAACAGGAGTTTTTCTCTAATATCTTTTTGTAAATTAGAAATAAAGATTCTTTGAATATCATTGTCAGGCACTGGAAAAGAAATTTGAGCATACAAATGCTTATATCTACCAATGAAATCTGTCACTTTTTCTTTAACACCTTGTTTACAATGCATTAAATCAATCAAAGTAACTTTAGGACTTATATTGTTTTGAAATTGTTGAATGAAAGCATTTGCAAGTTGTTCGAAAGAAGTAATAGAATAGGAAGGCAACGAGCAATACCATTGTAGGGCTTTATCTCTTAATGTTCTAGTAAACAGTTTTGCAAGCAACCTTTGGTCATAAGCAAAATCAGTACATATTGTTTGAAAGGTCTTAACATGTGTTAGAGGGTCACCCTTACCATTATAAAGCTCCAAATGCGGAATTTCAACATGTTTAGGGGGGATAGCTCGAACAATGTCAAGAGAAAGTGGGCTCGCAACATCAAATGTGGGCACACTAAACTTAGATTGATTCATAGAGGCAATTTGTTGCTGTAAAGAAGAGACAGTTTGTGCAAGATTGTTAATGGTCGCTTCAGTCGAAGAGTTCATATTAGATGTGTTAGATTGTGATGGAGGTGTTATGTTATTGAAAGAAGGTAGAGAGTAAGGTGGTGGGAAACTATGATAGTTAGTCATAGGAGATGATTGGAAAGGAGGAACACTACAAGGAGCAATGGAAGGGTTAAATGAATTGCCCCCTTGCACCAGGTTCATTTGTGGAGATGAAATAGGGACACTCATTGAAGGAATGAATGAAGAAGTTGGATTGAATGAAGGAAGAGGGTTGATTGGAGAAGAAGGATTGCCCCCATGACTGGTGATCATAGGAGGAATGTCTTGTATTGAAGTAGTCATTATGTTTGAAGTAAAAGTAGGTATACTAGCAATAGGAGTTGTCAAAGGAATAGAATGATTAACTTGAGTAGGAGGTTGTGTATAACCTAAAGTTTCGGCACAACTCTTCATAGGCATCACATTTGAATCCACAATGTGTGCAATACCATGCAAAATATCAATTCCATTCTTATCACTTTGAACCATACATTTTAGACCCTCAATTAATGAAAGAGCTTCACTATCGAGGTATTCTTGAGACATCCATTGTCGAAAATCATCAAATTGGTTATCCAATTTTGAAAGTTGTTCTACAAAAACCTCGTGGAGAGCTTCTTCATCATTAAGAGGATTAGAGGAATTACCCATGTCCTCGTTAAAAAGGCCATTCAAATTAGGTTCCATCTCCTCGGTAGTTACACCTTGGAAGGACTTAATTCTAAGGCTTCGTCTAACGGGAATAGTGTAAGTAGGGCTTATTGTTGTAAAACTCATGCACTAAAGAAAGAGAGAAGATTTTGAATTTTAGAGGTAGAAAATTTCAATAAAATCAGCCAATCTCCCAGATTTAAGCTGCTAAATACAATCAGGACAATCTCCCGAAATTTCAGAAAAAATGTTCGGGACCATGGTGAACGGAGTGCACACGGTCCTCGCAACTTTTTTCGAAATTTTCAGGGATGAAAGTTATGATGATTTCAAAGCTAATCTGAAAAAATTGAGTGATTTTACAATCTGTAGATAGGCCAAATTAAAGTTGCAATCTCAAAATTGAACCCTACCAAGATTGTTGAAAAATGTAAAATTTGAATTTTGAAAAAGAGGGGGAAACTGAAATTCTGAATTTTATGATTTTAGAAGGAACACTGAAAGCAATGCAGGCTTTGAAATTTAAAAGTTGACTCCATTTCATGCAAAATTCGAATTTTGAAAATGGAAATCAAGGTTGTTGCAATTAAACACTTAATTTCAAAAGTCACAAATTGTAAAAATTTGAACAAAACACTGAAATTTCGAATGAATGCTAACACACTTTTCAGATTTAGGACTGTAAGAAACACAATTTTGATACAAATTTCAATTTCAACAATTTTTGAATGATTAGAAGCCTCAATCCAAGCAATCGCTAGACCAACTTTGACTTTAATTTTGAAAGTGTTAAAATTGATAAAATCAGCCAAAATTCTGGATTTTAGCAGAAAAATATAGTAAGATCTAGCTCCCAAAATTTTGAAAAAAATGTCGGGGACAATGGCGCTCGGGGTGCACACGGTCCTCGCAACTTTTTTCCTAATTTTCAGGGATGAAATATATTGTGATTTTATTGCGGAATCCAAAGTTATAGCCGATTTGGAGGTGTTTTGATCAGTGAAATTATCAGTCAAAGGTTGAATCAGGGAGGTTTTAAAAATTAGGGTTTTGACACTTAACCACTTAATTTTCAAAATTAAAGCACAAATATGAATTGACAATTTATAATAGAAGGGTAGATCTGAAACCAGAATTAACAATTAAACATTTCACAAGTTTAATTACTAAAAAGAAAATTTTAGGGTTTTTGTGCAATTAGCCTCTAAAATTTGCAAAAGATCAACATGGAAATGTAATTAAGGAAACAAAATTTTCAGATCTAACCATGAATAATCAAAATGAGGATGTTCACATCGGGTTCACCAAAATGTAAAGCGGAAAAATCGAACCCTAGTTGTTCTCCCCTCCCCAACTCCAAGGAGAGAGAAGGGAGAGTCACTAGGGTTGATGGTTTTCACTTAGGGGAGACTTTACATTCAAAAGAGGGGTTGAAACCCACAAGATCCAATCCCACGCAATGTAAGATTAGATTCTAAATGAGTTTCAAGGGTTGTGACATCAAGGATACCCTCTTTTGTACAGAATGTAGATAGAAAGATTGAACTAAGAATGCATGTAAAGTAGGAAAGATTCGCTTATAAACAGAGATAGGGATATGGGATGAAGCTGCGGACCTGGAATTAGCAGTAAAATGTCGCGACGGTGCTGTTATGCAAATTTGAGCGAAAGTTGATGGGACGATGGCGCCCGGCGTGCACGCGGTCCTCCGAAAAATCTGGGAAACGAAGGGGGATCTGCTCGTCTCTACACAAGGATTCCAGATCTTCAATTACAGCCGCGTACCTGCAACCTACACACAAAAAAGAGAGGACGATTGGGGGGTTAGGGATGAGGGGGTTTGCCTTTAGGTCAAACCCTGGTTTTGGAATTAACCAAGAAATGAGAATGCTGTAAATGTAAATGTTTGTAATGTAAACAAGTACTGATACCTTGTTGTAAGAATGTTTGTATTCTTACATGCGAAGGTGTAATGTATGTAGTATGTAATGTGTTGTAAGTGATCTCCTCTTCAATGGCTGAATCCTTGTCTTGAATGCAACACTTAGCCTTGAATGGAGACTTAGAATACTCAATTGCTTGAAGGAATGCTTGAATGCTTGAATGTTTGAATGTTTGAATATCGCTTCCGCCGTTTTTGCTCACATATATGTCCTCCTCCCTTTTTGAGAGAGGAAATGTAGTTTATATACTTGTCAATTAGGGCTGATAGACTGATTTTCCCAACCTTAGGCCGACCTAGTAAGATTATTTTCCAATTTGCAAACTTAAAGACCCGAAGGCCCATAAGAGACTGGGCCCAAAATAGGGCCAGGGACCAGGGCGTTGGGCGCCCTAGTCCTGAAGGACCAGGGCACTGGGCGCCATGGTCCCACCTCCCGGGACAGCAGGGTGCAAGGAGGATCAGGCCAGGGTGCTGAGAAATGCAGTTTTTGATGTCATGAACAAGTTTCGGGGTCTCCATTCAGGGTCCGTGTTGCATCGCCATCGTGAAGACCCAAATGCAGTCAAAATTGCAAGTGTCGCAATTTTAGGACGCTACAGGTCCAAAATCTCTCCACTAGGGAGGATTGATCGAGGAGGATATGCTCCATCAAAATAGATCAAAATTCCATATGGCACCCACATAGCGGTTAATTCCAAACACAACAGTTTCTGATTGTATTGGTCCAAAATGTTGGTTGGGGGATTTGAACCCCCAACCACTCAACCTCTAACATTCCCTCATTACCATTGAACCACAAGATTCACGCTAGTGAAATTGGGGCAACAATTTAGTTAAACAAAGCCATGGTTCAATATGGGCCAAAAGGGGAGCCCGACGGTTCGACCCACCAACCTCCCCACTCCATGTTCCACTCCTAATCGCGACCGTGAGTAAGATCTTCGGGCCTAAAATTGACTTTTTGGGTTTTTTTGAATGGTAATCCGAGAGTTTAGGGATCAAGCCAAAGCCGATTCATCCCCCATTTTCTAATTCAAACAAAAATCAAATAAACATAAAGTGCCTAATTCGATATAGTTTGAATTACGAGATTTTTAAAGGATTATAAGGAGATTTTTAAATGGCATTGTAAAGCCCGAAATTATAAGGGCAATTATTTTAAAAGGGGTAGGTTTATTTAGAATATTTATATGTTGTAAATGGGAGATATGGCTGATTCTCAAAATCATTTGGTTTTGAGCCAAATTGGTTAAAAATTGTCTATAAAATGGGGGTAGCTTAGGAGTTTGAGTTAGTGGTGAGTTTTGAGAGAATTTTCTTGGAGAGTTTGAGTGTTCAACTCTATGCATCAGTGGATATTCATACCATTGCACTTGAAGGAGAAGAACTTTGTAACTCTTGTAATTGGCAGACTTGGAACTTTGTCCAGTAGAAGGCCATGTAACCACTTTGGAGCATAATCAAGGATCGGTCACTCTCTTGGAGAGGGACCTGGAGACGTAGCCATATTGGTGAACTCCATTATCAACTCGTGTTCTTGTCTTCTCTCTTCTTTCTTTCTTTTGTTAAACTCGTCGATTTATTATTATTTAAATTTTTTAAGCATTTTAATTATGCTTTAAAATCCTTCAAGTTAATCATTGTATAAATTAACATTACACATGCAACTGTCATAGATCCTAACATAATCAGATCATGATACTATTAGTAATTCATTTACAGAAAGCTGTGATTTAAAGAGAAGATCCAATTCTAGACAAGTGAAATTAAGTATTGGAAAACCATAAACTATTTTGTACACAATACTTCTAATGCAATGATTATAATTAGTTGAGCAACGGTTATGAGAAGATACAATTTACTAAAAAGGAAAGCATGCCTCCCTTTGAATTAATGCCTTCTTCCATAAAGTTGCCTCTTTCCAAAAGGCATGAGAGGATATAAAGGGAGAATAAGAAGGATTGATATTGGGGTATTACCTCATAGGACATAGGCTCCATTGAGCAGATCAGATCGGAATATAGAAGCATATATTTGTAATGTATAAATCAGAAGCAACTTTATGTCAAATTGCATTCATATAGGTATTTCCATCAGACAAAGAAGATAGGGTGTAAAGCCTACAGTAGGTAAAAATATACAAGTTAATACATGATCTTAAAAACATTAATCAGGAACGACAGTGTCCTATAGAGGCAGATCTATAAATCAAGAGCAACGTACAGATCTTGATACAGATCAATATTACTTTCTTGTACATATAAATCAGATACTACCTCAGAAATTGATGAAAAGATATTCAAACATAGCTATCTAATAATCTCATTCTTTATTTCATAGTGTTTGAAATCGAGGTCAACACTATATTTATCAAATCGATATTGGTTTTACATCAGTCATAATCCAGTTTAGCACAAGACAAACAATCTACTGTATTTTGAGATTTACCTCTGTTTCATCAGACTTTAGTTTACATAAGCCTCTGGAATGTAAAGTCAATGTTGAACGATCAAAGGCAACCTCCATTATATTGTAGTATAGCATCATCAAGGATCGTATAAGAATATTGTTTGACAATATACTTTGGCATATACTTCAAGAAGATAGAAGAGAAAGCTATTAAGATAATTTCTATCTTCCAAACTATTCTTAAAATTTGTATTATATACTACAATGAGATGCCTTCAGATTTGATAAAAAAATTATTTATAAATGCATAACAATTTTTACCTTAAATTGAAATTGTTTTCTTAAGACTAAATTAAGTTAAATTAGAAAAGGAGACATTACATAAATGAAAACTTAAGTAGCTTCCCTTCCTAATGATGAGAACACCCAAAATACATAATGACACATGCACCTTCACCTCTAAGGTTTATTCCTTTTACGACGTCACTAAGAAATCTAATAAAAACCATAGTTGAATGAGAGAAGAAGTGAAAAAGTCTTAGTATCAAACCAAAAAATTCTTTGTATAATAAAATGAAAATGGGATATTAATGCTACAATATACAACATTGAAGAGCCTATCGCTACAATAATTGGCAACATCCCAAACACTAATATGTTGAAGCAAGTGAACTTAATGTAGTTGGTTGTTAGTAGAGTATGAGGTGGTGAGGGATAAATGTTACCATGTTCGAAGGAATAGTGTACATTTTTTTATGATCCCACAACAATGATATACATGTACTAGCACAATCATCAAGCAACATCGGGAATCTTTGTGTTCCACTTTCGTTCAATCTTTAGAATGATAGAAAAATTTGGAGTATCCTCTTTTTTTTCATCCTCTCGATGATAGCTTACTTGAACACCCCTAAAAAACATATTTAATCTTGACACCTCATTACATGCATATAAAAAAAAAACTTCATTTCACATAATGCTCCCACGAAACCCAAAAGATACGGTGAAATGGCTATCCAACCTACAGATTGAACCATATGCTATTTATTTAAAGTGCTAAGTATCAAATATAGTCAATCTGTCAGCCAAGCTCCACTATGATCCCTCCCCTTACTGGGGACCAAAAATAATTAGTGAGTGATACTGCCATGAACCCCGCAGGATAGAGTACCCCACTATGGGCCCCGCTTCCCCTACTTCGAAACCAAAACAATTTAAAAGCTGCTTTTGGCTGAGATTCGCTTACATTTTTCGGTGCACCTTCTATTTTTTTATAATTCTTCAACTCGAGAAAGGTAATAAGTGACACTTTATTATGCGCTTGTTGTTAGGGCATGTCAAACAATCATGCAACACAGTCATCTCTATGATCTATGGATTGCATGCTTGCATGTAAGTTAATTAAAGAGAACTACTCCTTGTTATTTCTATCCCTTTCACTGCCAATTTTGATATCATTGTTATGCTTTTGTTTCCACCATAAATTTTGTGATCATGCGATGGTTACTATTGTATAAAAGCATGCATTTGCATAATGTAATTGGTACAGTGAATTAATACAATTTCATTTTTCTTAGCTGCAGTTTTTTTTTTTTGCCTAGCTAGATCTATCATGTGTTGTGCAGCTACAACTAGAAAATTTTACATGGTAACAGAACAGGTTGCTAGGAAGAATAATCGAAACACTTTTATTTGCAGTCACTAAAGATTGAGCTGTTTTAGAGTGAAATATTCAATGTATTGAAGGTTCTATTTTTGTACATTTTTGGAGATAATTTAAAGAGTGAATCATGTATATGTATAAGGGTTCCAGATGTAGGTATTGTGGGAGCAATCAACATGGGCATGAATGATGTCCTCATTTCTCACATAATATCTTTCAACTCCTTTTTTGGAATGCGTCAGAATCTCAAGCTGCTCCTTCTCCATCTATGAAAATAGTTGATGTACCTTCACCTGCGAGTTTGACAAAGATCTTGACTTCTCTGAATACCCGTTCAGATTCTCTTCAGCAGGTTAATTCTTTTCCTCTTGATGAGTGAGATATAATTCTATCAAACATTGCTTTCTTGTTTGTAGAATCCCACACTGCTGATTTGGAGGACACCATTGAGGATCTTCATATCCTTTTTTCTGATAGCTTTTATGGAGTTGATTCATCTTTTTCTAATGTTATGGGCTCATCTTTAGAACCTCTTGCCCTCTCTTTCCTTATATTTTATTCTATCGTGGAAGTACCTGACTCACATTGGTCCAGCTATCACCATACATCCATGGTCACTGTACCTAAATCTTCTAAGGTATTTGATTTATCTTATCAACATTTGTCACAATTCGGCATTGGACTAAAGACATTTGAGCAGCATTTGAAGGGATCATCATTGTTGTCTTTGGACTATGATAAACATTGGTTTTAGAGACATCATACATCCTGAGATTTCTTCCTACATATTCCTTTCAGGATTTGGGAGACTCCATTCATACATCTTTGGTTTTGTTTCTTCTTAAGGGGAGGAATGTTGTTCGACGATTGTGGACCATCTTTTGAATCCAGTTTCAAGCATTCAAGCATCTACCATTATCTGCATATTGTGAAGGGATATTAGGTCTTTCATGCCACCTATCTTTTCAGTTTCACTCTCCTAGAGAACTTCTTGAGGTGAAGGACACTAAAACACATTAGGTGTCATGTAGAGTTAGTGTTTATTTTCAGGAGGTTTTTGTTCCCACTGGGTTTTCCCTCTTTCCTCTTTTCTTTGATTAGATTTATCTCTCCTTAATTAGACTTAAGGGGTGGTTAGCGTATACAAAACAATCATACAACACAGTCATCCCTGTGATCACCGCCAATTTTGATACGGTTGTTATGACTTTGTTTCCACCATAAACTCTGTGATCATGCGATGGTTACTATTGTATAGAAGCATGCATTTGCATAATGTAATTGGTACAATTAATTAATACAATTTCATTTTTCTTAGCTGCTATATCCTATCTAGATCTATCCTGTGCTGTGCAGCTACAGCTGCAAAATTTTACACTTGCATCCAATGTGAAAAGATTTTCCAGTGTCATTTTTTGCAGAGCCATCGTTCTTTTGATTGTTGAAATATGAAGCGTTTCAGGTCCATGGTGTCTTTAAATTTCAAGCGCTTGTTCCTTCTGTGTTGCAGCACGCATGAAATTACGAAAGCTTATTAGGACTTCGCGTGTCATAGTAACACGACGCGGCAAATACTATTTGCCATGCACTCAAGCCTGTCTGAACTTTTTTGTTTCAGATACTCTCTTCAGACGCTTGGCATCATTATTGTATCAGAAGGGGATTCCAGCCATGTATATCACATATTTAGTAGTACAAGTTGTATACCTCTTCTTCATTAAGCATGGTGAATAGTTATCTTTTATCTTTGATTATCGTACTGGTTAAAATTTCAAAATAGACTGTTATAAGAAATGTTATAGAAAGAAAACAAAACTGCTCCGAGCTTGTGGGATTCAAATTGCGCATTTCAAATGTGGTGATATGCATAGGTTTAAGGAAATTAGGATGTGAATTATAAGCACAGCCAAGAAAATGAAGAGGCGATGGCATTGTAAATAGGGCATGTTGTGAGCCAAACAAGGGCTGTGAGACATGCAAGGAGTTACTTGATGTGCTAGTCTAAAATATGACTCATATTAGGTATAGTCTTTGGGTCGTCAAAATAGCTGGCGTTTGAATCCCACGTTGGCTGCAGTTTTTGTAGCCTATCCGTCTTTCTTTCAAGTAGAAGTGTGCTATTGGCAGGTGCAATAGTGTGTTGGTGGCGGGCCTTGCTTGGATGCTGCTAAACAATATTAAGCTTTCAAAATTAATGGTCTCTTCATGTTGAAAGCTTTGTTTAAGGATGCTTTGAAAACTAATGGTCTCTTCATGTTGGCTAGCAATTTGTGTAATACTGGTGATTCATACAGCATTAATGACCAAGGGAGTACAAAGAAGGATCAAACTAGAAATCCAAGCTATACTAGATGATCAAGAAAATTTGTTAGAGATGGATTGATAATTATGCTTCAAATGTTAGTATATAGTGCAACACCACCATTTTAGAGGTATATCAATAAACATGATAAGCAACATTAAGGACTCCATACCTTCATTAAGATATGAATGTTTTGATATGTTTATATGTTATACATAAGAAAGAGTAATCCACGTCAAGGATACACACCTGCAACATTAAGGATACATCCTTAAAAAGAGAGAATGCATCCAATCTAGGAGGAAATACCTATAAAGGATTTACATTTTCAAGAATGAAGAGATAATTACCAAGGAAATATCTTGATTTTAGGGGAAAGGGAAGGGTTTCTTATCAAGGATACATAGATATTAGAAAGGTAAAGCGATACAAAGGATTTTTTTTCTATTGATATCTATCTCGAAAAAGAATGGAGATACTCACACAAGGATAAATTTTTAAAATTAAGGGGAAAGGAGACCTCTACCAGGAATATTCACCTTCCTAAATGATAGCAGAGGTGATTCATAATGAAGGATGCACTCTTTTAAGTCCAAGGGTAGATAACCATAATAGATCTATAGGATTTTAAGAAAGGATAAGGTTCTAATCAAGGATACACACATCCATTCAATGAGAAAATAATCATGAAGAACACATAATTATGTACAAGGAATGGTATATTTATAAAAGATACATCCATAAGAAAAAGAGAAAGGATACTTATGTGTTTCCAAAAGATTCCTTCCATACTGAGTAGGGAAGAATAAATACACCATAAGCTATTATGTTTCTAGCCAAGTATAATTGCACATGAAATTGTACCACCATGATTGACAATGAGTACCCAATGGGTAGGCTACAAATGCCACATGGCAAGGAGTATCATAATAGACACAAATTTTAGTCAATTATATAGGGATTGAATCAAGAAGAAGTTGAATGCCATTTGCTATAGGGATCATGCCATTATTAAAGAGTCTTATATTTTTCTTCTTAAAGGATATACAATTAGTAATTGCATAACCATAAATGTAATGATAAACACATAAAAAGAAAATTATCTTCACACCTTTTTGTGTTTCATAATATTTTAAAGTTGGAAGAGTGATAACATTCTCTCTTAAGAGTATTAACAAGATTTGGTTTAAACTAGATAAATGTGTAGTGTTTTTTATAAAGATAAACGATTTTTACATGCACTCAAAACCAAGAGTTTTACAGAAACTAGCTATCAGCCAACCAAACAGAAACCAACAGCAAAAAGGGGGAACACCCCAAACCGAGCTTAAAAGAAAAAAGAAACAACAACAACATAAAGCATAAACAAACACTCAATTAAGTGAGTGCACCAGCTCTTTGTTCTTCTGGATGGTAACCTTGTTGATTTCCTCCAAGTCCTTCATAATAAACCTGGAGGTACCCTTATTGTTGCTCTTGCTTCTGGTCCTGGAACTAGGGGTCGTACTTTTTATTGCCACCCACAATATATTCTTCAACACCCAGTTCTTTCTTTCTGTTACTATCACGAAGATAATCACTATCAATAGGATGGGATTTGTACTCTGCCACCATGGCATTGACCTTTTCCAGCCCCTCCATACTATTTCTCATGGCCTCCTTTCTTATGTCTACTGGATTCTTAAGGTTATTCTTGACCTCCTCGATAGACTGCTCAACCTTCTCAATTCTTTGCTCATGATTACATTTCATAACCTCCACATCATGGGAAAGCTTTTGGGTCATGATCAATTATCTCCTTAATCCCCTCTTTGAGGGTATCAATCTCCTTCCCCACCCACTTCGATCACTTCTCCTAGCTTCTAGTCGCTTCCATCACCATATTCATCAGAGTACTTTCCTTTTGTAAGCCGCTATCTGCATCTTTAGGCAGAGTCCCTTGCTTCTCCTTCAAGACTTGAAGAGGAATGTCCAATTTGATTTTCTGGTCCAAGGTCTTGGGACCATAGTCTTTAGCAACCAACTTCTTCTTTTTGGAATAAGGCTCAGTTTGAGAAACCATCTTGCTGGTCGATTTATATTTACTTGCAGCCCATCTGGGGGGTTCTTGTTGCTATGGGTTCCAGGAGTGACCAACATCTCACTCTTTTCAACCAGCTTGTAATCAGGGTCAACAAGAGGTTTGGCACTCCCACTATCCTCCATCTCCATATCTGTATCAGAGACATCTTGAACATCAGTATTACGGATTTTCCCTTTCTCAGAGAGAGAGGGCACAACTTCATGGGCTTTGGCATACTCCATAATGAGAATAGTAAGCCCTTCATGGAGGACCGGATTATTCGGATTCTCAGCATGTTTTTCTAAACTATTCTCCAAAGAAGAAACCAGATAGAATGGAATCGAAATAACTTTTCCATGGCTAAAGTGATTTAAGATGGTAAAATTATAAGAAAAGATACTGGAATATTTGCTATCAAGCATGATGTACCTCATAATGAATTTGGCCATATCTACCCAGAGAGCCATTAGGTCCTTTCTATTGTAGCCACCATCCACCATTTTATTAACTCTTAAATGCTCCTTATCTTTATAAAAAAAAATTCCATTTCTTTCTCCCTTATTTTTTGTCTCTGTAAAACCTTCTACCATTCATAGCCAAACTCATAACCATAGCCACTAGGGTTTCATCCACCTAAAATTCAACACCATAATCCCTCAAAACCCCTTTCTTCTACCCATTGATAAATATTTCTGTGAGAAGAGGAGAAGGGCCATGGAGTCTTTCCAAGAAGGGAACCATTCCCCCATCTACAATTTCCTTCCACACCTCCTTATTTTTCTTCCATTTATCAAAAGTGGGTTGTTCCTGCCTATTCTTGTCCCCACCCATAATGGTTTGGGTTGCCAAACAGAAGCAGGAAATGGGCCACACAAGACAAGTCTCCAAACAGAAGCAAAACAAAGGCCACACAAGAAGACAAAAAATCCAGGCGCAAGGGAAGTTTCTATGTTTTCGAATAGGGAAATTGAAAGGAAACCATTTCCCCAACATCTTAATCAAATCATGATTGTTTTTCATTAATTACTGCAAGTGGATGGTATCATCATATGCCAGGTCACACAAGTTTTTAGGGAAAGAGTCCCAATTGCTCCACCATTTTGCCGCCACGTAGCCCACTGCCATATTGTCCAATCATTCCACCACTTTATTACCTTCCTAAAATACGTGAGAGATTTTGAATTCATCCAACTCTTTAATCATATCACAATAATCTTTGATGAAGTTGGCAATAGTCTAGCTAGGATTCATATGCCCATTCAAATAGTTGATAATGTTAAGTGACTTAGATTCTAGCCAGACCTTTCTAAATCCTTCCCTTTTAGCCATGTGTATCCCTAAATGGGTAGCACTAGCCTCCACAAAATGGTTGGACTAGGTGCCCAAAGGGAGTGCCACCATAGAAACTAGCAGAGTCATATTATTCCTAGCCACTCCTCCACACCCAACCGGCCCAAGATTCCCTTTAACTACCCTTTCCACATTTATTTTGATCCATCGCATAGGGGGGATGCCATAGAACATTGTGTTTATATTGTTTAATTTTGTGCATAGGAATGGAGATATTCTAGCCAATTTGCCACCATTTGATAGTATCCCACTCATCCTGGAGAGTAGGGTGGGGATGGTCATTCCTTCTACTGGGGTAGGAGTGAAAAAAATTCTCCTTGATAGCATTTCTGATTCTAATAGCCACTACAAGCGTAGGGGATTCCAAATCTATAAAAAATCTATTGTTTCTTTCTTTCCAAATACCCCAAGCAATATGAGGAAGAGACATATTCCAGAGGACTCCCAAAGCTTGATTGTCAAAGGGGCACTTCCATTCAAATCATAGCCTTTGAACAGAATCAAGGAAGACCCAATTAGTGTTCCACATATCAACAAAGAAACTCCAGATATCCATGGCAAAAGAGCAGTGAAGCAATAAATGACCAACATTTTCTATTGCTTCTTTATATAGGAAGCATCTGTTAGTAATAGGAAGACCTTTTTTGCAAAGGTTGTCAATGGTAGAAATCTTACTATGCATGAAAATCCCAAAAAAGATGTTAATTTTTGAAGTTAAAATCTTATTCCATATACCAACCCAGAAGGGGGAGGGAGAGAAACTTGTAGAGATGAACTTGTAGGCATTAGCAACCTTGAATTTCCTTGTAGAGGAAAAATTCTAGAACACTTCATCCTCCACATGAGAGTGAGGGATATGAATACAGTTTAACCAAGGTTGCAAAGGTATCAAAGCATCATCCACAAATTTGAGATCTAACCAGACTCCATCTCTAATATAATCAGCCACCTAGGATCCAATATTTTTGAGACATAATTCTTTGAAAGGAGCCCAAACAAAATCTGAAATGGGGTCATCACCAATCCTCCCAAAATCTGATTTTAGTTCCTTTCCGCAATACCCATCTATAACCATGCAAGATAATATTGGTGGAAACAAATAAATTGCTCCATAAATCGGAGACTGAGTTGGGAAGGTCATAAGATTCCATAGTGTTTTGGATACCCTGGATGTGGTATTTATGTTTGAATATGCCAATCCATTCATTATCCTCCATAAGACATCTCCACAATGGCTTGGCCATCAAGGCTTTATTCAAATCTCTGAGATTTCTAATGTCCAGCCCCCCATGGACTTGGGAAGGCAAACTTGTTTCCAATCTACAAGATGCAACCTATTCTTAATTTCAATTCTTCTCCACAAATGTTTTATTTGAAATCTTTGCAGTCTATCAACAATTTTGAATAAACTCATAGCATACATTGGGAGGCTCTTTAGCATAGCTTTGAGTAGCTAGAGCTTACCAGCATGGCTTAACAAACCACCTTTCCAGCCAGCTAGCTTATACTAGAATCTATCAAAAAGATTCGCCTAGAAGGAATCTAGGGTCGAACCATGGCAGAGGGGAAGACCTAAATAAGAGTTGGACAAAACCCCAACTTTACACCCCAGAATCATGGCAATCTTCATTTTAGTGTGATCCGGGGTGTTATAAATTATATTTCTCTACAATTTCTCTACAATAAATATGTAGTGTTATAAATAATATTTCTCTACAATTTCACACTCATTTCGGTCTTACTTGGGTGGTTGTCCCTCATGCCCATGAATCATAATTTATTGTGCTCACTTCATAGACAATTATGGAAGCCTAGCACAATCTTGAGGTTGCTAACATTTTTTCTCAGTTAGAAAATTTAACTACTCACAAACCACATGAACACTTCCTTCAAATTACAACTATTAAATCCACATATCTAGAAGCCACCATGCATTCTAAAAACCTTTTCTAATAAATATCCTTACTATCATAAACAACAACAATCACCTCTACCAATAGATTTTAATAGAGGAATTGCAAACCTAATAGGACAATATACATTGAACATACACATTATACTCAGAACTATAACACATAATCTTCACATACCAAAGGAATGTAAGGTATTATTCCACTAGGACATTAAAAACTCTTTCATACATAAATATTGTTTCCTGCATATTAAAAATTCTACTATAGAATCATTTTAGAAATATCTCACCATCTCCACAAGACAACTCAACAATACTAGAACACTCACATAGTGATATCAATAACACAAGATAGGCTAACAACAATAAAACCAAAAGACAACAATTCAAGTTTCCAGCATTCTTCCCCTTTGTAATTGATGGCAATACTTGTGTACCACCAATAGAAAAGACAACTCTATTGAATCCATATATATCTCTCTCATTGACATCAAAGACAAAGGTTAGTCTGCAAAAGTAATATCTTTAGTAATAATAAACTTTGATGACTACAATATTCATAGCTCCCCTTAAGCGTAGCCACCACATCAATGCAGGAGCAAAATATGAACTCTAGAACTCCCCTTGAATGGATGCACTACCTGAGTGTATCTAGTTTTAAAAAGGAGGGGCAATGACCCCTATCTTTTGCCAGAGATACTCAAAAGTAAACTTCGTCAATGCATTAGTGAAGATATCTCCAATGTTTACTTTAGTAGATATTTACTGCAAGTTGACATCCTTCTCTGCAACATTCTCTCTTAAAAAATGATGATGTATTGCAATATGTTTAGTCCTTGAATGTATCATAGGATTCTTGAAGATGTTAATAGCACTTTTATTATCACGCAAAATAGGAATTTCTTCATCAAACAATATTTTAATATCTTTTAGAGTTTGTTTCATCCACATAACCTGAGTGCAACAAGATGTTGTTGCAATATATGTTTATTCTAGAGTAGATAATGTTAATAAATCCTATTTCTTACTCAACCAAGAGACCAACTTGTCTACTAAGAAAAATGCACCACTACTTACGCTCCTTCTACCAATCTTTTTTTTCTTTTCTAGTGACATTTCCATCTTCATTTAATTTGTTTCAAAACACCCACTTGGTTCCTATCACATTTTTGTCCCCTAGTCTAGTTATAAGTTCTAATATCTAATTCTTTTCTATCTAATTCAAATCTTCTTGCATTTATTTTATCCAACTTTCATCTTTACTATCTTCTGCATAGGTCTTTAGCTCAACTTGAGATAGGAAGCAATAATCTGCATGTATACTAAATTTTTCAAGTCCACTTCTTGTTTGAACATCCTTTTCCTTGCTTCCAATGATTTGATTTTTTGAGTGATTCTTCTACACATACTTTATTGATGTCTTAGGAGCTTCATAAATTTCTTCTTGTTCTACATTAGTCTCTTCCTCTTCCAAATCAACCATGTTTCCTACTGCAACTAACATAATTTCTATCTTATTCTTATTTTTAGATGGAACCTCAATTTGATTTCATTCTAGAGAAACATTCACATTTTCACTTTCTAGAATCTTCTATTTCCTCTCGTTCTAACACTGGCAAGCCTTTCTATTTGTAGAATAACCTAGAAATATTCGTTCATCTACTCTTGCCTCAAATTTTCCTAGATGATCTTCATCATTTTATATGTAGGACTTTCTTCCAAATAATCTAAAGTACTCAGCTATATGAAGTCTTCTATCCCAAAGTTCATAAGGCATCTTTGTTTGATTTCCTTTGATTTGTACCCTAACAAGAATTTAAACAACAATATGGACAACTTCTTTCTAGTATACATTAGGTAGGTTAGCATCCTTCAACATAGTTCTTGCCATCTCAATAGCAATCATTGTTTTCCTTTCAACTATACACCATTCTATTGAGAATTCCTCAAAGCAAAAAAAATCCACCAAATGCCATGTTATTCATAAAAATTAATGAATTCATTTGATGTAAACTCTCTCCCTCTATTAGATAATAAAAAAATGGTTGTACCATATATTTGTCTCTCAACCAAATTGACTTAAATACTTTAAACATATCTTAAGCTTCAAAATTTTCTATTAAGAAAGTAACCCAAGTCATTCTAGAGTAATCATCTATAAGCACCATAAAATACCTCTATCCTCTTAGTCCTCTTCTCCTTGTAGGTGCACATAGATCTATATGAATCAACTCTAAGGGCTGGAAGGTGGCATACTCATTGTTTATTAATTTCTTTTTTGTGTAGATTCTCAATTGACATTCCCTATGCATAGTATTAGTAGAATTTATAATCCTTGGTAAATATATCAAAATAGGAATAGAAATAATCTTCACCATATTATAAAAATTTATATGTCCCATTCTTTTGTGCCACAACCAATATTCATTGTTTTCATTAACAAACAATTACCTCCAATGTTACGCCTAACATAATAAACATTTCCATTAGTCCTTATACCTTATGTAACAAATCTTATGGAGCTTTTTTCTTAATTTAATATCTAGACTGTTGAAATATGACCTTTTAACCTTTTCTACAAATCTGACTCATGCTTAATAGGTTATTCCTCAAGATTTTAATATAATAAATATTATCAATTTAATTCTTATCATCAATATATATGCTTCCTTTTCTGTAAATAGGTATATCTTCTTCTCTTGCAAACTTCAGTGGTTGACTATCATATTTCTTAAGGTTAATAAATTTGTCTCTATCACTGGTCATATGGTTTGAACATCAAGAGTCAATGATCCATATCTTTGGTTTAACTTTTTCATGAAGTGCAATCCTCATAATTAGTATTTCTCACTATCTTTTACATCTTCTAAGTTTTTGTACCACCCATCATTATTTTCTTCTATAGCTAGGAATAAGGAAAATCCTCATTTGATCAATTGTCATCTTCTTCATCAAATGAGTAGGCCCTTTTTGAACAAAAACTCTTCTGCCACTTATCTCTTTCACCTCTTTTGATATCTCTATCATTTTCTTTATAATTATGCTTTTCTTTGTTACCATCATTAAATCTTCCACCATGATCTTCTTTCTACATACGGCAAGAAGCATAATGACTGATTCTTCCATAATTGAAACATTTTAGGGATAAGTTATCTTTGTACTTCCTACTTCCTTTGCTCAATCTTCTTACAAACATTGCTTCAATCTCATCCATGTCTTCATTTTCTTCTAATTCTTATTTAGGATTCTTTGTATCTCTAAAGGCACCTTCCTTCCTTTCCCTTTTTAAAACATTCAATTCATCAATCTCAAAGGTAGTGAGTTAACCAAGGAATTGAGCCTTAATCTAATGGTATGATGAAAGAATAAGTATCCGGTATATTACTGAGAGGGGGGTGAATTATTAAACTGAAAAACTGATACAAACTTCCCAAACTCAAAATCAAACTCACAAAGTAAACCTATCAATAGAATATCACTGTCAAGATCAATACTCATAATAATACTCAACATCAACCGGTTAACTGTTATAAAAACTTAACAGTAAACAACATTCAACTTGTAAACTTCCAAATGCTTAATCATATATCAACACACTCCATCTCTCAATGCTTCCATGCCTTATTAGAAGTTAGTCAAATCAACAAATAAAATCATAACCACAAAAACATTCACCACATGACACAAATGTTTATACATGGAAAACCCAAATAGGTAAAAACCATAGTGGGATGAGACTCACAAGATAGCTATCTAAACTCTTTTGAAGTTTTCCCTTTTAGGAGCGAAGCCTATTAAAGATTTTACAATAAGTCCTATTAAGAACTGATCTTGTTAGGAATCACCCAGTTAAGGGATTTACAAAATTCCTTGATAAAAAGTAAATACCCTGTTAGGAGTAACCTCGGTAGAGGATTTGAGAATCCAAGCTAATGGAACACCTTGTTAGAGGATATAAGAAGTAACCAAGCTTGTTAGAGCTTACCTGGTTAGGAGATTTTAATTCTACTTTAATTCTTAGAAGACAACAGGTTTTTCTTGATTTATCTGAATAGAACTACATTTACTTGATTAGATCCTTTTAAGCTTCAATCTGCCTCTACTCAAACTACAAATCCATTCTCTAGTTAGGCAACCATGCACTCAACTGATTTCAGCCAACACTTTGCCAACACTAAACAAAATAACTTCATCGACCTTAAATACAAATCAATTAGGTTGGTAATATAACAAAAATCTAATTCTATCATAGAGATTACGAACAAATTGGTTCAAGTGACCATTGGATTTACATAGCAATCTATACACATTCTTCAAGAAAATTCCAACCGCTTCATGATCACCACTTCATCAGACTTGTAACTCATCAGATGCTTTGCATTAGATGCAATCCACTTTGTTCACTCCCTAGACAATCAAACAAATGTGCCAAAACAATCTAAAATTATCTTCTTACAATGATCACACATGTCTCTATCATTACCGCTCAACAAATAATAAACCAACAGAACCATTCAGCAAACTTAATTGGTTAGGGTTTAACAAAAATAACTGGTAGGGTTTACCAGTTACATAACATAGAAAGCGTTTAACCTTATACACTAGTTACCAGTTCAACTCACAAACCTACATAGTGATTTAGAACAACTTCCTACTGGTTACAAGACAATATCAATAACAACAATATCAACAATATCAGTAATATCATAAATACCATTACTGGTTCAATTGACATCAATGACAACATAACATATCATTAATGCAATCTTCATGTAAATGCCAACAATCTCCCCCTTTGGCATTGATGGCAATACAAATTGCTACTCCTCTAATTGCTACTGTGAATCTCGAAGAGGAATCCTCGTTTACATTACCAAATATTCACCATGCTATGTTTGTCTTCAGCCCATCATTGGTTTCCCTTTACCAATCACATAATTCTTCTCCTCAATCACATAATTATTCTCCCCCTTTGAAAGCAATGCCAAATTGAAATTAAAACATGTAGTTGCAAATTTTCACTAGGCATCAACAATATACTACAACTTGATGCCCCTGCTGTGGAATACATCCACTTCTTCATCAAGCCTTCTAATATTTTGCAAGTGATTCAGGGACTGATGCAATCAACATCAGGCTCAACTAACTTCATGAAGGACAACCCCCAACTGACTTCTAAGATACTCAAAATTTGTCTTAAGAAGAGGTTTGGTAAAAATATTTTCAAGTTGTTCCTTGGTAGAAACATGCTCTAAGATAACATCTTTACATTGAACTTTTTCCCTCAAAAAGTGATACTCTAATTCAATGTGCTTGGTTCGTGCATGCAAAACAAGATTCTTAGAAATATTTATGGGACTTGTATTACCACATAAAATCTTTATAGGTTTTTAGATCTTCATCTTAAAACCTTCCAAAATGTGTCTCATCGAAATAGCCTATGTGCAATTCATATAAGTTGCAACATACTCACCTTCGATAGTAGTTTATGAAGTACAACTCTACTTCTTACTACACCATGAAACAAGCCTTCCTCCTAGAAAGAATTCTCCACCTATAGTTCTTTTCCAGTCACCAACATTTCCTGCCTAATCAACATCTGTGTATGCCTTCAAATCAAAGTTTCTTCCTTATGGATACCATAATCCATAGTCAATAGTACCTTTCACATACCTAAAAATTCTCTTGGTTGCTATCAGGTGTGACTCCTTTGGATTCTTCTGGAATATTGCAACTATACCAACCGCATGGGCTATATCTAGTCTACTATGAACAACATTGTGTAATTTGCCAATCATTGACCTATATTCCTTTTCATCAACAGACTTAGATTCATCTTCCTTGGACAACTTACAGCCTATAACCACTGGTGTTCCAACTAGTTTATAGTCACTCATGCCAAAAGTCATTAAAACCTCTTTCACATACTTAGATTATGTATTGAAAATACCATTCTTCATTTGCTATATCTGCAAGCCTATGAAATTTTTTATTTCCCCTACTAAAGATATTTCAAACTCATTTTTCATTTCATCTGCAAAACTATTTCTCATGACATCATTACTTCCAAAAATAATATCATCAACAAATACTTCACTGACTAGTATTTCATCTCCTTCAGACTTGAGATAAATATTACTATCATCACTAGTTCTTACAAAGCCTATCTTCATCAGATGTGCATGAAGCCATTCATACCATACTCTAGGTACTTGCTTTAATCTATACAAAGCTTTATGCAATATGCATACCATGTCTTTCTCATCTATCAAAGAATAACCATCTGGCTGCTCTATGTATACCTCTTCTTCCAATATCCCATTTAAAAATATAGACTTGACATCCATTTGGTATACCTTGAACTTCTTATGGGCTGCAAATGCAAGTAAAGTTCTAACACCTTCCAGTCTTGCTAGTGGTGCAAAATTTTCTCCATAATCTTCTCCTTCTTCTTAAGCATAACCCTTGTAGACTAATCTTTCTTTGTTGCGAACTACAACACCATCTTCATTTAAATTGTTTCTAAATACCCACTTAGTACCTATAACATTCTTATTTACCAGTCGAGTTACCAAGGTCCAAGTGTTGTTCTTCTCAATTTGATCCAATTCCTCCTCCATGGCTTTAACTCAAATAATCATCACCAAATGCCTCCTTAGCACTTCTAGGTTCAATGGTGGAGATCATGAAAGAGTTCTCTCTTATTCTTCTTCTAGTTAGTAATTCAACATCCTTATCCCCAATAATCTATTTTGGACTATGATTCAGTCTTACATATCTAGGAATAACATGATTATTCTCTTCAGGTTCAACTTCTTCATTATTATCTTCTTCAGAATTTATTTGTTTTGGTTGAACAGGTGAATCAGAATTTGCTTTACCAGTTTCTAATTTTACAATTTCCAGTTCCAAAAGAAAAATGCAAGGATCCTCATCCTTTTTCTCTGAACTGGTTCCTTTTGAGACTTCAGGACATACATCTACTCGAACATTAGCACTCTCAACAATTCTCTATATCTGGTTGTTGAAGCATTTATAGGCCTTACTCTTGGTCGAATAGCCAAGAAATATGCCTTCATCACTCTTAGCTTCAAACTTTCTAATGTAATAACCTCTTTCAATAAAATATTTGCTACCAAATATCTTAAAATAGCTAAGATTAGGTGATCTTCCATACCAATATTCATAAGGTTTCCTGTCCTTACCTCTTTTCACCAAAACTCAATTCATTATGTAGATAGGTGTACTTACAGCTTCTTTCCAAAATGTTTTCTCTACACCTCTTTGTATCAACATTGTCCTAGCAGCTTCAACCACTGACCAGTTGTTCCTCTCTATGATACCATTTTGTTGTGGTGTCCTCGGTGCAGAAAGTTGTCATTTGATACCATTCTCATCATAGTACTTAGTGATATCTTCAGAAGTAAATTCATCGCCTTGATTTGTTCTTAGACATTTTATCTTTTTGGCATTCTCTTTCTCAGGTAAGGCCCTAAATGCCTTGAACTTATGAAAAGCTTCATTCTTATCCTTTGAGAATGTGACCCACATCATCCTTGAACAATCATTAGTCAAGATCATGAAATATATGTCACCTTGAATGCATCTTTTTCTTATTGGTCCACATAGATCTATATGAATCAAATCTAACAAGTGCTCTGCTAAGAAGGACTTGTTCTTGAAAGTTGAACAAGTCATCTTTCCTAACTAAGATTCTTTACAAAGAGCATTAATCAGTTTGTCTAGCTGAGGCAGACCTCTAATTGTCTTGGACTTGCTCACTTTAACAATGTTATCAAAGTTTATATGACAAAATCTCCTGTGCCAAAGCCAGCTATCATTTATATTTACAATCAAACAATTGCTAACTTTAGGATTAAGATGAAACAAATTACCTCTGGTTTGTTTCCCAGTTGCAATCAATTCACCTTTGTTGTCAAAGATTTTGCATATACCATCTCTTAACTCTAGTGGGTATCCTTTTTTATTAAATTATGCCACACTCAGAAGATTGTGCTTTAGACCTTCAACCCAATAGACATTGTTAGCACCGCTCTTCCCATTAAGAGAAATAACTCCCTTACCTTTAACCATAAAGGGTGAGTCATTGCCAAATCTGAAAACACCACCATCAAATTCCCTCAAGGAAATAAATTTGCTCCGATTACTAGTCATATGATGTGAACAACCACTATCAATGATCCAATCATCAAAAGTTATCCATCCTAAACACCAATGCCTTCTGATCTAATATCTCTTCCTTAATAGTTACAAACACAATATCTTCACTAGCATCATCATAATATTCTTCATCAGTGATACTAATATCAATAGAAATAAGACAATCTCTCTTGCCTTTACCCTTATACTTGTTGAATTTGTCTCTCTTGTTTTTATTTTCACCATTAGGGCAATTAGCTTCTATAAAACCAATCTTGTTGTAGGAAAAAAATTTTAAAGATAGTTTACCTCTATATTTACCAGTGCCTCTAGGCAGTCATTTTGCCAACAATGCTTCAAGCTCAACTAAGTTGTCTTCATCATCAACATCTTTGCTGGATCTAGATTCATAACCATGACAAGTATCTCTACTTTTTCTCATAGATGTGTTAGAGACAGAAGCTCTGAATGCAGATTATGATTTCTGTACACTACCATCATAACTGTTTAATTCAAAAGTAGTAAGTTTGCCAATAATAGAGTTAATAGTTACCTTAGTTTTGTCATTGAACTTCAGCTCCTGAATAGTTGCAACTTGGATAGCATAGACCAGTAGTAAGGTTCTCAGTACCTTACTGATCAGTGTGGCATCTTCCACTTTTCCTCCTGCACTTTTTATTTCACCAACTATCTCTTTTATCCTTTGACCATACTCCTAGATAATCTCACCTTCAGACATTCTCATGTCATCAAACTTTCCTCTTAGGCTCTCCTCTTTAGCAATTAACAAGTTCATCACCACTATAAATCTCTTCAAGTTTTTTCCATACTTCATATGTAGTTTTGAGACCATGAACATCTACATATTCAGCATCAGACAAGGAACTGATAATAGCCTCTGATGCTTGATGATTTTCTTGTTGTTATTTCTTCTGATCACCAGTCAAACTTCCAGTAGGTGTAATATACCAAAGTTTCTACATGATCCCAATTCTGACTTCCGAAACTCTTAATGTAAATCTTCATTCATTCCCTCCATATTCTATAGTTATCTTTGTTGAACTTTAGACCTTCTTTCTTTATCATGATCTACAATATCTTTTCCTCAAGCTATTAGGATTTTAGATTTAAGAGGACCTGAAATGGTCCGATACCAATTGATTGTATGATGAAAGAATAAGTATCTGGTAGATTACTGAAAGGGGGGCTGAATCAGTAAACTGAAAAATTGATACAAACTTCTCAAACTCAAACTCAAACTCACAAATTAAACCTATCAATAGAATATCACTATCAAGATCAATACTCATAAGAATACTCAACATCAACCGATTAACTAGTATAACAACTTAACAACAAACAACATTCAACTTTTAAACTTCCAAATGCTTGATCATATATCAACACACTCCATCTCTCAATGCTTCCAGTTATCATGCCTTATCAGAAGTTAATCAAATCAACAAATAAGATCATAACCATAAAAACATTCACCATATGACACAAATGTTTATATGTGGAAAACCCAAATAGGTAAAAACCATGGTGAGATGAGACTCACAAGATAGCTATCTAAACTCTTCTGAAGTTTGCCCTATTAGGAGCCAATCCTATTAAAGCTTTTACAATAAGTCTTGTTAAGAACTGATCCTTTTAGGAGTCACCCAGTTAAGGGATTTATAAAATTCCTTGGTAAAAATAAAATACCCTGTTAGGAGTAACCTCGGTAGAGAATTTGAGAATCCAAGCTAATAGACCACCTTGTTGGAGGAATTAAGAAGTAACAAAGCTTGTTAGAGATTACCCGGTTAGGGGATTTCAATTCTGCTGTAATTGTTAGAAGACAACACATTTTTCTTGATCTGTTGGAATAGCACTACATTTTCTTGATCAGATCCTTTTAAGCTTCAATCTTCCTTTATTCAAACTGTATATCAATTCTCCAGTTAGGCAACCACACACCTAACTGATTTTAGCCAACATTTTGGCAACACTAAACAAAACAGCTTCATCAACCTTAAATACAAATCAATTAGGTCGGTAACATAACAAAAACCTAATTCTCTCATAGAGATTACAAACAAATCAGTTCAAGTGTGACTGATGGATTTACATAGCAATCTATACACATTCTACAAGAAATTTCCAACCGCTCCATGATCACCGCTTCATCAGACTTTCAACTCATCACACGCTTTGCATTAGATGCAATCCACTTTTCTCATTCCCTAGACAATCAAACAAACAAACCAAAACAATCTGAACTTATCTTCTGACAATGATCACACATGTCTCCCTGATTACCGCTCAACAGATAATAAATGAACATAACCATTCAACAAACTTAATCGGTTAGGGTTTTATTAAAACAACTGGTAGGGTTTACTTGTTACATAACATAGAAAGGGTTTAACCTTATACACCGGTTGCCGGTTCAACTTACAAACTTACATACTGGTTACAAGACAATATCAATAACAACAATATCAACAATATCAACAATATCATAAATACCATTACCAGTTCAATTAACATCAATGACAACATAACATATCATTAATGTAGTCTTCATGAAAATGGAAACATAATCTACTTAATCATTTCATCACTTTTCTCAATGACATACTTGTTTAGTTTGTAGATTTTGGGAAATGTTTCCATTATATTTATTACAAGTTCACTTTCTTCTGTTGTTCCACCAACACCTCTAAGATAACTTATAATTTGATTCATTGGAATATATACTTCAATTTTTTTTTATTATATTAGCAAGGAAAAGGCCCCGAACCTATGAAACATTAAAATCACATTATAGAGACAAAACCCTATCCACCAATATCTAGTCACAAAGAGCCACTGTGAACCTTAAAAAATTGTGGAATATTTACATAACCTTCAATGTTTTCATTATCAAACATTTTTTCACATTCTCAAACTCATGCTTTGGATTTGTAATCTTGGCTTGCTCAAAGTCTTTTCATCACCTTCAATTTCACTCTTTAGCTTCTCCCAAATTTCATTACCTAACTTTTCCCTTGTGAGTTTACTATATCCTACATTATTCAACCAAGTGAAAATTGCAACACTAGCCTTTGCATTACTCTCATATGCTTTGATTTCATCTAGTGTATTAGGAACATTCTGTGGAGTAGTGTAACCCTTCTTAATGATCTCCCAAATTTCACCCAACATAGTTGCTGAATGATATTCTATTCTTTCTCTCCAATAAGTATAATTTGTGCCATCAAACTTTAAATTTATGAAGGTGTAGTCCTATGCCATCATAGACCTTCCTCAAGGAGTTAAGATTCTTAAGTGGAAAATTTCTCTGATACCAATTGTTGAACACACCATGAGATTGAGAGGGGGTTGAATTAGTTGGAACCTCAAAATTACTTAATTTCTAATCTCCAAAGTTTTAACCACAAACATATAATCATAGAAATAATAAATTATGAAAGTATAAAGCACAAGAAACACATGAAATCCAAATTTATGTGAAAAAATCAAGAAGGGAAGAACAATATTGAGAGTTGGATCAAAAATATAAATATTATTTATTATAATGTTGCCTCCAAAGCACATTTCTCTTGAGAGGACTTATAGAAATAAGGTGCACAAACTTAGGGCAAGATATAGATGACTTGCAAAACTAAAACACACTATCTTAGGGAAAGATACAAAAAAATACCAAGAGACTCACTATCTTCTACCAGAGAAAGGACTAACTTAAATGGAAGAAACAAGGTCTCATGGTCATGAAATTGTCCTTGAAAAACTAGTCAAGCAACCAAGATCATCGAAAAAATGTGTAACTTCAATTTCTTTCTCAAAACTTTGCCAAATAGAAGACATTATCATCAAAGTTCTTCACAATTGATTTTTGTAAAACCTCAATATCAGATTTCAAACCACTAATATCTACTACTTGTCTATTCACACTCTTTGCATACCTTCACTCATACATTCAAAATCATTTATATACAAGGCTAATCATTAAAACCCTTAACTAGGTAGGCCACAAATAGAATGAAAAATATTACTTAATTTGGCCACCTAGACCTAAAATATTTATTCTGGTCCACTCCACAAGATCAAAGGTACCCAAACACCTCACAAAACATATTTTCTAAATGATTCCAATTATCCACACATGCTAACACATCTTCCAAAGTGGAGATAAAATAAATTGTTTAGATAAACATTAAAACATGTTGACATAGTTAGCCCAAAAATAAATTTCTAATGTGAATTACACAATGTAGATTTATACATGTCATGGTGAGACCCAAAACACTAACCATACTCATCCCCCAGAGAAAACCCAAACTAAAAGAATATGATCCAAGTAGGATACAACATTACAGTCAACTAGAGACCAGAACTATTGACAACACAAAAATTAAAACATCATAAATCTACTTTCTAATCAAATAATCACCTAAAAACTAAATTGGAACACTAGAAAAAACATATGAAAATTTCCTCAAAATTGTAACACTTGAATCCACATATTTGAAAGCCACTAGGAATTCTTCTAACCTATTCTAATAAACAACTTTACTATTAGGAACAACAACAATCAGCTTTGCCAACAGTGAAATAGAGGACTTGCAAATTTGATAGTGTAATATACATGGAACATAGACATTCTATTAAGAACCATAACACATAATATTCACATATAGGAGAAATATAATGCACTGATACTGGGAGTAAACTAAGAGGAGCAGGGTGAATCAATTTACTCACAAGTACAATAATTAATTTAATTATAAACCTTATACCAGAGCACAACACAATGAAAGATATAAAATGAAAGCACAATACACGTAACACCAATATTTTGATGTGGAAAACCCAGAAAGGGAAAAACCACGATGGGAAACCCTACCTACAATTAAATGAATACTCTGCAGTAGTCTTGTGTACAATTAGAATGGGGTCTACAAGTGCAGACTACTCATCACAAAGGGAAGTCTCACTTACTTACATAAACATCAGACTAAATCTAGAAAGGAATGAACTGTGAAAGTAGCATCTACTAATCCTTCATATAGTTTTGATTAAGCACTGATGTCTGCTCTGCAATACAAAATCTTTCCAACCTTAACTAGAATGATATGACTCTATTTGCACATAATCGTTACTTTGATAATAGAGACATAACCATCCCATAACCATCCCTTCCTAACAATCATATCAGTAAGTCACATATAAATACAGATCATCAACCTTATTGACAAGGTCAGCTAAACCCTAAACCCATAAACCCATAAATACAAAAATTACATCAAATGATACCACTGAACCAATATTATGATTTACATTACATATCTTGGACCTAATTCAAGTATCCAAACAATTTTATCCACCAGAAATTCTACTGAGACCAAAATCCAACATGCTTCACCAACCCATAGAAACCCTCAGTGAAATAACAAAATGTTTAACCAGATCCAGATAGGACCATCATAACAAAACACCATCCAATGTAAAGTAACCAAATTCTCATAACATGATCAGGAAACACCTTCAGCATGATAGAAACCGATTCCATAAGTCGGACCCAAAATCCACTGACCAAATCACCAAATAGTGCTTACTGGTAAAGCCTAAAGCTAATTGGTACCGACAAATACCAAAAGAAATAACAGCCAAACCACCAAATCATGAACCATTATAATATAGAAAGCATATAACCATCCAAAATAAATATCCAAAATTGATTCCAAAGATCTGATCATATTGGATCAGAATTGTAGCTGAAACCAAGAAGATCATCAAGACTAACCGAGATAGATCCAACTAGGATAGTCTCCAACCAGGATACAATGTTGACATAAATGAAAATACTTTACCAAATCCAATATATTGCCAACAATATCCCCCTTTGGCATTGATCACAACACTAAATTTTAAAAACATCCAAGTGCCAAAGAATACCAAAAATCTCCCCAAAAGAGAAAAAAGACTAATCTAAAATAACTCACCCTCAGATTAACACCTTCTCCCAAAATATCTAACTTTTTTTCACATGAATACCTTCTCCCCCTTTGATATCAATGACAAAGGATGGATACAAAATCATGAATATTGAACCAAACAGTTGACTACACCCCTGAGTAGTAGCACCATCTTCATCAACCCGGATCAAAAAATTATGTCAGATAAGCTTACCTGATTGATGCATCCTTGCATCTCTAAGTTTCTTCTGGAGGGTTGGTAACCCATAACTAATCCCTGAGATATTCAAAAGTTTCTTTAGTAAAAGGTTTTATTAGAATATCTGCAATCTATTCCTTAGTAGGCACATAAACCAATCTGACTTCCTTTTCTTCAACCTTTTCTTTCAAGAAATTATACCTTATAGAAATGTGTATTGATTTGGAATGAAATACCAAATTCTTTGACATATCTATAGAAGCAATATTATCATAGTGAATAACAATACGCTCATCATAACTTACACTTATATCCTTTAACATTTTTTTCATCCATAAAATATGAGTACAGTTGGTAGCAGCTGCAACATATTCTGTTTTAGCAATAGACAATGAAGTGCATGATTGTATCTTACTAAGCCATGAAACCAACTTTTTCCCAAGAAATAATGCACTGCTAGTAGTGCTCTTCTGGTCATCCACATCTCCTACCCAATCAGAGTTTGCATATGTACATAATGTGAAGTCATCATTATTTGGATACCATAACCCAAAGCTTGTTGTACCTACCAAATATCTAAATATCCTTTTGACAACAATACCATGAGTTTCTCTAGAATCTGATTAAAATATAGAAGCAATACAAACAACATTCATTGTATCAGGTCTAGTCTGAGTTAGGTACAACAAACCACCTATCATTGATTTGTATCTTCTTGGATTCACTTGAGGGGATTCATCACTCTTTGACAATTTGCAACCAGTTATCTTAGGAGTAGAAATAGGTTTAGAATTCTCAAGTAAAAATTTCTTAAGTATCTCCTTCACATACTTAGTTTGACAAATGAAAATACCTTTCTCAGTCTGAGTAATATGCAAACCTAAGAAATTTTTTATCTCACCAAACATAGACAAATGTTCAAATTTATTCTTCATATCATCAACAAATTTCATGTATAGACCTTCTTCTCCTCCAAAAATGATATCATCCACAAAGACTTCAATAATCAGTATATCATCATGTTCAATTTTGTAATATAAGTTACTATCAGCATTACCTTTACTAAAACCAATTTTTGAAAGATACTTATCTAATCTAGCATACCATGCTCTAGGGTCTATTTTAGGTTATATAAAGCTTTCTTCAGTCTGCAAACCATGTCCTTGTCTTCTGATAAAGAAAATCCACTAGGTTGCTCAATGTAAACTTCCTCTTCAAGATCCTCATTCAGAAATGCATATTTAACATCCATCTGATATACTTTGTAGTTCTTGTGCACAAAATAAGCAAGAAAAAGTCTTACCTCTTCAATTCTAGCAACCGAGGCATAAGTCTCTCCATAATAAATTCCTTCTTGTGAATAACCTTTACAAACCAATCTATCCTTGTTCCTTACAACTTGACCTTTGCCATTCAATTTATTCCTGAAAACCCATTTAATTCCAATTATGTTCTTGGCTTTAGGTCTAGGTAGTAGTTATCTTGTCTTATACTTTTCTATCTGATCTAATTCCTCTTACATTTCTTTTATCCAATTTCCATCCTTACTTGCTTCAATAAATGATTCTGGTTCAATTTGAGAAATTAAACATACATCTTCTATAGCTAACCTTTTCCTAGTCATTGCACCTTTCCTTTTGTCACCAATGATTTGATCTTCAGAATGATTTAGTTTTACATACCTGCGAGTCTTTTAATTTTATTGATTTTCTGACTCATTTTGTTTTTCATCCGTTACTATTGAATTTTTTGATGCTATCGGTGTCACTAGCTCACTGTTCTGAATTGATTCTTGCATTACTAGTTCTGGTCCGATAAATTCATCTTTTGGTCCATATAAAATATGATCTGATCTTATTACTCTCATGCCCATCCACCTTTACATTTATGCTCTCCATTTTCCTATTTAATCTTTTTTTATAACATCTATATGTTTTTCTCTTAGTAGAATAACCAATAAATATTCTTTCATCACTTCTAGGATCAAACTTTTCTTAATGCATCATCTATTGTAATGTAACATTTACTTCCAAAAATTTTGACAGTAGGACTATGACCAACCCATAATTCATAAGGAGTCTTACCGGTATCACCTTTTATGTGTACTCTATTGAAAGTGCATAATGTTCTATTGGCAGCTTCCCTCCCATAGATATTAGGTAATATAGCTTCAGTCATCGTTGTGCTTGCTGCATCCAATATTGTTCTATTTTTCCTTTCTACTAATCCATTATATTGTGGAGTCCTGGGTGCACAAAGTTGTCTCCTAATACCATTCCTTTTAGAAAGATTTTTGAATTCTCTAGATGTAAGCTCACCACCATGATCTGATCTTAAGCATTTTAGCTTCAATCTTGTCTCAGTATCAACTGCAGTTTTAAAGATTTTGAATTTCTCAAGAGCTTCAGATTTTTCCTTCAAAAATGCTACCCACATCATTCTAGAATTGTCATCAATATGCGACATAAAATATCTATCACCTTGAAAGATTTTAGTCGTTGCCAGTCCACACAAATTAGTATGAATAAGATCAAGAATTTCATTAGAATTATCATGTATACTTTTGAAAGAAGTTCTAAATTGCTTACCCGTTTGACATTCTCTACATACTGGATTATGAGGTTTAACAATCTTGGGAAAATCTCTGACAACCGGTATTGAAATGATATTCACTATGCAATCAAAATTTACATGACACGTCCTCTTATGCCATAACCAACTCTCATCAATCTGAGCAATCAAGCAAGTCTTCTCACCGAAGATCAAATGAAAGATATTACCTTTTGTCTGAGTTCTGAAAGCAATTTCTAATCTAGATCTATTGAATATCTTACATTTTCCATCCTTGAATTGTAAATGAAATCCTCTATCCATCATCTGACCTACACTTAAAAGATTATGCTTTAAGCCTTCAACATAATAAACATTCTCAGTATTAGTCTTACCATCAAACTAATCCACCATCAAATTATTGCAATATTAAAAACTTTCTCTTCTCACTAGTCATGTGATCTGAGAATCCACTATCTATGACCCATTCATCTTTCTCTTTAATTTTTACAGCTAAATTGTTTTCTTCAGTATGAGTTATTTAAATGACAGATTTCAGAGAATCAACCTTGATAGCAATAAAGACCCAATCTTTTCCATAGAGAGCTCCATTACCAGATCCACTCACAGGTTCATCATAATAATAATAATCATCATCATCATCATCATCATCATCAGTAATACCAAAATCATCATCACCAACATAATAACATGATTTATCCTTATTCCTTCCAAATCTAGGTGTACTCTAATATTCAAGATTAGGCTTATAATTCCTCACAAATATTTCATGATTCCTAGCAGCTCTTTTAGAAAATCTAGAAGAAAAATGACCAATCTTATTACATGAAAAATATTTAAAAGGGACTTTTTCTTCATACTTACTTTGAGCTAGTTCTTTAGGAATTCTTCTATAAATCAAGGCTTCTAGTAGTTCAAGTTCTCTTTCTTCTTTCTCAATTTCCTCCATATCCTTAGCATACATCTCCTTCTAATCTATCTTATCCTTACTGGAGGCGGATGCTTTAAATATAGTCTCAGTTTTAGCAACACTCTAATCTCCAAGTTCTTCAAGTTCAAAAGTAGTCAATTTCCCAAGTAATGTATCTTTGGTCATAGGGGTGCCTGACATTGTTCGGAGTTCATTGATAGCAGTAGTATTCATCCTATAAGCCAGAGGTAGAACCCTCAAAACTTTTGACACTATCTCATCCTCACTAGCTGATCTGCCACAAGATTTGATACCCATGATAATCTTACTGACTCTATCCATAAAAGAACTTATCTTCTCATCTTCTTCCATCTTCAAATTAAGCAATATTTACTGCCTGGTCACCTTCATAAAGAGTTTAAAGCATCAACTAGATCTTCTTAAAATTCTCTAATTCTATGAATTTCAATAGCTTTTTATCATATATGATGCTCAAAAATGCTTATTTTTCTCTCACATCAGCTTCAACTATCCTTTATTCATCAGCAGGTGCTAGTGTTCCAGAATTAGGATCATGAGGTATACATCATTTCTCCATCATCTACCAAACTTCAGCTCCAAGACATTTGAGATGAATATTCATTTTCTCCTTCCATATTTTATAATTAGTACAATCAAATCTAGGACTCTCCTTTTGGTATAGATTGAATGTAGAACTTGATGCTAATGCCAATGGATCTCCTCAAGTGGTTAAGCTTCTGTAGAGAAGACCTTTCTCTGATACCAATTGTTAGAATGAAATGATACCAAGAGTAAACAGAGAGGGGGTGATGAATTAGTTTACTCACAAGTACAACAATTAATTCAATTATAAACCTTATAACAGAGCACAACACAATGAAAGCTATAACATGAAAGCACGACACACATAACGCCAATATTTTGATGTGGAAAAATTGGAAAGGGAAAAACCATTTGGGAAACCCTAAAGATAATTAGATGAATACTCTATAGTAGTATTGTGTATAATTACAATGCGGTGTGCACTTACAAAAAGGCCAATAGCCTAGAGCACACTTCTCATCACAAAAGGAACTGTCACTGACTTACATAAACATCGGACTACAATCCGGAATGAAATGAACTATGAAAGTAGCATCTACTAATCCTTGAAACAGTTCTGATTAAGCACTGATGTCTGCTCTGCAATACAAAACCTTTCCAACCTGCACTAGAATGATATGACTCTATTCTCACATAATCCTTTGATAATGAAGACATAACCATCCTTTTCTGACAATCACATGAATAAGTCACCTATAAGTACAGATCATCAACCTTATTTACAAGGTGAGCTAAACCCTAAACCCATAAACATATAAATACAAAAAATATATCACACAGTACTACCAAACCAATATTATGATTTACATTACATAGCATGGACCTAATTCAAGTATCCAAACAATTATATCTGCTAGAAATTCCGCTAAGAAAAAAATCCAACACACTTCACCAATTGGTAGAAACTCTCAATGAAATAAGAGAAAGATTAACCCGATTCAAATAGGACCATCATAACAAAATGCCATCCAATACAAAGTCACCAAATGCTCGGAACACAATCAAGAAACACCTTCAGCATGATAGAAGCTGATTCCATAAGCCAGACCCAAAATCCACTAACCCAATCACCAAATAATGCTCTCTGGTAAAGCTAACTAGGAAAACTAGAAGCTAGCCGGTAAAGCCAGAAGCTAATCGATATCGGTAAATACCAAAAGCCATAACAACCAAAGCACCAAATTATGAACCATCAAAATATAGCAAGCATACAACCATCTAGAATAAGCATCCAAAACCGATTCCAAATATCTGATCATACCAGATCATAATTATAGTTGAAACCAAGAAGATCACAAAGACTAATTGGGATAGATCCAACTGGGATAGTCTCCAACCGAGATATAGTGTTGACATCAATGACAAAACTTAACCAAATCCAACATAAACTTCTACTATACCATCCTTTTGGAAATACTTCAAGATCTCCACAATAAAACTCAACAATACTAGAACACTCAGATAGTGATATCAAACACAATACAATATGGGTTAATGTCAATGACAACAAAGGACAACAACTCTAGTTTCCAACACCATTCCATGAAGAGTGAAAGACAAATATAACATTTCAATTAAGCATTCTATTTTAGATCTAGCCTTTTAGCTATCAAGGCATTATTTCCTTTTTATTTCAATTCATCATGGGATTTATTCCAAACCTAGGGTTTGACCTAGGCAAACCCTTATCAATCCAAAATAATTTTCCCCTCTCATGTGTGTAGGTGACAAATTCTATAGAGAACGAATACAAAACTAGAAAGTGTAGCCTAAGACACAAAGAACTAGATTTTGAAGAAGTTAAAAGACTAGATCAAGGTCACCTAATATTAGTGATTGACACTTTTCTAACAAACTTAATTGGAATTATTTTTAATATTTGTATGTAATACTTTTGGGTCAAGGTTGCCTAGCATCATTCATCTATATTTCCAAGATCATATTTTTGATAGAGTTTCCTCTCTACTTCTCATTTATAAACCTATACTTTGTTTTTGCATATCTATTTTTAAATTGTCTATGCAAGATAATCATTTTCAATTTCACATCATCTATTGTACTTCTTGCATTTCAATCATTTCATATCAAGTTAGGTAAGTGAACCCAATTTGTGTGTAACCCCTTTGTTAATGTGTAATAAGTGGTTTTGATTTCGTTGATTACATATTTAAACTTGTGAATGTCATTTTTTAACATTGCAATAACAAAATAAACTCTAGCTCAATATTGACATGGTAGGAATTTACGCTGGAAGCCTCATATGCACAATAGTAAAAAATTAAAAGCAATTCAACCATGCATTTACAAACAATGAGCAATATATTAGATGATATCCTTCCAACATTTAATATAAAAAATTTCATGAGTATGACATGGCTCAATATTTGAAATTGTTTGAATATTAGGTAATGCTGATAAATGACTCAATAAGGAGGTGTTGAGGCAAAATTATGTCTTATATGGTTTAAGCACCACAACTTGTTATTTGGTACAAAACCAAATCCAAAACTTGTCATAGAGAAAAATTTTCAATAATTGAAACTATCTAGTAAAGGAAAAGATATATTATGGCAACATGGACCTATCAAAATATTTAAGAATTCTTTCTCTACCTAAGCATAATTTTTTTCACACATAAATGGGAAATAACATTGATACTAGCCAACATTCATATCAAAAGGCACACTTTGTAATGCATCTATTACCAAGATTCTCTTTCACACGCTATCCATATAAAAGTTAGATAGTTACATATTTTTAAATGCTAGTTAGAATATATTAAAATCCACACAAATGATCCCAAATAAAATGAGAAGTCCTGACTCTAAAAATCATTTCCAAAGAAGAGATAACTAAAATGTATAATTGGAAGCATAAACATTGAAAAACTTGAGAGAGTGTCTATTAGTATTAAGGAGGACCCATAAAGAACAATTCATGGGGTCACATACAAGAGCCACTATGTGTTGATAATCCTTAAAATATGAATATGAATTTTATTCCATGACCTTACCCATGATCACTATGCAAAAAGAGACTATTTAGCCATACGAAATGAAAAATATTATAATGAATGAACTTTATAATTATCAAATTCTATTTATAAAAGATGTTGAATTTGGAATAACATTATTTAAAATTATGGATGATGCATTTTTTTTAAAGTTAGAAAGACCTCAAACACTATGTGTTGATAATCCTTAAAAGATGAATGTGAATTTTTTTCCATAAACTAATGGATGATGACTATGGAAAAAGTGACTATTTGGCTATATGGAAGGAGCAATGTTACAAAAGATGAACTCTATATTTATCAAATACTATAAATAAAAGATGTTGAGTTTGGTATAAGTTTGTTAAAAAATTTGCATCGTGTATTTCATTTTAAGGCTAGGAATCTAACCTCAAACATTCTATAAAATAAAGTTTATGGAAGATCTGATTTGCGGGAAATGTCATCTTATGAAGCAAGGATTAATCAATACATTTGACAACATTACCTTGAGTTGAGTACCAACTACATATTTTGGATAATTGGAATTTGAAACCTTAGGCCCAATAGCCAATGATTAAGGAATTTCACATTTATCTCAAGAGTTACAAACATTTATTTTTATTGCTCTTGATAATCTACCTATCACCAATTTTTTTAGTAGGATATTAGCATTCATAACAATTGTTTAGAAAAATTAAATAAATGACCCTTTGGGTAAGGCTCTTAGTTCCTATTTTACTTTGATTGATTCATTAAGGTGTTTTGACATGTCATCCTCAACTCAAATCCTTTTTCAAGAGCAACCTAAAGGAGTCACTGATGCTCAACATCTAGTATTTGCCCCCATCTGACTATAATGTAAGCTAGGAAGGAGCAAGCTAATAAGAGGATACTAGGGAATTCAACTTGGAGAGAATCTTCCTCATAATCAACAAACTCTTGATTGGACAAGATAAATATAACATAGAAAAACCAACGTAGTATTGACCACGCTAAAAAAAGAGCTTAGCAAACTTGACATCAATAATTACATAAAGAAAGAGAATTTTAATAAGACTTTGGATAGCCTTCACACAAACCCTATTAAGAATCTAGGTAGAGTTTATTCAAGTCTCTATTATATATTCAAATGAACTTCTACCAACCAAATATTGTATAAACAATAATTTTTAAACCATTTACCTAAATTTTCTAACTCATTCACATAAAACAATATTATTAAGAATTGAATAATCTCGTGAAATAATAGGAGGTTGTAAAGACTTTTGAAACCCACTTCCTTACATTTCCAAACCAATCTTTTTACCGAATCATCAAATAGTAGACTACTTTAATAAGGAATTTGTACTCTATAACAAATATATGGCTTTACCCAAATACTACCATAGGACCATCAAATTTTACAACACCTTTCTTATAAATAATATTCTCGTGACAACTTGAGAGCAGGCCCCTCTCTGGATTATGAACAACTAAAAAAGGTTGAGTTGAACACCTATCCGTATCATTCATTAATGTAGAAATTGATGTAGGGCCAAAATGAAACTGTTTTGAGTCAATCCTAATCATCCGGTCAAGACATTGAGTAGTAGCGCCGCGGCCCGCACTAATTTTTGCAGACGATAGGCGAACGTCACAGGGGAGGGAAACGATCCTTCACTTACTACCACAATCTGATAAGACCACATATACCAGAGGACAACAAAAGCACATGGCAGTACTCAAATTTTCAAGCCAGAAAAGCATAGATTCTATTCAAAAGTCCTTAATTGCAATCGATCTCGGTATGCACGTTCAATATGTCTGCAAAATTATTATCCTTGAAAAAATTGTCTGCTTATGTAACCTCTGACATGATCACCTTAAACGGAAAATGATAAACATTTTGAACGGCACTCAAAACTCGATTCGGTATGCATGTTCAGTAAATCTGAAGAATTATTTATGTTTGAAGGAATCGTCTGCTTGTGTAACTTGTGACATAAGAAGATTAAATCGAAAATGATAAACAATTTGAACGGCACTCAGAACTCGATTAATGAGGGAAACGCTAAAAAGTAGATTAGAGCATGCGAATTTTTTAAAAGATATGCAGTTGAAATAAAATTTTAATTTAGATACTCTATTTTTATATTGTTGAAATTTGGGAGACTTAATAGCTTTCTTAATTTCAAATAAATGAATCACAAAGATCATTAAATAGATATATTTATATAAAGATGTGTTTCATGTATGACATACCATGGTGCACTAAAAAAATGTGACTAAATACAGTTCATTTTTCAACATGTTTTCATAAATTTTATTTTATCTCGTAACACAACCTAATTAGATGATAGAGCCCACCTTTAATAAATAGGTTTAATAGCTACCCATTTACAAATGAAGAACATTTTATATCAATATCCTTTCTTAAACATTTAGTAAAAATATTTGCAAGCTTCTCATTGGTTGTTGTATAGGCTAGTTCAATTTCCTTATTAAGAACATGTTCATGAATTAACTGATGGTACACTTCGATATGTTTTGTACAAGCATGGAACACTAGATACATAACCATCATCAACACACTTTAATTATCACAATATGCTATTGTGGGATGATGTTGTGGGTGTTCAAGGTTTTCAAGAAGTCATCTAAGTGATATTGATTCAAAAGTTGTCACAACGAGTGGCTTGTATTCTACTTCATTTGATGACGAAACAACATTAGGTTGCTTCTTACAAACTCTATGAGATAATAGCATAACATAGACTAAAGAAAGAACCAAAAGATGATTTCATAGAGTCTAAGCAACCTGCCCAAACTAAATTTAAAAAATGAACAAGTTTGAAATCTTCATTCTTCATATAATCCAATTAAAAAAATTATGCTCACTCAAGATATCTCTGAAATCACTTTGTAGCTAACCAATGACTATGTCATATGAGCCATGAATTGAGTCAATATTCCAACTACAATAGATATCTTGGGATGAGTGGTAGTTAAGTAAATCAAATTTCCTCTCAAACTCCAATATAGGGTTTCATTGATTGATATATCATTTCTATCTTTAGTAAACTTAATTCCTATAACTATTGGTGCTGATGAAGCTTTACAAACTAGCATTTTAATCATGCGAGAATTTATTTGGTGTACTTCATTTGAGAGATATTTTTCTAGGTATTTCTCACACTTCAATTCTAAGAATGTAATGAGGTAATCTAAGATCAAACATCTCGAAATTGATCACCATATTATTTTCACATTTTGTATTAATGATTGATTATTCCCTGTAATGAGTAAATAATTAACACATAACACTATAAGAAATACCTTGTTGTAAACACATTTAATGTATAAATTTGGATCAGTAGAAAAAATTTTAAATTCCCTTTGAAGAAAGTACTTATCAATCGTTGAATACCAATCTCTTGCAGATTGTTTCAAATAATATAGAGTCCCATTTAAGTTACACACCATGTGTTCAAAGTTTTATTTTTCAACTAATTCGAGAGATTATGTGGCATGTAACTCATCGAAAAAATTTATATTTATGAATGCACTTTTGACATCGATTTGGTAAATTTATTAACTATGATGGGAAGCAATTGCTATCAATATTTTAATTGTGATAATCTTTGTAAATGAAGAAAAATTTTCCTCATAATCAACACCTACAACTTGGTTCTAGCCTTTGGCTACCAATCATGCATTATTCTTTTCATTTGAGCCATCAAATTTAAACTTGATTTAAATACCCATTTACAATTAATTACTTTGTTACCAATAGTTAGAGGAACTAAGTCTAGCTTTTGAATTTGATGAATTTTATTTATTTGTTGATTCAATTGCATATTTCTATTGGTCTTCCTTTATTTATTCATCACAAGGTCTTAGTTAGTGGGTAGCTAGAACACTTGACATGAATGGATAACAAGCTTCATATTCTTGTTGTCTATTAGATTCTTTTCTACCATATTATCATCTTCTTAAAGGAATATTATTCACAAAATGGTTCCTTAAACTTGCAATAACAAAAGGCTACTATTAATAAATGAGTGTCGGGTGTGCAAGTAAGACACTCCCATTACAAGGACCTAGGGGCATGCCCACTTGGTGCGAGATCTAGGGGCTACATTCCTTGGTGATATTTTAGGGGAAATGCCCCCAAAATCTACATTTTTGTATGATTTATCATTGTCAATCATGACCATTTGTCATTAGGTCTTACATCTAACAATGGATATTATGTGTTCTTTATTCATCCTAGAAGGAAACCCTATTTTATGAGGCAGTTATAATATGGCCATGTATTGTAAGAATTTGATAGCTGTTGAGTTACATCTAGATACCTATCTGGTGATCATTGAAGCCCGGAGAATTGGCTCAGTCAAATTCATTTCACCCTCAATATAATATTTTATGTGAAATATAGGATTACTTATTTACATATCTAAATTAGTGAAATCTTATTTTCTACCATTACAAAAGATAACATAAAATGTGTAAGTAGAGACACATACATACACAAACACATATACATATACTTATACTCCTATCAAAAGAATATTTGAATTTCTATAACTAACTTTTATTTTACTTAGTAATTTTTTTATACTTATGTGATATTCAATATGCAAATATTAGATATTATTTATATCAAAAGTTGTGTGAAATTACTTTCTTTGATCTAGATTAAGAGAAAGGTGTGTGAACATAATGACCATATAATTTTTATTTAAATTTTTATTTATAAAAAGTTTGGCCAAAGTAATGAAAAAATGATTGCATGTACTTTTTTCTCACCATGTCTAAAGATTCAAATTAATTAGACAAATCATACATCGGTAGAATTTATATATAAGTTGTATGACATATTATTTACATTAGTAAATCTTTGTAAATCCTACTCACAAAAATTGTAGGACTACTTGTATTATGTTCTCCTAATTATAGATTAGGGTATCTCTTAGTTTATATAAAGAAATTTATTGTAGATTGTTTACTCATTTTGTAATCTTTTATTTTGAGGAATATATTATATCCTTCTTGATGAACTCATTTGTAGAAGGTTTTCTTTGTTTTTTGTTTCATCTTGAAGGTTTTTTTTTGGAAAATTAAATAAGATATATCATAAAAAATATTAGTCCCTATAGAAAAATACATGAATAACTCATTGAAGAAAAAATAAGCATAGTCCCCAAAGTAAAAAATATATCATCCTCCTAAAGTATTGTTTCTCTAATATTCATATAAAACCATCTTTTGGAACCGTAATTAATAATATCTATCTCTTCTAGATTCCATCAATCTAAAAAGAGGACCATTATCTATTTTATTTTTGTAAGTCTAGTTTAAGCTTTCTATACACATAAAAGGTTGTATAAAATAAGGAAACCAAAAGCTAAGGGAAGAGCTATAAATTTAAACAAAAGGGAAGTTTATTATCTTTCTTTGATTAGAAACAAATAGATGTGTTTCAGAAAAATATTTTATTTTCTTTAATAATATGAATTATTTTTTAATATTTCTTATGATTTTATTGTACATGTTGAGCTAGTTGAATAAACCAGAATATTGAAAAGGGGTGGGGGGCGAATTAGTATTCCCACAATATCTAAAAATTTTACTAATATATTAATTCAATTAAGCTCATCAACATGAAATAGAAAATGCATAATAAAATAATAGAATAATATAACCACAACTTGAATATCAGATTTATATGTTGAAAACCCAAATGTGAAAAGCCACATAGAGTGTTCTCTCTTAATATAATATAACTAGTTATATGGTGTTTACAAAAAGGGGTGACTCATTACAGGATGATGCATTGCCATATTACAAAAGCGGCTCACTACTGAAATTCTCAGTTCAATAGATATTGAGATAAGTAAATTTGTATCTCCTAATGCAAGGGGTCAATTCTAGGTTAAGCTCAAATAACAACTCATAAAAATCAAAGAAGATCAAGTAAATGACCACTCTACCACTATCCACAATCACCTACAACAACTCCGGTAAGGGATTAGTGCACTACTCTACTGAACCAACCACTTGTAGTAGCTTTCGTAAGGGATTACTGCAATATGTTTTGCACTCTGACTCTTCTATATATTCCTTCACTCATAAAACTGCTTCTCTTACTGCAATTGCTTTGCTATCCATATTTGACACTTCTTTCTCTGCTAAATCATACACATGTAACACACTCATCCAACACATCTTTACATCTACTAAATGCACACACATATTGAAAAGCTCATACACCAAGATAATATGTTGTCGAAACACAAATGATTTACACAATAAGATGCTGCTCGGATCAACTTGTTATCCAATAAAGCCTTGACCAAAAGTATGATAAAAATGTCGATCTTCACTTGTTCTCTTACATGCTTCCTTCTCACATTTCATTTAAAGATGCATATACCTTAATTATCAAAACAAAATAGGGATCTACTACACCCATAGATACGGACCCATGAGCACAAATCTCCAAGCACAACAACTTCTAACTCCAAGATATAGATACCACAAATATCAGAACATAAATCACAATAGATACATAGCTTATATAACTACTATCACCGATACCGAACCTCACATAGCTGATATCAGAATATGATACCAACCAAGATAAGAACAACTTAGGATTTTAGAGCTGATGATTTTACAGAAATGACACCAATAGATTATCTATGCCTTATTTCTTCATATAACATACCTTTCTTCCATTGATGCTCGACCAACAATACCAAAATTGCTTCCAATAGCATACCACATCTAGTCCTAAATGGATAACCAAGTTTGATATCAATTAAAATAATGAAAATATTCACACAAGTTTTAATAGTTCACTCCTTCCATTTTATAATTTTTTGAAGTTGTGTATATTGTAAAAAGGAATAATTTCTCAATCACAAATCTTGATCATGTTTTGAAATTTTTTTATTATTTAATTTCCAAGAGAGATTTTGTTTTTAGATAAAGTGGGGAATGTACTAAACACATTATATAATAGTCATTAAAGAAAAAATAAAAAATGCTCAAAGTGAAGCAACCAAAATGAAAGAACAAAGAGTCTCACAAGGAATGAGACTAACCATGAGCATATGACTTGAGTATTCAACCAACAAGAAACAAAGGCCTTGACCAAAAATTAATACTTTTCTTAGAACCAAAAAAGTTTTTAAAGGATACTAATAACCTTTGCAAATGAGGACACTTTAAACTATAGAAAATTATCCAAGGAATGGGTCAACAAAAAATACCTTTGAATTTATAGAGAAGACAAATTTCCAACATAAAATAAATATGAGAAAGAAGAATTGAGAAAAATTCTAACCACAACCAAGCTGATAATTGAAACCACCTCTATAGCATCAACATGAACTAAGATCATAATAGAAACTAGCTCAGAATTAGGCTACAAAAAAAGGCTTATGATAGAACCAAATCTACCAATCTTCACCATGAAACATAGAGGGAAAATCACTACTAAATCCTAAATAGTACAATCTAGAGAAAAGTCAATGACAAAATCAAACTCTATAGGACTTGTAGGGGAGTAGACTAGTATACATAATATAAGCCCCATCATGATAGATATCCAATAAAGGAACACCTACCCTAAAAATATATGAGGCAAAAGACACAATCATAGTGAAACCCTCTATAATACCCTCCCACTATAAATATTCATCTTTCAAACCTAGCCTAGGTATTAATGACTCCTCACAAATCATAAGTAAATTGTAAGGAGCTAAAGTGCAAACAACAATGTAGAAACAAAAATGAGAGAATCCCGAGGGATCTAGGGAAAATAATAGGATACCCTACATTGATGTAAAAACACCATTAGTACCAGCTCTAGAATCCATGGAAACAACCTATAAGAGCATAGAGGAGCCTTTAAAAGTTAGGAAAACAATAGGTTTTCCAACCATAATCCCAATACTACCACATCCACATTATCCAAATCCCCACATACACAACACCATAAATTCCAACATCCAAAACATTTAACACAATGGAGAAGTGTACGTGGATGAGAATCATCTCCAAGTGAGAAAGAGACACGTAAATCAAACAAGAGGACCCCAATCAATAAGGTGGTTCTCCCCAAAAGTGAAATAAATCAAGGGTGAGATAGATCCACCTAGCCCCACCAAAGAACTAAGAAAACAAAACAATATGGCTCAAAATTGGGGTACACAATGCCCCCCTCCACCATTTTCACCACCAAGCTACTTAATTCAATAAACCCTTGAGGAAAAAATGCCTAACCCAAGCTAAATACAAAATCTAGCAAGAAGGCATAAAACACAAATAGCTAATCAAGAAACAAAAAGACCACTTTAGTAGAAGAGGTAGCATTCTCTAAAGCATGAACCACGACAATAGAATTCCCATCTCTATCTTTTGACTCAACCCAAGGTTCCATGTCCTCTTCACCATCTAAATCATCATTCCCTACAAAATCTACAACACCTACAATAGTGCCTCCTATTAAAACCCTAGCAAAGCCCATTCTACCCTTAATTGCTTATAAATTACTACAAATATAAGTGTTAGATGTTATCTTTATAGTCCATATAGAACTATTCCATTTGTTCTTGGCCTTTCCTCCATTTTCATTTGTTATTTTCTCTCTTTTACCACCTTATTTAGTAGTTAGGAACTAGGTTTGGAGTCATTTCATTAATGGGATAGATATTTTTTAATATTGGTAAATATAGGTTTGGAAATGATCCTTGTACAAGAGAGTAGCCATTAAGAAAATGCAATGCATTACATAGTATATATGGGATGAAACAAACCCAACAAAATAAAAGTTAAACAAGTATAATTGCATCCTAGGTACCATTCACAATCACTAAAACAAAGAACACTACGCCATAGCCTAGACAATGCTATTCCCATCCTTACTTAAGGTCACACTATTCACTATAGTGTCAAACATAGAAACATATTTGAGAATACTTTTATTCCACCTTTGTAGAATAGTCCACATAATACTATTATTCAAACCACATAATAAGGTGAAGAGGGAAGAGAATTCTCCACAGATGGTCCAATGAGAAACACTAAAGGAACATTGGTATATCAAGGTTGGACTAAACACATGTGAATCAACCACCACCAAATCGAGCTAGAGAGAATATAAAGCTATGTGTTGAACCCCAACCACACTAGAATTTTGATGGTATTATGGAGTCGAAGGACTATTAGGATGAATGATTATAGAAGAGGGCGGATCAACCATAGGAGTTAAGGGAGTTATAGGCATCAAACATTTCAGTAAAATGATAAAAAATATTATCCTTTATTATCAAATTTTACTTGATCTTTGATACTCTTTGTGAACAATTAAGATTTAAAAAAAATAAAAAACAACTTAAGAATCCATGCAAACTTTGACAAATAAAATACTAAATAGAAATCTATGGTACTCATTGGGTACTTTAAATTTAGCTTGACTTGGTCAAGGAAATAACTTTTCGTGAAGAGGCATTATTTGATTGTGGAAACATCCTACATTGCTTAGTCCCTAAGGCAGCGAAGACCAGTCTTGTCGAATGTTTCTAATAATTAATGTTTATTCGGTACATTTCTTTATACAAGAACTAACTCACACCATATTCGTCAAGTAACCCAGGTAAGAAATCGGGAGGATCAGACGGAGCACACGTCGGAATGATGTGATGGAGTCATTTATCAGGCTGAAAAGTGTTATTCCGGATACTTATGGCAAGCCTCATCGTTTACCATCCATTCTGGAGGTAAAGAATCATTTAACACTTTCATAACACTTTATCTGGATCACAATCCTTCTCTCTCACCTCAAAGATCTCTTAACCCACTCTCCTTCACTCCATTTCTGTCGCTCCCATGGGAAATAATGATTCTTCTGCGCAGTCTTTGTTGATCTCAAAAAAAATTGAATATGATGCATTTGTAAATCACCGCGGGATAGACACAAAGGATACTTTAGCCAGCCTTATCTTTCATAACCTTGAGAAAAGGGGCATCAAGGTCTTCCTTGATAAGTATTCGATTCAAGTAGGGGATAAAATACCTGAAACAATAGAAAAGGCGATAGCCTCAGCCTGTGTTCATGTAGTTATTTTATCTGCTAACTACGCAGAGTCCGAATGGTGTTTGACAGAACTCTGCTTAATCCTCAAAACCAGGGCTCCCATTGTTCCTGTGTTTTGGGGAATAGAGCCTTCCGAACTTCTAATGGAAGACAAAGGCGGAATGTATGCTAGAGCTTTCAAGATGCATTCTGACACTGGTAAAATCAAGCCTCAAATACTTGAGGAATGGAAATTGGCTCTACGTGAACTGTCAGATATTAAGGGCCTGAATTTTCATGGGTAAAACGCCATCCGTTTATTTCTGTTCCTTTGAGATGATTCTATTGATTTCCATTGATTTCTGTGTTGTCTAACGATATTATCTTATCGGAATTATTAAAAGCTAGTTAAAATAGATTGTAGCCAGTAAAGTAATTCAATGTAGCAGGTTACAAGTTCAGTCTTTCGTTTACTTTGTTGTAGTAATAGCCAAATTTCATTTAGCCCATACGTACTATAAATAGCTGAATTTGAATTCACCATATGTTACAGGGACGAAGGAGAGCTATTAGAACTAACTGCAAAGAGCGTAACAGAACATATGCAAAGGATGAAATCGCATGTAAATCAGCTGAGATGCAAACTCTAGAAAAGGAAATTTCTTAAACATTCTCCATAAATTTTATGAGGCCAATCTTGTGGCCAAGATACTAAAATGTTTTTACCTATATTGTGATGATATGCATAAGGGAAGTTTGGTGTTCATGACAATTATATGGATAGAATGATGATATGGGCATAAGAAGTTCAATGTATATGATAATGATATGGTGATTCCATGTCCAGAATTAGGTGTACTCTACAATATATATTTTTTTGTATACATTCTACTCTTCTCTATATGGATCGTATGATTTGCTTGATAGTAGCACTGATAAGAAATATATGAAGCATCCATTAAGGCCACCTTCTACTTATCGGTTTTCTGTCTCAGAGGGCTTTTTGGTAGATCTGTTAAATATTTTATATCAACTTAGCTTTCGGGGAGAAAAGTCGCTCTAGCTTGTCATGGGTAGATTTGGCTTGAGTGCAGCAATAAAATGAATATGAATCGAATTTTATCAAACTAGGAAATTTCACGTTTGCAAACTGCGTGTTCTTCTATTTATTTTATTCATTTCACTGACTTGTATATTTTTTGCCAACACATCAAACTTTTGATTCTCAGAAGATTATCCGTTGTCTACACTTGACTCTTTCCATCTTACACGATTGCAATGATAATCAAAGCTTCTTAGAAGAACTGAGAGTTTCCGAAAACAATAAAAGAAAAACAAAGCAAAGCATTTTTCAGAAACATTCACTACCAATATCTCTTGCAGCTATATCCCTTTATCAAGAATGTCAAAGAGAAAGCAGTTTTTGGGGAGAAAACACAAAGGTTCAAGCTGTGTATGTAAGAAAACATGCTTATGCTAGCAACATTTCTTAATATTTGTTTGGCAATTAGTTATCTTTGTAAACTGTTATGCATGGATATTTACTTTAAGGTATTGAGTTAAATGAAAGATTCAATTGATACCACAAAACACAGCTATAATGGGAGCCTTAGTCTTGAGAATCAGTTGAAGCCCATTAAAACGCCTGGCCGATTATGCAGAATTGGCTGAAAATATGACATCTACGTAAACAGATGCAGAATGAATGGCTTCGTCTAGCAGATCAGTTTTGCGTCCTCACCTTGAATTGAATACTAATCCAGCAAAAGCTTGAGTCTCTTGTTCTGGAGACCGCAGAACGAAGACAAATTAGTTTGAAGTTTTGGATGTAGAATATGGAGGTTCAAAAGGTTATAGATTTTAAGCTAACAATTTTCAAAAGTATTATTAGTTTATTTCAACTCTAAAAATAGTCCATAAATTAAAAGACGGCAAAGTTGATGAATTGTGTGAAACCTTCATAAATGAAGAGGAAATTAGTGAAATAAAGCAAATGAGATTCCCAAATTAGTCAATGTGATCTATAAGATCTCAATCATTCATAATACTAGAACGCTAATAGGCCTAGCTATTGTCCTCGAGGAAGAGCTAGGTGTTGGTATTATATTCCTTTGTTGTAAAAGATTGACGTTGCAAAGTGTATAAATGAATTATGCTAATGACGACAAAATGACTAAATCTAAGAAAATGCAATAGATACAACATTAAATACATAAGTAATTGATTGTTTGGAAATGAGACTCCAGCCTATTGATATAAGCTAAGATCTCAATGGTCCAACATTATCATTGGGAACATAAATAAGTTTAGCTAGTGTTTATAGGATATCTAAACATTTGCGATCTATGTTCCTTTTTGAAGAGTTGGAATTGAGATTGAAATGTTATCTAGGGCTAATGATAGAAAACTAATAACTTTCAATAATAATAAAATAATACAGAATATAAATCAAACAAAGTAAGATAGAGTTATTCATAAGATAAAAAAATGAACCTGGATATACAAATTGAAGTTGAAAGTGTCAAACTAATGTGCTAGGTGCCCTTGGTTGAGATGCTTGTTACAAGAAAAAAATAAAAAAAAATTGTAGTCGAGAGTTTCTATCAATCCATCTCCCAAAAATATAATAAAAAAAAGTTAGACATGTGTGTTGGGTGTGTTAGAATTCGTGAAATGTGAATCCCATAAGACCAGTGATCTTCGACAAGAATACCTATCACACATAAAGAGAGAATCGAAAAAAAAATTAATTGAAGACAATAACAATGAAATTGATTGAATTGCTTTGAAATTGCTTGAGTTACAATTAAGGATATGAAATCCTTATAAAAATATTTAACTCTAAAAATAGAAACCCTAAATGGTGGAGTTTACAAGATAGATTGAGAGTTAAAATAGAATGCATGAATCATTCATGTATGCACAAAAAGAATAATAGACTAATTAAATGCATGAAACTCTCGAAATCTAAACATAGTTTTCTATTCCTAGTTTGCATTACACATGGAGATAAATATTAATTAATTATCCTTAATTAGTTAACTAACTAAATAATAAATGCTAATAATTAATTAGTAATTAAGGCACAAATTGTTTAGTGAATTAATGAAATTGAGTGAATAATTAATATATAAATTATTTAGTCCAATGCCCCCCTGAATGCACAACTGGAGAGAGAGGCAAAAAAAGATGTAGGAAAAAAGCATGCAAGGATAAATGCAAGATGGGTCCTGGCATAAAGTCTCATGAGTTACTCATGAACATACATGCAAGTTTCTTAGAAACGGAGCGAAGGAGAAAACCCAATGGAAACAAAAATCCTTTCCAAAAGAGAAACACAAGACAACCATGAAGAAACATTGAATAATGAAGAAGCTGCAAACGTTGTTGTAGAATGACTACTACGATGCTGAAAAAAGAACCTCCAAAAATAGGAATGCAAGAGTGTACATATGGTAAGTATTCCATCTCACCGAAATGCATGGGTAAGAAGCCACTGCATCTTCTTAGTACATAGGAACAAGTACTGAATACATTGAACATCCAATACGAAACCAAGGAAGCATTAATGCCAGCAGTAGAAACCCCCCATAATGCTGACAAGGGAAAGGTATGAAAGGTACTCTAAATTTGAATTCTTTTTTCCATGATGGTTGAAAATTAGAGTTCTTAGACAACAAAGGTGTTGCTCAGATCACAAGAAGGGCAAAGTAGGACCATGAAAATCACTATTGACTTTGGAAGGAATAGATGGTGGCCTAGTAAGTAGTTTGTAAAAATAGACCTGATATCTAGATAGAGCATTGAATCATCTTTCTAACCATATCTTGTTTGCAAAAAATGGAGTCCACATGCACAAGATATGCCCTCGAGAGTACAAAAAACAACTTCTAACTTCAACTAGAAAAAAAACCTTGCAAAATGAAAAAAACAGAGAAAAATACCTCCATATGTGGATCTTACTCAAAAAGAGTTTTCCAATGATATATGGTTTGCCTAATTTCACCTCTGTATGCTCAAGTTAGACCAAAAAAACCATTGTCCTGTCCAAAAGGACTTGGAAAAAAATTTCCCACCCCCTTGGTGGCTAGGTGGTGGCTCCATCATGGAGCAGGATGGCAGTAGTGCGTTGGCAGTGCTATGGCTAGAGGCAGTAGAGCTCGGAAAGATGGGAGCGCTAGTAGCAGGAGGGTAGAGCTCCAGTGGGCTGCACAAGCAGTGACTATGGGCGACAACTGATGGTTTATAAAGCTGCAAGTGGTTGGTCGCAACAATCAGTAGTTGCAGCTGCTAGTGACTATGACACTGCAACTTTGTATGGCCATTGCGGTGACTGCTACCAGTTGTCGTAGAAGCTCGGCCCCGTTATGTCATAAAACTACCTTTAAAAAAAATTTATATTTTTTTTATGCAGTCATACGGTACGGACCGTACAACTTGGAAATAAATAAAGTATTGCCTCAGAGGTTCCCATCACTGAATATAGGTAAATTATATATCAAAATTTGTTTGAAATGCCTTCCAAAACCAATGGCAAGATTTGTTTGGGCAAAAAAAGCTCCAAATTTTCAGGTACCCTCTCGAATAGAGAAAACCCTCAAACTTTGAACTCTTGCAAAATGGACTCCGTGTATCTAATTTCATTGAAACAAATGGTGATTCTGACTTTCTTGATCCTTCTACAACTGATAGTGTGCTCTAAATTAAACCAAGATGAATGGTTTATTATGTATACAAATAATCTCCAAAAATATCAAACAAGAATCTTCAGATTTGGAGCTCTGATACCATGTTAGAATTCATGAAATGTGAATCCTACAAGCCAAGTGACCTTCTATAAGAATACCTATCACACATAAAGATAGAATTGAACAACAAAATGATTGAAGGTGATAACAATGAAATTGATTGAATTTCTTTGAAATTGCTTGAGTTACAATAAAGGATATGAAATCCTTATAAAGAAATCTAACCATAAAGATAGAAACCCTATATGGTGGAGTTTACAAGATAGACTAAGAGTTAAAATAGAACGCATGAATTAGTGATGTATGCAGAAAAAGTATAATAGACTAGTTAAATGCATGAAACTCTCAAAATCTAAACATAGTTTTCTTTTCCTAGTTTGCATTATATAGGAGGATAAATATTAATTAATTATCCTTAATTAATTAATTAAATAAATAATCAATGCGAATAATTAATTAGTAATTAAGGCTTGTATTATTTAGTTAATTAATGCAATTAAATAAATAATTAATATATAAATTATTTAATACAATAGGGTACCCTAGTCCAAGTGTTTTTGTGTATTAAAAGGTTTTCACACCCTATGATAGTATGCTCTATACTCTTGTAACACTTTTGATGTCAAATTTAAACTTGCATAGACAAAAAATAGGAAAAAAAGGTTGTGTTGTGTATGGGCTTGCCAAAGTCAAACCCAATGTCTATGTTTCTACCTCTACAATCGCTATGATTTATTGGAAACAATGTGTCTCCCTAAAAGGGTAAAGCTTAAACAATAATGAAAAATCCTAAAATGAAAAGTATTGCCTCAAATTTTGAACCTTAGGCTTGAAGTCTCACACAAGGTTCGATGTTCCTTAGATCGTGTTAATTCATACTTTCATCATAGATCCTAAACACATTATGATTGATCATGGTTGTTGTAACAAATTTGTAAGGTTGAATGCTTTGTTCATTGATTGCAAATTTGTGCTTAATTGTTTCGTATATGTCAGATTGGATGTTCTTGTAGGACATTATACTTGATAGGAGTTTAAAATGAGAGAGTTATAAATTTACATCTAACTTACACTTTCAATTTATTTTTTTTGGAATGCTAGCATTGAGGGGTAAATTCCCACTATTTCTATAGTTGACTTCTATTTTTCAAAATTTGGGACCAATTTGCCTAGATAGTTGTGCCCAATGCTCTAGTCCTAGTTGTTTTAGCTATGGAAAAGGTATTGAATAGGTAAATGCACCAAGTTTATAATAAAAGTCCCAATATTGAGCACAATTAGGCATAAATTAGGTAATAGCTAGGTACAATTGCCAAAGTGAGTCCAAATTAAGTGTGGAATTGTAAATGGATATAATTTAAGACATTATATTCAAGCCCACTTTAGCAAGAGTATGAAATTATGCTCATATTTAAGTAAAGTATTGAAGATCTAGAGATACATTCATCAATACATCAAAGAGACAACATAACTGTAAACTTGGGAAAGTAATAACCTAAAATACTTAAGATCTTATCACTCTTCAATATCAAGATAAAAGGTAAGTACAAAGTGAGAAATACGATCAAAATTAGTCACACATGGAGAATAAAAATATAAAGTAGGGTATATAGGACTAGTAGAATCCAAAGAAACTTACTTGGATCCATATCAAAGAGATAAGGAGTGACATCTAGGATAAGTAACATCCTCATATACCAACAAGGATTCATGTTCATGGTCTCTAAGACTAGCAAGATCCTCAAATACTTACTAGTATTCATGTCCACAAGGAGTCACTAAGATACAAATTTGTGTTATGGTAGGTGTCTCATGAACAAGTGAAGCTCTGGCAAGTGATAGCAAGTTGTCTTATGCTAAGTGAGCTTCATTTTAATGAAGATTACAATGCCAAGAAAAACTCTATATTTGTTGGGTAATCTTGATACAATGTTACAAAAGGGTGATGCACTACAACAAACAATTTTATGGTGTGTGCACAAAGTGAAATGCATAGAGGAATGTATTCCCCAACTTTAAAGTAATTTAGTTTTCCAATTGAAAGCAATTTCTTTGAGGTAGTATATACTATAGAAAAAAAACATTGAAACAATGAAATGCCCCAAAATAGAGGCAAGTAAATATGATATCACATAAAAACAAGAGCATGAAAAGGGACATATGGTAACCAAATATTTTTTATCAATATGCACATACGATAAAAAAATGTGTATTACTATGATTGTTTTTAGTTGAACTCACCCCTCGAATATAGTGGAACAATGAGTAAAAGGAGAAAGAGCACATAATAGGAAGCAAAAGGTATCTTCAAGTCAACATGGAAGAGACACACTTTGAATCTTCCCCAAAAGAAAATATGAAAGCACTTTTACAACAAAAGGACATTTATAACATAGCATGTATATGACATAAAGAGAAATTAAGACCTCTACCTTTCAAAAAGATGAATTTCACAATAGGGTTATCTCCATTGTATCCTTGTTCCAACAGAGTATTAACAAGCATCCAAATAAATAATAATAAATAAAAGAAACACCAACCAACACATCATAAGAAGTCACATTACATATACGCAATGACATAAAGATAGTGAGGTGCTACACTTGAGAGCTAGTTGGTATCAAGCCATCCACTCCCCTATTCTTACCCATCATCATAATTATATGACGTGTAATACACTAAATTATTTATAACCAATATAGTACAAGGATCTATCTTTATTTCCAAACATGCACCATTCCCTAAGGATGGATCACTATAAGTCTCACTAGTAGCTAGAGTTATTTATTTACAAAATATTAATGATAATTTAGAAGTATTTTCTATAGTTTCAACCATGTCATCCAAATCATAATCCATATTTATTGTCATAGATGGTGGGATAGATTCAAGAGTCTATTGGAGTTGACAAATTTATCTTTTAGCTAGTTTAGGTAAGGCAAGGATCATATTTAGGAGTGGGAGAAGTTAAGAAAGGTTGATTAGGTTGGGCCAAGCTAGCATAAAACTACTTAGGAGAAGACTCACTTCTTGTATAAATCTCACAAGCCATAACATGGTATCTTTTATGGTTTTTTGTCATAGAATTGTTTGCTTAGCTATTGTTGATAGCATCTGTAGAAGGTGTCGAGTTATCACTCAAGATTGATTCCTTTCCTTGCTTTTCTCTATGAACAAAATAAAGAATAGAAGGAACCTCTAAGAGTTGTTGTTGGGTATTTGTCTTGATTTGATTTATTAGATGGTGGACGTTGAACCATAGCACACACATTAGACATTCTAGGAAGAGTAAGCGTTCCTAATAAAGGATGGGGTTCACTCATTACTAGTGACGACGGAAGAATTAACTCTATATCCATATACACCGAAGCATACTTAGGGATAGTAGTTAGAGTCGGTCCTAAGGAAATACCTAGGGATAACTCAACTACTCTCTTAGATTTAAAATTTTGGAATGAACAAAACATCGTATCCTCATGAGCTCAAATGGATTAATGTTATTGAAGAAAAAAGTATTCAAGTGTAAATTTTCTATGTATGGAAAAGGCCTGGAATCTACTACAAAAGTGAAATTTATAGGAAATTGGTACAAGGTAGACCTATTATGGTAAAAGAAACATCTAATCTTCTAGGTCTAACTTTAACTTAATGGGTTATAGAACCAATAGTGAGACAACTAAAACCACCATGCATCTTAATCAAGACTTCATATTTACCACAAGTGTCTTGGTATAATTCATATGGGTAAAGATATCTTTCTATATAATCACACTAAACATTCATACTGGATCAATAAGCACCTAACATGTGTTTTTTATTTATCCTAGTACCAATGCATAGTTATCCATTAGGTGCATTCATTGAGTTATCACTTTGGGAAAGTTGATACTAGGTTCAAGCTTAGGTTTAGGTTTCTATTGTTTAGTGCAAGGTTTTATCACATTGATTCAATGTTCAACTTGGTTGGTGGGCTTTATCCCCAATATTAGGATATGGTTTGTGGGCTTGATTTAAAAGCCTTGGATTTATTTTTGACCGATGGTTTTTGATTTGGAAGTATAATGTTTGGGGCCCTCCTTACTTATTCTAATAAAAAAAATATGGATTAAAAAGGAAAAATATTAATGAATATTTAAAATATTTCATCTTAAGGTGCTATATATTTATTTCCTTTTTCACTCAAACAATCCACCTATATTGTATTAGAGTGAATTAGCTCCTAAACTTCATGTATTATATGCATACATTAGTTAATATAAGGTCTAGGAGTATAATGATATTATCAAAAGGCCTTCAAGTTAAATGAAGGAGGTAAAGGTTTGGATTTTTGTAAAAAATAGAAGGCGCGAGTTTAAATGAGTTTTTTGATAATTTAAGCATAATGGTATGTTAGAAATTTAAGAATAAACATAATGAAAATTTAAGAATATTAAATTTGTAAATGAGTTTTTTGAGAATTTGTTCTAGAAGAATAACAAGCTATAATAGGATATGTTGTAGACAAAACTTAATTTTTAATGTTATTAGAAGAAGGAGTGTTTATCTTATTGAAGTTATGTTTTTATTTTTTAAATGCTTGATACATTTTAGGAGCCTCATAATTTTTAACAAGATTAATAGACGATGAGCCCTCATATTGACAAACTAAAAATCGATAATCATAACATATTTTTGATTAAGAAAAAATAGGTTTTGAGGGGACCCAAAACCCCATACATCATTTTCAAAGACAAATAAAAAAATGTGTTGTGCACAACAAAATTTAATAAATAGTATCTAGTCTCTAATTTATAGTTATAATTTTCCAACAAAAATTAATTCAACATAAACATCATGAAAATAAGAAATTTGTTAGTATAATATTTGGTATCTACCAACCAAATCAATCATTTTTATTTCACACCATTTTTACAATGCACCAAGTTAGTTGATGTTACTTGTGGACCAATATATTTTTAAAAATAGTACAAAATTTTATTAAAAACTCATGAGAAAGAGTTAATGGAATTACAAGTTAAAGAGAAGAACCAATCCAAGGTCATTTAATTCAATGATCTATGAAATTGTTTCCCAACAACAACATCTTATATAGTGAAATCAATGCATTAAATAGTAAATGATACCACATGAACGTTAGTGACACCTTTCTCATTTTACTTCTATAAATGTCGTACCTCTATGTGTTGTGGGATGACAGACTTTAATATTGAGCATAAAATCGGGCTAATTGTGTAATATGATGGATGTATTAGGTAGGATTAGATTTGTGTTATGTTGGTTGATTATTTTTGTAATAATGACACGTTTTTCAATAATTGGTTGATGATAGAATTATAATGTGAAATGAATTGTGAAATGTTGGATTGTGATGGTAGATTGGAAGAGACATTATTGTAGGTAGGTAGAAAATTATGCTAAACAGGAGATGGAGAAGGTTGGTAGGGATTTGAGAAATAAAAGGGGGAGTGAAGGAAGGTGGAACATAACTATATTGGTTGATAGGTTTAGGATAAGAACTAACATGGATGTAATTACCATTTTGTGTAGTAGTACACATAATAGATGAAGTATATGTAGAAATAGAAGGTACTATTGTGGGTATTAACAATTGGGTCTCTACTTGGTTTTAAGGATTTGTGAACAAGAAATTTTGTGCTACAAGCTACAATCATAAATTTTCATCTCTTATTGATTTATTTTAGATGGAATGTGTACACCATATGGATCACCTTGTACAAATCTCCTTGGAATCTCAATTACAGTGATTGTGTCTTTAGCCAAGTGTTCAATACTTAAAAGTTATTTAAACCATTCTAATTTTTTATCCAACATCTTCAATTTTTCATTAGGCACTTGAATTACAAGTTGATCCTCATCATTAATCACGTGGGGAATGGTTTTCAAGTATACTAATGAATATGTATATTGGAGTAAGGAAAAATTTCTCTCTCAAGTTTCTCAATAGAAGTTAACTTGAAACTTGGTCTCAACACCATTTATAGTTAAAGCACATGAAGCCATGATTTGGTAACTTGTACTCATTGGAATTTTAAATTTAAAATAACTAGTTATGAAAATCATAAACAAATATAAGGGAAATTCTTTTATGTTTTTTAATATTTGGGTTTATATCAAATATTTATTGTAAATTAAATATGAAATTATAATGATGTAATTAATTAATTAATTGATGTCCTATGACAAAGATGTGATTGATTAACCAATCAATTGATGGATATGAAATAACAATGATGTGATTAATTAATATACTAATTAAATGAAAGTACACATATAGAATAAATATTAAAAATAATTACATTAAAATAAAAATGTATTCATGTAAACTAGATATATGCTTTTAAATACAAAATTATGCAAGTTAAAGACAATTTAGGTTCACCAAAATGACTATTTGTAAATGATATCCTAGACTATGTATACAAACTAAGATTGAAAAAAATATAATATCATCATTGGGAACATAAATAAGTTCAACTACTATCTCAATAGGAGAATTGAATGCATGTGATCTATGTTCCTTTTTCAAGGGTTGAACTAGATGTTGAAATGTGATCTAGGATGAATGATAGAAATATTATAACTTTTAATAATATTAGTAAACTACAAAATAGAAAGAAAAAAAGTAAGCCAAATTTAGAAATAAAACAAATAACAAAACCTAGATCTACAAAATAGACCTAAAATTATAAAAATAGCATGTTGAGCACCCTAGTCTAAGATGTTAGGGATTGATAGAAAGGAGCTAAATTCTAGTCAATATGTTTATAGTTTTGTCTGTCAAAAATAGAACTAAAAAATATTGGCCATGTTTCTTGGGCACCTTGGTCAAAGTTTTTGCACCTATTCAAAAGTTGTCACAACTTGTGATTGTCTTCTTTATGCTCTTATAAAAATTTAACTATCAAATCTAAACCAACACTCATAAAAAATGTGAAGAAGGGTTTTGAAATATAGGAGATTTCCTAATTCAAACCCCATATTATTGTGCCTACCTCCACTAAATCTATAATTCATATAAAAGAGTGCATGTACTTAAAAGAATAGATGCTAAATAATAATGTGAATGCTTCAAATGAAAAATGTTATCTAAAGTATGAAACTATAGACGAGGAGATTTGTTACCCTCAAGTTGATGAACCTAAAGGGACAAACTTATTTGTCGCTACCCCACTTAAACTGGCACTAAAGGTGAGCTAGGGGATAAAGAATGTGAAACTAAACTAAAAGACCACAAATAAGATTTCCAAATGACTCTTCTAAGCCTTTGTCTTGAGGACAAGTGCACAAATCTGGGACACTTGTGTGCCACATTTTCATCCTATGTGGAAGAGGTACAAAGACCATATGAAAGTGGTAGATGTAGCTACAATATTAAAGAGCTACTATGAATAAACGATGAATTAAATTAACAACACAAAACACAAAATACTAAAATGGAATAAGAAGGAAGAGAGAGATATTTGGAACTAGTCCATGATTGAAGGCTCCCACAATAATTATTTTTTTCACCACCACAAAAATTACACACAAACAAGAAAGGAAAATTTTGGGGGTTGTGTTGTGGATTTTACCTAAGTCAAACCCCCATTTTGGTATTTCCACCTCCACAGACAACCCAAGTAAGGACACAGAGAAATAAATGATAAAGACAATAGAAAGATGATAATGGATTAAAATATATGAATATGCAAAACAAAATAAGGAGGATAAGTGAACTCTCCTTTCCGGACTCGTGAGGAATAGTGTTGTAAGTTTGTTCGAGAGAGTGCAAAAATGGTGGATGATGTGAAAAATTGTCAATATCACCCAATAAGATTGTCAAAATCTTCAACCTGCAAGTATTGATCCAGAATTGCCAAAAGATCCCAAAAATGCCTTCAAATGGGACAGATATAGGACTTGAAAGGCAACCAACATCAATGGTCACCTGCAAGGATGTTACGATTCCTTCTATGCATAGGCGTAATTCTCAAATGACCACTAATGGACTGTCAAATTTGTGAGATGCTAGGACATCTCGCGGATGTTTATGCACCACACTAGAGTCTCGAAGGTGATAGGTTGATGGAGTTGGTGAAATTATATTTTAAACTTGAAAAAGCAATCCCAGTGGACAAAAAGATAAAAATAGCAGTACAGGAACTCAAATGATGGCAATTAAGGTGTCATTGTTGTGTTGAATTGCATAAGGTGCAATTTTTGATATTACAAAAACCCTAGGCATGAATTCTCACACAAGGTTCAATGTTTCTTAGAATATGTGAATGCCTTCTTTCATCATGGATAAACACATTATGATTGATCATGATTTCTATAAAAAAGTTGCATTCTTGAATGATTTTCTCCTCTATTATAGATCTATGCTAAATTGATTTGAATATACTTAATCAAGTGTGCTAGTAAGACACAATAGTTTATAGGATATTGAAATGAGAGAGGGATTCCTATTTATATGCAATTTACACTTTCAAATATAATATTTGGGGAAGGTTGAAATCAAAGGGAAATTATTTCTATTTGCATAAATAAAATTCATATTTAAAACTTTCATAGCTTATACCGGGATAAAATTGGCTAAAGAGAAAGGTTTGAGAAGGGTTAGGTTGGAATGTGATTCCCTAAACATCATTAATTTTTTAATAGGTTCCTCCTCCCCTAATTGGTCAATTACATATATAATTGAATATTTCCTAGTGCTTCTTAGAGACTTTGATGAATTTAAAATTTCACATGTTTACCGCGAAGGTAATAAGGTTGTGGATAATTTGGCCAACATTGGGGTTGGCTTGCCAAGTAGGAAAGTTTGGAATATTTATGACCAGATCCCAATGGATCTCCATATCTTACTCTACAATGATTATGATGCATGTGAAGTACAAGGGGTTTTTGGAAATGATGGAGGATGACGTGCTCTAAGGTGTCCTAGGCAAGACATCATTTATGTGGGGAAAGTCAAACTTTCTGGTGGCTTTTTTAATTATTTCTGTTTGGTTTATCTTGGCTCTTTCTATGTTGCATTTTATTGTGAATTGGTATTTTTGTAGGATGGGGGGAGAGAGAAACATGTTTGGAGCCCATAGTCTATGAAAAATGGCAAAATAAGGAAGCAATGTGGAACAAGGTCCTGGCAGGAGGTTTGACTGCTTATATTGAGAAGCTTCATGGTGTGGATGCCCTTGTTACTAAAGCCTTTGTTCATGGATGGAAGGATGGTGTGCTTTGTTTTTATGGTATGAAGCTAGAGGTTATCTAGGAGTTGGTGGCTAAGGTGTCCAACACTTTGATTGAGGGAACCATATTCTAGAGGGATTAGAAATGTGCGACGGAAGCAATGGAAAAAAATTTCTTTCCAAAAAAAGGGAGAAGGTGAGAAAGAATACTTAGAGTGGGTGGGAGAGAACCTCACTTCCAAAGCCATGGATGGAGGTCTTAGAGGTTATCATGTGCTACCTCACCCTTGATGGTAAATTTTGCAGCTTATTTAGCTATCACTTCATCATGCTGAATCACTTTAGACATAGCAAGTGCATTGCATTTCCCTTTTATTTGTTCTCATTATTGAATAATAGAATTAGATCTCATGAGAAAAGTGTGTCCTTTCCTGTTCTCCATGAGGGCTTAATCTTGTTGATTATGGAGTATGTCGAGGCTCTTTATGTTAATAGGAATCCTAAGGCAAAAACTAATATTGAACATAAGAATGTCTGTGTTCATTATGGGTACACCTCTTTTGATGAGGAGGTGGAATTTGATAGGAACGAGGGCTTTCATATATATAATAAATAGGGCCCCTTGTTGTCCAAATCTAAAATCCCTAAACATAATGGTAGAAAATTAATTTTTTTATCTGATGAGGATGATGACCGTGAATATGTCCTTGATTCATTAGACCCTAGTACTAATGTGAAGGGTAAAAGTGTGGCTAGGGTTACTATGTTGAGTGCTAAGGGAAAAATAAAAATCTCCCGGCCTCCATCTGTCAATTTCAACAAAAAATGTACTAAGCAAATTAATGCCACTTAGATTTATTTGCATGGGCCTATGGAGGATCTGACTGTCAATATTTTTATGCCTATTGATGTTGGTGGGGTAAACCCTAAGGAGATGGGCTCCTCGGTCCCTAAGAACACGATTAGTAATATTAATTTTAGGAATTTACAGGATAACCTAAATTATCTATTCACCTTGATCTTTCAGGAGATCAACAATCTTAAGGAGAAGGACAATCCACCCAATGAGGACCTGGACAATATTCTTAATAACACACATACCCTAGATAATGGGATTAAAGACCTCAAGGAGGACCACAAAGAGAATGTTAAGGCTCTGAAAAATGACTTTCACAAACTCCAGCAGAGTTTGAGTGTGGTGGTGGAGGTGAGTATGTCCACCATGGACAATACCAGCTTGATGGTCTCTATATACTCAATGAGTAGGTTGAAGTTCTTCATGTTATTTCTCAGGGAAATTCCCCCACTGGTAGCACTAAGATGGTCATGAAAGCTAAGGTTGTGGATGCAAGTACCTGTAAAACATAGGGCTTCCTCGGAGGACATGGATGTGGTTTTAGATGTGAATGAGAAGTCCATACCTGGTCCAATGACGAGGCTCTACAAAAAGGAGAAGGATATTACCCTTGTTGACATCACCATTGAGAAATTTAAGAATATCAATGAAGATATCATTCAAAATTATAATAAATTGGTCAAAATGTTATAGTTTTGTTGTTTAGAAGTTCTGTTTTGATCTTGGTTGTTGTTTTGTAAGGTTTCTATGCCCTGGGTTTTTGTAGATTGGCTCATGTTTGTTATCTTGTGGGGTTCTGGATGGTTGTTATTTAAGACTATTTTTGTTTCCTTTTTGTTGTCTTTGGTTTTCTGGTCCCTTTAAAACTAGTTTCTCCCTTTAATCAAAACATTCATATTTTAAAAATTATGACCAAATTTCTCTGACACGGGTACCTGAAATCCTATTTCTAGTAGTTCGATCCTTAAAAAAGGCCAAGAAGAAAGTAATCCACAAAGATTAGAGAAATAGTCTCAAAACTGAGCACAGTTAGACATAAATTAGCTAAAATCAAGACATAACCTCCAAAGTGGATGCGAATTAATTGTAATATAATAGTAAACTAGATTTAAAATTTAAACACAAATATGAACTTGGCACTAAAATTTGAAGCTAATTGAGTTTGTTAGATGCATTGGTTTCCCATGTTATACGAAGATTTTCATGCATGTATCTTAAAAACAAGGGTCAAACTAGAAGGAAAGGGGTTTGGGTTCTCTAGTCTAGGGTTTTTGTTTAGTCAAATTCTAATGAAGTCTATCGATTTTTCTATATTCATTTGTCACTTTCCCATAGTCATATGTGGACTTACATACATGGAAAATGAGAGAAAAAGGGTCTTTTTTATTAGGGCTTCCCCAATATAATCCCCATGCTAGTGTTCCCACCTACACAATAATGAGGACAAAAAGGAGACCATGTCTCTATAGAGATAGAGGTTAAGTAAATGATAAATGATGAAATGATAAGATTACCTTAGGTATGGAACCCTCTCAAGGAATTCCACATATACATGGCATTGAAATTTATTTTCAAACTCCTACAAGTATTAGTGCAATAACCTAATCATAAAAATAAATAGAAGACGTGAATCATTGCTAGATTGTAGTTCCACTATATTGAAATTGTAGATGTAAAGTTCTTGTACTCTATTTATCTCTACTTTGATAACTCATTCATTATATGAATACTCTATAAATAGTATGAATGATAAAAAATTCTCTTTATATGTGGATTAGAAGGTTATTTTAGGTGTAGTTCAACAAGTAATGATCATATGCAAAGATCAAGATTGGGTCACCAAATACAAAGGTTGAAATTTAAAAAATCATAAATTACAATCCATTTTGGTGGGATTAGGATGTTGAGTACCTGTGTTCACCCAAAATGGAGTTACTGAAAGGGAGATTCAATTATCAGGGTCCTCAATATAGAACGAAGTCTTGGATTTGTTTTTTGATGAAGATTTAAGCATAGGATCATTCATTAAGTTTTAAGGTAGCATATTGCATATATATTCTTTAAATGACTTGGTAGAATATACAATAGAGAAAGTTCCACATAGAGTACAAAATTGTTAGGGTAAATAATTTATGATGCTACAATTCTAAGAAACTACTTACTGAGAAAATTAATTGTAGACAATTTTAGTAGCCAAAGGAAAAGACAAAAAATTTAATCAAATTAAATGATTAATTTTCTATGTAAGGACAAGGCAAATAAATAATAACACATAAATAAAACAAAGGAAAAAAACTAAAATGGATGCTTGATGTAGTGTTCCCTTCAAGTACTGTAAAATATTTTTGAATAAGGGAAAGCAAGTTTTGATGGGCCCTTGAAACCCATTACAACCAAAAGATCATAAGATATACATTAAAACGCAATGAAACACAAAAGACATCAACCAAGAAAAGGATAGCTTATGAGAAACAAAGCTAGCAAACTAGAGATAGCTAACAAAAACAAAGATCAATAGAGAAAGAGGCCAGGTTAAGTTAAGTTCTAAAGCATCTCAACAGCTTCTAGCTCTAGTTGTTCCATATTATCAATCGTCCGCTTGATATCATCAATTTCCTTGCTTTGACTTTGCATCTTTTTGGATCCCTATCTCCTTATCTTCAGGGGTATCTTCCTTCACATCGATGATGCTCGCAAAGGCCTTATCCCCATGGTCATTCTCAAGCTTATTGATAAGAGCCTTCATACTAGTAGAGGTGGCCTTAAGAATCTTATGAAATTTCTCACCAATCTTCTTGAGCATGTTCTCAACTCCTTCAAGTCTTTTTTCAATATCCCCTACTCTATTCTCCAAGATTTGGAAGCTATTCCTATGAGCATTAATAATCTTCTCAGCATTACTAATAGCTTTGGTAATCTCACTGAGACATTCAGGGATGGAGTGAAATTTTCCTGAGCCAATAGCTTCTAAGGTCTCAATTTTTCTATACTCTTGGGCTTGCTTGGCTTTTATGCCAAAAATTTCCTTAGGCAGCTAGAGGAACACTTTATTGAAGCTATATGTGCCATTTTTGATGCAAAGATCGATATCCGGATGATGGCCTTCCTGGGCCTTGTCACCAGCAGGTTCTAAATTAAGCTCAAGACCCACTTCCCTGACATCAAAGCTCTAAGCTTCTTTCACATCTGTGTCCTCCCCTACCAGACCCTTATCCTTAGAACCAGTCATGAGAGGCGAGCAATTCTTGGTTCCCACATCCTTAATTTTTGGATTTTTCCTTTTTTTCTTCTGGCATGAGAGGGTTTGGACCTCCTCACTTTTAGTATCCATGTCATCATCCATCTCATTTTCCTCCTCATACCAGCTATCATCATCCTCCCCCCTTTGCTTATTTTTTGCCGACCCTTTGTTCTGTTTCTCATGCCCCATTTTTCTTTTTCTCTTACTCGACCCAACAATTTTGGGGTCATCCTCTGCCTAAGATTTTGTATTATAGCCATCACCATACTCATCATCAGAGTCTTCCAAATCCTCTTCTAACTTAGAAACCTCAACAATTTTCAAATAGATGGTAGTATTCTTGATGTGTTTATATAAAATCACCATAAGAACCTCATGCATAGCTAGATTGGTATTGGGGTTGGAAATTGCATCCTTAATCCCAACATTTAGGGCACAAAAAAGATAGTATGAAATGGAAATTTTCTCTTTATACAAAAAGTGGTTAAGAATGAAAAAGCGATAGTTGTAAACCCTAGTAAATCCACCATCTAAAGTGATAAATTCCATAAAAGAAAGAAAAACCCTTTGCCAAATTAACTTAATTACCTTTGGCAAGTAATAAGTATGGCTACCCTTCACCAATCTAGCTTTCTCTTCATCATCCTTAGGAAATTTCTTCACAGCCGCATCTAAAATCTTTCTATCCCTATAAAACTTGATGTTGTCCATTGCAAGATCCGTAGCCTTAGCGATCATAGTTTCAGTCACCTTAACCTTCCTATTGCCAATGGTCAATGTGCCTTTATTCCAACCCTTTTTGAAAATTCTTGTAATTTTGGGTCATTTCTCTTGCACTCTCTCTATGAAATCAGTCATCTTGGTAGCTTAAAGTACCGCCTAGACCTGAGGATGATTCCTCCATTTGTCAGTAGTGGTAGCCTTCGTTCTCTTGCGATTTCCACCCATACTGTTATTGATGTCTATCAACCGTGAATTCCTGCAAATACCTTTCTTCGCTATGAACTTTCTGTGAGAAACCACTAGAAGCCTATGGAAATTTGTAATGTTTCTGCTTGATAGAGAAAAATCACCCATAAAGCATGCGAGGTGATCTTGCAATTATTATTGTACCTCCTTCTCAACTGCATACAAAACCAACTCCTTCTACCTTGACATCCCCTATCATCTCGGGAAATGATTTCAAATCCGGCCTTGCTTACCATGCAATCTTTCACAAGTTAATATGTTACGTGCCACACGAGGGAGCTCTCCCTCGCTATTCCAGATCTTGATTTTCTCACTTAGTACTGTCTCATTGGAAGCCTAGTCAGCACACCTATTGGCCTCTCTATACTCATTGGAAATGTGGCACTTTAGCACCAAACTTCTCCTTACGATTTTGGATGAGCATCTAAGAGGCACACTTATTAAGAGGGGATCCTCCAATCTAAGCATCAAACTAGAAGTCCACCTTCTTGTCATTACCTATGGCCCAAACATTACCTAAACTAACAATACCATTAGCCTGGATAACACTATTCCAAATTAAAGAGCCACTTGGTATCTAAGCAGAGGCAAGGAAATCTTCCATGATGAGAACCTCCCGTAAGTAATTAGCCTTCCAAATATCATTCCATTCTCCATTTCCCTAATAGGTTCTATAGATTTGTTTGGTGAGAAGAGTTTTGTTCAAGGTTATGATATTTCTCAAGTCCAAACCCCCCCACCTTTTTGGGTTTACACACATAATCCTAGGCTATAAGTGTCACTCTCTTCTTCTCCTCAACCCCAGACCATAGGAAGGCTTTCTGAATTTTCTCCATAGCTTCAACAAATTTTCCAAGGATTTTGAAGAGGCTTAAAGCATACACCAAAAGACTCTGGAGAGAATATTTCAATACTGTAAAATGTTAGTACATGGCATAATAATAATATGGAATAAGAGATATGAATCATTACTTTGGTATAACTTCAATATGATGAAATTATAGGTGTAAGGTTCTTGTATTATGTTTTTCTATTGTTTGAAATATCATTACTTTTTAATGATTTCTCTCTAGATGTTATGGAGGATAAAACGTGCTCTTCACATATGGATCTCAAGGCTTATTTTAGCTAAATAAAAATAATTAACTATAAAATGCATATTCTTTTGAATTATGAGGCTAATTCTAGTTAGAGAATCAGAATTCCCAAAAGTTACATCTTCTTCCGGAACACTCCTATGTGTGGGAAACTTAGAATTAGTATTGTCCTTGGTTGCTTGGTTGCAAAATCACCTTCTCCTAACTTGGGCTTACCTCTATGTTCTAATTTAGTTTCAAATTATTTCTGGGATTGGTTGTTGAATAGGTTTTAATTGAAGTTGGTAAGTTGGAAAGGGTATCTTTTATGTCAAACTCAAAAGTTGCAACTTATTAAAGCCTCTCTTCAAAACCTCCTTGTTTATGCTATGAGTTTGTTCAATGTTCCCTCTAAATTTTTGACTAAGATTAAAAAGATAAATAGAAAAATTTCATTTAGATGGGAACTAAGAGTAATAATTGGATGCACTTAGTGGAGTGAGATTAGGTATGCTTGCCAAAAATTATTGGGGGATTAGATTTAACAAAAATTAGACAATTTAATAATACTTTGGTTGCAAAATAATTGTTAAGAAGTTTTACAGAAATGTATGAATGGAAAAGTATCATTTATAGAAAATACCTTTGCAACTTTGGCCACCTTTATAGGTTTTTATTGGAGGATCAATTCATCTAAGTAAGCTTAGCTCCTTGGAAATTTATCTCTAATTACAGAAGAAACCCAAGAGAAGCCCCTAATACTCCTAGTTTATGGGATTTAAGATTAAAGATGAAGTGATGTAATTTTTCACACGTTTGAGACCTATCCCTTTCAGAGATTTTCCACGGAAAGCTCAAAAATTAAAATTCTAAGGGAAAACCTTTGTATTGATATTAGGGAACCCTCTAAACCCTTCAAGGAGAAGAATGGATTTCAAGGTAATAGATTTAAAGGGGTTTAGTGTGGAGGTGGAGGATAGTGAGGATGGAGAAGGTGAGAAGCCTTGATTTGCTATGCCTAGTTGTGAAGAGATGATAATGGACAAAGATGTGGATGTCTAGGATATTGGTTTGTAGACTCATTATGGTTCCCAAGGGGTTGCCTAGGAAGAGACCTCAGATGATAACCTTATGAATGCTAATGAAGATGTGGAAACTCTTATCTTGAAAGCAACTTTTAGATAGGCCATTATGGCCAATTGGTTTATGTTGTAGATTCATGATATTAGTGTTGGAAACAAGGCAACAAAATAAGAGGGAGGGGCGAATTGGTTTGCTCACAAACTTTACTTAACTCAAACACAGCTACAAATCTAAAAGCATAAATCAAAACCACATCAATAACACACATAACACAAATATTTTTGACATGGAAAATCTAGTTAAGGGAAAAACCATTGTTGGAACCTACCCACAATACGATGATATCCTATTAAAAGTATATGAAAAATTACAATGCGGAATGCACATGCATTCGGGCACACTGCCTAGAGCTCATTGCTAAAAAAAAAAGCAGCAAGGGCCACAACCCTCGGAAGACTCACTATCTTACAAAAAAATTGTATTACATCTGGAAGATCATGAACTAAGAAAATATCATCTACTCATTCCTAGTTATAGTTCTAGTTAAGCACATAACACATATATATCTCCTTCACACTTCTTCACACTTATTTGTACTCTTCACTGCTACTGAATGATCAAAACATTATTCACATGCATTGACATCTCTCTCACATGAAAATTATATTTATTTATACAAATCATCAACCTATATTTTAAGGTTGGCTCAACCACATCACAAATAACAAGAATATAACTGCACATGTTACAACATCACATGCAGACCAAAACAATATTGGCTTAGGCATAGTATGGACCTAAATCACTACTGTGAACATGAAACACCTCCAAGAATAACGCGACAAACATCCGCAATACACTACAATAATCATGTCGGCCAAGAACATGAAGTGTTGGTATTATGGATGTGTTACATTGGTTCTGTTATTGATGTCAACACTTATCAACACTTATCCTTCTAAAAATATTTGGTTATGTTGAACTGGCACATTATATTAATAGGCAAGTTCAGTGACTTATGCACAGTCACTGGTATTTGGTTCACCGAAAGGGTTATATTGTTCACTGACACTAAGGATGACTTATTATCATCTGAAGATCACTTTGTTATGTCAAAGAAATGGTTTGGACACTTGGTTTTGGTATTTTGGTTATTGGTCTAATCGGGTTGACATATTTGTTGTTATCGGTAAATTGGTCTAGGTTATGGACCAACATGCATGATTTAATCCAGATCAACATGACATGCTATAGAGATGATTTAATAAACTGGTATTGTTGTAATTACATTGAGCCGACATGATGCATCATATCTTGACTTACTTGTAAATGATTCAATTGTAATATTCTTAGTGAGCTGACCTACACATTTGGTCTTAGGTTTTGGTATATATGTAAGATCTCATTTGTGATATAAATGTAACAAGTAGAGGAACATGTACTAGGTATATGGTATTATAACATGGTATGTGTGAATATTGAAGATCATATGAGCACACCATAGAGAAGGTTCAAGGAAGGTTTGAAGGTGATTATCAGAGCTTAACTGGTATTGAATCCAGCATTAGAGATTCTACTTTGAGCAGTACATTATTATTGGATTTAATCATCCAATTGTAGTCAGTGTGACTCCCATCTTTTGATTGAGCAGTGAGCTCTAGGCAATTTGCCTTTCTGCATGTGTTGACCCCATTTTGTACACACATATTATCTACAGTAGTATCATCTGATTATGGGTAAGGTTTCTCACCGTGGTTTTTCCCCTTATAGGGTTTCCACATACAAATCTCTATGTTATGTGTTGTGGATGTTGTTTCTCTTTCTGTTATAAGCATTAAGTTTCACCGGTATTAATATTAACTGTTAATCTATTAACTAGCATTTAGTTTGGTTTACTGGTATTATGCATCAAGTTTGATTAAGTTATATGTGGGTTGAAATTGATAGACAACTGATTCACCCCCAACTCTCATTTGCCTTCGAGTCTTAGCAATTGGTATCACAACAAAGTCCTCTTTTGTAGAAGTTTAACAACTTGGGGAGATTCTATGGTAACTAACATTTTTAGGAATGATAGTCCAAAACTTGATGGAACTAACTATGGTATATGGAAGATCAGAATGGAGACACATCTGAATTGCATTAGAAGAGACATATGGGATGTTACACAGAATGGCTATGTTGGTCCTACACCGGGTCAACCTAATCCATGTACATTGGGTAAGGATCAAGAGAATGATTGCAAAGCAAGAGAAGCACTCTTGAGCGCCTTGTTAAATCAGCAAGTCGTGGGATTATCAGATCGATCTACTGCTAAAGTTATTTGGGATAAATTGGAGACATTGAATGAAGGAGATACCACTGTCAAAATTGCAAAACCGGAATGCTTTCGGGTCAGGTATGAAAATTTGAAAATGGAAGAAGATGAAATAATTTTTTCTTTTATGGAAAGGGTTAATGAAATTTGTTTGGGAATACAATGCTATGGAGGTTCCTTAAGTGAAGATGAAATTGTTTCTAAAGTTTTGAGATAATTTCCACCGGAATACAAAATGAAAGTAACTACTATTAATGAGTTGAGAATTATGCCTAATACATCTTTATCTAGAGACTCCTTGGATGGAAAAATTTTAACATTTGAGCTTGAGGAATTTGGTCATGTTGCTACAATTAAAATAGATTAGCCTTCAAAGCATCATCATCTGCATCATCATCATCATTATTTGATAAATCTGATTGGAAAGCACTTAATGCAAGAGAACTTGAAGATATCAGGAGTGTAAATGAAGAACTGGAAGAACTTGAAGCACTATTTACAAGGAAAATGCCTAAAGGTCCTATTGGAAGTAAGTATGAAGCTAAAGCACCATTTAAATGTTTTAACTACAATAATGTTGGTCATATGGCATCTAGATATCCTAATAGACATGTAAGATTGAGAGAAGAAGCTAAAAGAACATATAAGCCTAACCTTGAATATCAGAGATACAAATTTAAGAGGAATAGAGACAAATCATGTTACTATGTTGATGAAGGAGTTACTGATGATTCTGATGAAGAACTGGCACACAATGGATGGGCTTTTGTTGCAATAATAGAAGATCAACTGACACCTACTGTTCCACTGGTAGAGCAGGCCCTGGCAGCTAAAATTGAAGAAAATGATGAATGGATTATAGATTCTAGATGTTCACATCATATGACTGGTGATAAAATTAAATTCTTATCTTTTTTAGGAATAAAATGGAGGTCTAGTAAGATCTGGGGATGACAAATCTTGTTTGATCAGAGGAAAAGGCACTATATCTTTTGATGGTAAGCACAACACTTACAACATTTATTATGTTGAAGGTTTGCAGAATAATCTTTTGAGTGTTTGTTTGTCAATTAGTTGAAAAGGGATTTGTTACAATTCAAGAATGGTAAATGCAAAATCATGAATAGAACTGGTTTGGAAATTGCAACTAGTAATCAGACTAGAGGTAATATCTTTCATTTGAATGACAATGAGAAAACATGCTTGATTGCACATATTGATGAAAGTTGGTTATGGCATAGAAGACTCTGTCATGTGAATTTTGATTGCATTGTAAAGATTAGTTCATCTAAGGTAGTAAGGGATTTACCTAAGATTGTAAGACCTCATAATCCGATATGTAAGGAATGTCAAATGGGAAAGCAAGTTAGAACAACTTTTAAGAGTATTTTTGAGAAAACCAATGATGTTCTTGATTTAATTCATATTGACTTGTGTGGTCTGAAAAGAACAAGAAGTCTACAGGGAGATAGATATTTCATGCTAATTATTGATGATTATTCTAGAATGTGTTGGGTTACTTTTCTTAGGGAGAAATCACAAGCTTTTGGGAAATTCAAATTGTTCAAGGCACTTGTAGAGAATGAAACCAGTAAGAAAATCAAATGTTTAAGATCAGATCAAGGAGGTGAATTTACATCTAAAGAATTCAATACTTTTTGTGAAGTGAATGGAATTAGAAGATAACTATCAGCACCTCGGACACCTTAGCAAAATGAAGTTGTGGAAAGGAAGAACAGAACTATTCTGGATGCAGCTAGAAGCATGATATCAGAAGAAAAGCTACCTCATGTGCATTGGAGAGAAGCAGTGAATACAATGGTTTATACTTTTAATAGATTTCACATCAAAGGTTAAACTGGTAAGACACCCTATAAATTATGGTTTGGTAATATTCCTACTCTTAAGTACTTCAGAATATTTGGAAGCAAATGTTACATTAGGAGAGATGAGTATATTGGTAAATTTGACCATAGAAGTGATGAAGGCATATTTCTTGGTTATTCATCTAAGAGAAAAGCATATATATGTTTTAATAAAAGATTGCATAAAATCATTGAGAGTGCAAATGTGAAGATAGATGAACACTTTAGAGGAAATTCAAGGTCCATGGATTCTGAACTGGCAGTTGAGATGATCATAAATGAACCTATATAAAATGCACCAGCATAGAACGTTGATCCAGTCACACTGGCATCATCAGAGAATTCCACAGTGACTAAAGAACAACAACAAGTGAACACACCCAGGTATGTTAGATTGAATCACTGTGAAATTCAGATAATTAGGAATAAGTATCAAGGAGTTATGACAAGAGGCAGACTGGCAAATGAAGAGGTATGTTTAGTTTCTCAAATTGAACCAGCATCTGTTATTGAGGCATGTGAAGATAAACATTGGATTAAAGCTATGGAAGATGAATTAGAACAAATTGAAAAGAACAATACATGGACATTGGTTGCCTAGCCTAAAGATAATAATGTAATTGGAAATAAATGGGTATTTAGAAATAAAATTAATGAAGATGGTAAGGTAATCAGAAACAAAGCAATATTAGTGTGTAAAGGATATTCACAGAAAGAGGGAATTGACTACAATGAATCCTTTGCACTGGTAGCTAGAATTCAGGTAGTCAGATTATTTCTTGTATTTGCAGCAGATAAGAACTATAAAGTATATCAAATGGATGTTAAATGTGCATTTTTGAATGGTGATCTTGAAGAGGAAGTTTACATTGAACAACCTGATGGATTTTCATTAACAAATGATAAAGATATGGTTTGCAGATTAAGAAAAGCTTTATATGGATTGAAGCAAGCTCCTAGAGCTTGGTATGCTAGATTGGACAAATATCTTTTGAAGCTTGGTTACACTAAAGGTAATGCTGACAACAACTTATATTTCGAAGTGACTAATGAAGACATCTTGGTTATTGAAGTCTTTATTGATGACATCATTTTTGGAGAAGAAGATGGATTGTGTAAAGACTTTTCTAATAAGATGCAGGAAGAATTTGAAATGTCTATGATTGGGGACATAAAATTCTTTTTACGATTGCAGATTTCACAAACTGATAAAGGTATATTCATATTTCAAACACAATACTTGAAGGAATTATTGAAGAAATTTGGTATGAAAAGCTCTAAACTGGTAAGTACTCCTATGACTACAACTAATAAACTATCATTGAAGGATGATTCAACTCTTGTTAATCTGACAAGATACAAATCTATGATTGGAGGTTTACTCTATTTGACACAAACAAGACCTGATATAATAAATGCAGTGTGTATTGTTTCAATATTTCAGAGTAATCCTAGAGAAAATCATCAATCAACAGTGAAAAGTATTTTTTGGTATTTACAAGGCATAACAAATCTTGGTTTATGGTATCGTAAAGATAAAAAAATTGATTTATGTGCATACACCAATGCTAATTAGGAAGGAGATATAGATGACAAAAAAAGCACCACCGGCGGGGCATTCTTTCTTGGTAGCAGATTGATTTCATGGTTGAGCAAGAAACAGAGTTGTACATTATTATCAACAGTAGAATCAGAATATGTTTGAGCAGCAACTAATTATACTCAGGTATTATGGATTAAGAAAATGTTGAAAGACATAAAGGTAAGATGCAAAGAACCTATAATTATCTATTGTCATAATCCAATAGCAATTGATATATCTAAGAATCCGATATTTCACTCTAAAACTAAACATGTTTCTATCAAATATAATTTTTTGAAAGAGAATGTTGAAGCAAAAGAATTGAGATTGGTTTATGTGAATACTAAAGAGTAGATTGTAGATATCTTTACTAAACCTTTGCCTAAGGAAACTTTTGAATTTCTCAGAGAGAAGCTTGGGGTTATACCCTCAATAGTAGAGACTTAGATAGTTGATACTTGGCATCAAACTGATAGAATTTATAGAGAAACTTTTTTCTGTCTTTGATGGAGGAGAGCTACTTCTCAGGGGGAGTAATTGGTTATTGTAATTGGTTCTATGAACTGGTTGTATCTGGGATTTATATTTCTTTGGCATTTGATGTCAAAGGGGGAGAGATATCTATGTAAAAACATTATCCTTTGGGGAGAGATTATTCATTGGGGGAGAGATTTTTACTCTCTGCATTTGTATTTTGATTTTTTGGTATTGATCTATTTGAGAGATTGTTGGTTTTTGGTTTTTGGCATTTCTGCTTTTCCAATTAGATGGTTTTTCAATCTTGTGTTGCCATCAATGCCAAAGGGGGAGATTGTTGGTATTATGGATGTGTTGCATTGGTTTTTTCATTGAAGTCAACACTTATCAACACTTATCCTTCTGGAGATCTTTGGTTATATTGAACTAGTGCATTATGTTCATCGGCAAGTTCAGTGACTTATGCACAGTCACCGGTATTTGGTTCACTGGTAGGTTATATTGTTCACCAACACTAAGGATGACTTGTTATCATCAAGGGAGATCACTTGGTTATGTCAAAGACATGGTTTGGACACTTAGTTTTGGTATTTTGGTTATTGGTCTAATCGGGTTGACATATTTGTTGTTACTGGCAAATTGGTCTAGGTTGTGGATCGGCATGCATTATCTATTCCAGATCAGCACGACGCATTATAAAGATTATTTAATCAATTGGTATTGTTGTAATTACATTGAGACGACATGATACATTGCATCTTGACTTACTTGTAAATGATTCAATTGTAATATTCTTAGTGAGCCTACCTACACAATTGGTCTTAGGTTTTGGTATATATGCAAGATCTCATTTGTGAGATAAATGTAACAAGTAGAGAAACATGTACTAGGTATATGGTATTGTAACATGGTATGTGTGAATATTGAAGATCATATGAGCAGACCATAGAGAAGGTTCAAGGAAGGTTTGAAGGTGATTATCAAAGCTTAACCGGTACTGAATTCAACATTGGAGATGCTACTTTGAGCAATACATTATCATTGGATTTAATCATCCAATAGTATGACTCCCATATTGTGATTGAGCGGTGAGCTCTAGGCAGTTGGCCTTTCTGCATGTGCAGACCCCATTTTGTACACACATACTATGTACAGTAGTATCATCTGATTGTGGGTAAGGTTTCCCACCATGGTTTTTCCCCTTACAGTGTTTCCACGTACAAATCTCTATGTTATTTGTTGTGGATGTTCTTTCTCTTTTTGTTATAAGCATTAAGTTTCATAGGTATTAATATTAACTGTTAATCTGTTAACTAGCCTTTAGTTTGGTTTATCGATATTATGTATCAAGTTTGATTAAGTTATATTTGGGTTGAAATTGATAGATAACTGATTCAGCCCCCCCCCGTTCTGAGTTGCATCTGGGTCCTAACATGAAGAACGCCACAAGGTCAAATAAATTATCAATAAAATGCACAAAAATCAATCAAAACACCAACACAGATAGGACATGATCTAGAAACATCCACAAGCATCATGAATTACCACACCAACAACTGCAACATCACTACTTACTAGAATATCCAATAGCATTATAGCAAACCTCAATTTCACTCACTGAACTAACTGTCAAATTAAAATATGCACTTGTGAAACTCCAAATCACAAACCATGTGAATTTAGGACACACTAGAACATCCCAAACACTTTGCCAAATCTGCAAACCAATATATTGCAACGGAGAGCAAAATACAGAACATTGAACAACACCAAACAACTAAAAAACTAACCACAATATTGGATCTCATAACTCAACCAAATCTCCATGCGGACCACAAAAAACTTCAGTTGAATCAACTAGAGATACTTATCTCAAAACCCTTTAATCTGCAACAACTCATTTGCAATATACTAGGCAAACCAACTCAATTAATCTGAATGCACCACTGGAGCACGGAGGAATATGTTGACATCAATGATAACAACACATTCTAGAAAATTTATATACAATATCCAATAATCTCCCCTTTTGGCATTGATGGCAACATATGAATCTAAAAAATAATCAATGCAAAGAAAGAATTCAGCAACCAACAATCTACCCATGACTCTCAACAATCTCCTCTTGAGATCATGCACAATATATGGCAATTTTTGACATGATTCTCTCCCTCTTTGACATTAATGCTAAAGGGACATATAAAAATCATAATCCTCTATCTTTAGCCAAACACACTCAAATATGAACATTTGAACCACAACACTAGCTAGTCCCCCTAAGTAGTAGCCACCACTCATCAATCCATATCATAAGATATCTCTACGAATTCTATGAGACTAATGGAAATCCATGCATCTTCGTTCTTATTAGGAGGGGAAATTACCACTAGCTTATCTCTGAGATAATAAAAAATTTCCTTAGGCAAAGGCTTCATGATGATATTTGTAATCTATTCCTTTGTAGATACATACTCCAATCTGACTTCCTTATCATTCACCTTTTCTCTCAAGAAAATAAACTTGATAGATATATGCTTAGTCTTTGAATGCAACACCAGATTCTTAGAAATGTTGATAGCACTTGAGTTCTCATAGTATATAGCAGTAGGTTCATCATAAAAAACCTTTCTATCCTTCACCATCTACTTCATTCATACCACCTAAGTACAATTTCTAGTAGCAGCAATGTATTCAACCTTTGTAGTAGGTAAAGAGATAACATTCTTCTTTTTACTCATCCAAAAAACCAATCTATTTCCCAAGAAAAATACACCACAACTATTACTTTTTATGTCATCTACATCACCTACCCAATCAGCATCTATAAAAACACTCAAAGTAAATTCATCATCTTTAGGATACCATAAACTAAAATCAATTATCCCTTTCAGATATCTAAATACTCTTTTCACAGCAACAACAAGACAAATAGAATTCATAATATCTGGTCTAGTCTGAGTCAAATACAATAATCCACTAATCACAGATCTGTATCTAGTCTAAATTAATTCTGGATAATCATCATCCTTTTTCAACTTATATCTGATCACCATAGGTGTGCCAACTAGCTTTGAAGCATCTAAACCAAACTTATTCAACAATTCCTTCACATTCTTAAACAGAGATATAAAAATTCCTTTATCCAACTGAGTAATTTGTAATCCCAAAAAGAATATCATCTCACCAATCATAGACATCTCAAATTCATTTTGCATTTCTTCAAGAAACTTCTTGCACAAACTATCGTCTCCACCATAAATAATATCATCAACAAAAACTTTAACAATCAAAATGTTATCATGATCAATCTTGAAGTACATATTACTATTAGTAGTACCTTTATTGAATTCATGCTTTATCAAATACTCATCCAATCTACCATGCCAAGCTCTTGGGGCTTACTTCAATCCATACAATACTTTCTTCAATTTGCAAATCATATCTCTCTTATTTGTCAACTCAAATCCATTTGGTTGCTCAATATATAATTCTCTTCCAACTCACCATTAAGAAAGGCTGACTTGACATCCATCTGATAGAATTTGAAATCTTTGTAAGCAACATAAGCAACAAATAATCTAACAGCTTCAATTCCAGTTACTAGGGCAAAAGTCTCCTCAAAATCAATTCCTTCCATCTGAGAGTATCTCTTATAAACAAGTCTGGCTTTATTCCTAATAGTTGCATCTTGCTCATTCAATTTATTTTGAAAGACTCATTTAGTTCCAATTACAATTTTATCCTTAGGTCTAGGAATAAGAATCCTTGTACTATTCTTTTCAATTTGGTTCAAATCTTCTTCCATTGCCTTATCTCATTTTTCAACTTTGCATGATTCATCAACATATTTAGGTTCAATCTTAGAAATCAAGCAAATTAACAAGTCTTCTCCTAGTCATCACACCATTATTTTTATCTCCTTTGATCAAATTTTATGAATGATTCAATCTCACATACCTGGGAGTCTTAGGATTTTCTTGATTTTTAGACTCTTTAACTCTTTCTTCTACATGAGAACTAGCTTCTCCTTCATTCTAAGGTTTTTCTGAAACAATCTGAATTTGATTATGGGTCTGCAGTTTCTTTCTTTTATCTGAACTGAAATCCTGATCATCTGAATCATATCTGCAAGCTCTGACCTATCTCACATTGCTTTCATCAACTTTCACATTAGCACTTTTAATTATCTTCCTCAATCTTTTATTATAACACTTGTATGCCTTGCTCTTAGTAGAATAACCAAGGAAAATTCCTTCATCACATCTAGCATCAAATTTTCCTAGATCTTCATCTCTTTTGATATAGCATTTACTCCCAAAAAATTTGAAATATCTAACTGTAGGAACATGACCAAACCATAACACATAAGGAGTCTTACCAGTATCACCTTTGATATGTACTCAGTTGAAAGTGTATAAAGAAGTACTCACATCTTCTTTCCAATAGATATGGGGAACATTTCCTTCCAACATCATAGTTCTAGTAGCTTCCTGAATTCTATTATTCTTCCTTTTGACAACACCATTCTACTTAAGGGTTCTAGGTGTAGATAAATATCTCTTTACTCCATGCCCTTCACAAAAGTATTAAACTCACCAGAAGTGAATTCACCACCCCTGTCAGATCTCAGACAGTTCATCTTCAATTCAATCTCTGTCTCAATCACAGATTTGAAAATCTTGAACTTCTCCAAAGCTTTAGACGTCTCCCTTATAAATTAACCCACATCATCCTTGAATAGTCATCAATTAGCAACCTAAAATACATGTCTCCTTGCAAGCTTCTCATTCTAGAAGGACCACACAAATTAGTATGCACAAGCTGATCCAATATTCCATTAGAAGTATACTATTTTATTTTAAAATAAATTCTTCTACGCTTCCTTAAACTAACATTCCTTACATACCAGAATAGAAGGTTTAACCAACTTAGGAAGATCTCTCACTTCTTGAGTGGAACTTATCTTACCAATGAAATCAAAATTCATATGACACGTCCTTTTATGCCTTAACCAACTTTCATCAACTTGGGAAATCAAACAACTTTTACCACGAGCATTCAAGTAAAAGATATTACATTTCATCTTTGTACCTGATGCAATCTCAATTCCAGAACCACTTAAGATCTTACATTTATCATTTTTGAATTTCAATATAACCCTTATCAACCATCTATCCAACACTCAAAAGATTATGCTTTAAACCTTCAACATACAAAACATCATCAGTATACTAGCTTTATCATCACCAAATCTTACTACACCACCATCATACTTTTCCATACTCACAAACTTATTACTATCACCTATCATATGATGAGAGTAACCACTATCAATAAGCCATTTATCTTTCTATTCAATTTAGTAGCCAAAGCTTTATCCTCATTAATGCGGCTAGTAGAATCAACAGTCACCAAATAATCTTCCTTCATAGCAATAAATACTCATTCATCTCCTAAATTTCCCTTATCAGATTCATCATTTGTCACACCTTTATTAGCAGCATAATAAAACTTCTTTTGATAGTTAGGCTTATATGGTTTGGACTTAGGAACTCTTTTCGGACACCTTGAAGAAAAATGTGCTATCTTATTACATGAAAAAATCATTTAAGAGGCAATTTCCTTAATATTTACTCGCCCCTTTCAGCAATTTTCTAGTAATCAGGGCTTCAAGCTCTCCCATCCTCTTCTCATATTTGGATACCCTTGTAGAAATTTCTCTCGGATCATATTTCTACTTCCTTAAAATAATAGCTTTGAATGTTGATTCTAACTTAGGAAGAGTTTCACCAAATTTATGCAACTCAAAGGCAGCAAGCTTTCCAATCAGCATGTCTCTAGTCACATTTGTCACCATCTGGACCTCCTCAATAGTATAAGATTTGTGCTTGTAAGTAGGAGGCAACGATATCAACACCTTAGCTACAATCTCTAATTCTTCCAACAATCCACCAACACATATGATATTCAACACAAGCTCATTCACTTTCTACATAAATGAAGTAATATTCTCATTGTCGCCCATTCTCATCATCTCATACTTTCCCTTCAAGCTCTACAACTTCACAACTTTCACATGGATGTCAACATCATACAAAGTCTCTAGCTTCTTCTAGATCTCATGAGCAGTCTGCAAATCCATAACATTAGTCATTTCAGAATTAGACAAAGCACTCAACAATGCTTCCTTAGCTATAATATTAAATTCAACTTCCTTTATCTCATCTGGAGTTGTAGGACCAATCAGAGGAACATTATACACATTCTTAGTAATCTTCCTATAATCTTCACCAATGCCACTCAAGTGACACTCCATCCATTTCTTCTAAAGAGCATAGTTCATCCCATCAAATCACAAACTATCTTTCTTATAAGAATAGGTTGCCATCTCAGATCACCTCAAGCGGTCAATCTTCTTTCAGAGTATCTAGCTCTGATGCCAATTGTTGGAAACAAGCCGGCAAAATGAGAGGGGGGGTGAATCAGTTTACTCAAAAACTTTACTTAACTCAAACACAACTTCAGATCGGAAAGCATAAATCAACACCACATCAATAACACACATCACACCAAGATATTTGACATGTAAAACCCGATTAAGGTAAAAACCACATTGGGAACCTACCCATAATATGATGATACCCTATTAGAAGTATATGAAATATTACAATGGGGAATACACATGCATTTAGGCACATTGCCTAGAGCTCACTACTCAAAAGAACAAACAACAAGGGCTACAACCTTGGGAAGACTCACTATCTTACAAAAACATTTGGATTACATATAGAAGATCATGAGCTGAGAAAATAGCATCTACTCATGCCTGGTTATAGTTCGGGTTAATCACATAACACATATACAACTCCTTCCCATTTCTTCACACTTCTTTGCACTCTTCACTGCTACCAAATGATCAAAACATTGTTCACACACACAAAAATCTCTCTCGCATGAATATTATATGTATTTATAAAAATCATCATATATTTTAAGGTCAGCTCAACCACATCACAAATAACAAGAATATAACCACACACACAACAAAATCACATGCAGACCAAAACAATGTCACCTAAGACCTAGTATGGACCTAAATCACCACCACAAACATGAAACACCTCTAAGAATTACACCATGAACATCCACAACACTGCAATCATCATGTCGGCTAAGAACATGAAGAAAACCACCAAATCAAAGAAATCATCAATAACGTACACAACGATCAATGCAGACCACCAACACAAATAGGACACAATCTAGAAACATCCACAAGCATCACAAATTACCACAACAACAACTGCAACATCACCACTAACTATAATCTCCATCATCACTATACTGAACCTCAAGAACACTCACAAAACTAACTATCAAATTAAAAGATACACTTGCAAACCTCCAAATCATGAACCATGTGAATTAAGGACACACCAAAATGTCCCAAACACTTTTCCAAATATGTAAACGAAGATATTGCAATGCAGAGCAAAATCAAGAACACTAAACAACACCGAACAACTGAAAATACCAACCACAATACCGAATCTGATAACTTGACCAAATATTCATGTGGACTACAGAACCTTCAGTTGAATCAACTAGAGATACTTATCTCAAAACCATTTAATCTGCAACTACTCATCAACAACACACTGGCGAAACCAACTCAATTAATCGAACTCCACCACTAGAACATAGAGGAATATGTTGACATCAATGACAACAACACATTCCAACAAACTTCTCAACAATATCCAACAATCAGGAAAATCCTTGACTCTCTCTATTATAAGGTGGAAAATCTTCAAAATATTGGAAAAATACACTAACAAAAAATAATGGGTCAAATAAAATTTTGGCCTTGATTGAGGCAATGGATAATGATGTCAAAGATATTAAATCAATTACAATGATAGAATCAACATGTTCGAAACCTTGATCTGAAAGGTTAACATATGCTAAATGAGAAACCTTAGGTCCTAGAGATACATGAGAATCAGAACAAAGATAATAGTTTAGAGGTGGGTGTTGATGTTGTTGGTGAGGAGGTGGAGGCTATTGGCCTTGTTGTTGGTTTAGGTAAATAGGTTTCATCCTAGATGTAGGGGCCCTCAACTAGCACTTGTAGCTAGTCTAAGGATGCTAATATTCATGCATAGGCAATTAAAGAGGTCATGCATATGAATGACCATATTATTCATGAGGACATGTAAGATGCTAAAATTCTCAAATATTTACAATAGGTAGGTTAGGTTTTTCCCACATTTTTTGGCGGTCATATTTTGGTTTTTTATTGTTGATGTTTGTACGTTGCTATTTTAGTATGTTTATCTTTGGTTAGTAGTTGGTGGTCTTTGTAGAGGATTTTAGGGCCCTTCAAAACCTATTTTACCTAATAAAAAACAATTAAATAAAAATATTTATATTAAATCACTAAAGACAAAGGATGACAGTCATACCATTCCAACTATTAAACTATTTTGGTAAGAATCAAGTGTTGCGAACTTGGGTCAACCCTGTAATGGAGCTCCAAGAGAGAGAACCAACCATTAAGGCCATTAACATAGGACTTAGTCTAAAATATTTTATTTGATGGAGGTTTAAACTTTGGAACATCGGTAAAGTTTTAGGGTAGCATAGAACATAAATGGTCTTAAAATGATCCAAGAAAATGCACACAAGAGAAAGTAACAAACTAAGCATGAATTTGCTAGGGTAATCAATTTGTGGTGCTATATTTTTTTATATTATGGACCTTTGTTTCCTTAGATTTTGGAATATTTATTTTAGATAGACATTTTTGAGTGATACACAGATTGAGATGCATCATCTTTTTAGGATTTAGATGCACCTTAGATTGAGGGAAATATCTAATGGTGAAATACAGATATACCCATGACATTTTCCATTAAATTTTGTGTCTATTTTAAGAAAATTTCTTAAGCATGTAAATTTTGACAATTGTCATAATATTGTGCAAGTTTAAGCCTATTCTATTATCTTTTGTAGTTATCATACCTATTCATCCACCTACACAAATACAACCATTATTGACCTAAAAGTGACATTTTTTCTAACCTAGAGTCAATTCTATGGTTGCAAGGTCAAACCCATAGTCATAAAATTGACCTAAATATTTTAAATAACCAAAATTTAAATTTGGCTAACTAGTCTCGCAATAAGTTGACTAAGTACATACTTTATGAAATTTAGTGTTGACTGCTAGTATTTGAAAGCAATTACATTTAAATTTATATCTCCCATGTATCAAGCATTCTCTCTCATGTTATAACATTGATAAAGTAATCTAGAGTGAAACATTTAATATAGGATATTAAATAAGTAATAAATTTGCATATATCATCTTAAGTGGCTTTTTTATTTTCTTAAACTTTTCATACATATTAATATCATCTTATTTTAGCAAATAGAAAATCTTTCCAAATTATTTTTAAATATGATTATCCTATTAGATATTAGAAAACAAGAGAACAAATGAAGGTCAATCAGGAAAATAGGTAAAAGTAAACATTATCCACAGTTAAGTCTAAACCAAAATTTGGATATACAATAACTGACTTGGCCTGTACACCATATGTAACCATAGAAAAGCACATAATCAACACAAATCCAAGACAACCATATAATTGGGAGATCACAATTTTATAGTAAACACAGTATTTTTTGAATCTTCATGTTAACATTCATTTGCTATAGATTAACATTAATTATTAAAAATATCAAACCATAATTATAATTTATTAATTCTATATTAATTTGTATTTTTCAATAAACATCTTATTATTATTCCTAAATCACAATTAAAATATTTTTTGTTTTTACAATTTTATTTTATTGTTTTCATATATTCAACAAAATTTAATATACCTTCTTACTGCAATATTACTTATAATTAATTTTATTTATAGAAAGATATGTATAATCACAAAGTAATATATGTATATAAGACATCTATATACAAACAATACAACTTTTTTATAATTATCAATACATTTTTATATGAGAACTCAAATAGTAGATTATATATAAATAAGAACGGTTTAAATCACACACTTTAAGTTTACACTTCTAGACTTAAAAGTTTTAAACACCTAAGAGTTCACTTACATTTTCTAGGCTTAATATGTTGTTTAAGGTGTGTGGTCACACTAAGAATACACTTCTACACTTAAAAGTGTTAAACATCCAGAATTGAGTAATCTTTTCTAGACTATATATATTGTTTAGTGTGTGATTTAAATTTTAAAAATAATAAACCACCCCACTAAATAGCAAGAACTATATTACAAAGAGGATAGATATATCCTTATCAAACAGCTTGCCCTGCAAACAGAGGTACAGGTCACCAAACTTTGATGACGCTCGCAGATATCACAACTCCGAGCCATGTTAACCTTAAAAATAGTAACAACAAACAAAACGAAAACTAATGACAAATGATGTCAATTCATAAGGCCACCCTCCCAGGTAGAGTCGACAACTGTCACAGGAACACGGAACAAAACTGTAAACGAAAGCATCTGAAAGGAACTGGCTCGCTGCGTAATATGCACCGTCATTCCTTTCCCAGGAGCGTTGAATATATCTGCCATTTCTTTATTTACTCTTAGTGGTTAAATATGTTTATTTTAGATATAATGACTTAAACCTGCTTCCTTCTTATCCGTCACTCTCCCCATTTCCTTAAAAATATCCGTTGTAGGGGATGGAATATCACTTTCTCAATAGGATGGAACTTAATCTATTTCTTCGCCCAACATACAAGACTGGGCCTCATATTCTTATCTGTTTGATTTACATTAACAGTTAAGTCTATTTATTTGATAGAGACTTCATTTTCTACTACCCACCTCGCCATCAAGCTTCGCCACCTGACCCTCACCCTGCAAACAACTCTATCTATTTACCGATTCTGGATTTGGTCTAACAATTAAATTTATTTATGTAAAAATGACCGCATTGTCTACTAGCTCCCCGCCATCCAGCTTTGCCGCTCCCCGACCCGCCAAGCCATGCTAGATTGCTTTCACAATTAAAACTATTTATCTCAACGCAATGAGTTGGCATTGCTAGAGTGCACATAAAAGAAGAACGTGCATTGTGAAGAGGTTGAGGGAGAGGCTCAAGAGCAATAAAGAGGTAAGAACGCACCAGAAACTCCATTCAAGCTTTTATTTGCAGCTCCTCTAAACAGATCCTAATCTGAGCATTCTTTCATTCACATATTTGTATCTGCTTTTGGGCCCGGCTTAACCGACACACTCAAAGCGTTGACTGCTTATGTGTGCTCAGGTGGACCCAGCGGTAACCCTTCCCACCTCCGTTCGCCGTTAACGGTGGCCGTTTGGTGGAAGCGCGCAAATTGAAATTATTAACCTGCTTCTACTTCCCGCCCACGCGCGCGTATGACTTAAAATGAGCACAGTGCAAAAGGATATTGGAGTTTTGTCAGATGGTGCTCTCCCTTGACCGCCTTTCCTCCCCCTTATTGCCGCGCGATCGCTAGTTCGTTGCTCTCATCCATAACATGCCTTCCATGAAGAAAGAATAACAAACTGCCGAGTCGATTAGCCATATTCGAGCAGAGGAGAAGCGTTCTCTGGTAGACATCTATGCAAAATGTGGAAGCCCTGACGAGGGACGCGAATTGTTTGACAGAAATCTTCAAATAAATGTGTTCTCATGGATGCCCTTGACATTGCAGGATATTTACAAAGTGGATTTGTTGAAAAGGCTTGAGAAAATTTCCGGAAAATGTGATTTGGAGGCGTAACCAACCTTTCCCAACATCCTCAAGCATTGTAAGAGGCTATGCACACCTATAGCACGATATAACTTAGAACAATTTCGTCAGATGTTATAGCTGCAACTGCACAGTGAGGCATGTATGCAAAATGTGGAAGCATACAGAATACACGTGACCTGTTTCACAGCATGCGTCAATGAAATGTGTTCTCATGGAAAACAAAAGGCCTCAGAAACTTTCATCCAAATGCAATTGGCAGGTCTTCCATGAGTGTAGAAGGGATTGAGATGGCCTGATCGGCTCCGAGGCCATATGGTCGTCCCAACTTGTGTCAGGCTCCCACTAGAACATATCTGACCATGTCATGATAATCTCTGGGTATGCCTTGGCCCATAAAAATGTATTACCTTAAATGATTATAATATTCCAGTTATAACTTCACAACTTCTGTTGAATGCATGCAAAAATGATAAATGTAATGATTTCCTTTGAGAAAAATGTAAAATTTAAACTCGATCATACAAGAGTGAGTGTAGTGATAGATCATCTATGGTTTGCAGATGCCCATCAGTTTAGATGATTGATAGTTTATAAATATTTTCGTTGTGCAAGTCTTAGGTTTAAAATTAACATGACTAAAAACTGTAAAAAATATATTTACATTATAAGAGAGGGAAAAAAATACATGTTCTAGGCTTGTCAAATGTTGAGAAAACAGGTATAAAGATTCTTCAGAATTATGGTGACTCAAAGTTGATAATCAAGTCTTGAATGAAAGCATAGCACCACATGTCAAATCTATTAAATCTATTAAATTTCTTGTATGCACTCAAAATAGAATATAAAAGTAGATAGGAATGTCTTAATTGGTTCACAAATTTACCCAATGAGATATTTGCTTAAAAAGTTAATGAGTATGTCATCAAGCTAATCATTAGACTTATAGAGCCAAACAATAAATCTCACTAGATGGTATTTTAAAATAATGCAAAGATTCTTTAATTCGTCCAACTACCTAATGATAATATAGAATTATTGGCCTTAAAATTAAGAAACATATGGAGATCAAATCTTACAATTAAAGGAAAATAATTTGTCAATAAAAATGATAATTCTAGAAGACATATAAAAATTATATGATTCTTGTAGAGAGAAAAGAAAGATAGAAAATGCAAAGAAGATCATAGAAATCTATAGAACTACCAAGAAACAATATAAAATCAACCAAGTTATGTACTAAAAGGAAATGTAACATGTATAATTAACATTTTCACCATAAATGACCAAGTCATGGCCTATGATTATGAGGAATTGAAAGGATATAATGCAAACACAATCAAGCTCTTATCTTAAAAAAAGATAGTGAAGTGGAAATATAAAGCATTCAATCCAAAGGTAGAATTAATAATGAATTAAGGAAGAGTATCCTAGGGTGTACGAGCAATCTTGCATCACCCTAAAATTTCTTCCTTCACTTATTTTCTAAATGTTCGTATATTTTTGTTTACTTTCCAATCATTAGCTAGTTAAATGTTGCAAATCTAGAACTACAATTCATTGCACTTGTTTATCTCACGTTTTGGTTGGGTAACACATGTTCTGCATTGATCCAACAATATCATGTTCTATTTTTGAAACTTTAATCACAAAAAAGGTATATATAAATTTATAACCTATTGGTAGGCATAAAAATATAACAAATAGTTGTACTCTTCAAGAATTTGCCAGCATTCTAAAGCTTTTGTCAATAAAGTTAAAGGTACAATAAAACTAGAAAAATTTATGGTATGAAATAAATTGACATTCATTGATCCATCTTCACCAAATTCATTCTCAAAGATTCTTTCACACATTTGGCTAACTACACATTTGATAACACATCAATTTTTGCATGACGTTGTGATTGATTATCATTCATAAGGCTAGATGATACTATATAAAAATTACCCGCAACCATTTGAAAGAAGTGAAATTAAATATTTGAGCCAAGATTCAAGTTTGAGAATTATATTATAATATCATTTGAATTATTTAATTTGCATATTTATAATTAAATAGCTAAAATTGAGAGTTTTAGAAGCCCAATATAGAAAATTATAACTCATTCACTATTGAGAATTAATAAATTTAGTAATATTATTTACAGTTTCTGTGTGTGATTATGTGTTGTTTCATTTCACTACATGGTCAAATAATTTATTATATGATCCTACATCTACGACTACATCAATGAGGCATGAAATTACCAATTTTGTTATTTCAAAGATGATATATCTTATTTAGTACTCAAGTTGGTTTTTCAATTTAGCACTAGTGAAAAACAAAAGGATGGAGAGATATATACTTGCAAGATTATAGAGATCTAAATAGAGCCTCTTTAAAATAGCTACTCTGCCCACTATGGATGTCGTCTATGATATAATTAGTTTTTAATCCTAAACAACTTTTCAAATATCAACTAAATACTAGTGAAAGAAGGTAAGAATAAAATGGATCACTCTCTCCTATATAAAAAATAGAATTTATTCTACACAATAAGGGAAACATTTAAAAAGTAGCAATTTAAACTATCATTGTGACTTAACTATATTTGAATAAATAATACCATTTTTATCACTTGAAGGAGGTATCTCATAGGTGCCAATTTTTTATATTCTCTTTGAATCCAAAAAACCATTTTTAGAGTTTCCCACAAAAAATTGTTGGTCTAGGCACATTGTCTCTTAGTAAGTTATAACTATTGGTCCTTATAGGGTTCAAGCTATTCTTAATATTTCAGATCTTTGACATAAAAGGAACATGTAATAGTCGATGGGAAAGAATATTTTTATGAAAATTCATAACAAATTGCATAGGCATAGATCATACTACTACAAGCTCATGTTGAAAAAGATTAAACATTTCAAATGGATAGAGAATATTGATTAAGAACTTCATGATATCAAGGAGGCCATTTCAAAGGCACCAATGTTGTTCAATCTTAAGTTCTCTATGAATTTTTTCTTATATGTGTATAGAAGACAAGCTAACATCACTACAATTCCTCCTTGAAAGAATGAAAGGCTTGGTGCAAAGAATATCTTGTTTCCTTTTTATTATAAAACTAAAAATACAACAAGAAAGTTAAAAAATTTGTGTTGAAATATATGATATGATCAAAATATTATAGTATAATTGATGAGTATTATGATATATTCATTAATTTCATCACTTATCTAAGTTTTAATAGGAGGTTATCTATCATTACATTACAATAATATGCTCTTAAGAACTACATCAAAAATAAAAATCAAGAGTCTTTCTAAACCTTTAAATATGTATCATATTGAGACCATGTCTTTGAGATCCATAAATCTTGGTTATTGATTTGTAATAGAGGATGAGATTTCTTCTCTAGAGATCTATGGTGAAATTCATATGAAAAATATTTTTTTGTATGAAGAATATGATAAATAGTGAACAATAGCTAATGAGGATAGTGGTGTACGTAGACTATTGTGATGAAATTGGCCTTACACATAGTGTACTGCCATATATTATAACCCTTTACAATTTCACCCTCCTTTTCGAGTTGTTGTTTTATTGTCTCTCATACCTCATTTCAAGCCTATTTTTGGTATTTTCAATACCAAATTGTTGGCATATGTTCATGAGGTGACCAAATCCAATGTCCTAGGCTTGTGCATTCTACATCCATCCTTTGCTCCTATTTTAACTGGACTAGGGTGATTGTACACTCTTCATCCATCCTTCTATGATCCTATTTTAGGTGGACCGGGATGCCTAAAACAATTGTCCTTCAAAAAAGGGGCCAAACTTAAATGTGCCAAACTCTAGATTCATGTCATTTGTTATTTGATCCTAATATTTTAATATGATCATTGGAAGTCATCCTAAAATAGGAATTACCTTGATATACCTATATAAAGACATCCCCTTTAATTTATTTTCATCCCTAATATTTCTATCACAAGCCTAGCACATCATTGAGCAAGCACTAGGGAGTAAATAATTTTAGATCAGAGCATTATGGAGCAAAAACCTATAATAACCTACATGCAAATGTGTTTTTGTAATTGATCTTATTATGTGTAATCATGTCATGTTATTTCATCGACCTTTGAATGTATTATCCAAAGAGCATTGCATCACCACCATTATCAATCTTAAAATAATATCATTTCAATTCAACATTTCCTTAATAATTTTTTAGCCTCTACCCTACCAAGGGTAAGCTCTCTTTTTTAACTATCATTGTTATAGTGGTGGTTAATTCCTAGCCAGGGTTCCACTTAGGCAAGATCTTATAAGTCACACCATTATTCCCTCTTTTATGTATGCAAGTTACAGATGTAATAGCCAAAGGATGCAAAGTTTTAGAGAATAAACTGAGACCTAAAATTTTAAATTTTGAATAGGTGAAAACCTCGAGTGTATGTTGAGTTACTATGTACATGTGACTGACACTTTTTTATTGAATTTTAGAGGAAGTGATTTATAGGGCATCGTGATCTATAATTTTTCACTATCTTCTTTGCGAACCTATAGCCATCTCTACTATCAAATTAGAACCTTCACACACAAAATGTGGAAAATTTATTGTGTTGTGTAGGGGATTGGTTAAGCCAAACCATATGCCAGTGTTTCCATTGATAAAAAGGAGAGTTTTTCCCTAGAGAAGATAGAGGCTAAATCATAAATGAAACATTGAACTAACAATATTATACCTTACAATTAATAATGGTGTTGATACAATTATCTTTAGACAAGTCCTCCATGTGTTCATGAAATAACATGATAAAACATAACATAATCAATCATAAAATATTACTTGAAGATATGTTTTTGTATCTTGTGTTCCTTTACTCAAATTTTCACTTAATCTAATTGAATTATAACTCCTTGGAAAATAAAAATATTAAGATTCAATCATAAATAACAAAGGCATAACTGGCACACATCTGAATTGAGGCCCCTTTTGGAGGGACTAGGGTCTTGGGTACCCTAGTCCACTCATACTACCTAGGGTTTTGGGCACCCTGGTCCTCTCAAACATAGACAAGAAAAAGGGGTAGTAGAGTATCAAGATCCAAAACACAAGATCTCTAGAGTCTCAAAATTACTATATGACAATAGTAGGATAGGATAGGGCCCAAATAGGCTTAAAATGATCCAAGAGAAGTCATACTAAAGTAAGGGCCCAAATAGAGTGTGAATCTTGTAAACGATTACAATTTATAACACTATAAAATGATAGTAACTAACATAAAAAAATGTCTCATTAAACACTCAGATCAAGAATTCCAATGATAGTAACTTAGGAATTATCTAAGAAAGAGAAGACAAACAAGAGGAGGATAATGAGGACCCAATATCCTATGCATCTTTGTTATATTCAATAATTTGAAGACTTTAATAATGCTATAGTAATTTTGGAATTAGGTAATTTATCATGTCTTTCCCCATGCTTTCACTCCCTACTCTATCTTTATCTTTGGCCCTAGGATTTTATGTCTCAATATAATCATGTACTTCTTAACCTATTAGACTAATACATGAAACTCAATTATTATTCACTTACTTTTTTCATTGCTTCCTCTCCTTTAGCATTGAGTAATCACCATCCCCAATTCCTAATTTGACAATTCAATTTTCCTTTAAATCTCAATATATTGTGCTTTTAGTATTTTAGCTATTCATTTCTCTTACCCCCCTTCTCATCTCCCTTCCTCATTTACAAACCCATAATTGTGGGAATAATTATAGCATCATGTCAAAAAGGTATAAGGTTGTGGTGAAACCAATCTCTGAAGGTCTTGAAATACTCCCGCCTTTTTTCTCTTGCAATTTTTTCTTCTAGCATTAGGAACTCTAGATTGATGATCTCTAATCCATTTCTCTTGAGTCATAATCCTTTGGATTAATATATTTTCCTCTACCAAAATTTGAATCTGGCTCTCAAATTGTTGACCCTTAATCCCTTTTTTTTACCTTTTTGTCTATATTACTTAGTGGTATCAAATTTTTCCTCACCTTGATCTTGCTTCTTCTTCTTCTTAAAATTAAGTTATCATGTGGTAATTTCTTAAAATGTAGTTACCAACTACTCAATACAATTTAGACTTCTATAGATTCTACCAACTAATTAAAACCAACCGTAATATCATCATTTAATAACTAAGCCAATGTTGATGTTGATAGTTATATTCTCCTATATGTCACCTAGACACTTTCTTGTACTTGTTTTTGAAATGTTCATATATTTTCATTTACTTTCCAATCATTAGCTAGTTAAATATTGCAAATCTAGAACTACAATTCATTGCACTTGTTTATCTCACGGTTTGGTTGGGTAACACATGTTCTACATTGATCCAACAATATCATGTTCTATTTTTGAAACTTTAATCACAAGAATGCTATATATAAATTTAAAACCTATTGGTAGGCATAATAGTATAACAAATAGTTGTACTCTTCAACAATTTGCCAACTTTCTAAAGCTTTTGTCAACAAAGTTAAAGGTACAATAAAACTAGAAGAATTTATTGTACAAAATAAATTGATATTTATTGATCCATCTTCACCAAATTCATTCTCAAATATTCTTTCACACATTTGGCTAACTACACATTTGATAATACATCAATTTCTGCATGATGTTGTGATTGATTATCATTCATAAGGCTAGACGTTACTATATAAAAATTGCTCGCAGCCATTTGAAAGAAGTGAAATTAAATATTTGAGCCAAGATTCAAGTTTGAGCATTATATTATAATATAATTTGAATTATTTAATTTTCATATTTATAATTAAATAGCTAAAATTGAGAATTTTAGAAGCCCAATATAGAAAATTATAACCCATTTAGGATGGAAAATTAATAAAGTTTATAATATTATTTACAGTTTCACTGTGTGATTGTGTGTCATTTCATTTCACTACATGGTCAAATAATTTATTCTATGATCCTCCATCTATGACTACATCAATGAGGCATGAAATTACCAATTTTGTTATTTCAAGGATGACATATATTGTTTAGTACTCAAGTTGGTTTTTCAATTTAGCACTAGTGAAAAAAAAATGGATGGAGAGATATATACTTACAAGATTCTAGAGATATAAATAGAGCCTCTTTAAAATAGCTACTCTACCCACTATGGATGTAGTCTATGATCTAATTAGTTTTTAATACTAAACAACTTTTTAAATATCAACTAAATACTAGTGAAAGAAGATAAAAATAAAATGGATCCCTCTCTCCTATATAAAAAATAGAATTTAATCTATGCAAAAAGGGAAACATTTAAAAAGTAGCAATTTAAACTATCATTGTGACTTAACTATATTTGAATAAATAATATCATTTTTATCACTTGAAGGAGGTATCTCATAGGTGCCAATTTTTTATATTCTCTTTCAATCCAAAAAACTATTTGTAGAGTTTTGCACAAAAATTTGTTGGTCTAGGTACATTGTCTCTTAGTAAGTTATAACTATTGGTCCTTATACAGTTCAAGCTATTCTTAATATTGCAGTTCTTTGACATAAAAGGAGCATGTAATAGTCCATGGGAAAAAATATTTTTATGAAAATTCATAACAAATTTTATAGGCATAGTTCATACTACTACAAGTTCATGTTGAAAAAGATTAAACATTTCAAATTGATAGAGAATATTGAATAAGAATTTGATAATATAAAGGAGGCCATTTCAAAGGCACCAATGTTGTTCAATCTTAAGTTCTCTATGGATTTAATCTTATCTGTGTATAGAAGAAAAGCTAACATCACTACAATTCTTTCTTGAAAGAATGAAAGGCTTGTTACAAAGAATATCTTGTTTCCTTTTTATTAAAAAACTAAAATACAACAAGAAAGTTAAAACTTTGTGTTGAAATATATGATATATTCATTAATTTCACCACTTATCTAAGTTTAAATAGGAGGTTATCTATCATTACATTAAAATAATATGCTCTTAAGAACTACATTAAAAAAAAAAATCACGAGTCTTTCTAAACCTTTAAATATGTATGATATTGAGACAATGTCTTTGAGATCCACAAATATTTGTTATTAATTTGTAATAGAGGATGAGATTTCTTCTCTAGAGATCTATGGTGAAAGTCATATGAAAAATAAAATTTTGTATGAAGAATATGATAAATAGTGAACAATAGCTAATGAGGATAGTGGTGTACATAGACTATTTTGATGAAATTGGCCTTAGACATAGTGTAGCGCCATAAATTATAACCCTTTAAAATTCCACACTCCTTTTTGGCCCGTTGTTTTATTGTGTCTCTCATACCTCATTTCAAGCCTATTTTTGGTATTTTTAATACCAAATTGTTGGCATATGTTCATGAGGTGACCAAATCCAATGTCCTAGGCTTGTGCATTCTACATCCATCCTTTTCTCCTATTTTAAATGGACTAGGTTGATTGTGCACTCTCCATTCATCCTTCTATGATCATATTTTAGGTGGACAGGGATGCCTAAAACAATTGTCCCTCAAAAAAGGGGCCAAACTCAAATGTGCCAAACTCTAGATTCATGTCATTTGTTATTTGATCCTGATATTTTAATATGACCATTAGAAGTTATCCTAAAATAGGAATTACCTTGATATCTCTATATAAAGACATACCCTTTAATTCATTTTCATCCCTAAGATTTCTATCACAATCCAATCACATCATTGAGCAAGCACTAGGGAGCAAACATTTTTAGATCAGAACATTATGGAGCAACAACCTACAACAACCTACATGCAAATGTGTTTTTGTAATTGATCTTGTTATGTGTAATAATGTCATGTTATTGCATCAACCTTTGAAAGTATTATCCAAAGAGCATTGCATCACAACCATTATCAATTTTAAAATAATATCATTTCAATTCAACATTTCCTTGAGGTTTTTTCAGCTTCTACCCTACCAAGCATAAGCTCTCTTTTTAACTATCATTGTTATATTGGTAGTTAATTCCTACCTAGGGTTCCACTTAGGCAAGATCTTATAAGTCACACCATTATTTCGTCTTTTATGTATGCAAGTTACAGATGTAATAGCCAAAGGTTGCAAAGTTGTAGAGAATAAAATGAGACCTAAAATTTTAAATTTTGAATAGGTGAAAACCTCGAGTGTATGTTTATTTACTACATACATGTGACTAGCACTTTTTTAATGAATTTTAGAGGAAGTGATTTGTAGGGCATCGTGATCTAGAATTTGTCACTATCTTCTTTGCAAACCTATAGCCATCTCTACTATCAAATTAGAACCTTCACACACAAAAATGAGGAAAAGTTATTGTGTTGTGTAGAGGATTGGTTAAGCCAAACCATATGTTGATGTTTCCATTGATAAAAAAGAGAGTTTGTCCTTGGGGAGGATAGAGGCTAAATCATAAATGAAATGTTGAACTAGCAATATTATACCTTACAAGTAATAATGGCGTTGTTACAATTATCTTTTAAAAAGTCCTCGAAGTGTTGATGAAATAAAATGATAAAACATAACATAATCAATAAAAAAATATTAATTGAAGATATGTTGTTGTATCTTTTGTTACTTTACACAAATTTTCTCTTAATCTAATTGAATTAGAACTCCTTGGAAAATAAAAATATTCTGATTCAATCATAAATAATAGAGGCATAATTGGCACACATTTGAATTGAGTCCCCTTTTGGAGGGACTAGGGTCTTGGGCACCCTAGTCCACTCAGACTACATAGGGTTTTGGGAACCCTGGTCCTCTCAAACATACACAAGAAAAAGGGGCAGTAGAGTATCAAGATCCAAAACAAAGGATCTCTAGAGTCAAAATTACTATATGACAACAGCACGATAGGATAGGGTCCAAATAGGCTTAAAATGACCCAAGAGAAGGCATACTAAATTAGGGGCCCAAATAGAGTGTGAATATTGTAAAGGATTACAATTTATAACACTATAAAATGATAGTAACTAACATATAAATGTCTCATTAAACACTCAAATCAAGAATTCGAATGATAGTAACATAGGGATTATCTAAGAAAGAGAACACAAACAAGAGGAGAATAATGAGGACCAAATTCAAACTTTGATACCATAAAACTAATGTCTTATATCAAAATAATTATAAAATTTAGATCTCACAATCTAATTGACTCATCGAGAACCAAGGAAAACTAGAACACTTAAATATAAGATAACATTTGACAATAAATCTGAATAGAAATAACTTTGGATTCATCGTTCTTTTGGGAAATATACCCAGGGTGTGTATACAAGGAACACCATGTTTCTAGGGAGCTTTGTAAGTTATTAGTGAGGAAAATGAATAACACAATACCACATTATTACGATGGTATATTATCTTTCCAAGTAGGTTTAGATGTGTGTTTTGAGTAGCATATGGTGAGATTCAAAAGTGAATAGAATAACATTGTTATTCTATTAAATGTGATAAGGAAAATAATAGATAGATCAAGTCCGTATAGAAGAATAAGAATTTGATGAGTTCTATCAAAATTAATACTGATACTTAAAATATGTTCAATCAAGCACTTTAATGAATTATGCACTATGTAAGTGATAATAGAAATATAGTTTGTTAATAAGACCTGTACGTGTAAAAGCGTATAAAATATATAAAATGTGCCTGAATGTATTATTAAGTTCAAGGTTATATTAGAAACATTCCCTATTCAAAACTTTCTTGATATTGTGTTCAGGGCCACTCTTAAGGTACCAATAAATTATAGGCTTATATAGGCAAAAATTTATTTATAAATCATCAAAGAAAGTATTAGAAAAACTCTTTGAGGTAAATTATACTAGCCTTAATTGAAACCACTATCCTATGGATATTTGTTATATTCAATAATTTGAAGACTTTAATAATGATATAGTAATTTTGGAATTAGGTAATTTATCATGTCTTTCCCCATGCTTTCACTCCCTACTCTATCTTTATCTTTGGCCCTAGGATTTTATGTCTCAATATAATCATGTACTTCTTAAGCTATTAGACTAATCCATGAACCTCAATTATTCTTCACTTACTTTTTTCATTGCTTCGTCTCCTTTAGCTGTGAGTAATCACCATCCCAAATTCCTAATTTGACAATTCAATTTTCCTTTAAATCTCAATATATTGTGCCTTTAGTATTTTAGCTATTCATTTCTCTTACCCCACTTCTCATCTCCCTTCCTCATTGCCAAACCCATAATTGTGGGAATAATTATAGAGGCATGTCAAAAAGGTATAAGGTTCTGGTGAAACCAATCTCTGAAGGTCTTAAAATACTCCCGCCTTTTTCTCTTGCACTTTTTTCTTCTAGCATTAGGAACTCTAGATCAATGATCTCTAATCCATTTATCTTGAGTCATAATCCTTTGCAGGGATAACTTTAAGAAACCCCCCCCGGGAAACTATGTAAAATCTTGGCGAATCAGACATTATTTTCGGGGGAAATTTTCATATCGATGGCGAAATTTTTTTTTAAAATGAGGAAAAAATTATTTTGTATTGGCAATTTTGTATCTAGGGTACGAAAATGCCATAAATTTTTGGCGAATAATACCTTGTTCTATGGGAAAAATATTTATTGTGGGAGGCGAATAATTATTGCTAAAAGGAACAAATATATAATTGTATGAGCGAAAAATTTTACTTCGAAGGAAAAATTATTTAAATGTATTGGCGATTTTTATCCACCGCTTGAAAATTATTTAATTTGTTTTGGCAAATATTTTGTTATTTATGGTACAATATATAATTCATTGGTGATTTCATGAATTCATTGCCATTAATAGACAAGGCACATCACATCACATAATACATTGAGTCCGGACTCTGCACGATGTATCAATAAGCGCAGCCTCTTTGAAACGTAAAGGGTGACACATACCTAAAATATGTCAATGATTTTAAACCGTTCGATGATCCTAGATTAATGGCTGAAGTTTTTTTTTGGCCCAATTTTCTAAAGAGAACATAGCTCACCAGAAAATGCTCGGAATGGAATTGGATTCAATAGACACGTATCAAATGTCATGAATCACGATCGATAATTCCGTTCATTTAATATATATCTATTCACTTACGGCGATCCACTCTATCCCCATGACTTCTAATGTGATACTTGCCAATTTGGTAGTGGTTTATAGTTGTTTCTATTTTCACACAATAGTGCATTTATGGGAAAGATTTGTAGAGATACGAAATATTTTAAAAAATTTATAGCAGTTAATACTGTTGAAGAATTAATTATTACAATCAAGAGCTTCAACAATTTATATACGATCTATGCTTCTTTCATTTTCAATTAGCCTTTGTCATTTGGTAGATAAATCGTCGAAGCTTGCGGTATTTTAGGTTTATAGGCTCAGTGCTCAAGTTGTTTAATTTGTTAATGTGTTTTCTCAACATGGACACTCCCATCCACTTGAGAAGTATTTTTGCATAGGACCAGAGGGCCTTTCTAGGGTCCGTTAGAGACCCAACCCTCTAATTAGTCTACAAGGAGGTTGGGTCATTCACCAATGAGGCTGTGCGGATGGTGCTGGGCGGACAATTTCTGTGAAATGAAAATAGGTATCATGTTAACATGGACCTTACATCCCGCTTCTTAGCATCTCTTCTGGACCTAGGAGGAGACAAGCTGGATATGCTGATGTTGTTGAGGAAGGTTTTTAAGGAAGACTTCCTCGGAGATTACATTACTCTTGTCGTTCTTGTAGAAGTAGGGGCGGGGATCCCTTAGGCGAGTGATTTATCCAAGCTTCTCCTCCCTGACCAAACACTGCCAGTGGCCAGGAAACCTTTTCTCCTAAACCTGAATGTAGAGCAGCTGACATGTCACAAAAAATGGGAGTGGATTGGCAGGGACTTCCTCCGGAAATGGTTCCTCCTGAATGACTTTCCAAACTACATGTGGCTTGAAGAATTCTCTCAGCTTATGCTTTTCGAAGAATACTATATGGAAGGAGGGCCAGATTCTTAGGGAAAATTTGTAAACAATTCCACTACGTGTGCCCTAGCCCCGCCCCCCTATAGTTTTTTCTTCTATGTCCTTGAACCCTAACAGGCTGAGTGCCAGTGGCTCACTCATTTTGGCTTTTAAGTTTTTGGGGACTCAAGTCTCAAACGAAAAAATTGTAAATTTCAAAAGCATAAATATTAATGATAATTTTTCAAATTCCAGTTTGTTTCACTTTGCCTCTTACAACCTTATGGATATAAAAATGCTTTCTATAATTCTATTTCATTTTTATTAATTAATTTCTTTCAAATGCATTTTGTATATGAGCTATGTTATTTCAATTATTTGTTAAACAATGGAAATAAATTTAATACTGTGATCTTTTTTATGTAATGCTATTGTAGCGTCCTAAAATTGCGACACTTGCAATTTCGACTGCATTTTAGTCTTCACGATGGCGACGCAACATGCAACCTGAATGGAGACCCCGAAACTTGTCCACGACACTGAAAACTGCATTTTTCAAGCACCCTGGCCTGAACCTCCTTGCACCCTGCTGTCCCGGGAGGTGGGACCAGAGCGCCCAGCGCCCTGGTCCCTGGGTCCTATTTTGGGCCCGGTCTCCTAAGGGGTCTCGGGTCTTTTTTGTTTGCAATTTGGAAATTATCTTTCCTGGTCGGCCTAAGGTCGGGAAAATCAGTCTATCAGCCCTAAATGACAAGTATATAAACTACATTTTCCTCTTTCATTCGATATGATGGAAAAGGCATGGAAACTATACTCAAGCATTCAAGCATTCCTTCAAGCAATTGATCATTTCAAGTCTCCATTCAAGGCTAAGTGTTGCATTCAAGACAAGGATTGAACCATTGAAGAGGAGATCACATACTACTACAACATACAACATACAACATCTAAACCTTTGCACATAAGGATACAAACATCCTTAGAACAAGGTATTAGTACTTGTTTTACAGTCATTTACATTTACAGCACTTGCTCATTTCTTGGTTAATTCCAAAACCGGGGTTTGACCTAAAGGCAAACCCCTAATCCCTAACCCCCCAATCGTCTTCGCTTTTCTGTGTGTAGGTTGCAGGTACGCGGCTGAAATTGAAGATCTGGAATCCTTGTGCAGAGACGAACAGATCCCCCTTCGTTTCGCGGATTTTTCGGAGGACCGTGGCGCTGGGCGCCATCGTCCCGACAACTTTTGCTCAAATTTACAGGACAGCGCCATATCAACATTTTACTGCTAATTCCAGGTCCGCAGCTTCATCCTATATCCCTATCTCAGTTTATAAGCGAATCTTTGTCACTTTCTATGCATTCCTAGCTTAATTCTTCTATGCACATTCTTTACAAAAGAGGGTAGCCTTGCTTTCTTAACCCCTTGAAACACATTTAGCATCCAATCTTGCATTGCATGGGATTGGATCTTGTGGGTTTCAACCCCTCTTTTGAATGTAAAGTCTCTCCCCTAAGTGAAAACCATCAACCCTAGTGAATCTCCCTTCTCTCTCCTTGGAGTTGGAAGAGGGGAGAGCAACTAGGGTTCGATCGCGATTTTCCACTTTACATTTTGGTGAACCCGACGTGAACATCCTTTCTGATTTTTCATTCTTAGATCTGAAAAAATTGATTACATTTCCATGTTTGATCTTTTGCAAAATTTTAGAGGTGATTGCATAAAAACCCTAAAATTTCTTTTTAGTAATTAAGCTTGTGAAATGTTTAAATGTTAATGCTTGTTTCAGATCTATCCTTCTATTACAAATTATCAATTCATATTTGTGCTTTAATTTTGAAAATTAAGTGGTTAAGTGTCAAAACCCTAATTTTTGAAACCTTCTTGATTCAACCTTTGACTGACAATTTCACTGATCAAAACATCTCCAAATCAGTTGTAACTTTGGATTCCGCAATAAAATCACAATATCTTTCATCCCTGAAAATTTGGAAAAAAGTTGCGAGGACCATGTGCACTCCGAACACCATCGTCCCCGACATTTTTTCCGAAATTTCGGGAGCGAGATCTTACTGTATTTTCCTGCTAAAATCCAGAATTTTGGCTGATTTTACCAATTTTAACACCTTCAAAATTACAGTCAAATTTGGTCTTCTGATTGCTTGGATTAAGGCTTCTAAACATTCAAAAATCATTGAAACTGAAATTTTATGTCAAAATTGTGTTCTTACTGTCCTAAATCTGAAAAGTGTGTTAACATTCATTAAAAATTTCAGTGCTTTATTCAAATTCTTGCATTTTGTGACTTTTGAAATTAAGTGCTTAATTACAACAACTTTGATTTCCGCTTTCAAAATTGAATTTTGCGTGAAATTGAGTCAACTTTTGAATTTCAAAACTTGCATTGCTTTTGGCATTCCCTCTAAAATCATAAAATTCAAAATTTCAGTTTCCCTCCCGTTTTCAAAATTCAAATTTTGCATTTTTCGACAATCTGGGTAGGGTTCAATTTTGAGATTGCAACTTTAATTTGGCCTACCTACAGATCGTAAAATCACTCAATTTTTTCAGATTGGCTTTAAAATCATCATACCTTTCATCCCTGCAAATTTCAAAAAAAGTTGCAAGGACCGTGTTGCACTCCGAGCGCCACGGTCTTGGACATTTTTTCCGAAATTTCGGGAGACTGTCGTGATTGCATTTAACAGCTTAAATCCAGAAGATTGGCTGATTTTACTGAAAATTGCTACCTCTAAAATCAAAATTTTCTCTCCTTCTCTAGTGCATGAGTTTTACAACAATAAGCCCTACTTACACTATTCCCGTTAGATGAAGCCGTAGAATTAAGTCTTTCCAAGGTTTAATTACCGAGGACATGGAACCTAATTTGAATAGCCTTTTTAACGAGGACATGGGTAATTCCTCTAATCCTCCTAATCATGAAGAAGCTCTCCATGAGGTTTCTGAAGAACAAATTTTGAAATTGGATAACCAATTTGACGATTTTCGACACTGGATGTCTCATGAATACCCTGATAGTCAAGCTCTTCCTTTAATTGAGGGTCTAAAACGTATGCTTCAAAGTGATAAGAATGGAATTGATATTTTGCATGGTATTGCACACATTGTTGATTCGAATGTGATGCCTATGAAGAGTTGTGCCAAAACTTTAGGTTATACACAACCTCCTACTCAAGTCAATCATTCTATTCCTTTGATGTCTTCTATTGCTAGCATACCTACCTTTACATCAAACATAATGACCACTTCTACACAAGACATTCCCCTTGTGATCACTAGTCATGGGGGCGATCCTCCCTCTTCTTCAATTAACCCTCTTCCTTCATTCAATCCGACTTCTTCATTCATTCCTTCAATGAGTGTTCCTATTACATCTTCACAAATGAACATGACGCAAGGGGGCAATTCATTTAACCATTCCATTCCTCCTTGTAGTGTTCCTCCTGTCCAATCATCTCCTATGACTAATTATCATAGAGTCCCACCACCTTACTCTTTACCTTCTTTCAATAACATAACACCTCCATCTCAATCTAACACATCTAATATGAACTCTTTGACTAAAGCGACCATTAACAATCTTGCACAAACTGTCTCTTCTTTACAGCAACAAATTGCCTCTATGAATCAATCTAAGTTTAGTGTGCCCACATTTGATGTTGCGAGCCCACTTTCTCTTGACATTGTTCGAGCTATTCCCCCTAAACATGTTGAAATTCCGCATTTGGAGCTTTATAATGGTAAGGGTGATCCTCTAACACATGTTAAGACCTTTCAAATAATATGTACTGATTTTGCTTATGACCCAAGGTTGCTTGCAAAACTATTCACTAGAACATTAAGAGACAAAGCCCTACAATGGTATTGCTCGTTGCCTTCCTATTCTATTACTTCTTTCGAACAACTTGCAAATGCTTTCATTCAACAATTTCAAAACAATGTAAGTCCTAAAGTTACTTTGATTGATTTAATGCATTGTAAACAAGGTGTTAAAGAAAAAGTGACTGATTTCATTGGTAGATATAAGCATTTGTATGCTCAAATTTCTTTTCCAGTGCCTGACAATGATATTCAAAGAATCTTTATTTCTAATTTACAAAAAGATATTCGAGACAAACTTCTGTTTTCTGAGTTTACTTCTTTCCAACAGTTGTGTGCCACTCTTCACAATTATCAACTGACTGTGAGTCAAATGGAACAATCACATCCTATGGCTCTGAGTGATAAGGGTGATAGCAGTCAACAACCATTTGGGAAGTTTAAACCGAACAGAGATTCCATCAAATTCAATGAAAACATCATCAACAACAATGTGAATGCAGCATCAGGTGTGCCTCCTATTTCTAAGTTTTTCAAGAAAGAAAGAAAGTATACTCCTTTGAATGAATCATTGCATAGTATTATGAATAAGTTATTGGAACAAAATGTGCTTACTCTTCCTCCTATAAGGCAAATTGATCCTACAAAGATTACTTCACCTTATTTTGATAACAAATCCTTTTGTCAATTTCATCGTCAGCCTGGGCATGATACTGAAAAATGTTTTTCTTTAAAGGGTAAAATTCAAGATTTGATTGATAATAATACTATTTCTGCTTTTGGAGTGAATGATAAAGGCAATACATCTGTAGCTCCTCCTAATCAAAATCTTCAGATTTTTACTGATCCATTACCTTCTCATACTTCTCATACCTCTAATGCGATTGAGGCTAATGATTCCTCTCTCTCATCTGATGATCTTGTGTCTATGACTCCGAATGTGATTAACTTTGTAGAGCAGCAAGAAAACCCTAAAGAACTTTCCATCACATTTGATTCCAGTGAAACCATTAGGGCACCTGATGGTCCTTTATACATAGTTGCAAAAGTCAAGAATACACCTTGTCGTGGAGTGCTTATTGATCCTTCGTGCATGGTTAATATCATTACTGAAGAATTTATTTTTACTTTGCAATTGAATCAAGTGATTTATGACAAAACAGATGTGATTGTGAAACTATTTGATGCATTTTCTTCTCCTGCAATTGGTTCTATTACATTGCCTATTGAGGTCCATAACAAATCCCTTGATGTGAACTTTGCTATTATTCCATCTTCCGAACAATTTCGTGTGAAGCTTGGCTATCCTTGGCTATCTTCCATGAAAGCTATTGCTTCTCCTATCCATAAGTGTTTGAAATTTCCCCATAATGGTGAAGTTGTTACTGTCAATCATAGCCTCTTTAAACTAGCTGAAAGAACTTCTAGCGTTCCTCTTGATTATTTTTGGCCTAAACAATTCCAATCTCTTCCTCCGCGAAGTGATCATCTTTTCAAATCTTATCAAAAGTGGAAAACAGATATGATCCTATCTTTAAGTGAACCTAGAACACCTAAACTTGACATTCCTATCATTCTTGAGAAGGAAGTTCTTCCTTTGAAAGATAAAACTAATGTCTTTCCTCAAGAAGATTCCCAACCCATCCCTATGGATGTGACTATGTCTATATCTAATAAACTTCCTAAAAGTAGACCTATCCCTCATCGTCATGATGGACTTGGTCTTCTTCCTAAACCAAAAATTCCTCCTTTATATGGAGCAGTTCCTCCTCCTTTTTATAGAGAGAAGAGACCTTCTTCTTCTCCTATTATCCAACCTAAACACCCAAGTGATAGGGATGAGAACATTCCTCCTCCTCAATCTTCTTCACTTCCTACTAAGACTAGACGAAATTGTTCTACACGTGAACGCCGACGAAAGCGTCGTCTTAGAGCTCAAGCAGCTGCTTCTCAAACTTTGAAATCTCCAAAAACACCTTCAACAAGCATTATTCCATATCCTCCTCAGCCGGACATTGAGCCTAAATCTCCTAAACATAAGATGCATGATGGTCTTGATCCTGTGCGAGTTAAAGATCCTATTTTTATAAATCTTGATGATGATATAGATGAAAATGTTATTCATGATGAAAATGTTACTTCTCTTACTTCTGATAGTGAATATGAACTTGTTGATATTGATAACCATTTATCCAATGAATTTTCTAAAGCACTTATCCTAGCTCCTAGACAAGAACAATGTTGCCCGGAACATGAACATAGCCCTTGTTTGGATCTTGTGATAGCTCCATCTGCTGTGTTGGATGTTCCTCCTCTAGCGTGTTCCCTGCCTTCCCGAAACATTGATCAGCAAGATCGGGGGGTAGATGACGTGCTAGACTAGTTACATTAGCATAGCAGATTCTCTCCTCCTCTCTTGTGTTACTTCTTCTATATGTTATTCTCATTCTTCTATTTGTTGTCCTTAGTGTTGTCTACTTGAGGATGATGCAAAGCATTGAGATCTCTCGATCTCTCTCATGTTGACTCAAAAGACACATGTGTTCCCTTCTTCTAGGTGACCTTCCTTCATTGGGGAATGAAGAACAATTATGCATACATACATATGATATATATACATGAATTATCATACAGCATACTGACCCCAAGGAAAGCGAAGTCACCTCGTGCTTTGTGTTTTGTGTCTATTATCCTTGGGCTTATCTCACACTTGGGGGATAAGTCCTTGCGATAACGTGCTCCTTTCCTTTCTCATTCTTATATGTATCACTACCTTAAAGCAATCACCCCCGGTGAGGCGTGTGCGATCGCTTTAATGTAGGGGGGCATACATCCCATTCATATCTTTTCAAGATACTTGAAAATTTCTTGGTGAACTTAGCTTCGCCTTGAAAATTTTCGGTATTCCTTTTGCATGACTCATAGTGAGGGAACCTTACTGCTGACAGTCATGGTTCTCCCTCGTGATCTTCCCTTTTACTTTGTCAATCGAAGTTGTAAGATCCTTAGTCCACTGGGGGCTTGGTGTGTCTTGCCTCCTTGACGTGGTGAAAGTCTTTCAATGATTGTTCCTTGTACTTTACCGGAAGTATGAGCATACATACTCCCGCTAAAGTGGGGGCTAAATGTAGCGTCCTAAAATTGTGACACTTGCAATTTTGACTGCATTTCGGTCTTCACGATGGCGATGCAACACGCAACCTGAATGGAGACCCCGAAACTTGTCCACGACACTGAAAACTGCATTTTTCAAGCACCCTAGCCTGAACCTCCTTGCACCCTGCTGTCCCGGGAGGTGGGACCAGAGCGCCCAGCGCCCTGGTCCTTCAGGACCAGGGCGCCCCAGGACCATGGCGCCCAGCACCTTGGTCCCTGGGTCCTATTTTGGGCCCGGTCTCCTAAGGGGTCTCGGGTCTTTTTTGTTTGCAATTTGGAAATTATCTTTCCTGGTCGGCCTAAGGTTGGGAAAATCAGTCTATCAGCCCTAAATGACAAGTATATAAACTACATTTTCCTCTTTCATTCGATATGATGGAAAAGGCATGGAAACTATACTCAAGCATTCAAGCATTCAAGCATTCCTTCAAGCAATTGATCATTTCAAGTCTCCATTCAAGGCTAAGTGTTGCATTCAAGACAAGGATTCAACCATTGAAGAGGAGATCACATACTACTACAACATACAACATACAACATCTAAACCTTCGCACATAAGGATACAAACATCCTTAGAACAAGGTATTAGTACTTGTTTTACAGTCATTTACATTTACAGCACTTGCTCATTTCTTGGTTAATTCCAAAATCGGGGTTTGACCTAAAGGCAAACCCCTAATCCCTAACCCCCCAATCGTCTTAGCTTTTCTGTGTGTAGGTTGCAGGTACGCGGCTGAAATTGAAGATCTGAAATCCTTGTGCAGAGACGAACAGATCCCCCTTCGTTTTGCGGATTTTTCGGTGGACCGTGGCGCCGGGCGCCATTGTCTCGACAACTTTTGCTCAAATTTGCAGGACAGCGCCGTATCGACATTTTACTGCTAATTCCAGGTCCGCAGCTTCATCCTATATCCCTATCTCAGTTTATAAGCGAATCTTTGTCACTTTCTATGCATTCCTAGCTTAATTCTTCTATGCACATTCTTTACAAAAGAGGGTAGCCTTGCTTTCTTAACCCCTTGAAACACATTTAGCATCCAACCTTTCATTGCGTGGGATTGGATCTTGTGGGTTTCAACCCCTCTTTTGAATGTAAAGTCTCTCCCCTAAGTGAAAACCATCAACCCTAGTGAATCTCCCTTTTCTCTCCTTGGAGTTGGAAGAGGGGAGAGCAACTAGGGTTCGATCGTGATTTTCCGCTTTACAGCTATTAAAAAAAAAATTCAATTCGTTCCATTAAATATTTGTACATTGATTATGGTTGATTATAATTTTATAAATATATACTATATAGTCATTCAAAATACAAAATTTCAAAAGTTTCAAGATACAAAATTTGTAGTCATTCATGCATAAACACAGATACAGAGAAAACCATACTGCCCACAGCTTATAGCAAGCAGACAAAAAAACTAGTTCATTGCCGATAGGCCGCTCACTCAGTCTCACTATCCCCCTAGGTCGCCTCCTCCCTATCCCTTCTCTCCTCGGAGGTCGATGCTTTGGCTTTCCCTTTTGTCGCTTCAGTTTTCATTTTTGCAGTTTAGGCACCCGAAGTCGGGGTTGCCCTCCAAGCTTGCCAGTAGCTATATGGCCCTTCCTTCTTCAGCCCTATCTCTCAATTCCCTACCAACCTCCATCCTTGCCACCACATGCAAAGCCTTCAGGCCTTCATCCACCCTCATTAATTTCAAAAAGAGTTTCATCGCTTCCCACCCCACTTGGGCTCGTTCATGACACTGGTATTTGATTTCATCCTCTGGGCCATGAATAAAAGGAAGCAATTCCTCCTAGTCGTCTCCTTCCTTTATTTGAATGCCAACTCCCGGCACCACCCACTCCAAGATTGAATCCAAGTTAATCAAAAACTCCCCATCAATCAATTTGACCAATGTGATTTTCACCTTTTCCACCTCCGGTTCGAATTCATAGGCCCACGCCAGAATCAGAGAGTAAACCTCCATGTTAGTTCGATACCGGTGACTGATATGTGCCACCTCCTCCGCAAGCATCAGTCGAGCTACCGCCAACAACTTCTCCTTAAACCTGAATAGTCCTTGCATTAGTTTATTAGATACTTTGCCCAAAAAGGGCACCAAATTCTTGTCCGTTCAAAGTGTGAAATTGGCCTCCATGGTCACCTACAATTTCAAAATCACTTCCTGCAAAAAATGTCTTACAGAAGGTACGATTCTACGAACTATAGATTTGTTTTGCTTCAAAGCATAAAACTGGTACACAGATCAAAAGGTAATAAATTCTGCCTCCATCCTATAGGTCGGGTAATGAATGTGCATGATAAGACATTAATGCCATGAGATCAGGAAAAAGATTGCCTGCCATCCTCCCCTTCCTCTATTCGTGTGACATGTCACAGACAACTCCTTCTGGAACAATTAATCGCCACCTTGGTATTTGTACTTTCCAAATTTTCTCACCTTAACAGGTTGAGGACTGCATTTGCACATTTTTCTAAATTAATACCTTAAATTTATGTTGAACTTTTATATATATTTTTAAACTATTTCTTAAAATTATATATCGTAAACACATTTTCAAAGAATTTTGTTAAACTTTAAATTAATATTTTAGATTTAATATTGAATGTTTTCTTTTTTATATTAAACTTTTACCTTTCAAATTATATATCAAAATTTATATTTTTATTTAGTTATTTGTTTTATTCTAGAAACTAAGTTTCATGTTTTATACTATTTTTGAATTTCAAATTTTTACAAATATTATTAACATTATATTTAATAGTTATCTCAAACTATTGCCCAGAATTGAACATTTTAAATTTAATTAAATAGAATTAAGTCTATAGTCTATAGACTATAAATCTCTTTTTTGGGCAGAACTTTAAAATGATTAAATAGACTTTAAAAATAGACCTGAAAAGTAACATGAGTATGGTGGCATGCCAGAAAAAAGGCAGAAGTCGTGGGACCCACTTCATCTTAAAACAGGTACCATTGACCGTTGGATGAAGAAAGATCAACGGATAGGGTGGATTTCGGCCCGAATGTGGGAAGTGAACACCTTTCTGAGAACTTTGCTTGGAATTGGACATTTTAAATTTAATTAAATATAATTAAGTCTATAAAGCTTTTTTTCGAGCGGAGGTTTAAAATGATTAAACAGACTAAAAATCAAACCCGAAAAGTGACACGAGTATGGTGACGTGCCAGAAAAATGGCAGAAGTCATGGGACCCACTACATCTTAAAATAGGTACCATCGACTGTCAGATGAACAAAGATCAATGACTTAGGGTGGATTTCGGGGTGAATGTGGGAAGTGAATAGATTTTTGAGAACTTTTCCCGAAAAAGTGACATAAGTATGGTGACGTGCTTGAAAACTGGCAAAAGTCATGGGACCCACGACAACTGACAACAGGTACCATCCTCTGTTGGATGAGCAAAGATCAATGGCTTAGGGTGGAATTCGGCCCGAATGTGGGAAGTGAACACATTTGGTAGAACTTCGCCTGGAATTGAAACTTTTTAAATTTAATTAAATATAATTAAGTCATTAAAGCAGTTTTTCGGGCGGAAGTTTAAAATTATTAAACAGACTTAAAAAATAAACGTTCTACTTTTTGTTGGCCTCTCCTGGCCTTCCCCACATTCAGGTTTCCTACCCCCTCTTCCTATTCGACATCTCCAAAAAAATAAAGGTTGCCAAAAAAATATCAATTTGTTGAAGAAGCAATAATAGACTATAATGTATAATATACCACTTCAAAAATATGATCGCTCACCTTTAGGCTTTAGGTCACTAGTAGTCGCCAATGCAGTCAACAACAATGATTTTCCTTGGTCTGAAACTTCGCTATTGATCAGAATTTAGAGCCTAGAACCCACTAGATTGCGTTGACACAGATCTGATCTTTGCATGTATTTATACCAATCCTTATATGGCGAATTCCATGGGAATTTTATATGGTATACAAATATTTGGCGAATCCCGCATAACTATAACACGACCTATGTAATTTTTGAGGCAATTATAGGTCGTCCAAATATGACTTATGTAATTTTTGAGGCAATTATAGGTTGTCCAAATAATAGGTGAATACAATATAGTTGGTGAAAGTTGGGGTGAATGGAGACATGCGTCGGCAAGATGTCGGGCGAATTGGGTCCCCCTGGCTAACAAATCTTCACATGCCTATAGGTGAATTAAGGTCATCTATTAAGGCAACCTTGGAGAGTGTAGGTGAAACAATTAAATTTACCGTGTGTCCACCATATATTGCATTGGCAAAATCATTGCATAGAAACATTTAATTGCATAAAACATATGGCGATCGGGTCGTGACTTTGACAGAAATTGATAATGTTCTGGCGACATGGCCACCCCCAGTTGGTACAAAATATTCGCCATTTTCGACATGGCCGACGTGAAAAATTTGCCATTGAAGAATATTCACCACTAAAGTAAACTCTGATCCTTTGGATTTATATATTTTCGTCTACCAAAATTTGAATCTAGCTATCAAATCGTTGACCCTTAATCCCTTTCTTTTACTTTTTTGTCTACATTATTTAGTGGTATCAAATTTTTCCTCACCTTGATCTTGCTTCTTCTTCGTCTTCTTAAAATTAAGTTATCGTGTGGTAATTTCCTAAAATGTAGTTACCAACTACTCAATACAATTTAGACTTCTATAGATTCTACCAACTAATTAAAACAATCGTAATATCATCCTTTAATAACTAAGCCAATGTTGATGTTGATAGTGATATTCTCCTATATGTCACCTAGTCACTTTCTTGGACTAATCACTATATGACACATGTCTTACATGGAACTAATCATGCAAAGTAAGTGGGAAATTGCATTTTGATGTCATTAAACTTGATAACACCCCTATCCAAGTAATGATTTCCTTGTAAATGTCTTCCTAACGATAAATTAAGTTATCAAAAAGAAAGGATTTAAGGATGGATAAATTAAATTAATCAAGTATTTATGTAAAATTTTGATAACAAGAGATTAAAATAATTTATTAGTGAGATCTAGGTAGGTTTTGAAGTGAATTTAATGATCATAATAAAAAAGAAGAAAGAAGATAGAATGTTGAAACAATTCGAGGACTAAGAAAAACGATAACATTAGGACATTGTATCAATAGGGATGCAATTGATAAAAAACCCAAGTACTAAGATTGGTAGATCCTCAATGGACATATTATTCATGAATATTAAAGAAATAGAATGGTTTATAAATTGAATTAGAACTATAGAGAAAAATGCAACTAAAATCATGAAGCAATTGAAATAATATAAGGCAACAATGAACATAGAGAAGTTTGACCTTATTCATACCTAATTTATAGATGTTGTTGCTATGGGGAAGAATAATAATTAAATAAGGGAGGAAGTAAAGAAGTTGTTAATTAGTAAAGGAAAGAAGATAATAATAAGCACGAAAATCAAATAAGTCACCAAGGATTTATAGTTTTCAAGGAATTTTTGAGGATGATAGATGGCATTGATTCCTAGGTTGAAAAACAAAAAACTAACCTATTTAAATTATAAATTAATGCTTATTTTAAATAAATAAATATAACTTTTTATTTCAAATTTATTAGTTAAAGAATTATCTTTTTAGAAAATCTGTCTCATCCCTTTTATTTCTAATTTACATGTTTTTTATATTTTTTACTTATTTAAATTATAAATAAATTAATATTTATTTTAAAATAAAAAATACACATGTTGTATTTCAATTTTATCTTTTCTACTTTTATTAATTAAGGAATTATCTATTTATGAAATCTATTTTATCCTTCTTTTATTTATAATTTGTTTATTTTTATCCTTTCATAATTTTTATGTTTTATTTAATTAATACTTATTTTAAATAAGTAAATACATATTTTTTATTCCAAATTTTACCTTTTCTAAATTTATTTTTCAATAATCTCTTAAAATTATCAAACTATTATTACGCCAATAAAAATATTTCTTCATTAAGATAAATTTTCTTTACATAAATATAAAATTTATGTATGCTAATTTAAAACCCTAACTGGTTGGGTTTTAATGTAGGGAATAATATAAGAATGAACAAGGAACAGAAGGCAGAATTATTGGTGAATGCTCTTGTTATTGGCTCAAAAAAAACTCCTCATCCACTTCCACCACTGAACAAACCTTCTACCCAAAGACAACACCATTCTACAGTCATGGAACACCTGCTAATTACATTTGAATAAAATTTTCTGAAGCCTTTTCAACAAGTCCATTTTGTGAACACCTGCAATCAACGCTTTCCATGAGAACGCATTTCATTGACGCATGCTGTGAAATAATTTCAAGTGTATTCTGTATGCTTCCACATTTTGCATACATGCCTAACTGTGCAGTTGCAGCTATAACATCTGACGAAATTGTTCTAAGTTATATCGTGCTATAGGTGTGCATAGCCTCTTACAATGCTTGAGGATGTTAGCAAAGGTTGGTTACGCCTGCAAATCACATTTTCCTGAAATTTTCTTGAGCCTTTTCAACAAATCCACTTTGTAAATATCCTGCAATGTCAAGGGCATCCACGAGAACACATTTATTTGAAGATTTCTGTTAAACAATTCGCGTCCCTCGTCAGGGCTTCCACATTTTGCATAGATGTCTACCAGAGAACGCTTCTCCTCTGCTCGAATATGGCTAATCGACTCGGCAGTTTGTTATTCTTTCTTCATGGAAGGCATGTTATGGATGAGAGCAACGAACTAGCGATCGCGCGGCAATAAGGGGGATGAAAGGCGGTCAAGGGAGAGCACCATCTGACAAAACTCCAATATCCTTTTGCACTGTGCTAATTTTAAGTCATACGCGCGCGTGGGCGGGAAGTAGAAGCAGGTTTAAAATTTCAATTTGCGCGCTTCCACAAAAACGGCCACCGTTAACGGCGAACGGAGGTGGGAAGGGTTACCGCTGGGCCCACCTGAGCATACCTAAGCGGTCAACGCTTTGAGTGTGCCGGTTAAGCCGGGCCCTATTTTTATATCTTTCTTGGAAACTTTTGCGTTTCCTTCCTTAATAGGTTTAGTTTTCCCACAGCATGATATGGATTAACGAATATTTTTTCACTTTCCTCATGTAGTTAGGAGGCCTTCGAGTTTGTGCAATCCTATTAGGGTTTGTCAACTCCTCTAAACAGAATCTCATCTGAGCATTCTTTCATTCATATATTTGTATCTGTTTTTATATCTTTCTTGGAAACTTTTGCATTTCCTTCCTCAATTGTTTTAGTTTTCCCACAGCATGATATGGATTGATAAAAAAATTTCACTTTCCTCATGTCCTTTATAGGCCTTCGAGTTTGTCCAATCCTATTAGGGTTTGTCATCAACTCTAAACAGAACCTAAATTGTTCGGCCTTTGTAATGTTGAAATCCTGATAAATATAGGAGATATAAATAATTAAAGAACTTCCTTTCTTTTTTTTTCTTAAATGACTTGCGTCAAAAGGTGTTTAAGAACATTGGTACTCAGGAATTACATAGTTCTTCAGTTATAATGGAGTTATGAGCAATTCGTATGTTATTTTTCAGGAGTTACTTTATAGCTAATTGAATTTGGGTGTTTTGTACGACCTTTATAATTAAATAGATCGCCAGGCTTTTAGTAAAATCGATCAAATCGGTTTCATGACCGCACAACTGGGATTTTTCAGTTATAAACTTCTTTGTTTCGGGCAGGGCGCTCATTTCTGTAGTAGGGTTCGCTTAAACTTACGCTATGTTCATCGAAAAATTCTTTTATCTCTAGGTTTACTGGAGAAAGATTTTTTATTTTGACGTCAAGTCTGATAATTGATAATTAATTTTCAAATTAAAATTACTTAACTGATCTCAAAAACTTTGGTGTTATTAGCCTCAACCCATGACAATAAATTACTAGTTCTAAATGTTTAATTAATCTAGCTGTCCATATTTAATTAATTTGCTTATTTTAAAAAATACTCTCCACCGTCAATTCATCTGGCATTTTGTTAGGAGTGAAAATAACAATAGGTTCAGGAAGATTGGGAATAGGGTTTCAGTAACATCATGTTCGTCTTTGTATTATAGTATATGTTTGCTTGTATTTCCATTTGATTGCATGTGTCATGAATTTTTTTTTTTTAATTTATTTATTTATTTTTGGTTTGTGTAAGATATCATTACAATTATAGGATGGTCTTTTATATCATCTGTCTAATATAGTATATTTTGAGTCTACATATTGAATATTTTTTCACTTTGACTTGTCATATGAAAATTCATCATGCTTTCATTATTTAATCTTATATTGATTTTTTTAATATAAATTCCAATTTTTAATATGAATTAGTGAAATTGATGAATTTTAAATAAAATTATTATTATTTTTATATAACAAACATGTAAAACGATGAATTTCTATAATTTAAATAAACATATTTTTTAATTAAAAATCCTAATTCTTAAAAATATTAATGAACAATTTAAAAATATAATATTTTATTATAAATTTCATAATATATATTGTTTTTTATTAAAATACATTAAATACAATTTTATACTAGAAATAAATAAATCATCTTCAAAATTAAGAGTTCTTTTCACTTTCTATGATTTTATGTTTCATAAACTTTGTGTAAATTTACTAGAGAAATTTATCAATAATTTCAAGATATCTAAATCTAACTTTGATTTTCTAATATTTTAAATGATTATTGATTTTGAAAATTCACATCCATACTTACATGTGTAATAATTGCACCAATTCTCCATGTGTGAGTATGTTGTTAGTGTAAAATATTCATGCATCCTTCAATTTGAAACTAAAAATTCAAATGTAATAAATAAAAATTAATTAAATTTTTATAACAAAATAAACAAGATGAATTGATTGTACTTCAATTTGATTTAAGGCCTTAATATTTAATACGAAAAAAATTTCATGTTTAACACCTAAAAATATTACTTACAAGATTTAGTCTAATTTTTTATTATTATTGTAAACTTGTAATAGATTAATATATTTTAAAAAGATAGAATAATAAAAGAAAAAGAAAAATGATTATTTATTTCAAAACTTATTATAAACAAAATTACCAAAATTAGAAAACAATTAAAAGTAAATATATAAATTGATATATCTAAACTTATAGAAATATTCAAACTAAGCTTATATTTTACCATTTAAAAACATTGGAGGCTAGCATTGCATATCAAACCCACCATCTTCGTTTCTTTAAATACAAATGTGGAGATCTAGGAGATTTTTGAGAGGGGAGAGCTTACTTCATTCTTAAAGACACTAGTAATCTCTATTGATGAAAGTGACGATACTATTGATGAACTATTGGATATTACCCCTAAAGACTTCCTATCTCATTCCCCACCATATAACACCCCATGTAGTGTACCCTTGGAAGCATGAATATCCTTAAAAACTATGCAAATGAGGATGATGGTGAATTAAATGATATAGAGATTACTAGCAAAGAACAAAACAAGTAAATTCTTGAATTGACTAATATGGAAGACCTTCATGCTAGGATGGATAATAACCAAAACCCCAAGAATGCATTGGTTGCAGCAATAGAAAGGAAACACTTGTTTCCTTTAAAATGGGTTTTTTTTTACAAATCACTAATGCCCTTGTGTGAAATTTAGTTGTGGGAGTGGTGAAGTTGGGATAAAAGATTGAGAACAAGGTTAAAATCAAGGAAAGAAAGACAAATTAGCTAATTAGAGGAAGATAAATGCAACATTGGAAATGATAGTAGAAGATTGGAAGTCTCTTTGCTCTATTTCTATATGATATATTTTTGCTTGGTTTTTTGTTTAGTTAATATATATGCTAGTTGTTGTTCTTTTAGATGTTTTGATTAGATAAGCACAAGAAGGGCCTAGGTGCATTACATGTTATTCATCAAGGATTTTTTTTTTAATCTCATGAGAATTGATGCTAGGAAAAAACTCAGAAACTAGAAAACCAAAAGAATATGCACAACTAGTTGTTCTTTAAGATGTTGTTTTCAGAAAATATTGTTTGTTTTTATATATTATTTATTTCTATAATTATTTATAGAATTTAGTAGATTTTGTTGGCTTGTTCACTAATCCATTTTGGTTGTTTTTATTTACTATTAACTATTATATAGGTTGGGGACCCTTCTGCCACTTACCTTATAAAAGAAAACATCTTAAAATGTCTTGAAATAAATTTTACATTCTCTCTAAAATATTTTAGATTATTAGTGTTTTCACTATTATAACTTGAAATAATTTTTGAAGATATGCTTATAATTTCTTATGACCAATTTTATGGTCTATTAATAATATGATGTATGAAATATGATACTATGACAAGTTAAATTATAGGACTAATAAATTTCAGAATTGAAAAAGTGGTTAATAGATTAAAATCTAAATATATTAGTCAACTCTATATATTCAATCAATTTTTTTGTATAGCCATACTTGATTATATACAAAATTATATAGAAACTAAAAAATAATATCAAATTAATTCCATACTTTTTTAAATAAACAATTTTAAATATCCCCTATCATATAATATAGTCATTTTAGAAGGAAAAAAATTCAAAGGACCATACATCATACAACATAGGCCTTGCCATAGATCATCTAATTTAAAGTATGTTTTGAACCTTTATAAAAATCTAGCATACTTTTTTAAATAAACAATTTTAAATATCCCCTATCATATAATATAGTCATTTTAGAAGGAAAAAAATTCAAAGGACCATACATCATACAACATAGGCCTTGCCATAGATCATCTAATTTAAAGTATGTTTTGAACCTTTATAAAAATCTAGCAACAAAAGTTCTAGATAATCAAAAAAAGGCTTTCTAAATAATAGCCTTTAAATTTGCATTAAGTGGAGAAACAATGATATGACAAAAATGGTTTGGTTGAAACTAAAATCAACTCTTAAAAATTGTGTACTCCCCTTCAAACTCATTTGAGAAAATTTCAAACTAAAAAGAAAACTAAGATGTTAAAGTAAGTAAATAGTGGTTAATATACTATTAGTTTACAACTCCTTAAATTCCTAATGAAAACAGTTAAAATCATCATATGAAAACAAAATAACTTTAGCATAAAAGATGAATTCTTCAATACAATAGCTTCTTTCTATTGGAGTTGATTGCTCAACCCCATAGCTCTAAAGATCACCTACAATCAAACACCTATCATGAAATAAAAGAGAAGAAAATAGCTATGGAGGCCAAAAGATTGTTGATCTAGAAAGATAAATCATACTGATTATCTAATGACTGAATGAATAATTATAAATTGATCAATCCTTATAAAAGGAGATAAAAAAACCCTAATGCAACCCTAAAGGATGCATGCATAAAAGAAAAGAATTATTTAAAATAATAATTCGTATAAAAAGCTTCCTAAATTTAGCTTAAGTGAAATAGAGAAAAAGTTGACTTAATTATTAAATCAATATGATTTAATTAATTAAGTAAATTAATACCTTTTACTCTAACACCTCCCTTAAGATGAAGTTTGGGAGAAGCTAAAAAATAATTAAGGACTAGATGCATGAAAGCAAAAAATGGGTCCTGGGAACAAGGCCTGATGAGGTACCCAAGTACAATGAAATCTAAAGTGGAGAAAAAAAGAAAACCTTGTGGGAACAAAACTCCTCTCGAAGAAGAGATGAAAGCTCAAGCAAAGAACTAAGAAGCCTCCAAACTAGAATGTTCCAAAAGATAAGAACAAAAAGTTGAGCATGAAAAAACACTGAAGCATGGAGAAGCTTTAAACACTGTCTTAGAATGACTGTTAGGATGCTAAAATAAGAACCTCCTCTGAAACAAAAGATGATCAGGATCAAGAAGACATGAATCTACATGAGTGCCCTCAATGACACTACTCAAATCTGAATTAGATGGCAAACACTAGCAAAAGATCAGGAATCCAAATATACAAATGGCACAAGTACCAATAGTCTGAAGAACTGATCAAATAAAAATATGGAAGCTCGCCTCCAAAAATAGGAATGCAAGAGTATCCATATGGTAAGTATTCCATCTCATCAAAATGCATGGGTAACCAGTCGTTGCATCTGCTTAGTACATAGGAACAAATACTGAATACATAGCTCACTCCACCACGAAACCAAGGAAACATTAGTACCAACAGTGGAAATCCCCCCATAATGCCAACAAGGGAGAGGTATGATAGGTACACTAAATCTGAAAGTCATAATGTAGTGCATCAAGAAGAACCAAGAACATCTGACCCTGCAAACATGAATGTACAAGTAAATAATAAGGGTGTGCAAACCAAGACACACTCACATGAAAAATGTATGAAGGCAAAACAAAGGCAAACATCAAACCCCCATGACACTTTATATCATAGTATGAATACAAAAAGACACAAAAATTGATGTGCAAGATCCCTCATAATATATGTGCAATACAGAGGCACTTTATTGCAGTGAGTTTACAAAAAATTAGTGCATGAAGCAAGTCTTCATGTGAAAATGTGAAGGGCCCACCAAAAAATTCTACAAATCACTAAAGGACTGGCATGCAAATAGTAAACCATGCCCATGTAAAAGAAATCCAACAATGATAGAGAAACAGAGGAGCTGCTGGTGCAAACAAAAAAACGGCCCAAATAACTCTGCATGCCACTCATGCAACTGTGAGACTCTCCAAGAAGTGAGATGCCGCTGCTTGATGCAACATGATCCCACTTGACAAGCATGCAACGAGATAAAAAGAGCTCACAATACACCGCCACAAGTAATAAGGAAAGCCTCTACATGTAAACATGGACTAGAAGATCAAACACGCCTAATCTCCTCGCTAGAGGCATGCAAGAAGTAGTCCCCAAAATGAAAGAGAGCGCTCTATGCATGAATATGAATGCATAGAATGATCGACCAAAAAAAGAAACCCACAATAAAGACATGCAAACCGCCTTAAAAATATAAGCCTACATGCAAAGAGCATCACCATGCGGCAGAGAACCCTACATCCAACACTCAACAGAGCCCAACGAAGAATCCATTGTGATCTTTGCTAAAGGATAAAAATCGCATGCAGTATACAGCCACACGATGCCAAAATGGAAACGCCACAGGCTGTATGAAAGAAATACCGATGCATATATAATAGAAGTCACCTCGGGTCAGAGAATAATTTGATGGTGATCTTGAGAAACAGGGTCACCTCCACTAAAGTTGATAGAGTATTGGGAAATAAGATAAATTGCAACACCAAAGTCGCCACCAATCTAGGAAAAAAATTGTAGATCACTGAATTTGTAGAAATTCAGACCCAAGATGCAAGTGGAGGCGGCCCACAAATCGCCATGCATGCAAGAAAAATAGTTAGGTCGCTTGGCATGACAATTTTAGATGCAAACAAGATCTGCTTGTGACCGCCATGAAAGAGCCAAGACAATGGCTTGGTATAATGGATGTCAGCAACAAACAAAAGTCTGCAGACATTAAAAACCGCGTCACAATTCATGAAGGCCGCAGCAACCATTAGTCCATACATGCAAAAAAAAAAATTAAAAACACGACCTGAGTTGCGGTGAATGAATACTAACTGTCAGTGAATGTGAATAAATGGCATGCATGTGAAGTTGATGCCAAATGTAATAGAGGTCACTTGCCCAAAAATAAATATCTCCACAATCCACCGCATACCCACTTATGCACTAGTCGAACATGCATAAAAGATAAAAATAGAGCCTCATGCAAAAGAATCGACCCAGCTATGAGTTCACTTGAAAACAAATGAGCCACTGTATGCATGTACAGGAGAGATCGCGAAGAAATCAAATTAATCTCCACCAACAACAAAAGTCGTTGTTACATAGACTCTAAATTATCCCATGCAAGGAGGAGCGCAGTCAAACAATACATGAAATCGATTACCAAATAACAACGGTAGAAGTCGACCATGCATCAATTCAAAGGCCAAACTTCAAAGCACAAAATAACGCTCCAATAAAAAATACCACCAGGGACAAAAGAAAGAGTAGTCATCCAAAAAGACAAAGCTGCAATCAAATATGAGCTGCTACAAAATAAAACCTCTCATCACTGAAGTGAAAAAGGAGGCCAGTGCTACTAGGGCTAAGACGTCCCGATGGGAAGGAAAGACACGTCTCCCGAAATCCACCAAACTCAACAGTGACCAAAATCTAAGGGCTACGATACACCACCACAGAGTCACCCTCCAAAGAACGATGTTGCATGCAATGATTTGCAAGCATCACCATAGACCAAAAAAAAATGAGTGTATGCAATGAGCTAATAAAGCTACAAAAAACATCGACCTAACCAAATTAATTGCAAAACTTCCAGATCTTGAAAAAACAGAGAAGGAATTGCAGTATCGGCTCTGATATCATATTGGAGTTGATTGCTCAACCCCACAGCTCCAAGATCACCTGCAATTAAACACCTATCACGAAACAAGAGAGAAGAAAATAGCTATGGAGGTCAAAATATTTTTGATCCAGAAAGATAGATCATATTGATTATCTAATGACTTAATGAATAATTACAAAGGGATCAAGCCTTATGAAAGGAGATCGAAAAACCCTAATACAACCCTAAAGGATGCATGCATAAAAGAAATGAGTTATTAAAAATAATAATGCCTATAAAAATCTTCCTAAATTTAGCTTAAGTGAAATAGAGAAAAAGGTGACTTAATTATTAAATCTATATGATTTAATTAATAAAGTAAACTAATACCTTTTACTCTAACACTTTCTAACCTTAAATGTATGGTGTTCTAATTTGATTTTACTTCTAATACTCCATATAACTCTTTCCATTTTTATGTCTTATTTTCATTCTAGAAGTACGTTAGAGGAAGCGAAAAATGGATCATGGGTGCATTCAATAAGTTAAAACTTGCACCCCTTCTGAGCTAATCCTCACTAGATTCTAGATTTTTTTCAAAGATACTCCTCTTGAAAATCATCAACCAATACTCAGGTCTTTTTCATATCTAAGGAGCAAAATAGATCACACCTAAAAGGCCTTCAGAACCTAAGGACAAAATTTGTCTATGTATTGTGGGATCTAGTACTTTATTTCCTTTCCACTTGGTATGAATGTTTCTATTATTGGTTGTATCACTTGTTATTCATAGTGCCTCATTGGAAATGGTATTACATTTTCATGCAATATAGATCCTTCAAATAATTTTTGAGATTAGAATAAGTGAATATATTTCAAGGATGATGCTCTTCTAGTCCCTTAGTTTTCCAAACCTTAATTCGGTGAGCATAATATTCACTTCCTCATTGTTGGTGCCAACAACAATGTGAAAAGTATTTGCCTAAAGTAGATGCCTTTTTGTATAAGCAATAATAAAAATGTGCAAACACTATATTTTTCTACTTGCTTTGCATTATTTTTTCTTCCTCTAAATTTTTTGTTGTAATCTAGTTTTAAAATAATTTAAATATTATTGGATATGAATTTTAGGCAAGAACATTGTTGGAATATTTAACAATTCCTCTCACTTGCATAGTTTTGTGATTTGTTTCTAATAATACATGTTTTGCACGTAAAATTTTTAGAAGTCTTTGGATATATCTATGATCTCTATATAATGAGGCAATTGAAATTCATTCATCATCAATTAGTCTAATCCTTGATCATTTGATCAAGAAAATCCTTTAATCACTTAAATTAGTATAACAATATATATGTGTTTCAATTTTGTATTTCTTTCATTTGGTACCAGAGCAAGTTGCATTTTTTTTTGGATAACCTCATGTTTAAAAAGAAGTTGTAGTCCTTGAAATTTCTTTAAAAGGTTACTCAATCAAAGGGAAAGATCCGGTGTAACCTACCATGTTTGAACTTGTCTTTGAGAAAGTTTGAAGTGATTGATTTGTAAGAGAAAGTTACAAAAGGATTAGATAAATTACAGTAGGAGATCGTTGGTCTTGTGAAAGCTATTAGATCTCTCCATAGAAGTAGCGAGACTCTAGACCCCTGATGGAGTAATAGCCAAGTAAAATGTAGTCCAAAATAAGATCGACACATCATGGTAAGGGAGAAGCCTACAGAAGTTGGAAGAAGAAATGAAGTCAGTTGCATATACTATTGAGAAAGTATTAGAAGATCAAATATCATTATTTTTGTGTTAAAGCCATTATTTGGTGAAATTATAGGAGGGATTATTGGAATATTTACTAATTATTTCCACTTGCACAATTTTTTTCTTTTAGTTTTAGTTTTTTGTTTTATTTCTATTAATGCAAGTGTTGCGTGACAAATTTCTAGAAGTCTTTAGATGTACTTAAGAACTCTATATAATGAGGCATCTTTAATTCATTCATCAAAAGTTAATTTGATCTTTGATCATTTGATCAAGAAACTATTTTGATCTTTCGAATAAATAAAACAATTTATCTATATTTAATTTTGCATATTTTTTCAAAAGACAATAAACTTTCAAGATAGAATTCTACGGTTAGTCAAAAAAAATGTAGCTTCTTTAATGTGCCTATGCCTCTATTAATCCATAGTTGTTCTCATTAGAGAGCTACGGAGTTGTAGTTGAAATATTCCTTTAGAAATAAACTGTAGTTTCATAAATTCATTTTCATTTTAGCGTGAAGAATAAGATAATATTAAAGTACTAAAAGTTTATTTAAGTAGACTACCTTGATATGAAGTTTCAGGTCATTCTGCAAATTCGCTCGCTGCTTACCATGATAGATTGTAATTGACAACAATCCTTTTGCCAAATTAAAAAGGTCTTCAGTTTTCCACTCGAAGACAAGACAGGAAACTAAATACGATGTATTTATAAATCATCGCGGAATGGACGTCAAGGATACAATTGCTAGTCTAGTCTACCACAACCTCTCTAACAGAAAACTCAAGGTCTTTCTTGACAATAAAGAAATGGAACACGGTGAAGTTAAACCCCAAAAAATTTACCAAGCTATTACTACAGCATCTGTTCACATAGCGATTTTTTCAGAAAATTATGCAGAATCTAATTTGTGTTTGAGAGAGCTTTGTTTAATGGAGGAAAGTGAGGCTCCCATTATCCCCATATTTTGTGGAGTTCAACCTAGCGACTTGAGGATAAAAACTGAAAATGAAGTCGGAGCTTATTCAAAATCTTTCCAGAAACTCCATCAGACAATCAATAGTGAGTCTATTGAGAAATGGAGAGCCACACTCCACAGGGTTTCTTATAGACTTGAGTTTAAATTTGAAGGGTAAAAGTCCAATGATTCTTCAACCTTGCTTAGCTATTTAGAAAACATTTACTTACTACTATAATGGAGATTTGGCTGTAACCTATAATGTTGGTCTTTTAGGGAGTATGGAATGCTGTTGGAGAAGATCGCAGCTTCTGTATGAAGCGTATCAAGAATACCCGGAAATGGGAGGTCAGCGTTTCTCTTCATTTGTTCTATGTTTGGTTAGTGTACCATTTCCTGTGGGTTTGCCCTTTTTGTTATAATTTTGTCATTTGTAAAGTCTTCGTATCCTAATAATTGTCTGTTGTAAGAAATATACTTTTTGAAACCCACTGAAGATATTGCTTTCCATTTCTTCGTGGGCCTGCTATTGTTTAGTTTTTATTTTTGGAGCAAAACATGAGATGAACATCTTTCATGCAGGGTGAGGATGCAGTGCTGCATAGGCACAAAAGAAGCCGTTTGGAGGTGGATAGCGAGAGGAAAGCGATTGGTGGGATTGATTGTCCAATGGGGCAGTCGTCTTGTGCACTTCAAGTTTCTTCTGAAAATGTTGTGAGTGATCTTGTAAGCAAGATGGAGCCAGGAAAACGGTATCGCATCCAAGAAATTGGTAGCTCTTATGGAAATCAAATTGAATTTGTATTCCATAGAGATTTATCACCATATTGTAACGTAGGACATAACGATATTTTTCCATTTCAAATTCTAGAGTCTAAGAGATCTATACCTTCTGAAAACTTGCCTAATCCCCAGTTTGTTGACCCTGGAATTCAGAAAGTTGATCAATTGCATAGAGTGAAAAATTTGGAAGCAAACACTATAAGTGGTAAGGAAGGAACTCTTAACAAGGGATTAGTACAGGTTACGAGGTGGAGGTTTGGGTTCAGTAAGTTTTGGAAACTCGTATGAAGGAATGAGAAGTTCATGAAATGTGTTAAAGGAGGAGCATCATCACAGAGAAGGCTAACCTTGTTTTTTCGCTGATTCGTTCCCAAGTTATATTTTCTTGCATTGGCCTATGTTTATAGGATTACTCATCTATTGTTGATTTTGACCGAAAGATCTGTTAACTTGAATATCACTGGTTTGGCTTTGCTCCATGACTTTACTGTGGCATCTATCTATTTTGTAAACTTTATATATCAATAAGAAACTGCACCTTTTAAACAATGTCAATTAAATGTACGATTGTAAACAAATAAGATTAATATGCTAGCTTACAATGACATTCCTTAGACTAGATCCATTTTCCCTACATGTCCATTACCCACCAAATATTTTCAATTACGTGGATGATTTTACCTATGATTTTGCGTCTTACAACCCATAGACAATAAAGGGTGATATTGGATGACCATAGATGATTTTTTTTTGAAACAAATCCGATGTGCTCCTTGAGCTTATCAAGAGTATGCATCAAGCTTTTTTAATTGATCATAATATTACTGTTGGTTTTCACAATACCGACTAAGAGTGGGAACTTGTTGAGAAAAATGAACTCATTGAGTCATATAAAATTGTAGTATAAATTAGTTGCAAATAAAAAAGATGGGTTACAAAATATAATAACAATTAATAAGATAAATATTTAGGTGATAAAATCTTAACAATATGTGAAAAAAACATCTACAAGTTAAAGTATTGGCATGCTTATTATTCAAGAATAATTACCATCTTCACATAAGTATTGATATTACAAATTAATTTGACATTATAGGTTATAAAGATATTTAATATTCCACATAACAATTATCATTAATCTTATCTTAAAAAGGTAGAATTTTCTCTTAACAAAAAAATAAAATAAAATTTAGGATAATTTTTTGTTCTATGTTGTCATAATCCAACAATCTTCATGTTGGAAAAAATGTATGTGGTACTTTCCTATGCCCATTCATCACCTTTTCTGCAGCTCAAGAGAAGCCAAACTCTAGCTCAACTTCTCTATTAATACTAGTTTTCTAAACATGTATGCACAATTTTTTTGCATATGAATTTTCTAAAGAGCTACTACTTCACCTCCATCAATAGTCTATCTTATAAAAATACATGTACCTCCATATGCTTGGTCTTACTATGATAAGTTAGCTTTTTAGCCACATGGATATCACTTTATCTATCACAAAATACATTCACCTTGTCCTACAACCTTGAAATTCTCCACCTCAAATTTTCCCCTAAAATCCTTCAATAATTGATACTACAAAGTAAGCACATGATTTTAACATAGTCACTTGAAAAATAAAGGATTTGATACCACCTTTTGAGAAAGGAAAAATTCATAGAATTTGAAGATCAAAAAACATTAAAAAAAATAACATAGAAGTTAATGCAACACACATAATACCTTTATCTAAAACCATTCTTTCTCATTAGATAAAGCTTTATTAGAGTGTACCTTAACTCCACTTGATTTATCCTTTGATGTGTGAAATATGATTTCTTATGAAAGTAACAACAAGATGATTGAATTGAGATAATGAATGAGAAAATGAATACTATGAGAGTATGATAGTATAAAACCAATAGATATTGAATAGCATAACATTAGAATAAGAGAATCTTAGATTTAAAATGTAACAACATAATGTTAGCATAAGAATGGATATTTAAATGGGATAGAAGGCCTATAATTTATATAATTTCTAAGAGGCAAAACAATGCCCTATATGGATTAGTTGATGGATGGACATGATTAATAGAAGATTAGGGTTTTTTATTAGAGTTGTGACCATATGGTAAGTATCATGTAAAGTACAAGGGATAGGATTAGGATCTTCATTGGGGCATATTGTTATGTGAAAGGTTTATATTTGAAGATATAGTATACAAATAATGGATGACATGCAAAGGTATTTTGAGATTAACATCCTTAAACATGCAAATGGATAAATGTGGGGGAAGTAATTGTTACATAATGGAAAGTTCAGATTGTGATATATAGATGATACTAGTGATGGTGAATTCGAGGTACTAGAAGTTGCAGAAAGAGTAGATGATAAAGAAAAAAAAATCGTATGGGTGTTATCAAAGTTGGCCAGCAAGCCAAGAATGGATCCACAAAACTACAATAGGATTATAAATCAAGAAGAATGCATTGACTTGATTTTCAACATTGATAGAAATTTTTATTGAAAGCCATAGAAGATTGAATGAAGGTAAAGTATTCTTGTACAAGTTTGAAGGAACAGATGTCCTTATGGTAGAATCAATTACAAATTAAAAGACAAATAAAATGTAAGGAGAAGGTAAAGTCATGAGATAGAATGGTAACTAAATTGAAAGACAATTTTTTTCTATTTGATTATCATATAAATTTATTTAAGAATTTACAAATTTTAACATAGAAAAATCCATTATTATGGAGTACACTGAACAATTTTACGTGGTTGGCATATGAGCTCGATATGTTAAAGATGATGAGGATAAGGTATCAATTTATGTGAATTTTATAAAAAATTTAAATCAAAATAAACTTATCTCTCAAGGTAGAAGACAAATTAGCAAGGAAACAATGGGGTAAGCTCAAAAGTTGAAAGAAAACCTTAAGAGGTAGAGAACAAACAAATAGTGGAGGAGGACATCCAACAAAAGAAGGAGAATCATGTTGTTAACAAAGTATATTTCAAGTCCAATTACAAGACGAAGAGGATATTTCTCAATAGAAAGATGAATATTTAGGAGGAAGAGGAGATTATGTAAGAGGAAGAGGATTTTTAGGAATATGCAAGTTAATCATGTAGAATTTTTTCATAGGGATTTTTAGTGTCATTAGCTACAAGAATGTGGAAAGACTTTTAATTTAGAAGGAATTTTCTATAGAATAGGATGAAATAAAATTAGATTTTATGAAAGGAGAAAATTTGATGCAAAAAAAAGTACTTGTAAAGTTAGAGAAATAACAAAAAGGGCCACCACAAAGGAAAGTTTTGTTCAATACTAGCTGAAAATTAGGAGGAAAGTATGAGAAAATAATTATAGAAAGTGTTAGTACTAATAATTTGGTGTCACAAGAAATGGTAGAAAAGATGAAATTGGATTAAAAAGAGCATACGACTCCATATAAAGTTACCTGGTTTCAAAAGGGTATCAACTTATTGTACTTGAATAATGTTTCATAAATTTTCAAATTGATAATAATAGAAATGATCTATTGTGTGATGCTTGATGCATATAGATACTTTCTATATCCTATGGTGATGACCACGGTAATAGGATTGAAAAGATATGAAAGAGAATGGAAAAACAATTATTATCATAATCAAGGATTAATAGCAAGTGTACTAATAATATAGTAAAATACAATTAGGAGGGAGTGGGAAACAATACATAGGTATGTATAATCTCTAAAAAATTATTTTTGAACAAATTAAAAATAAACATGTTATGCATTTATTTATTTACTAATAAAATTTAATTTTATAAAATCACAATATGAAATACATCATATTTATAAATTGGTACAATTACAAAACCATGGTACTTTCTCATAGTCTTGACTTGGGAAACTCAAACTATTTATTGGGGCATATTGTTATGCGAAAGGTTTATATTTGAAGATATGGTATACAAATAATGTATGACATGCAAAGGTATTTTGGGATTTACATCCTTAAACATGCAAATGGATAAATGCGGGGGAAGTAATTGTCACATGATTGAAATTTTAGATTGTGATATATAGAGGATACTAGTGATGGTGAAGTCGAGGTACTAAAAGTTGCAGAAAGAGTTGATGAAAAAGAAGAAAAATTCCTATCGGTGTTATTAAAGTTGGGCAGCAAGCCAAGAATGGATCCACAAAACTACAATAGGATTGTAAATAAAAAAGAACACATTGACTTAATTTTCAACATGGATAGAATTTTTTATTGAAAACCATAGAAGATTGAATGAAGGTAAAGCATTCTTGTACAAGTTTGAAAGAACATATGTCCTTATGGAAGGATTGATTGGAAATTAAAAGACAAATGCAATGTAAGGAGAAGGTAAAGTCATGAGGTAAAATGGTAACTAAATTGAAAGCAAAATTTTTCTATTTGATTATCATAGAAATTTATTTAAGAATTTACAAACTTTAACATAGAAAGTCCATTATTATGGAGTACACTGAACAATTTTACATGGTTGGCATATGAGCTAGATATGTTAAAGATGATGAGGATAAGGTGTCAATTTATGTGAATTTAATATAAATTTTAATTCAAAATAAACTTCTCTCAAGGTAGAAGACAAATTAACAAGGAAACAATGGGGTAACCTCAAAAGTTGAAAGAAAACCTTAAGAGGTATAGGACAAACAAATAGTGGAGGAGGACATCCAACAAAATAAGGACAATCATGTTGTTAACAAAGTACTAGTTCAAGCCCAATTACAAGACAAAGAGGATATTTCTCAATAGAGATATGAGTATTTAGGAGGAATACGAGATTATGTAAGAGGAAGAGGATTTTTAGGAATATGCAAGTCAATCATGTAGAATTTTTTCATAGGGTTTTTTAGTGTCATTAGCCTAAAGAATGTGGAAAGACTAATAATTTAGAAGGAATTTTTCTATAGAATAGGATGATAAAAAATTAGATTCTAAGAAAGGAGAAAATTTGATGCAAAAAATAGTACTTTTAAAGTTAGAGAAATAACAACAAGAGACACCAAAAAGGAAAGGTTTGTTCAAAACTAGTTGAAAATCAAGAGGAAATTATGAGAAAATAATTATAGAAAGTGTTAGCACTAATAATTTGGTGTCACAGGAAATAATCATTAGAACCAATATTGGTCAAGAATCATTAGAACTGAGGATGGCGTGCGTGTGGGGGTTCCTGAGCTGCCAAGCTAGGGTTTCGTGGCCCTAGCTCGCATGTGGGGTGGTTGCACGTGCGGTGGGGAAGGGTGTTGCAGGGGGTTGGGGGTGCTCAGTGGCTGCGAGGGTGGTGTTGGGTGCAGAGGGGGTTGTGGGGGTTTTGGGGGGTGGGGCTTTGGCTGCATGGGTGCAGGGTTGAGGTTGCACGGGGGTGGGTGTAGGCTGCGCGGAGGTGGGTTTCGGGCTGCTAAGGTTTTCTTCCCATGGGTCTGGGGTGTCAGCAGGCCCTCCTTTCAGTGGTGAGGGAGAGAGGGTGCTTCGGTAGCAATGTTTCCTTGTGTGGCCCCTTTGGGGTGGGGTGCGTGGTCATTGTTTTTATTTTTGCTATTCGGATGGCATCACTTGGTGGTGTGGCATCGCTGGATGTGTCAACTATGAATTTTTGGGCTGTGGTGGGCTCAAAACCCCCACCTCAGAGTATGAAGACTTTCAACAATAATCTCTTTTCATCTGATTCTGGGAATGGGAGTGCTAGCAGTTCTCGCATTTTGAAGATTAATGGATGTTTGGAGAGATGCAACGAGAGGCCAAAGTTGGTCATTCCTCCTTAGATGATAGCTGAAGACGTTGAGTATTTTTCAAAGCACTCCCTTTATTGCAAGTTTTTGGGAATGAGGGTATCCTTGCAGTTTTTGGAAAACTGGGCACAAAGGACTTGGGTACCGGAAGGAGAAATGGAGATTATGTTGTTAGCGAATAACTATTTCATGGTTACTTTCAACTACATGGAGATCGTCATAGGGTATTTGAAGGAGGCCCATATTTTTACAACCAAGTGGGTTTCTTCATCAAACCTTGGTATGCAGGGTTTAATCCTTCGGAGGAGCTCCCAAATAGGGTTCCAGTGTGGGTTCGGCTACCACATTTTCCTTTGGAATGTTGTCGAGAGGACGTGCTACGGATGCTTGCTACTCTATTAGGGAGGCCAGTGGGATCTTCAATGCAAACCCTAGGGAGAAAGGTAATGACCTTCGCGCACATTTGTGTTGAAATTGATCTCATTAAACCATTGCCAGATGCTATAGATATGTGCCTAGGTTCTTATTCTTGGACTCAGCAGTTAGATTATGAGACTCTCCCATTTCGGTGTCGTCTGTGTCATGAGTATGGTCATTTACAATGTAAATGTCCTAGATATAAACCAGCAGTGCATCAATCTCAACAGTCGGACCCAAGCCCAGATAGGGTTGAGAAAGGGAAAGCTGCCATGTCGGTCGAGGTTGAGGGTACTGATAGTTTTGTTGCAGTTAAGACAAAAAACAAGAATCAAGGACAAAAGAGGCCCTTTCAGGAGAGACAGGGGGAGAATTCCTTCAATAGATTCGAGGTTCAAGATGATCTTAGCCACCAGGAAGTTAATCCGGGGTTTATCCCTCTGGATCAAGGTACACTAAGGGAGGCACCAAAAAGTGTAATTGAGGACTCTACCCACTCTTGGGTTGGAAGAGAATATGGTTGAGGGGAAGGGTTCTCCATTAGCTTTGAATTTGGACTTGACTGGGGGGAAAAGTAACAAGTCCTCCGCCCTCTTGGGTCTGCATCAGAAAGATATTAAGAAAAGTGCTTTAGAGAAGAGCTCAAAGGCTGGCAGAAAAAAGGATCTGGATAAGATCAAATTGATGGGGGAGAACTTGGTTGAGTCAGGGTTAGTAAAGACCTTGGATACGCATTTTTTGAATCCCCCTAAATGATTGTTCTTTCATAGAATGTGAGGGGCTTGAACAGTGGCCCTAGACAAAAAGCTGTTCGGGATTTGACTAGGAACCATTTACCAAATGTCCTATTTTTACAAGAAACTAAAATCTCAATGGAAAGTATGATGGGTCTAGTGCCAAAGCTATGGGGGAGAGGTGAGTGTCAGTGTGTTGGGGCAGCTGGATCTTCAGGAGAGGTGGCATGTCTTTGGAACCCCTCAAGATTTCACCCGGTCTGGTGGGTTGCTTCCAGATCTTCTTTATCTGGGGTCCTTTCTAGTCTTGAGACTAGGGAACCCATCTTGTTTTCTAACATCTATGCCCCTACAGAGTTTCAGGTTAAGCAAAACCTATGGTCCCATATTTCTTGTATGCGAAGGCTGGCCCCTTTTCATCCTTGGATTATGGCAGGTGACTTTAATGCCATCCTTGAGTTGAGTGAAAAGAAAGGGGGTGTCATGCGATTGGAACCCTCTTCTATCTTGTTCCAGGATAATATATCTGTGCTGCAGCTAGTTGACATTAAGCCTAGCAATTGTTTGTTCACCTGGAACAATAGGAGGCTGGGAGAGTATTGGATTGTAGAGAGGCTAGACTATTTTTTGGTCTCTAGGTTTTGGATTGGTGGAGGGTGGTCCACTAGCTCCGAGATTCTCGACTGGAGAGGGTCAGATCACTGACCCATCAAGCTGGTTTCTTCTTTGGCTCATGTAGCTCACTCTCCTTCTTTCAAATTTCAACTTATGTGGCTTCAGGATCCCTCCCTTCAGGCCCTTGTTGCGGAGTGGTGGAGGAGGGGGAAGCCACCCTTTGGCACTGCCATGTACTCTTTTGCCAAGCATCTTCAATTTATTAAGTATCATCTTAATCAGTGGAACCGCTAGGGCTCAAGGAATATTTTTCATGCGAAGAAGGTTGCTCAACTGGTGTTGAATGCGATCACCAGCGAAATCAGAGAGCAAGGCATGTCTGAGGAGCTACTTAGGGACAAGGAAAGGGTTGTCAAGGTGGTCGAGGAATGGGAGCTTCATGAAGAAATATACTGGAAGCAGAGAGCTCGTATTGATTGGCTAAAGGAGGGGGACAAGAACACTGCTTTCTTCTTCAACTCAGTAAAAGCAAGAAGACATGGTAACTCTATCCTTGTTCTGGTCAACGATAGAGGTGAGCAGTGTTGTCCTTGCAGGAGATCTCTAGGGAGTCGTTACACTTCTTTCAAGCCCAATTTAGGGAGGACCCCCTGAGGGATTCAGTGGTGGAGGATCAGGTTCTTAATTGAATTCCATCTCTGGTCATGGGGGAGATGAATGAGAAGCTTTTGTGTCCTATCTTATTGGAAGATCTAGAAAGGACTGTCTTTCACATGAGGAAAGGAAAAGCTCCTGGCCAGGATGGGTTCCCGGTGGAATTCTTTCAAGAGTTCTGGGATATTATCAAACTAGATTTATTGGAGGTGATCTAGGAGTCCCAGAGGAACAAGCAGATGCTTAGGGCTTTGAATGCAACTTTAATTTCTCTTATCCCCAAGTGTGAAGGGGCCGACCAGTTAGGTTAGTTCCACCCTATCTCTCTTTGCAATGTAATTTATAAGATCATGTCCAAGCTTATTGCAGAGAGATTGAAGAAGTGCTTGGGGAATGTCATCTCAGAGGAGCAAAGTTGTTTTGTGGAAGGTTGCCAAATCCTGGATGGTGTGGTCATTGCTACAGAGACCATTCATTCCATGGCTTCATCCAAGGAAAAAGCTATGTTTATCAAGCTGGATATGGCTAAGGCGTACGATAGAGTCCAGTGGTCCTTCCTTTAGAAGATCCTCAGGGCCTTTGGTTTTGCTAATGAGTGGGTTCAGTGGGTTATGAGCTGTGTTACGACTACTTCTTTCTCTATGCTTATTAATGGAGACCATACTAAGCTGTTTGGTGCTTCCAGGGGTCTTCGCCAGGGGGACCCTCTCTCACCTTATTTATTCATTCTGTTGGCTGAGGGGTTAGGGAGGCTGACTAAGTAGAATGTGGTGTTGGGTATTAGTCAGGGTTGGAGATGGGGTAATGACCTGTAGCCACAGTCACATTTGCAGTTTGTGGATGACATAGCCCTTATGGGGCTGGCTAGGGTTAGAGAAGCTACTAATCTGTAGAAGGCCCTAAATGTTTATCTTGAGGCCTTGGGCAAGTTGATCAATGAGAATAAATCTTCTATCATCTTCTTCAACACTCCTGAAGCTATTCAAAGGAGGATTGCACTTATATTAAGATTCCAAGTTGGTTCCCTACCCTTGATCTACTTGGGTATCCCTATTTCTCCTGGCAAACCTCCTAGGGAGTCTTGGCAGGGCATTCTTGATAAATTCCACCCAAAGGTTGATCACTGGACTCACAGATGACTTTCCTTTGCTGGGAGGGTTCAACTAATTCAGTTGGTGGTTTAGGCTCTTCCGATCTATCGATGTATGCTTCATGTGGCTCCTAAGTGGTTCTTGAAGGGATTGGATTCTCTGGCTAGGCAATTCTTATGGGCAGGCAATCTTTCCTCATCCAAATGGAGTCTAGTTAATTGGAACTTAGTGTGCACCTCGAAGCAGTCGAGGGGACTTGGTCTAAGGAAATCTATTCTTTTTGGGGAAGCATTGGCTACTAAATTGTATTGGAGGTGGTGTGTGGAATAGGATCATGGCTGGGCTAGGATTTTGGCCAACAAATATATGACGAGGATCCCGATGGAGGAAATCCCTAGGTATCCGCTTGAGGGAAAGGGCTCTTCAATTTGGGTCACTGTCAAGAGGGGGGCTTCTCTCATTAAGTTTGGGCTTTTTTGGATTTGTAGAAGGGGGGAAGAGGTCCTTTTTTGGAACGATTCGTGGGATGGTTATCCTCCAATCCTTGATCGGTTCCCTCATCTTGGAAATTTGAGCCAAATGTTTTTGGAGGCGGTTTGGTCAAGGGTGAGTGACTTTAAGGCTGCTTATAGGTGTGGTAGGCTGGATTTGGAGTGGTGGAAAGCTCCTAATGAGTGGCCGGTTGCTGGGATGGAGGATGAGTGTGCAAAGTTGCAGGGCATTCTGGTGAGTAGACACTGCAGCTTCCTCAAGGGAAGGGATGGGCTTGCTTGGTCTCCAAATCCTAAGGGAGTTTTTACGGTAGCTAGTGGATACCGGGAATTGTTGAACCGAGGTTTGGAGGAAGGGGGGTGAACTAGTGGAAATAGGTGTGGAATAAGGTTTCCTGGACGAAGTGTAACTATTTTGCTTGGACCTTGGCTCTGAATAAATGTCTAACCTAGGATAATATCCGCAAGCGAGGATTCTTTGGGCCTTCTATTTGTGTTATGTGTGGTAATGGGGAGGAAGATTCCTCACACTTGTTCTTCAAATGTCCCTTCTCAATGCTTATTTGGCATTATTAGTGGGGAGTGTGGATGCATCTGTGTGTCCATGCGGATTCTCTGGTGGAGTTCTGGAGCAGTTTGGACAGACCTCCTATCATGTCTTCCTTCCTCCAGACTGTCTGGTATATCGGGCCCATCTTCATTCTGTGGCAGATTTGGCTCGAGAGGAATAGAAGGATCTTTCGTGAGGTCAGAATGTTTATTCAGCAGGTTTGGAATAGGACCATGGCCATGATCCGGGAGTTTGTGGAAGCTAAATTTGAGGTGAACCTTTTGTTGAATAGAGATGAGGCAGACATTGTGAGTAGGTTTGGCTTGCAAGAGCTAACTCCAGCCTTAACTTGTGTTAGGCAAGGTAGAAGGGCTTCAAAGAAGGTTCAAAGGGTGGGAAAGTGGATACCCCCTCAGGATGGGATTATCAAGATTAACACTAATGGCTCATCTAGGGGTAACCCTGGCCCAATTGGTGTTGGGGGTGTAGGTAGGAATAGCAGGGGGGAGGTTGTTTTCCTTTTTTTGGTTCATAAAGGGAAGCACTCTATTAATTGTATGGAGGGATTTGCAATTCTCTAAGCCCTTGAACGGGCTTGGGAGCAGGGTCATAAGCAAGCGATTTGTGAATCACAAATTATTGTTAACTTGTTGAATGAGTAGAAGGATAGTGGGATTCAGTGGCAGTTGGTAGGGATTGTTCAGCAGATTCTCCATATTAGCTCTTTAATGGAGCAGGTGGCCTTTATCCACATCCCTAGAGAATGGAATAGAAGAGCAGATTGTCTGGCAAAGTGGGCCTTAGAACATGGTAGTGATTGGAAGGTTGAAAGTTGGGAGCATCTTTCTGAGGATCAATCTCAGGAATTGTAGAAGATTTTTACTGAGGAAATGGAGGGTTAGGTTGTTGGTTGTGGTGGGGCTAGCTTGTTGGTTCTGCCCTAGGGCCCGGGGCTCTGGCTCTCTTTGTATTTCTTGTTCTTGAGTTTCAATAAAGTTTTTACCCCTTTTATTCAAAAAAATAATTTGGTGTCACAAGAAATGGTAGAAAAGATGAAATTGGATTAAAACAAGCATACGACTCCATATAAAGTTACCTAGTTTCAAAAGGGCATCAACTTATTGTACTTGAATAATGTTTCATAAATTTTCAAATTGATAATAATAGAAATGATCTATTGTGTGATGCTTGATGCATATAGACGCTTTCTATATCCTATGGAGATGATCACGGTAATATGATTGAAAAGAAATGAAAGAGAATGGAAAAAAACTATTATCCTAATCAAGGATTAATAGCAAGTGTACTAGTAATTTAGTAAAGTACAATTAGGAGGGAGTTGGCAATAATACATAGGCATGTATAGTCTCTAAAATATTATTTTTGAACAAATTAAAAATAAACATGTTATGCATTTATTTATTTACTAATAAAATTTAATTTTATAAAAGCACAATACAAAATACATCATTTTTATAAATTGGTACAATTACAAAACCATGGTACTTTCTCATAGTCTTGCCTTAGGAAACTCAAACTATTTATTCATTTTTTTTTTATGCTAGCATAATGCTTGTACTATGTTTGATTTCTACCTTCTCATGAACTTGTTCCTCTTGCCTAGTGTTGTGTCTTTGTTGAGGCCTAACATCCTTGCCGATGAGGTTGGGGTTCTAGTACAAAGTGCTCCCCATATTAATGATGGTGTTTCTCTTAGGGCATATGTACATATCTCTTCCCCAACTCATGGTCTGTTTAGGGCTAGGGTTGTTTCTCATGGGTCTAAAGCTTCCTCTTCTAGTCACATTGTTTGTGATACGAGGACTACAATTATCCTTGTTCCCTTGAGCCCTTGTCAATGGCCCTCATATGTAGATCTCTTGTGGAAAATACAACCTTCTCATTCTTAGGCTAAGGCCTATAACATATGTCACTGGCTATTCCTAGTCCCTTTACCTCTCTTGTGGTGGTTTTGGCTCAAGAGGTGATAAATATTAATTATTTTCTCTATCAAGGACTTAAGGTGTAGGTTTTTTTTTACCTATGGCCACAATTTCCAAATCCAAATCACTAGATATATTTACATCAGAATACTTTCATTGAAGGTAAGATAGATATATACCCTTATGATAAGGGATTATTTGTTGTTTCATTTGGTTCTCTTATTGATAAGGATTATATTTTAGAGGTTAGAGATTATATGTGGGATTTTTACCCTCTCCTAATTTATCTTTAGTCTCTCTCTTTTAACACTCTCTTAGAATCTATTGATGTGCCCCCTATTTAGATGACATTTCCTTATATATCCTTATAGTTATATTTTAAATTTTTGTATGAGTTGATTGGGAATGCCTTGCACCATTTTTTGTGGGTTTATGGTGCTACTTATAGTTTCCTCCACACATCCCTTGCTCATATTTTGGTAAATATTGACTAGATAAAATCTCTTCAAAATCAAATTATTTTATAGGTAAATGACTTTCCTCGGACTCAAATAGATGATTATGAGGGCATTCCTTTTCAGTGTAGATGTTAGAGTCTCTATCTATTCTCATGGTTCTCACAAGTCTACTTCCTCCTTTTCAACTAATTCTCTTCTTCAACTTCTTACCATATTCCTAGATGATTGGTGATTCAAATACTTTTGATCCATCATCACTTATTTGGATCTAACTTTTCTCCTTTTGATAAGGTATTTGATAATTTTGATTATATTTGTACTATTTTTCGTAGTTGGTGATTGTATAACAAGACTTTTATATTGATAAAGTTGATGTTTCTCATGACATGTTATTTTTCCTCATATTTTTTCTACAATCAGACCTTCATTGATAAGGATTATGACATAATTTAGGGCTTCTAAAAGGTTTTATTCATCCCTTTACCTAGGTTTCAAGTTTTGAAGATAGATGTAGTTGGATAGTATCTCAAAGATTGAACAAATATGTGAAGATTGTTAAGATTATTTTAAATTACCTCAATCATAACTTTGGTTACTATAGTGTAGTAAATTGTGATCCCTTTACAATTTCACACTCCATGTTGGACCCTTGCTTTAGTGTTCATTCTCTTATGTCATTTCAAGCCTATTAGGGACCTATCACAACCTCCTATTAGTAAATATTCAAATGAGGACCTAATTTGGCATCACAAACCATAACACTCTTTGTCACCTTTTAGGGGTCCAATTTTGATGGGTCTAAGGTGAGATCCATTACACCTTGTTAGGTCACCTATAACATCAATAGCGCCTAGCTCCATTAATATTCCAAAAGTCCATTTATTTTTTTAATGTGGTAGTGTCGGGTTTCCCATTTACAAATCTGGTTTGGATTTTTGTATATGGCCATTGGAAGTCAACATAAATAAATAAAAAACCTTAAGAACCCTATGTAAAGGAGCCATCCTATATTAATTTGATCATCATTCATAATCCACAAGTTGCAATTGAAGCATGCCTAATTCCTTCAAGATCATACTTGAGTACAAGGAGCATTAAGTTACAACAAGATCTCTTTAAGTATGCTTTCATGACAGTTTCTATTACAATTTATCATGTTATTGCATCAACACTATTAGGACTTATCGAAGGAGAATTACATCAGCAATACTATCAATCTTAAGGTAAAATATTATCAATATGATATTTTACTTCATATTTTTTTTGCATCAACACTTTTAGGACTTATTGAAGGAGAATTACATCACCACTACTCTCAATCTTAAGGTAAAATATTGTCAATTTGGTATTTTACTTAAGATTTATCCTTTTCCCTACCAAGAATAAGTTGTCTCTACTAATTAATCATAGTTATAATGGCTATTAATTAATACCCAAGGTTTGACTTATGAAAACTTCTTTACATCAAAATATTTTTTCTCTTTTTTGTTTGTAGATTGTAGACCTGATAGATTAAAGTTGCAAATTAAAAGAGTACAAAATGAGATATATAGCTCCAAATTTTGAACAGGTGAAAACTAATGACTAAGGAGCATAGCTCCATAGTTTAACAATTTTCTGCTAAAATTTTGGGAGATAAATCTATAGAACATCCTTATCCAAAATTTAAATATTAAAGTTGATGAATACACTTCTAGGACTACAATGCCCAGCTCTCTTGATTGATACTTTAGGATCATATTTAGGTGATAGGTTCCTTTCTTCATCTTATTTCATAATTTGAGCTTACATTCTAATTTACAATTCTGTATACTTTTGTTAATGCTAAATATTTTCAAATTTGAATCACTTTACCTAGTACTTATGTTTTCAATTCATAATATCTAATGATATCAAATCATCATTGAAAAGGGAACATATATTCATAGTGTGAAGCTATCCTATAGGATTGAAGTTGAGCCTATTTGGTTGTTCCTACATGAAATATTTTTGAGATAGTTCTTAGTTTTCATTTTTAGGCTAGATTTTATTTTTATATACTCATTTGAGTGAATGTGACATATGTTACACTTGTATATTTTCTAATTATTAGTTCTAACTAGATAAAACTAGGAGAGGCCTAAACCATTACATAACTGCCACACAAGAACACACAAGGGAGGAACTCACAAGTAGTGAGAATACCAAGACTACAAATAAAAAAGCACAAACTCTTTTTTGAAAAGAGACTTTTGATCTAAGAAACAAATCAGTAGAAACATGGATCCAGAAATGGGAAAAATCACCTAATTAGAGAAAAGGAGTTTAGGAAGGAACCCCAAACCATCTTACTAAATAACCCCTTGCATTGGAGGCAAATCAACCAAGGGAGGAAAAAATAAACAATAGATTTTGAAAGGCTTCCCACAACCCTTTTCATGAAGGACCACATTGAAGGATTTTCTCCAAAAATGACTAGAAAGATTTGGAGGCACCTAGAAACCTTATGATATTAGAATCATCTAAAGGACCATCTCTATCCAAGACTTTCTAAAACAAAGAAAGAAACCTCAAGAAGTTGGAAGGATGCATAATTTTTTTGAAAGAAGAGACACTTAACCATCCCTCAAAGGGATACACATGAGGACAAGGGATAGAGGGAGAAAAATCATAGGCCCAATAAGAAATTATCATCCACTAGAAGAAGTCATAAAGTACCATAGGAGAAATAAATAAGAAAGTGGAGACCTATCTAGTTAATATTGGTCAGGGTAACTAGCCCCCAATAAACAATCACATTCTGCCCATAACTGATAGTGAATAACCAACTCCAATTGGAAATTTGTCTTCCACCAATAAATTCTCACTCCCCAAAACCCCAAAGACCTCAACCAACCACAAAAAGAGTAACCTCCGCTACAAAAGGAGCCTTCAAAGGGAGGGCTAGTGAAAAAACATAGAACTCCACCAAAAGTGAAGAGGGTAGCGCAAACCCAAACACCAAACCATATTTCTTAAACTAAGGAGAGGGATAATCACCTTAGTAGTCCCCGTAGGATGGGGAGCCCAGGTATTGGGATTCATCATCTAAATACTAGCATCACAAAATCCATATAGGAAAGCAGTGAAACTACACTATTGATTCTACCACTGACTAGCAGTAGGGGTGTGAAATACATTCTCAATAGAAACTATTGTAGAGCCAAATCCCATAGCCCACATCAGTCTTAACCTTATCCGAATCTATTTATAGACAACATAAGAAAAGTATCTTAGATTAAAAAATTTAGCGCTTAAAAACAAGGCCCAAGAACCATACATAGCCGGCAAACACCAAGATAAAGGGAACACGGTAGTGGATAATGGCCCAAAAAGGGAATCCATACCAACTAATAATAGAAAAAGATGAGCCAAAGACCTTAAATCCACAAGAAAGAAGAATGTGAAGAAAGAAACAAAAGTAGCACCTTATTTCTTATTCATAATAACTCTGACTTGGAATAGGGAAACAACCCCTCTAATGGTTGAACATATAGCATTAAGAAGAGCTCTAATTGCCAAAACCCCAAAAATAAACAAGGTTGAAATTAATAATCCAGGGGAAATACCATCTACATCTCCATCACCATCTCCCTCATCAACCTCCTTTGCATCTTTCCCTCCTCCCAAAACCCTAGTAGCACTCTTCCCTCTCCCACTCATCGTTGGCTATATTTTCTAACTTTTAGTTTTAGACCTTATTTTTACATGAAATTTTCATATCTAGATGCATTAAATTCTAAAAGCTATTTTTTATGTTCTTGCATTATCAAATGGTCATAAAACTTTCACATCATTATGGTATATATCATGTTTATATCAATTGAAAATGATAATTTTTTCTTTCTATGTTCAATTACTTAGTTCATGATGCATCTATTTCATTGTTCTAATAGTGGTCTAGCCTCCCTTATATCACTCTACCCTCTCCTAAATTTCCTTCTATTCCTAAGAAATTTTTGAGGAAATATGATGATGACGCAAGCATGTTTCTTAATGATCTACATTCTAAGGATGAAGCATTGATGAATCATGTTCATCCCTCTCTCAAAATTAGTCCCAACCATCAAGACATTATAATGCAAGAAGAGTTTATTAATAATTCTTTAAAAAAATATTTATCCTAGGGGTGAAGCTTTGAGGAAAGATGTTAATGCTTCTCCTAAAATGTTACCCCCCTATGATGATAATTTGGTTCAAGAGGATGATATCATTGTTATTTTTCATAGTGATACCTTACCTTCTATTCACTTGACTAACCTCCCTTCTATAGATGAAGCATTGATGGGTTATACTTGTCCCTCTTCCAAAAGTTGCCTTACTCATGAGGATACTTTGGTAGAAGAGGATTATAGCACTAGGACTGTTTCCAGTAGTCTCTCCTAAAGATGAAAATTTATTAAGTATAAAGAGGTCAATCACATCAATTTCGTTCATGCTTTCAGCCATGTGAAACCTCAAATTGTTGTCCATATTCATCAAGATACCCCACAACTTGAAAACAAACATGTGCTTGTTACAAAAGCTGTTAAAAATCCAACTATTTGTCGTAACTAAATCTCAAACTATGCAAAAAATTTCACTAAAACAAATATCATGTCACAAAAATATGATTATCATGCAGTATCTCACACATATAACACTCATAATAGTAAGCAAGATGTAATTTTTTTCTCACTTTTCAATGTTTTATGCCTTCATATCCACATCTTTCACAACATGTTCATTAGGAGTATGTACTGTTATGTAGCTCAGTGCTACTCTAATTAAGATATCCCTTTCAGATTTTATTCAAACTTCACCTACATACCATGGGATGCTCTAGGAATCCTTAAAGAAGGTATTTGTCTCACTTTCTACAAGACCAAATGATATAGAAAAATATTTTGATCATATTCATGAATCAAAGATAGATATTATGTTCAAATAACGTGAGTTACCTCCTCTGGAAGTTCAAAATCAATATGATCTCATTATCATTGTTGTGTTCATCAATGGTAATTCAATAAGATATACCATTTTTTATAATGTCATAGGTCTTAATTTTGGCATCTTAGACTTATTATATAAAAATCAAATTTGATACCTTTGTCATTCTTGACCAAAATATTTGTGCATTGATGATTTAGATAATGTTTGTAGATAGTCGTTAGGTGCAATTATATTGTTTATTAAAGTAGGTCTCATGATCTTACCCATGCCTACCCACATGTCATGCTTGATACTCTCAAATACAACCTCTTTCTACATAGACTATGACTCCATGCCATTGAAACAAACTCTTCTACTCTTCACTACAATTTTAAACTCATTTATAACAACAATATGCACACCCTACCAATTGATACGCATTTTCATATTTATGTTGAAGAAGTAGGATGCATACTATGTTTCTTTCTACAAATTAGTATCCATCGACGATGATTTATAAGAGAAACATTGGACTCCTTTATACTTTACACCTTCCTTTCATTGAAATAAACCTCATTGAGGGACTATTTAGGGTTCTTTAAGTGGTATAGCAATGATTGGAAACTATTTGAAACATTTCCCATTCATCTCTACTATCATTGGTGTTGTGTTGAAACCTATTATAGTATTTCCATCAATTGGGAGTGATCTCATTTGTGGGCTAATTTTAGGAAAGATCGAGTGTCTAGAAACCTCTTGATTTTGTGATCATTTTTATGTTGAAGTCCATTTTTTATTTCCTCATCTCTTTGTAGTTTCTTAGTGTTTTGCATAATTTGAGGACCCAAATTATGTTTGGATTTTCTTTTTGGCTAGGATTGAATTGTTAGAACAAGACTAAAATGCCTAGGATGTACTACAACAACCATCTAAGTAAGAAATAATAGACTAGGAAACTTGAACATTGAAACTAGTGTCCTCTATGGACACTAGAATTATCTTTGGGTGCTAGTGTCCTCTCTAGATCTAATGGTTCCCTAACTATTTAATTTTTTGCCTATTTGGTCTTTCAACCATTTCTCAAGGAAAATTTATAACTAATTTTTTTCCTCTTCACCTTGACCATCTTACCAGGTCTTCATTCAATTGATATAATAGCTTAAATTTTATGGCATGTCTTTATTTTGAGAAGCATGTCATTTATTGGATGTGACATGACATTGTTCCAATTAGAGAGTCAGTGCCTCTTAGTAAGGAATCCTCTTTTGAATTTTTTTTGCCTAGTGTTGGTATTGTTTTGATTGGATAATAGATGAGTGTGTCCTCTTCCTACTCTTCATTCTTAGAAACTAATGGTTGCATCATCTAGTGGTGATGTGTTAGCTCCTAGTTTCTCCAACATTTGTGTGGATTTTTGTAGGCATTTTAAGAGATCCTAATTATTTCTTAGTGTGTTTTTAATATTGATGATTCCATCAATTTACCCTTTTTTAGTGTTGCAAAAGAATACAATTGTGGTTTACCACTTGATAACCATTTTCTTGTCCTCGGGTTGGTAAGTGTTCCACCTTTCTCGTAGAAATGGTAAGGTCATCTTTTAGTTGTTATCCTTGTGTTATTATGTTACACATGTCACTTGTGTGCATTCTCTTGTGCAAGTGTGACAAGTTATTTCATCTTTGTCATCATTATTGTTTTAAAAATATTATTATAATATTTTTTTTAAGGTGTTTTGACATGGGGAATTACAAAGAGAGTCTTTAAGATATCTAATCTTATGAAAAACTGGTTAATCCTACATGAGGAGGGAAGATAAGTTGATTTTGGTAATATAAAAACCCATAAAATGGAGTCATTATCAATAATCTAAATATTAATCAACTATAAAATAATCAAAAACATATTAGTCAATGCTATATGTAAATATAAAAACAAAATATAGAACCACCAAAACTACAATGTAATTACTAAACTATAACCTACGCAATAAAAATACTAAAAAGTGCACAAATTTGATTAGAAAAAAGAAACATGGTTCTCACCAAGTATGCTAAATATTTGTTAAAAAAAATGTAAGAAAAATATTCAATCTAACTAAATAAATCCGTATACTCATAATTAGATGTAACACATAGATTAACAAAAGGATTAACAAATGTAAATAAAACAATATTAATTCTCACCAAACCTACTCTTGTTTCACATGGAATATCGGTTACACTCAATGATTATGGATGTGATTGCTCTTTCCATTAGCTTAAGTTTGTATAAGAGGTGAGAGATGTTAAATGGTTAGGGTTGGTTTCTAATTTATAGATTTTTAGAGAAACCAATGAATGTCTAGTATTAAAAGATGAGATCACTTGCTTATAATGGTTGAGAGTCATCATTAAGAGATCAGATTGCTTGCTTATAATTGTTGAGAGCCATGGGAAGATGGGAGGAAGAAAAGTGCACTAATTCAATTTGAGGAGATATGGGGAGGGGGAAAGAGGAGATTTTTTTTTTTGGAGATCCTCCTTGGAAATATTTGGTGGACAAGATGGAAGGAGTACATTGGAGTACCCTTGATGAATAGAAATATCCTTTGACCCATGTTACATGGTATAAAGGCCATTTCAAAAGTACAAAGCCCATGAATTGTGTACAAAGGACCGCAAATTTGTACACCTTGGAGGAATGTGCTTGAGTTGAGGGGAGTTTCAAAGCATTAGATTATCCAAGTGGGCAATTAAGTTGGTTTTTTTAAGTCCATGTAATGGAAAGTGTAGAAAATGGGCAATTAGATAAATAATATATTTATTTAATATTTAAGATAACTTGGACATTCACTTAGGTAAAGAATAATAAAAATTTTATACCTAAGGTTGAGTATGGGAGAGGAATGTATAAATAGTTTAGACTAGAAACCTATGTAGGTGAATAGTGATTTCATTAATCATACAATATAAAATTATTTAATTAATAAGTGGATAAGAATTGGATAACTAATTAAAAAAATAGGATTGTTTTCAATCCATTATATTATTTAAGAAATAGTTTGTTGCTGATGATGATGAATTTTACGTGGCTACAACACATTTCAATTAATGCAATAAAAAGAATCTTGTTCTACACAAACATTTAAGGATCATTTGGGTGACTAAAGAATATTGTTCTCAATCATTGTTCAATTTATGGAGCTTGACTCAGGAGAATTTGACCCCTTATGATTAATTGATAGCCCTTAAACAACTTCTAAAAAACACCAAATCCACAAACACTTTGGAAACACATAAAAGGACAAAAAAGAACAAAAATGGTGCGGTGAAACATAGGACAAATTTAAATAAAATGATGAATTTATTGTTAATATCAATATAAAATTATTAGATTCATCCCTACATAAAGAAAACAAAATTATTATGGCTAAATGATTTCTAATCTATCATCCATTATTCTTGATCTTAAAACTTATCAATATATTATTTTTATCAATATTTATAAATTTTTGAATGACTGAGCTAAATACATTTACTTTTTTTATTTATGCCCACACATTTTAATTTTTTAACTCAATATCAAAATATTTCCTTTAAACTTTTATCCCCACTATACCCTATGAAGAATTCTTCTATAATTGTATGATTCGGTATGTTTAAGTGTCACATTGACTAAGCACACTTAAGTAACAAGAAAAATCTTATTCATCTCCCCATTTACTAAAAAATAATATTATCAAAGAAACTCCACTAATCGTTATTTATTAGGAAAAAAAAGGTGCGGCTGTCAATCGGTCAAAATTTGCGTAGAGGCTAAGTTTTCAGGAAAGATCTGGTCAAAGAAAGTGAAATTTAAGTATAACATATTAAATGATGTTCAGGAGTGCGGTGGCAATGTCTATCTGCTAAGTGGAATGCATTTATTAATTAATTAGAATTCAAAATCCTTTAATTTCGCCGAGAGGCGATCTACAATGGGATTGAAGTTGTCCGTAAACATAAAATGTCTTTAAAAAAAATTTGACGCCTGTTTGGATGAGCTGAGTTGGCAGGTAGTGAAGAAAAGTCATTGTCCCCATGAACTTAAAAACAATAAAAAATTCGTCGTCAGTCTCCCAGAATAGAAAATGCAACGATGCATGGCTGGAATCTGTCAGAGTGGTCTTTGCAGTAACAGAAGGAGATTGAGGGCCATAAATACACCACTTCGGGTTTTTTTTAAATGTATTGAAGAGAAGGTTGTTGTTGGGCGATTCAGATTTGCAGCAGATATCAGTTTTATCGTGAGAAGTTGAGGGTTTGTAAGGACATATGAGAGTCTGGACCAGGCTTGAGTGCTGGGTGAGAGTTGCAGAGATGAATGTTAATCTCTTTATTTTCTATATCGTTTTTGCAATAATAATTTTTTTTTATCTTTTGGTAAATGTATTTCTTTGCAGGTGAAATTTAAAAAGAGGTTGTCAAGGAAAGGAGCTAAATCCTTTCCATGCTCAGCACATGGATGAATCAGTGAACTTAGGTACTCATAATACATTATTTTCTCTCGACTGTGTAGCCATGCCAGGATACGTATTTCACAAAGATTAAGTAGACAACTTGTGATTTCCATATTATTCTTATTAATTTAGTCTTCCTGTATGATGCCTCTCCCAGCTAGAATATCGCCATGGAGAGTGGACGGGGATGAATTTAGTAACATTTCATTTTATTATTATTATTTTTTTGTTTATACGGCCCATGCATTAGATGACTCTATCCATAAACCGATAGCCCTTAGTCGATAGGTATTGATCCTATAATTATATTGATTGTAAATTGTTACTACGGTGAAATCCAAAAAATTGGTAATTGCTCATATGTTGATCTACGCTAGATATATGATCTATGCTAGATATTGAGAAAGGGATGACGAGGTAATTTTATGAATGATAATTCGTATATTTTTATCAAAGCGACTGGGATGAGTAAAATCCTGCTAATAATTTCCAGTGTATACATTCTCTATTCCTGTGGTTGTGAGGAGAGAATAGGTTGAAGAGCAAGCTTCAATACCTTAGTATGGGACCATGTGCAATAGAGTCACGTGTTATTTTCTTCACCTTTAAACGATAATTAGCCTATATGTTAGAGGGACAATATGTACCAAGTTGATATTACATATTTCCTGCATCTTCTAGCAACACTAGCATATTAAATGAATAAGGCAGCATGTGTTATATCCTTCCATGCAAACCATTTTGGCATGAGTATCTTCTCTAATATTGTCATCAAACTGTTAGAAGTATAATTAATGTGAGAGGTATAATTACAGTCCAGCAAATGATTCTCTTATTTATTACTATATATATTTCCATACATTAAATTTAAAAGTGGTAATTAATTTAATATAAAAATGTCCAATATCAATTTATTTCTTTGTATGTAACTTTTGAAGGATGGTGTTAGACATAGCTGGAATAACATCCAGTTTCGCTGGTACATGAGGAGACTGTTTCATATTTAAGTTACTAAATTTGAGAGTTTATATTTATATAGTGAATTATTTTTTTATTATTTCTTTAAAGTTTGTGTATATATTTTTTTTCATCTGAAAAGTTATACAAACAAATTAGTTTAAGTTTCATTCAGTTTTATTATTTTATTATTTTATGTAATGTTCTTTAGTGTGATGCAAGTTTCACTGTGAAAGTATTGAAAGAGATTTTCTGTGTAATTTGTTTTTTAGTCTATTCCCAATTACATTTTAATACAATCTAAATAGAATATTTTTCTTTTTTTGACCAATTTGTATAGACTTTGAAATAACAATGCAATACAATCATAGTAAACCATGAGAAGAAGTTTAATGCATAATTTTATTCAGTTCATTTATTTGTTTAATGCCAAAGATAAAAGATAATAGTGCTCAAATTTCCCTAGACGAATGAAAACACAAAAAGTAAAGATTATTTCCTTTCACATAGGAAAAAACAAAATGATGTTAAAAATAGAATGAATGGTTGGAGGATGTTTAAGAGGAAAAATTATTATAGAGTTGATTATGTATGAGGAAGAAAACCATAGAAGTTTAGGAAAAGATACTAAATTATAAATATCTCATGCCTTTATGTGAAAATGGAAGAATTGTTTTTTCAATATAGTATGTTCATGTCTAAGAAATATGAGAGAATTTAAGAATTATGAAATATTGTTTTAGATTTGACAATAAGATATTAGGAAAATAAAAAATGAGAGAATCTAGATAGAATATTTTAAAATAGATTAAAATTTAAATAAATACATATAATTTTAGAAATAAAATGTAAAACAAAGATAATCAAAATGATTAAAAAATTTAATAAAATGGTATAATTTAATTTAATTTACATTTGTATTAGGATTTATTGAAAGACAATATATTTTTAATTTTTTTAAATGAAAGGGTCAAATATAAGATTGTATGGAAGTTGCATCCAAAGTCCATGAAAATCCACTTAATTTAATTTAAAATAAAAAAAATTAATAGATTTTCTCTAGCAAAATATCCAAAATACATAAATTGTAATGATCAAGTATTAATTGGTGAGTGTTAAAGTGTAACTACCAAGAATTGGGATAGAAATAATTTTGAATGCATGCCATTTTACTTATTTAGAATAAATAGTTGTAAAGTAAAATAAAATTGCTATTTAGAGTGCATTTGAGCGGCAAAGGTAATTGTTTTCTTGCAAGATACCAACATATTACTTCAAAATCAAAATTTTGTATAAATATTTCATAATTTCCATTAAATAGCATGAAATTGTATTATTTGCATATGCAAATTTCAAAATTTAATGTGACTTATTATAATTTTTATTGCAAATTTTGCATGCATTTTTGTCCTTGTAATTTGAAATGCTAAAATTTGAATACACTCTTAATAACAGGATAGTGAAGTGCTTAGCAAGTTAGCTTAATATATATGCAAATCTCAAACCTTAGTTTGATTTGGTGCAACTCTAAAAGTTTTAATTCATTAAATAGAGAGACCAAGATGAAATACTCTATTGCACAAAATTGAAAACAAAAATTATAAATTGCATCTAATTTTTTTCATTTAGATAAATGCTTTATTAAATAGGATGAACATAATTTAGTGTTGTGAAATTTTGCATCCATTTTAGTATAAGGACATACTAGACTACAAATAAGAGCTATTTGTGCTAGAAAAAACAATTTAACTTGAACATTTAAAATATTATCAAATTGTAATGTCATTTTCTTGGAAAAAGTAAATGTCATCTAGAAACTGGAATATGAGACACAAAAGAATTATTTATATCCTTTGCCTTTGGTGGCAATAGTCGTTGTTTTATGGAAGATACTTTGCATATGAGATTATGAGTGGTGGTCTTTTAATTGAATTTATTGCCAAAATAATGGTGGAAACAACCATTGTTTTATGGTAGATATATTAGTATTTGCAAGTATGCAATGTATTTTATGCAGTATGGTAAGTTTGAGACTTTTTTTTATCTATATATCACTATAATCTATAGTTGAGTAGGGATTTTGTATTTTGCTACTTAACAATTCTTTTTTGAATTTGAAATGGTGTAAAGTTGAAAGTTATAGTTGAGCATGGATATTAAATATATATATTTTTTTCTATTGAACAAGCTTGGTTTCAAGCAACAAGTCTTGGTTTTTTGATATTGTAGTATCTTTTTAGCTTTTTTATTTTTAGGGTTTACAAATTTTTTTTTATAATTTAATATTTTATTATATATTAAATTTATAAATTTCATATCACATTTCTTTATGATTTTTTTTTTTTAAATTAATCTTTTTTTTCATAATTATTGTGGGAGTTATTTACATCTTCTTGCATAATTAAGGACATATTTATAGTGAATATTTTGATTGTTGCAAGTATTTTCTTGCATAGCTCTCATTTGTCATATAGAAAGTAGGGTGATTTATTCATTTTTATGAATGTTAAATATTTTGAAATTTGATATCTCTCGGTGAATTTTATATAGATTTTTTAAAATATAGGTATACTAGTTAATAAATACGGTCAAATGCGCATCCTTAATGATGGATACACTATACTTTCTGTTTGTTGAGTCAGCATTCAATGACAAAATTGAAAGAAATCTTGTAGTCGCCAATAGTCATACACATTTGAAAACATTGTCGACTTGGTGTTTCTTATGGGCCTTTACACTTATCATTAAGATAAATGGTCCCTGCTTAAATGTCAACGTGGTCTTTTTTTTTCATAACATTTAATCATAGAGATATTATCCTGTATTCCAAGTTTTACATTGTAATCATTTAATTTTTGTATATAGGTCTATATATAGCAATACATACCAAGTTTAAAATGCATTTAGTTCAGCTTTATTTTAGTTTTTGAAGTGGTAAAATGTCCTCAATTCATGGTAAGTTATATTGTATTTTATTTCAAATTATATCTTTGTTTGACTATCATTATATTTTATTTAAAATTAAAAATAAAAAATTGACTATTTAATTCAATACATGTTAAAAAAATATATAATTTGATATGAATTTAAATTTAATAGAAATATATTTTTTCAAATAAAAATTTGAATTTGAATTTGAAAGAGGTTTTAATAAATATAAATATTTATTGTTTATTATTATGAGGAAAACATATTTTGAAGGGACCCAAAACCTTATATAAATAGATTTAACTAGGATTTGAAATCTATAAGAAAAGTGTTACTAACAAATAAAAAGTGCTAAATAGAACCTAACAATGGCCAAAGCCACCTAAAAAATCAACTCATTATAATAATAGCATTGAGTTTTGAAAAGGCTCCCATAACCCTTAAATAATACAATAATAAAATCTCATTACCTTCTTTATGCACCACCTCTATAGGAAAAAAATGATAGAAGTTTGAACCACACACTGGCTAAACCAAGAAAAGGAAAAACTCCTTGAGGCAGCAACAATAGAAACAATGAGAGAACCAAAACAAGAAAAGTGAAGAGAATAAAACTACTACTACAACCAAATTATAAAATTCCATGACACAACAAGTAAACATTGTGTCTTAAAATGAGGGATAAAAGTTGTAGTTGAAAGATAAAACACCAAAAAGATAAGCAGATTCACCCAAACCCACCACAGAGAGGACATCCCAGGATTTGGTTGGCACAAAACCATCTTCATCTTTATTAGACCCATTGTCTCCCTCATCCATAAACCCTACTAAGCCTCCACCTAAAACCCTACCACCACCCGTCGAATTGTCACTCATGCTCTTTTCTCTTTTGTTCTCAATTTTCATCTTTTATATAAATATTGACTGTAAATTTTATAGTTTAGGTTATTATATGAAAATATTAATATATATTAATGTCCCTTACATCAAAATATATGTTACTAATTAGTGTAATGGTGAAAAAACTATAAATGTACATGAATGTGATGTGATTCTCTTTGCACAAATGTTTAGGGACTAGTCTTAATTCTCAATTCATATATTCTTATGTAATTAGATAAAATCCACGATGAAAAATTGACCTTAAATTTTACATTTAAATTCATATTTTTTTCAGAACAACTCCTTCAAAACTAGTTGTTATGAGTTGACTCAATTAAGAAAAGTTAATTTGTGTTATGATATTTAATAAATGGACAAAACCTTATTCTCTTTTCATCAATATAAAAGCTCTTATATTTTGATTTTCAATGAGTATAAAATGACATTAGTGGATCACATCAACATTTACATCTAACAATACTATTCAATATAATATATAGTTTCCTACTATCTTTAGTGTTTGCACAAAAACCAATATTAAATCTTAGGGTTTTTACTTGAGGTAGAAACCCTTCCCTACAAAAATCCTCAAAGGTGTTTGTCAAAACCACATGTTTTACATATTTATGTTTCAAGAAATGAGATTATTATCTTACAAGTAACTTAAAATTTGTACACCTTTTACAAGAATGGCACCATTAGATCGAGACAAAAGGTTTTATTTTCCAACTAAAGCATGGGTATGGTGATTGATCAATGAGATGCACGTGTTTAGTAATTTTTATTTGGATCATATAGAAATAGACCATGCTACCTAAGAGATCTCAATTTTTTTAAAATCAAATAGTAACAAAGTATTCTAGTTCAAGTTATTTATTCCACTAGCTATTTTCATGATTACTAGTGATAGCGTATGCTAAACCTTGAATCATGCATTCTTATCTCATGATTTCCTAGTGGTAAAGTTAAATCATGAATATTTTATTTTATTCTATATTGACAATATTTCTTGAATGTTTTACATATTTGTATGTTAGTTTCCTTCAGATACCCTTTCTACCTTTATATGTAGATTTATCTAGAGGAACATAATGTTGTTCAATTCATCGATTTGCATCAATAGTTATTCTCATTTTATCTGTTCTATTTTCATTATATTTTGTTGAAAATGTAGGGTAATGAGATAAATTGCACATTTAAATGTCTTCCATTTTTACCTAATTTTTTCTTTACTTATTTATGATGCTTCATCTTCTTTTATTTGTTTATTGTTTATGTACCATGTTTTAATATTTGACACATATAATGTAAGAATATGTTATGATTTTTTATTGTATAAGATGTTTTTTTTTTTTTTTTTTTAATCTTAGATTGAAGGCACATGTTCTTCATTCAAAGAGTTGTTGCAAATTATTTTTAATATTAGCTTATGATACTATTTAATTTTAATTTTGTTTTATATATTTAACTATAACTTATCATCTAGATTTATTTGGCCACTAAAGTGGGCATAAGATTTAATATAAAAGGTATATTGCTTATATTAATCATTTTATGTTTTTAGATTTGTTTAGTGTTCATAACCACTATTATTATTTAGGTTATATTTAGTCCATTCTTAGCCTTTTAGCTACTCCTAGTTTCTACATCATGCGGTGCTTTATATATTTAGTCAAGTTTTTGTGTATTTTTTCAAGTTCTCCAATGGATTTTCATGTTTCATTCTATCCTATGAAAATTTTATAAGTGTTTGGTACTTGGATACGAAGACAAGACATCCACATTCATTTGATACACTAATACACTTTGACAATAGATTCACACATCAACCAATTTTAACTTTCTAAAATCTCTTTTGCTTCCAAACAAAAATAATAACTATCTTATACTCAATAGTGAAATTTGAACAAACAAATTTACATGTTTGAATGCATATTTAGATTCCCTCTCATTATTTGAAGATTTAAATCACATCTTCTCATACAAGTTTGAACTATCTTTCACTTTCTTTAACATTTTATACTACTCTCCTTTGCTAGTGTCCTATTGCACCTTCCTAACCTTGTGATAAAATTCTACTATAAAGAAGATTATTTCATTGTTATTTAATCCTCTATTTATTATTTACATATTCTATTTATTATTCATGTCATGATGAAGTCATCACTCCTTCTTCTACAATACACACTAAGATATTTCTCCCAAAATAGTAGCGATTATTTGTTAAAGATTTACTTTATCGTTGATTTTTATAGTCCTAGAAACACATAATGGTAGAAACATCAAGTGAAGGTATTGGAAATTCCTGATAAGCTCCCAAGAAGCCTAAAATATTTGTTTCTTAGCTACAAATCTTAATATGTTCAACTATATAGAGGTTTACAAGTATCTATTCCCTTCCTTTTCCATTTTTTTCTTTTAATTTTGGCTAGTTATAGTTACTTTTAATCATTTCTATGTTATCTAGTATCCCTAATTTTGTTTCTCTAGATATCCTATATTCTTGTTGCACATAAGGGTTTAATATATATAAAAAAAATTATTTTTATAAATTATATGAATTAAAATGCATGGTAAGGTTGATACCACATAATTGGGTTGGTAGAAAAACGCACAAATGTTGATATGATATGACATCATCCAAAATAGTTAACTTCTTAACTTAGTTACTAGACACATTTTGAGTTCCTCTCTTTTTCTATGAGTTTTATTTTTCTTTTCTATTAATCAAATTTTAATAAATTAGATTGTATCATGTTTAGAAATATGAAAGACAAAAAGGTAGCCAAGACTACCCTTTTATCCATAAAGTATATAACATGATTGTGTTTCTTTATATCATGCTCATTTTTGTGAGTTATAATCTACTCCCTTTTAGTTGATAATCTACTTTTTCTATACATAAAAGAAATTGTATTATAATGTGATCACATTATCTCACAGTTTAAAAAATATAAAACCTTAAACTTGGATTTTTGTCTTCAAAATACAACCCAAAGGGTTGAACTTGTATGTAAACACTTACAAACATCATTTCTAAAAAATATAGAAAAAAATGAAATGTTAAGTATGCCTCCAGTAAGTTTACAAACTTTCCACTATATTAAATTGTTGATTACTTTAGAAAATAAAATTTTAAGCTAGACACACCAAATTTTATGTTACATATTTTTTTGCTAAAAGTTGGAGCACTTTGTGTGCTATGCCTATTTGACCCCTATTAGCATGAACTATTATATTTTCAATTATTTTTAGTCAATTTTATATTAATGATCAATATTAAATGATTATAACATGAAATATATTTTTAATGGATTTATTTTCTATAATCTCCACTCCAAATTAATTCAGTACATTAATTTTTATAAGTTTTTGTGATGGGTTTGAAACGAAATGTGAAATTAAATATATAATATTTATAAATAAGATAAGGTTATAAAGAGTGTCATGAATCAAATGGGTAAGGTTATCTAATAAAAAGGGATGGTTTATAAGTAGGATTATAAAAATTTAATGGTGTGATACAAAATGAAATTAAGTTGTGTTGAATTTTACATCATATTAATGTAAATTATATAGCTTAGTTTTAGTTAGTTAATATATTAATAAAGGTAATGCTTATCCAAAAGGTACTTCTACTATTGGTTACAAAAGAAAGATGTACATATTAATAAAGTAAAAAGTATACATATTGAGCCTCTGCAACAAAAGGACAAATGAATCAGGAGAGAAAGGTAAAAAATGATCCATTTACAAGAATATTTTGAAGACTGCTCTATTGGAAGGTGTTTCTCTTCATCCCCTTGGATGTTCAGTGCCACCCTTAGAGATTCACTACATGGCTTAACCATCGCCTGTGCTTTGTTATGTTTTTTTATTTCATATTAAGCATTAATAGGTCATTCTTTTGGCACAATAACAAAACTTGGCTAACAAATGGTATATGAGCTCAAGTCATGGGTTTAGATCAACTGGTCAAAATGGGAGGGATTGTTGGAAGGTCTGCATACTTTTTTCCCTTGGTTGTTCAACACCACCCTCAGGGATTTGTGACATGGTTTAACTCACTCCCTCCCATAATTGTTTATATTTGGTGTTTGTATCAGGCATTAATAGGTCAATCTTTTGGTCCAATGAGTGACATTAGATAAAACACTATTTTACATAGATATGTGATGGATTTAGTGGATATAAAACTGGATAAGAATGATCCCTTGGTGAAATATTATCTCATATATCTAGTTGATAATTTAAAATTATGAGTTTTATTTAAATTTAGTGCTATGCTTATTATCTATATTTGAATTATATGTTATATTTTTCTTCTTTGTTTCATGTTCTTAGTTAACATGTGGATGACAAAAAGGAACATTTTGTGATGAATGATAACATGAATTTTATTATGCATGGAAGTACTATCAAAGTGTGCCCCACTTGTGATTAGGGTAAAACATAATTTTGGTTATCAAAAAAATGTTGAAAACATTAAATAGAGGTCCTTTAATTAAAGCTACAACACATGCTACTTATTATTTTTAAATTTTTTTACATTTTAAAGCTTTACATGTGTAAAACACCTATAGTAAGTGACGTTGATTTTAAAGATCCTAAAAATTACGGCCATCCATATTAAATTCCTTTGGTGAACATTGAACTTGTATTCACCTAGATTTTAATAGAAAATTATAATTTTTATCAAGGTTTAAACAATAAAGTGATAGTGAAATGACAAGAGATTTAATAGGATTGCACCTCTTGAAAAGATATTTTTTAAATTATTTCATGTTTATCTTTTTATTATTATACTTTTTTTTAATTTTCTAGTCAACATACATTTTCTTATGAAATATAAATCTATTTTGTTAATGAACAAGAAAAATATAAATGTAAACAAAACTAAAATATATGAGTACCCAATATATCGATATATCTTTTTAAAATAAAATAAAAATAATTTGAATATATGCAAATAATATAAATGATACTGGAATAGTAATCTATATTATAATTAGTTTAAACTAAATATATTATTATAAATAAAAAACATGATAAAATATATTAAAAACTATGTATTCTCTTCATATCATTGTAAATTATTATTTTAAAAAATTTATGAAATTTTCTTATTTTTAGAAGTTATTTATAAAGACATAATATCACTAATTATAAATATTATATATTATAAAATAAAATAAAATAACAAAATGTTCAAAACATTAAAAGAATTCTAAAAGAAAAAATTTAAAATGCATTTCTAGACCCACATACAAAATATCACAAGATAACTATTTCACATAATGGAATACTTAATTGTTTCCAAGTGCTATAAGTGATGTAAAGTTTTACTATTAAAAACTAATTATTTAAGTATGCAACATACCACAATAGTATCTTATTGTATTATATGATTCATATCAATTATTTATATACTTTTTTATTTGTTTTCCTTTTGTCTTCTCTCTATGAATTTGGGATGATACAAGCTATAGAGTGATTGCTAACTTTTCATATAATGTGAAAAAAAAAATACAACTTTTGTGTTCTTTGTTTGACCTTTTCCATTTTCATTTATATTATACATTAAATTTCACATCTTCTTTCATGTCTCCCTTATTATGTTTCTCCACTTGGGATCATCCCATTTTATACCTCTTTTTATTATTTTTTATTGATTATCTTGAAGTTACCTAAACCTAATAAGACATTGAAGAAGACATAACTTAATATAGAATATAAACAATGATCTTTTACTTTCATTTGTCTAAAGTGATGTATACAAATGGTGTCAAGATTGATTTAGGTTTAGGTTATTATTTTAACTCTTGTGCAAAGTTAACTCTTGACATCATTTGTATACATTACAAGAGACCAATCATGATAATTTTTTCACCAAATCCTTTAGTCAAGTCAAATCTATGAGTATTTAAATGAGAATAAAATTTTTAAATTCAAATTTATTTTTGACCCTAAGATGACCCCTTTCCAAAAAATTGTTACGAGTTAACTCAAGTGGGATGTGTGTTAACTTGTACATTAAGGTTTTATCTAAAAAAACAAACATTAATTCAATTTTCATCCATCAAATATTTTTTTTTCTAATTTACATCATCAAATAGAGTGCATTACATCATTAACATTGATATTTGGCAAATAATTGTTACCTTCGATATTTATATGAAAATGGTTAAATCTAATACCAAGGGTTTGATCAAGTGAGAGGACTCTTGACAAACAAACTCGTCAAAGTATTTCATTAAGGCAACTTATTTATAGACTTAAATCCAAACACGTGAAGTACTTCAATTTAAATCACTAAAATTTCATAGAACATTTATGTACATAAAGGTTATGTCCCAAATAGAATTCACTTTTACAACCATAGAATTCAATTTCTTAAACATCTATTTAAATAATATAAAATAAATGTCAACTCGTCATTTATTAAAACATTCTGAAACCAGATATTATATAGGAAAACATATTAGATGAATACACTAGATCCTATAATCAATATCAACATACTAAACTAAATTCTTGTCCAAAATGTATATGCTTATCCCGTCAACTTTTTAAATAAATAGGATTAACTATTGTATTGAATTATTGCTTTTCCCTTGCTTTTCCCAGTACAATTGGTTTCTACGGGTAACATACTGCTTACTTCAAACGAGAGCAAGTAATTTGATACGGTGTAATACAAAGTATGTTTTCTTTAACAATGGCAAGCCAGATGGGAAGCTTTGATAAAAAATAAATTAAAAATATCAAAGAGATGTTTATAACGTCATCTTACTGCTACAAAACCAACGGAAAAGAAATTCTGATGAGAATATCTTATGGATTATCATTTATCCTTTTGTTTCGTATTTTTGAATAGTGACATAATTTTTCTTTTTTCTTATAGCATTTTATAAATCTATAGTTTTTTTATTAGATTAGCAAGGAGGTGGTCTTGAACTGGAGAAACAACAACCAACTTATAAGATCATAGAACCATCAGCATACAAAAACCGATCTCTCTTAAAAAATAATAAAAAACTTTCATCACCTTATAGCTATTTCTACTAATAAGAAAAAGCTTTCAGTTGTTAAACCAAATAACAGTAGCTAATCCATTAACCTTCTCCTTAGAGCTAATAATCATAGAGTTCATATCAACATTAAACCTATCATAAACATTTCTAGAAAAGTCATAAACTAAACAGTTGATTGAAAGGGGTTTGCAGACCCCACAATTGTTCTCAAAACGGCAAGTCATAGCCATAAAAACACTAACAGAAACATAGCTAAGAATAGCTACTCTTTCTTGAGTAGATTCCAAAAAAATTTTAACCTACCCAAATTCGAAATCCATGTATCATCCTAGTCCGTGTCCTCCTCCTCATTCAGCTTGTACTCGCTCCTCTTAACCTTCTTCTTTTTATTCCTCTAAATTCTGCCATGACCAGAGATCATCCCCATAACAGCGTTGTTCATGATCCCATCAGTAATTTGCCAAAGTGAATTGACAACATCGCATAATTCATTAATCTTCCTATCTTCCTCATTTTTCTTCTCTAGAGTAGACAATCTTTCTTTCATTTCAATTAGCTGCCCCTTCATCTTATAACTTTCATCATCATCGGTAGGCATGGGAGAGCACTTAACCATTTCATCTTCTTCCGAGTTATAAGATTCCATCGGGCTTCTAAGCAAGAAATCGTTTTCAATTTCCGTTTTACTACTCTCATCGTCTCTTTCCTCTTCACCCTCAGATTCATTTTCAAAATTACTACTAATTCCACTTCTTCCTCCATATCCTTATTGAGGTTATCTTTCTTCTCTTTCCTCTTTATAAACCTATAGTTAATCTAAAGAACCAAGACGATATATTTTTTATTTGGGACATTTGAAATTCCAGTGCGAAACCTCTAAGAAAATTTCAAGGCTACCTAGCAATAAGCTACAGGCTAAGTAATCCAATACTCCAATTTAAGTAGATTACACTCCGTTATAGAAATACACACTTAAAAGTGTATGCTTTGATATATTTAATGATGACACCGGCTTTTGACACAGGTTGTTTATGGGGAAAATCAAATTCCACTAAAGAATTAGTGCGGTGTATTGACATGGTAGAACATTGATTCCAATCTACACTGAGATCTTTTTACTATAATAATATTTTTCTTTTGAATTTATTTGTAAGTGTATGATAAGATCTATTATAATATTTTTTATTTTGACTTCAATTTTAAATGTATGATTAAATTTCTAAAGTTACTATTAATTGTTTGACTAAATGATATTTAAGTATAGGGCAAATGTATCCCTACCTGTGTAAGAAGCATGGAAAACACTCGGACCAATGCTTTCCAAAATGCTTTCAATGTTATTCCTCAATCAGTCACACCCAGAATTACATACGATGTTTTTATCAATCATCGCGGAATCGACTCGAAGGAAACCCTGGCGAGTCTCATTTACCACAATCTCCAAAACAAGGGCTACAATGCCTTCTTAGACAAGAAATCTATTCAGGTGGGAAAGAGAATACCCAAATCAATATTGGGGGCTATTCGCACAGCTTCTGTGCACGTAGCCATTTTCTCGGCCAACTATGCAAACTCAACATGGTGTCTGAAGGAACTCTATCTTATGCTCAAGAGTGGGGTACCAATAGTTCCCGTTTTCTGCGGAGTTCAGCCTTCCGAACTTCGCATGAAAGACGAAGACGGAGAATATGCTCGAGCTTTCCAGATTCACAAGCGCACTAGAAAAATCAGGGTACAAAAGCTTAAGAAATGGAAGAAGGCTCTGAGTAAGGTTTCACGTATACATGGCTATATTTTCAAAGGGTAACGTTCGATGTAAACTCATGCCTGCTGATTGATGTAAACTTTTAACGATCATAAAGTCAAAAATAGTTTATGGAATTATCATTCTTATTATTTTCAATTTTTCTCTTTCAATCTTTCTTTCATTTAAGAGGTTGACGAGCTCATCTAATTTCTTAACAGTTTCTTCACTGACTAAGCTGTACTAAAAGTCTATTGTCAAGCTATTGACATGTTGTATCTACTTCATAATAAAGTATTTTTCTGATTCTATTGTTCAAATATTACAAAGGATAAATACCTTTCTTTCTTTACTTCTTTAAATCTTCTCCACTGTCCTATTTCAAATGGAAGTTGATGATAGTTAGTTGTTAGCTGAGAAATAAGGATTTTGGCTCTTCAAAGAATACTAGTTCAATTGTTAATGATCATACGTAGGGTTGAATTACTGAAGACAATATTTCTTCTTTTCCACTTTATTTCATAAATGTTTTTAGATATTGTTCATAACAAAAACTTTTATCTCTTTGTAATTGATGAAACATGAATTCAAATAGATATTTCATTTGTTCATATATTTTCTATTTTCTATTTTCTTTTCTTTAGTGTTTTTGCTGTGCTTTTTTTTGGGTTTCCTTAGAGCGACTAGCCTCCTACGCTTACTTATGCAGGTTGTTTTTAATTATCTGCTTTGTTGTGTTTGCCAGGGACCAGGGAGAGATGCTGGAGCAAATTGCAACTTCCGTACTTCAACATATTAATGCTGCTAAACATCTGAGACAGTAGCTTCATTGTTCATTATGCAGAAAGTCATGGTTCGAAAATAACTGAAAGCGTGTTAAAACAATACCCATATCGGACGGGTATAAAGCCGTCTGTCTGTAACGCTGTAGGCATAATTAAGTGCCGAGTTCGAATCTCCACCACCCGTCAAGGATTATATACTTTAGAGAAACAATACCCATATCGTTAAATGGTTATCTGATGAATCGCCTTTGCATAGTGAAGTCTGTAAGGCCTGGCTGACAGTCAATGTTTGTAAATATGTTTGTTTATGTGGGTTTACAATTTTATGAATTGTTTATGATTCCTCCGACTGAATACAATTTTTTGTTTTCCATCTACGACAACGATGAAATTGATTACACAACAATGTTATTGATATATTGTTATTTCTTCAGGGAAGAGATTCGAGTACCTATTCAAAACAAAAGTTTGTTAGCTTTTCTTCTTCCTTAATGTTTCACAAACAACAGATCATATCGTTCCAGCAAACCTTTCGACCTGCTTGTTAGCTTTATAGTAAAAACCTATCACCAAATTATAGTACTGTACTGTATTTTACGGGTTAGGAATAAACAAGCTAGCAGAAAATTGAGATCCATTATCATCTTTGGAACATGCTTTTCATTAGTCTTCACATTGTTCTACGCTACCATCGTCATTAGTTAAGATTCCGACTCTTATATTGTAATATTTGATGAATGTCTAAATTATTTTATCTTGAGATTTCTTTCTTCATATTTCTTGTAGAAATGAGAAGATATCTTGGATACATCATGGTTTTTTCTCTCTTTTAAGGGGTTGAGAAGTGGTGTTTTTCGATCTTGGACTATCTATAGCATTTCATGTCAAGCATCCACCATTAATATAACAAATTCCCATTCAACGTGTTCATCTAAACTTCTCTTTTTATTTTCTATTATGGAAAAACTTTTTTTTTTAACATTGAGTTTTATCTTTTCTTATCTCTCAAAGAGAATCTTTCATGTTTTCCTTTTTTTAAGGACTTTTTTACTAACTTTCATGTTTTCTTTCATTGAGAGGATTTTTTTACTCAGTTTTTTTTTTTTTTTTTTTGTCTTTATGAGAGATTCAGTTATACATAGATATTTAATCAAGTATTGTAGATGGGACCCATTTTTACATCAAGTATTGTAGATGGGACTCATTTTTGCATCTTTGTATATATATTTTTTCTTTACGTTTCTCTTCAGGGGTGATTTTAGTATGAATATAGGTATTTTTATAACCATTTCTACTATTGGATTTTATTAAAAAAAATCACTTAATTTTCTATTTATAGATCTAATAGATGCAGAATCTATTGGCACTTGTTAAAAAATATAGGTAAATAATCGAACTGAGAAGTTATTGATTTAAAATAAAAAATCATAATTTTATTAACAATTATATTTATATACAATGAACACAAATTTTCAAAATTAATAAATATATGCTCTTTCCTATCCATCAATTTATTCCATGTATATGAAAGATATGCAAATTCATCTTCCTTAAGACTTGTGATATGCCACAACACCCTAAACATTTACATATAATTTATTAAACATATAGTGGAAATAGTTAGTTCTCTTTAGTAATGAATTGGATCAAGTTTCTTGGTGAGGTAAACACATCTAACATTAGAACTCATGATATGTACAAATATTTGTTCAAAATCTTATTATTGCTATGTGAATATTCCACTACTCAATCTTCATAATGCAAAGCACCTTTTTCAAATTTTTGATAGTAAATTCACCAATTTTTGTTATGATAAGAATTTAAACTAAAATATTAAAAACTTTCACTATACAATTACTTAAAAATCTAAACAAGTATAACATTTCAAGAAAAACTTAAATTTATTTTAATATATTTTTTAAAAAATTTCTTGATAGAAAGTAAGCTTTTAAGTAGAATGACGAATTCTCATTGATAAAATATTAATTCGGCATCTATATTGTAGATCAACATTAGATTTTGATCCCTAGAAAGATGATTTCTCTATGATTAAGTACTAGTTTGGCATCTATATTGCGAATCAACGTTAGCTTTTGATCCCTAAATATGACCAAAGTATAAGCATAAAGTAATGAAATGAAATGACTCCAAATTTTTATAGATGTACACATGTGTGAACATTAGTGTTAGAAAACAATAAAATTATAATGAAAAGTGAATGGATTTGTAAAAGAACTATGGGAGCACTTTAGACACTAATTGTAAATAGTAATTTTCTTTTATGTTTTAAGAGTTAGTGACAATAATTTGACATTATCTTAAATAAAAATTTATTGGTTTGGTATCTTCTTTTAAATCAATGAACATGGTTTTGAAGAATTTTTTTTAGTATTCAAACACATGGTCCTATGTGTTGAAATCATATTGCTTCTTTAAAAGAAAGGTTAACTGACAAAAGATATATTAAACTAGATATATATCTTTGATGATGAATTATTGATGATTTCATTGATTTACAATTGATCTCATCATGTTCTAGTAAAATACATACTTATATATTTCATATTGTTTTTGAATAGGGTAAAATAGGTTTTGAAGGGACCCTGAAACAATTTACATTTAAACAGTTGCCATCAAATAATAGGCAAGATATTCTGGTAAAAAATCATAGGTTTTAGAAATAACCCAAAACCTTCTGGACTTATGGGCATCTAAATTTCAAAACAAAAGTTTGCAAACAAAATAAATAGGAAGACCCAACATCTACAAAACAACCAATACAAGCCAAACAACACATCTAAAAAATTAGAACCAAGCTGGCAGAAATAAATGGTCTAAAACAACAAACACTAGACCTTAGAAAACATAGATCGCGGGTTTATCAAGCACCCTCAGCCAAAAAGAAGGGTTTTCCCAGGCTCCTCCACAACCTATAATAGTATGTCTTGGCCACAACAAACCAAGATTGAACCTAACCAAAAACAAAAACTGGCCAAACATGGCCCTTTAATATTTTCAGCATGTAGTCTATTCCTAACATGAACAAGAGACATAGGGTTTTTCCAGGATCACTCAACCATAAAAGTGGGTTTAACAAGGCTCCCACAACCTGAACGAGTGGGTTTTACAAGGCTACCACAATCAAAAAAGGCCCAGACAACAACATCTCCTCTTGAAGGCACTTTCTGGGACAAACGGTTTTGAAAAGGCACCCGAAACCTCCTACAAAGAAAACCAAGAGGATTTTGACAAGCTCCCTCAATGAGCAACACAAACAACATCAACTTGAAAAGATCCTCAACCCACAACCCATGTAGGCACTCCACCTCCATAGGAAAAGAAATCATCTAAGATAGAGATCCATAGGAGTGGACAAGAGGATCTAAAAAAATCCCATGTGGGTTTTCAAAAGGCACCCAAAACCTTTATCATGAAGAAGACCAAAACTAAGAACATAGGGCTTGCCAAGATCACCACTGTTGGCAACAATAATGAAAGAAAACTGAGAGGGGGAGGGTGGATCAGTTTTCACTGGTATAACAAACTTAACCACATATACAAATCTGATTAACTACAACAACAACAAAGATAATAAAATTGATAGCACAACATACAACACCAAGATTTTGACATGGAAAACCCAGTTAAGGAAAAAAACACGGTGGGAACCTACCCACAATAAGATGATACTTTGCAATAGTATGTGAAAATAATTACAATGGGAAATCCACCCGCATTTCACCACACTACCTAGATCTCATTACTCAAGATAAAATAACTCAGAAGACTACAATCATCAAAGAAGTCTGACTGACTTACAACAAGATTCAGTCTACAAGCCGGAAGAAATGAACAACAATAATAGCATCTGCTAATGCCTTATGATAGTTCTCTTTAAGCATATTTATCTTCTCTACACCAATCTCTGCTCAATACTCCCTTTGTTCACACATACACCACTCCCTAATAATGCAGACACAACCTTGATACCTAAATTACATAAATATGAAGAGGATAAAATCGTGAAAGGTGAGATTAGATTGTTAGAAATCCAAAGAAACTTTCAAAATGCAAATAAAACCATTTTCTACCTTGCAAGCTATCATCTCCCTCAGATTGAGCTTGATGAAGGTGCCCCTTGATGATGCTCCACTTGATGTGGATTGATCTCCTTTGTGCTCAACAAGATAGATTGATGGATTGGATTTGGATTGAAAGATTAAGGATGGATGGATTTGATAGAGGATTATGAAGAGAGTGTGATAGGTGGAGAATTTGATAGAATAAGGATAGAAGAATGGAAGATCCTTTCTGAGGAAATGATCATCCAACTTATAGATTGGAGGAAGCCAAGGAAGGGCCAAGATTTATTTCCTTATGGATGGTTGAGATTAATTTGAGATAGAAGGCATGGATCAAGGGTGCCTTGGGAAAATAAACAGGAATATTAAATTCCTTGGGAAAAGCGGGGAGAAATTTGAATTTCAAACATGAGGAATTAAAAATTCCAAAATAAGGATGCAATGAGGGGTTCAAAGAAATTTGAATTTCTTTGAGAGACTCAATGTTGATGTGACATGAGTGGGAATTAAAAATTGAGGGATAATGATAAGCATGATTATGAAAGATTCTAGAAGGATTAATTAGGTTGAGTGGGATTAGGAAAAGTGATTTGTAGGAATCACATGACTATGTTAATTAATTAAAATTAATTAACTGAGTGGGTTTAGAGGAAATAATTATTGGAGGGGACCTTAGAAGAATAGGAGAATAATTAATTTATTTGATAAATTAATTATTGGAAAATAGTGATAGAATTAATTAAATTAGATTTAATTGATTCTGAGAGGAATGAGGACAACACAATTAAATTAATTAATTATGTTAATAGGCTTAAATTAATTCAATATGAATTTAATTAATTTTAGGTGTCTGCATTTTGCCCCTCTTTGATATAGCATCGTGAAATGATGTTATATCAAAGAAGAATAAAACATAGTGGAAGAAAAGGAAAAGTACTAGTAGCATGATGCCCCAGTCATGAGATGAGGAAGAATGATAAGGAGGAAGGATGATGGGGAAGTAGTTGTATGTCCCCTTGAGAGGACATGTGGGTTCAAAGAACATGGGTGTGCTCTTGAAAGGACTTAAATGAATAAGTGATGAAAGGATGAAGATAAAGAAAGAGGGAACTAGGATGGGTTGGAGTGTTGTGAATGAATGAAACAAAGAAATGATAAATAGATTGGATTTCTTTTTGAGCAAATAGAAAAAAAACCTAAATTTAATATTGCCATGGATAGTCTACACCACTGATTATAAGAACCAGGATAATATGAAGATCCGAGGCGTGTAATCATGCTTAGTCAAATAGGAATGCCTTGCACACAATCATGCAAGTGTTGATAAACACTAATGTAGGGTTGTCGGTTCGTACAAGAAAGACCTTCACACACACCATGCCATGAAAAATATACCCCATTATACATTAGCCAAGACATACTAAGATATATGGTGATTAAGGCAGTCCTGAACAAGTATAGTCCTGGGACACAAGATGAAAACAAAGAGAAAAGCTTAAGCATACAAACAACATACACATGACCAACTTACATCTCTTTCCAAGAGTAGGACATGGATTTGGATAAACTTCTAGACTAGGGAAGGAGGCATCCTGACGGGCAGGTGATGGATTGATTGATGGATGACAAAGGACAAGTTGGATGTGCAAGATCTGTAGATGAGAGGATTGGCACTTGGATTTTATTAGCAAAGTTAGTGCAAGCTTAGGTAGGAGGGGAAAGCTCGGTTTGATGGATTGGATATGATTAGAAGAAGGATAAATGATTAGATAGCATGAAAAGGGGGATGGATGATTGAATAGGATTGGATTGGGGATGGGATTATTGATTAAATTGGAAGAGGTGGAGAATATGATTGTATGAGATAAGATTGGATTAGAAATTGGATTGGAATTTGGATTGGATGTGGTGGATTAGTGGATAGGATTTGATTTAATGGAACCAATGTGTTGGTAAGGGGATGGATGAATGGAAGGAGGGAGTTATTGTTTGGATAGATGGATCAAGTGGATGGATAGGAATTGGAGGAGTGGAGGGTAGGGTGATGGAGATCCAAGGACTATGTAGCAAAGGAGTGAAATGCGCCACACTAGAGGTAGTGGAATTAAGGATACAAGGATGTTGGGAAAAGATGTATGAGGTAGAAGAATAATGTGTAATGGATATGGATGGTAGAGGATTAAGGCTTGAATTCATTTTGATAGGATGAGGGATATGAGATGGAGGATATGGATATGATAGTCAAGATCAAAGATAGGAAAGGAGAATGGACTTAGATATGATGTAGATGGATGGTAGGATTGCGTGGATGAAGCTTTCCCCCAAGTGTAGAGTGCAAGGGGATGAGGAGATTACACATGGCACTTTTTTACCAAGTTTTCATCATGGTACTTACCAAAGGCTCCACAAGAAGTGGTTTTCACCATTGGATGAAATGATTTTTCTTTACTTTTTTCTGATTTTTTTTTGGTATTTTTTTTATTTTTTTATTTTTTGAATTTTTGAATTTTTGGAATAGTTTGGATGGATAAGGATGAGGATGAGTAAATGTGGAAGATAGTGCATGTATGAAAGAGGAAGGGAGGACTCAAGAATCTAGTTCCATAAATGGTATCCCTTAGTATTTCTTTGAAGTGGAGGTATGCTCATAGATGTTGGTAAGAATAATTAGGGAGATGAAATGGATAGGGGATGGAAGATAAGGATTTGGAAAGGATTGGACTAATGGAATGGGATTGTGAAAAGTGGATGGTGGATAATGGATGGGGTTTTGAAGAATTTGTGGAAGATCAACATTGGCACACACCTTGAAGGGTGGTGGAGTAGTGAAGGAGAGTGTTTTGAATTAGATGGGGGATACAGTGTGGATTTTGGAAAAATGACGACCCAAAATAGAAGAAGGGGATGATGAAGTTGGGATGGTGGATTTTGGGACATAAGGACCCAAAATGGATTTTGAAGCTGGAGGAGTGTTAGATGGAGGATTGGAGGACTTATGAATGGATGGAGGTTTTGGATTAACAAGTTTGGATGCCAATTTTGATTTTCCTTTGGGATGCATTGCTTCTTTGGGAATCCACATAGTTTTTGATTTTTTCTTTTGGGGTCTTTGTGGTCTTTTTGATTTTTCTCTCTTTCGGATCACATTTTTCTTTTGAGCATGTCCTTTTGAGGGGACATGTTGATCCTTTAATTTTTGTAGATTTTGAGCTTTATGCTTTTTAGATTGGGCATCCAAATTGCTTCCAATAGAAATGGGATGGGTGCATGAGGATGAATGACTTAAGTATTTTATGGATGGTGGGATGATGAAAGGAGAGTGTTGGGAGGAATTCAATGTTGTGTCTGTTTGTTGATCTTGCTTAGGGATAGTGGATGGAGGGATGTAAGGACCCAAAATGGATGGAAGGAATGGAGGATTTAGTTTTGGAATATCGGGTCCGAAAATGGATATGGATGACAAGGGATAACGGGATTTTGATTTGTATGAAGGAAATTTGGATTTAGGAGGAATAGAGGATGTACCAACATCTTGAGAATTGTCTTGAAGACCCTTATTATTTTAGAAACAAGATGCGAGTCCATTTTGAGGGGGATGAGCCGTGGAAGGAATATTAGGATCTTTAGATGGAATGGGATCATGACATGGAGATGAAGGGATACTTTGATCTTGACTAGGAAGGGTATCATGAGATGGAGTGGGAGGGGTGATTAGACCATGAGATTGAAGAGGATCATGCGATGGACGGAGAGGGTTGGATAGAGGAATCATATGATCATGAGAGGAAGTGGAGGAAATACCATCATTAGATGGAGTAGAGGGAGATGCATTATGAGATGGAGAGGATTCTATGCTAGCATGCTTTAGAAGAATCTTTTGGAATGTTTGGAGTTATGGGGATTATCTGATGGAGTAGGATATGGAAGCTTTGGTGTGAGTAGGTGGGGAAATGGGGGTATCATGAAGTGTGGAGGATTGGGATTTGTTTTGAGGTGGAGGTGATTGAGGTGGATGGAGGACTTGAGAAGACTTGGCCACTTTGCTTCGAGGTGAGGATTTTGTCTCCTTTGCTAGCATGTCTTGGATAAGATTATGGATAATGGATCTGGAGGAGGTGGACAATATGGATTTTGGAGGATTAGGATTAGATGGAGAATTGGGATTAGATGGGGGATTGGGATTGGATGGAGGATTAGGATAATGGATTTGGTAATTAGGATTAATGATTGGAGGACTATGGAGTAAAGGATTTGGATGGGGAGTAGAGGTAATGAATGCATTGTAGAAGGATGTGGATTGGGATGTAGATGGGTGGGGAGATGGAGGTATAGATATTGTATTAGAGGAGTATGTGGATGAGGGATAATATGGAGATATGGATGGGGGATAAGATGGAGATATGGATGGGGAATAAGATGGATTTCCCTTGTCAATGGTAGAGAAAGGATAAGAGATGTGGTATAGATTGGGATTGGGTGTAATATGTTGAGATGGGATGGATGAAGGTATGATAGGCGAGTGGGAGATTATGGGTTTAACTTGGTAGGCAGATTCATGAACTTCCATGAGCATCTTATCATACCAAGCTTTGAAATTTTGGCTAGTCATGTTGAGAGTGAAGGATTATATTGGAATTGGATGAATGTGTTTTGGAGGGGAAAGATTATGAAGATGATGTTAAATGAAAATGAGGATTAGGACATGGATTGGAATGATGATGGATTATATTTGATTGAAATTAATTTGATTGGATTAGTCCTTGGATTAGGACTTGTTTTGATTCAATTGGATTGGTGCTTAAATTAGGACTTGATTTCATTTGATGATTGATTTATTGGATTGGATTAAATTGGATTAGATTGGATTTAATTTAATTTTATTTGATTGGATTGGATTGAGTTGGATTGGATCAGTCCTTGGATTAGGACTTGGTGTGATTGGATTTGATTTGGATTGGTCCTTGGATTAGGACTTGATTGGAATTGGATTGGGTCCTTGGATTAGGACTTGATTGGAATTGATGATGAATTGGATTTGATTTGATTAAAGGATTGGACGATTTCTTGATGGAAGATTGGATAATCGGATTAGGAAGATGGATGGATTTGATTGGATTGGAGGGAGGATGATTATGGAAGAATGGATAGATAGAAGGAAGAATAAAGGGGGAGGCTACCCAAAGTTGGATGAATGATTTGGACAAAAATATTGGTTGAGGAAGGATGATTGTTTGAATAGATGAAACTAGATTGGGGATTGGATAATTTCTTGGATAGATAGAAATGGATTAAAGATTTGATGATGACAAGATGGAATTTGGAAAGAGGGATGATTGATTGGCTACTGGGGATGGACTTGGCAAGAGATGTCAAGTAAAGAAAACACAATGGTCAAAAGAAGTTAGACTCAAAAGACACTCATGCTCCTTCACAACATATCCTATGGTGAGAAAAGACAATAGTCAATGGATCCCAATTGGTTTTCCAGCTATGCTTACCTAGAGAAGACACTTAGATGCTTGAACCCACTAGCTCCCCTCCATGACACTCACTTCTCTGGGGTAGCCAAGTATCAATTCCCATGAAAAATCCTCATAGAGAACTATGCAGAATGTGTTTAGTATGGCTTCCCATTAGGAGCTATGTTTCAGAGTTGCGCAAGTGCAATTGAGGCCTATATCCCAACGAAGAACCAAGAACTTAGTAGTCATGCAAGCATGATTGAGATCTCTAGGATCTGACTAAGCACCCAATGTGAGAGTGAACTCTCAAATAGCCCCAACCATTGATTCTTTCACTCTCAATGGTCTATTTATTATAGTGAGTTGGGAACCGTAGGTTCGGGTGTACTCACTTGGGTCGTTCCCCTCTCACTGGCTCTAAGAGAAACTTGGGAGGGCAGGCCCGCTAAGGGTAGCACAAGAAATAAAATTATAAAAGACCAAAGGGGTCTAGATTTTTAATTTCCTAGATAGGCAAGAGAATTCTCTTCTACCCTTTGACTCTTCAATACAAGATTATTTTACCCCCTAATTATATCTAGGTGCCTAAAAATTGAAAACACACAGTTTAATTGAATCTCCAAGGCAACCTGCAAAACCACATGGTTAGTAGTTTCAAAATGAAGTCTTTGACAAATGTAGGTTTGATTGATGAATCCTTTGACAAATGAGATCTGCAAACACCTGTTAGACTATCAAAATGTCCAAAAACTTCTGATCCTGAAAAGCCCTAAAATTTGACTGTCTGAAATTTGGAAAAACCTCCAAAATATAGATTTTGCATTATAACTCCTAGAAGTTTGAAACCCCTCTCAAACATCCTCAAAATACATATGGAATATAACTTAAAGTATAAGAAAGAGAAAAAAAAAGAGGAAAAGGTCACTTATACTCATGAGTATTCTCACAGTTTTATACAAGTAAATAAAAACTCGCAAGGTTTAGAAAAGAAACTCGTATGGGTGGGAACATAAACTCGTACGAGTTTCTATGATAGAGAAGAAGAAACACAAAATTAGAAAGAGGAGAGATAGAAAGTAGTATCAATCAGAAAATTGTATGAGTTTCTTCAGAGTAGTACAACGATTCCTTAATCCCAGGATGATAAAACATAGAAACTCGTCCTAAGATATGCAGAATGTCATATGAACTTTCGAGCTGAAATGTTGCCTACAACAAAAAACTCACAAAAACTTGCAACGAAGGTTAGATTAGGGACATGGGTCCCACCGGGCATGCCAGAATGAATAGGTTAAAATCGTGGAAGGTGAGATTAGATGGTTAGAAATCGAAAGAAACATTTAAAATCCAAACAAAACCATTTTATACCTTGCAAGATATCATCTCCTTCAGATTGAGCTTGATGAAGTGAAGGCACCCCTTGATGATGGTCCACTTGATGTGGATTGATCTCCTTTGTGCTCAACAAGATAGATTGATGGATTGGATTTGGATTGAAAGATTAAGGATGGATGGATTTGATAATGGATTATGATGAGAGTGTGATAGGTGGAGAATTTGATAGCATAAGGATAGAAGAATGGAAGACCCTTTCTGAGGAAATGATCATCCAACTTATAGATTGGAGGAGGCCAAGGAAGGGCCAAGATTTATTTCCTTATGGAGGGTTGAGATTGATTTGAGATAGAAGGCATGGATCAAGGGTGCCTTGGGAAAATAAACATGAATATTAAATTCCTTGGGAAAAGGGGGGAGAAATTTGAATTTCAAACATGAGGAATTAAAAATTCCAAAATAAGGATGCAATGACGGGTTCAAAGAAATTTGAATTTCTTTGACAGACTCAATGTTGATGTGACATGAGTGGGAATTAAAAATTGAGGGATAATGATAAGCATGATTATGAGAGATTCTGGAAGGATTAATTAGGCTGAGTGGGATTACAGAAAAAGTGATTTGTAGGAATCACATGACTAGGTTAATTAATTAAAATTAATTCATTGAGTGAGTTTAGAAGAAATAGTTATTGGAGGATACTTTAGAAGAATAGGGGAAATATTTATTTATTTGATAAATTAGTTATTGGACAATAGTGATAGAATTAATTAAATTAGATTTAATTGATTCTGAGAGGAATGAGGACAACATAATTAAATTAATTAATTATGTTGATAGGCTTAAATTATTTCAATATTAATTTAACTAATTTTAGGTGTCTACAAACTATATCACCTATTTATACAGTTCATCAACCTTGACAACAAGGTCGGCCAAACCCTTAACTCACAATTATAAAATTAAATCACACAAAACAAAGATCGACAACCAAACCAATATAATGATATACATGATATAAAATGGACCTAAATCATATTCTCAAACACACAATAGCACCAAAAATCATTCCAAGATCCACTACAATAAGCTACACCATCAAGAATACCGCATAATATGAAGAGTATCACATGCTCATGGAAATCACCAACAACTCACACAACGACCAATGGGAATCATCAAAAGAAATAGGAAATAATTATAAAACACTAGCAAGCACGTTACAATTATCTACAATAGCTGGACCAACATCACTTATCAAATCTTCATCAATCAACATCTGAAACTCAAGAATACTCAAACAACAACAACTATCACAAAGAAAGATAACTTGTGAAGCAACAAATCATGAACCATCTAAAACAAAGATACACATGAACATCCTAGACAATCTCCTAAAATATCAACTCAAGATCTGATCACATAGGAATATACCGAAGGAAATACCAAACTTTACAAAGAATCGATCAGAAAAATAAAACTGCAAACTGGATCATATGATATAATCAATTAAGCTTTCAGATCACCAAAACCAATATAGAATGATATAATGATACTAGAAATATTCTATATGCTGAACCATGATCCAATAAACCACTGGAGCATTAAATCATAGGAATATGTTGACATCAATGACAACAACATATCCTAGCAATAGAAATGTCCAATAATCTCCCCCTTTGGCATTGATGGCAACACATGGATGTGAAAAACAATCAATGAAAATAAAGAGAAAATCTCCAATAGACTCCCCCAAGATTGAGTAGATAAAACAATTTTTCATGTGCTTCTCTCCCCCTTTGACATCAATGACAAAGGATCTCAAAATAGAAAACCAAAATCTCCCTAGGCTCAGATAAACATATCAGCTCGTCTAAACCACAAACAAACTACTCCACTAGTGGAAAAGTATAAACTCATCAATCTGAAAAAAAGATAAGATTGTAAAGTCCATCGAATTGATGCCACTCAATGCATCTAGTTCCCATCAGGAGGGGTGGATACCCCTAACTTGTCTCTCAAATATCAACAATTTGTTTCTTTGTAGACACATATTCTAGCTTCACTTCCTCTTTACTAACTTTTTCTCTTAAGAAGTGATATTTGATTGATACATGTTTAGGCTTTGAATGTTGTACCTGGTTCTTTGAGATATTAATAGCACTGGAATTATCATAATATATGACAGTAGGCTCATCATAGATAACTCTGATGTCCTTCAACATTTTCTTCATCCAAACTACTTGAGTGTAGTTACTAGCAGCAACAATGTATTCAACTTCAATAGTGGATAAGGAAATTGAATCATGTTTCTTAATAGCCCATGAATCCAATTTTTTAACCAAAAAAAATGCACCACCATAGGTACTCTTCCAACCAAAAACATCACTAGCCCAATCAGCATTAGTGTAAGCACATAACATGAAATCATCATTCCTCGGATACCACAAACTATAATCCATAGTTAGTTTAAAGTATCTGAATATCCTCTTTACAATAGGGACATGACTCTCTTTTAGATCAGCTTGATATCTAGCAGTCATGCACACAACATGCATAACGTCCGGTCTATTCTGAGTTAAGTATATCAATCCACCAACCATAGATTTGTACAAAGTCTTATTATCTTTTGGAGATTCATGATTTTTAGATAATTTATAGCTAGTCACCATAACAGATCCAATCAATATAGAGTCTTCTAACCCAAACTTATTTAGTAATTCCTTCATATATTTAGTTTGAGATATAAAAATACCTTTTCCAATCCGTGAAATCAACAAACCTAAGAAAAATTTAATCTCTCCTATCATAGACATCTCAAATTATTTCTGCATATTACTAAAAAACTTCAAACTCAAGTTATCATCTCCTCCAAAGATAATGCCATGAATAAAAAATTCAACAATCAAAATGTTATCATTCTCAATCTTGAAATATAGATTACTATCAGTAGTACCTTTATTAAATCCTAATTTTAACAAATACTTATCCAATATAGCATACCAAGCTCTAGGGGCTTGTTTCAATCCACAAAGAGCTTTCTTCAGTTTGCATACCATGTATCCATCATCTAATAATGAAAATCCATCAGGTTGCTCAATGTAAACTTCTTCTTCAAGATCACCATTCAAAAAGGTTTACTTGACATCCATCTCATATACCTTGAAATCCTTTTATGCAACATATGCAAGCAATATTATAACAACTTCAAGTCTAGCTACCAGAGAAAAATTCTCCTCATAATCAATCCCTTCCTTTTGTGAATATCCTTTGCATACTAATATTGCTTTATTTCTGACAATTTCACCAACTTCATTTAATTTGTTCCTGAATACCCATTTAGTACCAATCACATTCTTATCTTTAGGTCTAGGCACAAGTTCCCATGTGTTATTCTTTTCAATCTGATTCAATTCTTCTTCCATAACACTTGTCCAATTTTCATCTTTGAAATCCTCAACAACATCTTTAGGTTCAATTTTAGAAATCAAACATACCTCTTCAGCAAGTAGCCTTCTTCAAGTCATCACACATTTATTGTTATCACCAATAATCTAATTTTTAGAATGATTCAATCTTACATACCTTAGAGTCTTCTGATTACTCTGATTTTCAGGTTCCTGCACCTCTCCATCGACAACAACAATGTTCAGGTTAGCTATCTATACCAGATCATTCTACTTCAATTCTTTAGTTTGAATAGGTGTTAGAACAACATGGTGACCATCATCATATTCACATGCTCTGATCTCTTTCCCACAATTCTAATCAACTTTCACATTTCCAATTTTCACTATCTTTCTTAGTCTCTTATTGTAGCACCGATAGGCTTTTCTCTTTGTTGAATATCCCAATAAAATAACTTCATCACTTCTTGCATAAAAATTTCTTATATCCTCATCTCTCTTGATATAACACTTGCTTCCAAAAATTACGAAATATCTCATAGTAGGAACATGACCAAACACTAGATCATAAGGAGTCTTACTGGTATCACCTTGTATATGCACTCGGTTGAATGTGTAAACAACAATGCTAACAACTTCTCTCCAATAGATCTTCAAAATATTTCCTTCAATTAGCATAGTCCTTGCAGCATCCAGGATAGTTATGATCTTCCTTTCAATAACACCATTGTATTGTGGGGTTCTAGAAGCAGATAATTATCTTCTAATATCATTCTTTTCACAAAATGAATCAAACTCACAGGAACAAAATTCTCCTCCTTTGTGAAATTTTAGACATTTCACCTTCAGTCATGTCTCAGTCTCAACCTTTGCTTTTAATATCTTGAATTTGTCCAATGCTTCTGATTTTTCTTTAAAAAAGAGAACCCACATCATTCTAGAATAATAATCAATCAGTAACATAAAATATTTGTCACTCTACACACTTCTAATGTTTGTAGGTCTATAGAGGTTAGTATGCACAAGATCTAGAAATCAGTTACATGTATACTGATTACTCTTGAAAGTAATTCTTGTTTGCTTCCCCATTTGACATTTCTTACATACTAGATTAGTAGGCTTAATAAATTTAGGAAGATCTCTAACAACTTGTGTGGAACTGATCTTAATCATTGACTCAAAATTAATATGACACATTCTCTTATACCACAACCAACTTTCATAAATCTAAGAAATCAAGCAACTTTTGTCACCAACATTCAAATGAAAGATATTACCTTCATTCTTAGTTCTAGATGCAATCTCTATACTAGAGGCATTTAGGATCCTTCATTTTCCATTCTTGAACTGTATATCATAACCTTTGCCAACCATCTATCCAACACTTCAAATATTATGTTTCAAACCTTCAACATACAAGTCATCATTAGTGTTATTCTTACCATCAAAGGAAATAGATCCTCTACCATGGATCACACATGCTTTGTCATCTCCAAATATTACTATTCCACCATCATACCTCTCCATACTCACAATTTTTCTTTTATCACCAGTCATATGATGTGAAAAACTATTGTCAATTACCCATTCATCTTTCTCTTCAACTTTAGCAGCTAAAGCTTTCTCCTCAATAGTGCATCTTGTGGAGTCAATAGGTACCGATCCATCTTCTTTGATAGAAATAAACATAACTTCATCACCTTATGATTCTTCATCTGTAATACCTTCATCAACAATATAATAACAGTTATTCTCATACCTATCATTCCTATCATATTTATCATGCCTATCGTATTTAGAAATTCTCTTCTGGCATCTAGAAGAAAAATTTCCTATCTTATTGCAAGAGAAACATTTTTTAGGCAATTTTCCATCATACTTACCAGCTCCCTTAGCCAATCTCCAGGCAATCAATGCTTCAAGCTCATCCAATTCTCTTTCTTTCACCTCCATATCTCTTCCATCTCTTTCATATCTGGATATTGTACATTCATCGGGATCATACTTCTGCAATCCAGATATAGATGCTCTAAATGTTGTTTCAGATTTTCCACGTGATTCATCAAATTTGCTCATCTCAAATGCAGAAATCTTCCCAACCAACATATCTCTTGTCCTAGTAGTTACACTTTGCATCTCATCAATAGAAGCTACCTTATGTTTGTAAGTAGGAGGCAATGATATTAGCACCTTAGCAATAATTTCATCTTCTTTAAAAGTTCTGACAAGTTCATTCAACTTATCCATAAAGGATTTTATATTCTCATCTTCTCCCATCTTCAACATCTCATACTTCCCTTTTAAAGTCTGTAACTTAGAAACTTTTACCTGTTTATCTCCTTCATACAAGGTCTGAAGCTTCTCCTAGATCTCATGTGTAGTTTAAAGTCCCATTGCATTAGTCATTTCTGAATCAGTCAGGGTGCTCAGCAATGCTTCCTTAGCTCTAATGTTATTTTTAGCATCCTTGATCTCACTAGTAGTAATCGGTCTATTCTGGGGAACATAATAGGCATCCTTTGTAATCTTCTAGTAATCTTCTCCAAGACATCTTAAGTGCACCTCCATCTAATTCTTCAATATAACATAATTAATTCCATCAAATCTTAGACTCTCCTTCATAAAGAGAACACCTCCAGTTGCCATCCTGGATCTCCTCGAGTGGTTAAGATTCTTCTAGAGGACCTAGCTCTTATACCAATTATCAACAATAATAATCAAAAGAAAACTGAGAGGGGAGGGGTGAATCAGTTTTCACGGGATTAACAAACTTAACCAAAAATACAAATCTGATTAACTACAACAACAAAGATAAGTAAATTGAGAGCATGACACACAACACCAATATTTTGACGTGGAAAACTCGGTTAAGGGAAAAACCATGGTGGGAACCTACCCACAATAAGATGATACTCTATAGCAGTATGTGAAAATAATTACAATGGGGAATGCACTCACATTTAGGTACACTGCCCACAGGTCAGTGCTCAAGATACAATAACTTGGAAGGCTGCAATCCTCAAGGAAGTTTCACTAACTTACAACAATATTCTTACTACAATCCAGAACAAATGAACTACAATAATAGCATCTACTAATTCTTGATGACAGTTCTGGTTAAGCACATTTGTCTTCTTTGCACAAATCTCTACTCAATACACCATACCAAAATATGAATCCCTGTGTTCACACATACAATACTCTTTGATAATGTAGACACAACCTTGATACCTAAATTACATGACAATGTCACCTATTTATACATTTTTTCAACCTTGACAATAATGTCGACCAAATGCTCAACTCACAGTTATAAAATTACATCTCATGATACAAAGATCGACCACCAAACCAATATAACAATATACATGATATAACATGGACCTAAAAAAATGCTCAAACATGCAACACCACTGGAAATCACACCAAGATCCACTGCAACACGCTTCACCATCAAGAATACCGCATACATGAAGAGTACCATTGGTTAATTTAAATTACCAACAAATCACACAATGACCAATGCAGATCATCAAAATAAATAGGACATAATTAGGAAGCACCAACGAGCATGTTAGAATCATCTGCAATAGCTGCACCAACACCACTTATCAAATCTTCAACAATCAACATCTGAAACTCAAGAATACTCAAAAAAACAACTGTCACAAAGAAACATAACTTGTGGAGTACCAAATCATAAACCATCTGAAATAAAGATACACATGAACATCCCAAACAATCTCCCAAAATCTCAATTGAATATCTGATCACACCCAAATATCGGAGGAAATACTGAACTATGCGAAACACTGATCAAAAAAATAAAACTGCAAATCAGATCATATAATATGATCAACTAAGCTTCTGGATCACCAAAAGCAATATACAAAGATATAATGATACTAGAAATACTCCATACACAAAATCATGATACCAATAAACCACGAAAGCAATAAATCACATAAATATGTTGACATCAATGACAACAACATATCCTAGTAGCAACAATGTCCAACAACCACCTCAATAGAGACAAAAGGAGGGAGAATAACCATAAAAAAAGCCTCAGAACCATTCCACCCACAAAATAGAGCACCAAAAACCTCCCAATAGCACTTGCCAGAAAAAACCACAACATCCTTCCCCACCTTAATAGGAGAGGTTATCTCCAATTCCAACCATTTGTACCTCAATAAAAGACAAGGTCGCCTCTATAGGAAAAAATTGAAATAACCAAGAATATTGAGATAAAAGTAACAAAGTTAACATCGATGAGGCATAGAGTGTAAAACCATCAATAGGGGCTAAGGCCTCTTATAGCCCCAAAGACCAAACCAAAAGCAGTAGAAAATCTACCAAAGCTTTAGCCGAAGGGGGAGGAAAACCCTTGAAAGCAACAAAAAATCCACCAGGGTTGCAAACTCCCCTTCCACATCCACACACGAGTAAAACAAAAAGCTAGCTGGAAGAGAAGAGAATACCCAAGATCAAGTATCCAACCAAACAGAACTAGGCACACAGGGCACGACTGAAGAAAACACTCATCGTGGGCCACCAAAGAACTAAGGCAACACAAACCAGATCCACCTCAGTCCCCAAAATGCAAACTCCATCTACATCCCCTACTCCATCTTTCTCACTGGAAACCCTACCCCCTATGCCCCCTTCACTGCTCCCGCTCATTACTCTCTTTTCCATATATGCTGCTTACATATTTCATATTGTTATATACACTTTTATTTGATATAGGTTAGGTTTTATTTATTAATTAAATTTTAGTCATAAAAAAATTTTAAGTTTAATATTTGAAAGAAAAGCTTTAAGAATTATAAACTTGAGCAAAATATCGCTACCTTATCAATAATCATAGAATAGAAATTAAGATATAACTTCTTATAAATCATGGAAATCTAATGATACGAGGACTATTCATATACAAATAGATCATAGTTTATATGTAAAAAGATGGATACACACTTTCTCTAAAAAATGGATCCACTAAAAAATTAAAAATTAACAATTAAAAATTTGAAAAATAAAAACAAATTAAGTAACACAATTAGTATATATCATGGTAAAACTCAAGATTGGGATTGTTATGATGGGGTGATCCCACAATACTAGTCTACACTTTCTAGCCAAACTTGACATTGAAATCAATATTTTGCACTAGATCTTCACTTTTTAATACTTATAGAGGCTAAAACATTTAGAATTGGAAGATGAAACAAACTAATTATTTGTGATAGTTTTATGCATATTCTAGATATATTTTTTGTGTTAACAAATAAACTAAAAAAATTACTATATTTCACAATAAACCACAAGATTAAGATTGTTATGATGACTTTCTCATAAATGAATGTGTATACAAATTGATAATAAGAAATATTAAAATTTATATATAAAATTTGATATAGTAAACTTACTTAAAGACTTGATTCTTGAAAATGATGATAGAAAGTGGTATTTATATTTTTTTATTGGAGCTAGGATCATGAGCTACAAAATAATTTCACTAGAGAGAAAATAATATTTCGCTAGAAGAATAAACAATGTATTGAGACATTTATAAAATGTACAATAGCTCGATTATATAAGAAAAAGGCAAGGCGTGTGAGAACACATGATGAGGCCATGTGTCTCAATAGGATGACAAGATAGGTAGATAGTTAGTTAACATTAAATACCTCTCAACAACCTAGCTACAACTAATAAATGCACCTAAAATAATAAAATCATAACTTGAACTTAAGCTTGAGTAAATAATATTTACTCCAATATCTCCCTTAAGTACAACTTAGGGAGAAAAAATATTATGCAAATGGTGCAATACTAATATGATGAATCAATATATGGGCCTTGGTAGCTAGGACATGTTAGGTACCCATGCAGAACTAATCATCCAAGTAATCTCTTACAAACAAAGAAAGAAAAAACTAATGGGACAAAGAACCTCTCTGAAAAAGTGACAATGCAAATTGTATGCAAGTGAGGAATGAAGTTATTTATGGAGGTGTGGTCCCCAATACCCCCTAAGAACTACATCCATCATGAAAATACAATTGATGTCCTTCTCATAAGAGGGAGAGTGAGAGACTATGTAGCCCCCCCACAATGAATAATATCCTACAAGAATAGTAAGTGTCTAAAAGAAAAAGCATGGTCCAATGCATAAAAACAATTTATCTCCGTTTAGGAAGAAATAAAAGCATATCTAGATGTGGGTATGCTTCCCATTCTAGATAGAAATTGGTAGAAAGAGAAATCCAAATGTATGATGATGTCATTGAAAACTACTCATGTGTATCCTTGTCCATGAAAGATGATGATTCCATAATAAAACTAGGTACATACCCAACCAAAGAAGAAAGTGACAAGATGGAACTATGTGGAAACTGATATAGAACTCGCTCCAAAGATGGATATGATGTTACAATAGGAATGAAATGAATATTATCAAGGAGAGATAACCCCTCAAATGTATCCTCCAAATCTTAAATGTGAGACCGACAAATAATGAACCAACATCTATCAAATAGGAATCCCAATTAGGAAGAAAAATAGATACATCACATAATGAATCAAGACAATGTGTCCTTCTGTGAACTCTAAAAGATAGTGATGCTCTTGCTGATCAAGAATGATGGAAGTCTTAAATGACTTGGGATAAGGAGTCAATGGAAGTGAAGGTGGATCAATTATCTCTAAAGAAGAATCAAGTACATTGGAAGAAACCTCAATCGTCTTTGAAATCTCATATAAAACTCCCTAATAGTATCACAATCATATGGTATCTTCTTTGAAGGATGAAGAGGCACACTACAATTTTAAAGAGGATCATCTGAGAATTGCTAAGTATCAAGATCTCCATATAACTCCCAAAGTTGAGTCCAAAGAGCATAAGGAGACTTAAACTCTAAAACAGGGTCCAAACTGTCATCAAGGACATGCATTGTAATGACTCCTAAGACATGAACTCTCTTGTAATTCCAAAAAAATATAATTTAGTATAAAATATGTGGGGCCATTGATTGGTTGATGAGGAGCCGCTAAATGAGATGTGGTGGGTTCTTGCACCATGTTAGCTCCAAGTCAAACAAACACAATGTCAATTAACAAGTCAAGAATATCATTGATACTTGCAACACGAGGCCATATGCATGTGTGCATGAGCAAGAGTCTTTGATGAGAGGTGGAAATAAATGTGGGTGCTAGGCTCTAGGAATATCTTAAAAAGAATTTACTCAATCCATATGGTATTAAATTTCCAAAAATAACACTCAAACCTTGTGCATAGGGCCCACATAAAAAATACCCAAGCTCTGCCGATAACAAATCATCTAATCAATAAAACTATGGAAGCTCTAAATAATACTTGAAGAGGACATTAGAAGGTTTTGCACACAGTTTTATGGATGCTGAAAAATATAGAAGAGAACGTCATCCAATAAATAAGCTAGGCTAATTCAGCTTCCCTTAGCCACTAAAAATGAAAAGCTGATAGGAATGTGCACTGCCAAATTTGACATTGGGCCTATAAATGAACCTACAAACCTATCGATGCTGATTGGTCAATAATTAATTCCACAAGATAAATGGTACAAGATGATATATAAGAAAAGGATCCAAATGAGATCGACTAACAAATTATTACAAAAAATAAGCCTTCAAACAATATAAGTTGATCTGTAAATGGAAATGTATGTTCAAAACATGCAAATGGATCAGTCCAAAACCCTTCTAACTACAATGAGTGAGATCAGATAGCAATTAAGCTCATCTAATCAGATTAGTTCGGACTGAGCAAACCATGAACAAGGTTGAGCTTAGCAATGAAAGAGAAGACACCCAATGTGTAACACCCCATGCATATGAACCCCTATCCCTTTTGCACTTATTTTTTCAGTTTGTGTGGTTTGACATTTTGTCAAATACTTGGCATGTATTCATTTAAGACTGATTTCTGAGTTTTTTTTCTAGAGTTAATGGCTCTGACACCGCTATAACATACACCCTTATGCCTCCCTTATTTCTTCATGAGTTAATGGCTTTGACACCACTATAACATACACTCTTATACCTCCCTTATTTATTCATGTTTGATTGTAATGTTTTGATGATGAATTTCAATGTTTTTTCATAGCAATATATTGCAGAAAAATAGAAAATATTTCTTCAATTTAATCTCAGTAAAATTTGAACATTAAATAGGAAATATATTGTTGAAAAATTCCAAATTTTTATGCAAGCTTAAATATTCAATTTTTCAAAAAAATACTAACAACCCAATTCATAAAATAACCCTTGTTATCTCAAAGCAACATACCCAAAAAATGCAACAATACTTGGTTTGGGTTACTCACAAAATTCATCCCAGCAATACTTTGAAAGACTGAAAATCTGCAAAATCATTGTAGCAAATTACTATGGCAGGGTACTATAGCAATGACACTGTAGCGAATTATTGTAGCATTGTACTATAGCAACAACACTATAGTGAAGTTACTGTAGCACTACACTATAGCAAACACTATTTTCTCTTTTTTTTATTTTTGGCTGCCACAAATTCCCTCAATCTAAAAAAATATTAATTCTTCAAATAAATCTCCAAGAAGCTCATAGATTTACATTTGCCTACAAACCTTCATGAATTTGTAAATGAAACTCTTCATTATAAATAAGTTATCTCCTCTAATGCCAACTTGCAGAATTAAACTCTTTGAATCCCAAATAACTCCTCAAACTGATCACTAAAGAACAATGTGAACTCTAAAATAAATACATCGATAAATGGAATTGGGTTTTTTTCCAATCCAAAGAACCTAAAGGTTTTCATCCTAGGGCATGAAACTGAAAACTAGAAGCTCCTAGATTCTCCAAAAGAAAATAATAAACCAAGCATATCTAGAAAAGAATACAAATTGCCCTTATACTCTTTCCCAAAGAGATTGACTCCTCTTCCTTGGCAAATGTGGGATAAATGAAGTTCTTTTTTATTTTAATCTTTTAATCTCCTCTTTACACGCACAACGTACTTTAAGTGAAAGGGGACATTTAATATTTATAACATATAACTTTATGTGCCACTAAATTTTTTGATTAAGGGTAAACAGGTTTTGAGGGGACCAGAAACCCTGAACAACAGGTTTTGAGGGGACCCGCAACCCCATAGGTTTTGAAGGGACCCAAAACCCCTAGATTTTACAAGGATTTGAAACCCATAGTACAATATTGCTAAAAGAATATAACATCAATATACTAGCAGCTAAACCACAAACTGGACATAAAATCATCCCTAATACATAAACAAGGATTTTACAAGGCTCCCTTAACCTACAGATGTTTCCATGGGTGTATCCAGGCAGCCATCACCTTCAACAACACCAGATTACAATAGATCTTCATATACTCACAATTTGGACTAATGGGGTTTTGAAAGGCTCCCTTAACCTTCATTAATGGATTTAAACTGGTTCTCAAAACCAACAAACAAGGGTTTCCTCGAGATCACTTAACCTATAACAAAGTATTCAGCCTGCCAACAACACGACTAATCCTTAACCAAAAACCACAACTAGCCAAACTGGGCCCTTCAAAATTGCTAGCATCCAGCTTACCTGTGGGAAAAATAAGGCTCCCACAACCAACACACACTGGAAAGAAAAAAAACCTGAAAGCACTAGCAGCAACCATCTTTCTTGTGGGTTTTACCATGCTCCCACAACTTAAAACCGAAAACCAACCAACTGATTCCAAACAGAACCATGTGTGATTTGAAAGGGTCCCTCAGCCTAGAAAAAAACTGGGTAGTAGGGACAGAGAAGAACCAAACCTTGCCATCAAGAAACACATGAAAGAAATGAAAGGCAACTTCAGTTAGTAGCATGAGCAGTAGCATCATCCAAAAGGCCTCTTCAAACCATCTCCCCACCTCAATAGGGAAGAGGTCCACCTTGATAGGACAAGAGAGAAGGTAGAACGTCAACCCTGAGAACCCTCTATCAACAAGCTAAAACCCAACTGCTCCCAACCACTGAATCTCCACCTCAATAGGAGAAAGGGCCATCTCAGACAGGAAAGGAGAAGAATAGCCTAGAAGCCCAAAAATTTCAATCATAGCTCAACATAGAAAAAGTCCCTCTACCTCAATAAGAGGACAACCCAAATTAGAAAAAGTTGAGGACACTCGAGCTTCTAAAAAGAAAACCTTAGTAGCACCAGATCCGGCCCCAAGGGCATAAGGCATCCCAAAGAGAGAAGGGTAACAAAAAACCCACAAAAGTAGAGCCATGAAAAACCACCTAGGTCCCAAACAAGAGGAACATACCAAGAGCCTACGACTCCCACCAAAGTGGCCCATCAAACCTGAAGCTCATCCAAGCTTTACTCCCTGCACATAGAGATGATAAAGAGCGTCCAATTCCTGCAAAGAACAGGGGAGAGAAGAAAAAGGGAGAAAGGAAGGCAGAAGCCAAAAAAGTTGACTTTAGCACTGTCAAAAATGAACTCCCCAAGAACAACAAAGCATCCCCGTTCACAGTCATCACTGGCCGCTCCCACATCATCATCATCATGGAATAGGGTACAATCCTTAAATTGGACAAGGAAACGATCACCAACATCCATATGATCATCGTCGCCACCATCCTCCTCATCACCTGCATCCTCATTCTTCATTGAACCCCTGGTTTAGCCACTTGCTCTTGCATGCCCACTCCAGTTCCCACCTATCCACCCGCTCATGTATCCCACTAAAGTTATTAAATAACAATAAATTTAATAACTTAATTTTAACTTTATAACTCAACTTTTTTGTTAAATAATAAATATCACCAAATAACTATTAAATCTCTAGTTGGTATTAAACCATTACCACCGACATAATAGCCATCTAAGAATTCACTAGAAATACTGAATCGCTGACTTACTATAAATTGCAAGTATCTCAAAAACACATCAAAATCGCTTGCAATTGAAACTTCCTAGGCCAAAAATCCTCAAGACCCGTTTAACATCTTGATTAGCCTATGGGACCATGGATAAATACACTAACAAAAAAATCATATAGTGAGTGCAAGAAAGGGGACATTACAGTACACCCTTTCCAAAATTGCTTGTCCTCAAGCAATTCAATGTAGCCCCAAGATCACAATGTTGAACCAAATTGAAACTGAGTATGATCCTAGGGTCCTAAGTCAACCTAGGAGATATATAGAACAAACCTTTGAAAGAATTGCCTTGTTGGATGCCAACACAATAGACCTCCTGATAACAACTAGTAAGTAGAGCAATCAAATACTACACCATCTCTATCATATTCTCAAGAAACAAGTCTCTAAGAAAACTAATCTAGAACAGCATAAGAGTAAACACCAGTAATCCAATATTGGCTTCCTCATCTTCAACTGTTGAATTGCAAACCTGAGTGGAGTGATCTCAGGGTTCCAAATCAATCTCAAAAGGGAACCACCATGTTGATGTTGCACCACTCTGATACAACCAAAATACTACAACATCTTTTGAACCAAGTAACTTCCCCATGGAATCCAAACCATAAGGGTGTTATACACGAGCAAGATGAAATGAGTATCTCTCTTCAAAACCCCAAATGTTGATGTCTCATCAATGCTTCAATGGTCAAATCTAAAAGTATAATCCTCTTGATTCCAAACCATATACTCAGTTGTATTTAACAATACAAATGATGGAAACTAATATCCCTAAACTAAAAATTGATTCTCATGAAGAAATCCATTCATAAACATTTTACAAACCAGTGATCTTACCAGATCCAAGTTATCACAATGATATACCCTCATGAAAATATGAATAGAAAATTCATTACCAAAGACATACCTGGTGAGAGCATCTTACCAAAGTCAACTCCTAGAGTTAACATATCCTCTAAGGAGGAAAATGGAAGAGACCCATCAAGATGGGTTGCCCATGCAACCTCATTATGTCCACACACAACCATTTTCATCTCTAATATATCATCTTCTGAAGCTTTCAACAATATTTGATTGTGTTGATTCTATGGTTGCATCCACTTCATTCCCAAAGGAAAGCTAGCATCACCAAACTCGAACACATAGAAATCTCTAATGCTAATGTAAACATGCAATCGGAATCCCATCTATGATGATAGACTAAAATCTTAAAATTAGAATGATTTGGGCCTCATTTGGTCATCTCCAAAGTCTGGATTCTTCTTTTCCTCAGATTTGCTAGAACAAAACATATTTGTGGTATTAATTCTAAAAATATGATTGTTAACCACCTCAAAAGTTTTGTTGTTATCATGGACTGGTAAGTTATCATCCACACCCACCTCCCAATTGTTATTGAGATCAGTATGTGCACACAAAATCATGCAGTCAGCTATTGTGATCACTTGAAAATATGGATTCTTCATGATTACCAACATAGGACAGCCTTTAAATATTAAAGAATAAAATAAAACCAAGGTGCGAAATCTGAAAATTTATTCCTAATTTGTTGCTCATCATAATTAGAAAGAGTGTTGTGTTTGTCAAAACATCCAATTTCCAATTGCATCATCTTCCTCTTAGTTTTAACAATTAATTATTCAAAACCATGATTCTCACGTTCATTCAGACTTCTTGGTATATATATACAAGTAACAACTTTATATACCTTATGCTCTTTAACTATGCTAATTTTCAAATAACAAGGAAGATTCATACCTTCTGTGAGACATGAAACAATAAAGACATCCAAACCTTAGTCAATCTAAAAGTTCATATCTGACATCTAATGAATAACGAGAGTATAAGGACCATTGTTTTTCAATACCAAATCAGCATGTACTTCACACTTTCCTTGAATGGCTTCATGGTGAACAAAAAATTCTTCTTTTAATGTAGGTTTCTTATCAATGGTGGTTGTTTTATCAAGTGTCATCCTCCAAAAATAATCATTATTTTTATAATTACAATCTGCACCATCTTGTAAGTCTTCCTTCTCCAATCTCAAGAGTTAATATTCATGATGTTCTTCCTAGATCTTCTCAACATATGGAATCATGCGAGTATGCCATAACTCTTCCAAATTTGGGTATTTATTATCAAATGCTGATCCAATAGGAGTGTCATTATAAAAGCTACATGCAAAACTTGTTATAACATTTTTCTTATGGCAACAAACTATATCATCATGAGAAAATTGCTCATGAAATTTCGTGAGCTCAACTTCTTCTGGTTCTTGTTGATCTTCACCAAAACATTGTATCTCCTTACAATAGAAAATGTTGGAATCATCATACCTGATTTCATCCTTATATATTGTGTTGATTTCTTCACCAAATTGTATGATCTCCGTAGCCCTATTTTCTTATTGTTCCACATGAGTGGCTACAGTAAATGACTGATTTTCTGCTTTGTACAATGAACAATGAGCCATACTTAGTTGCAAGAAAAGGTCATCAACTTCTTTTTCATTCTCTTTAGAAAATTTGATTGCAAGATCACTATCTCTTAATAGCTGCAAGTGATCTAATGTCATCTTTTCAAATGCTTCTTTGATTATGTGCAATTGAATACTAGTAATTCCTCTTGCAAAACCTTTTTTCCTCTCCTCAATTTGAGTGTTCCAAATAATACCTTCAATGTAGTTGTTAGAATCATCCATCCTTGTCAATACTTGCACAATCTTCTCCTCTATGACCAATAATCTATCATTCAAATCTTGTGTAATGCTAAAGGCTTTTGTTCAAATTTATTTAAGGAAAAAGGGTTGTCACACATTGAATTTTTTGATTCGTTCTCAACTATAGTAACATTATCACCATCACACTTAATTGCCTCTCTAGATGATGCCATGCACTCTTCATGTAGAAATAATATAACATCATTATGAATATACATGGATTCAGCAAGAGATTTTTTCTCTTCATGTTTTTTATCAATAATTATTTATAGGTCACCAATTAAGAGTTTTACATACCCCTCTCCTATAGTGACTGATTCTTCCTCCTTAATATAAACCTTAGCTAATTGGTAGCCATAATCCTTTTTGTGTTCAACATATCCTGTATCAGGTGTATTGAAAATTATTGTTGTAGCTTGCACCTCCTGAGTCAATATAACATACACAACTATATATTTGTCGTTATCATTGCTTGGATACAATAGGTATTTCTCCTTGTTAACTCCATAATTATGATGGCATTAAGTTGTCATTGATGTGAACAATTAAGAAGATACTAGTTTATTTTTCTGTATTTGATTGTGTGTATTTTTCTCCCATCAACGTTTCGAATCACACTCCGTGTATCTTTCATAACTTTGGAATTCTCTTTATCCCAATGATGAATCATGGAGTGTGATTCGAAACATTGATGGGAAAAAAATACACACAATCGAATCCAGAAAAATAAACTAGTATACAATATGGATTGTGGAAATCTCATAGCTTTAATTAAGAAGATGTAGAAAATTATGTGTGTCCCTGAATGTGGATCTGACTAGATAGAGGTTCTAATTGGACAAAGATGTAGATACTTGAGTGACTAGTGATGTTATAAAGATCAAGTGTGATGAGTAATGGTATAGAGGATAAGTGTTATTGTAGCATCAAATAACAGATCATGTTAGTCACACAAGGGAAATTACAATGTGAGTCAAATGGACATGAAAATGGACAAGGAAGACATAATCAATTGAGTTGGAAATGCATTTATGTGCATTGGTAACTCAAAAAAAATTATATCTGCAACTTTGTATAACATGTCGTGTTGGTTACATAAATGTTACAAGCGGTTTGCATAACACGCATGTTACCCCAATCCATGAAACTACAAAAGGTGTCTGATATGCCAATAGCATGATGGTTATGTCATCGAAGATGTCAATAACATGATGAGTTAGTTGTGTTGGTTTCGCGATAATGGATATCAATAATGCGAGAGGAGAGTTACCACTCTATCACGCAATAGGAAGAATGGAAGTTAAACAATACTGTAGGGTAACTTTAGAGCAATGCAAATGGAATCCCCTATCATCTTGCAACAAGTCAGATGAGAGAAAGAAGTTCTTGCGAGGTAACATTACAATGAAGCTATTTGGCTCCCCTACTATCCTATGCTAGGGAAACTTATGGGAGGTGACCGTGCAGGGCAAAATGAACAAGAGGAGGTTAAGGCTTCTGGACATCCCACACCATATAAAATGGTGAAATGATGGTTTTGCAAGGTAACTTGAAGTGAATGGGGAGCTGGAGCCTACTATCTTATGACATTAAAGACTAAAGGGTGGATGCTCTATGGAGAGAGACATAATTGTGACATGCCAAAGAAGATTTATTGAAGATGCTTATCCCACATGGGTAAAATGGTCTAGTTAATGATAATATGGGGCAATGAGAGGAAAGGAGTTAGTGGCTCTCGCCATTCTGCAGTGTATACCGATGAAGAAAAAGTTTCACAAGGTAGTTGACCAATATTGACTAGAGGATAGTGAAATCAATAGATGTGTTATCCTGTTAGCTCGCAGGAAGTAGGTTATTACTAAAAGCACATAAAATGCAATGTTTTGCAATCTACAAAAAAATGTCAGTTCAGCACACCGATGTCCTGGCATATTTGACAAATATTTTTTTGGTCATATCTAGAAGATTGATGGTCCAAATTTAATGTCTTTAAAGAATATAGGTTGCCACAATTTTGTGGGTGTAGGAACTCGAATTGTCGATTGGAGAAAATGAGAATCGACCAAATGGACAAATTTAATGCAACATAAGAAATTAAATAGATACTGCCTATGATGATCTACGATTGGTTGACCTTATGGAGGTGAATGTAGGATGTATAATGACATGGTATGTCAGCCACTCAAACTGATGAATAAAATGATGAGATCCCCATTGTTTCTTTGAAAAGGGTAGAGAGACAGAGATTTGTTGAATTATGCTGGGCAAAGGAGAATAAAGAGTTGCAGAAGTGAACCAGAGTAAAGAAGAAGAGCGTAAGTCAAAGAGATTATTGCAGAGGATAGAAGGCAAAGAACATGGAACATATTAGAGATTTACTTGTAGAGACAAAAAGAAGACGAGTGCACAAATCTAAAAAATAGAGCATAGATCAGAGTGTAGAGGATTAAGGTTGAAAGTAGAATAAAATCAATAAGGTGTTACAAAACCTCACTTGTAACAAGCTACATAAATTGTATTTGATTACATGTTTATTGTAAATCTCTGAGTGGGTGCTCAAATCTAGGGGTTGGTGCTCCTTTGGGTTAGGGCCTATAAATTATAGGGGTTGGTGCTCCTTGGGTTGGTGCCCTAAATATTGTCATCAATTTTCATGGTTAGGTTGGATTGGAGCAATAGACTCCAAAAACATTTCTCTCCGAGGTTTTTCCCATATTGGGCTTTCCTCCTAAATCTTGTGTCCTATGTAGGTGTGTTATAATTTTATTTGCATCTTGAGTATTTGCACACTTAGTTTTATAAAGTTTTTTTATAAATTCACTGATTCAATCCCCCTCTTGGTCACCTATTATGTTCCTTCAAGTGGTATGATAGCACTAGGTTCCCTATTAGATAAGTTTTCTCTTGGTTGGGTAGACTATAATGTTTGAACACAATGGCTAGAAATGAATCCTCCTCTACCAAAGTACCAAGGTTTGATAGGATAAACTATGCCTTCTAGAGTAGAAGAATGTAAACCTACTTATCCTCTTTAGGCTTTGAATGTTTGGATATCGTCGAAAAATGGTTATATTGTTCCTCAGGTACCTCTTATAGACCCAGATGCTAAGAAGGAATATGAATACAATGTGAAAGCCAAACATGCTATTCTTAGTGGTCTATCAAAGATAGAATTCATCTAAGTAATGAATTGCACTAGAAAAGATACATGGGACAAGATGCAAAGAATATATGAAGGAGATATCAAGGTAAAGGAGGCAGAACTCCAAAATCTTAGAGATTAGTTTGAAGGACTAAAAATGAAGGAAGAAGAGAAAATAGTTGAATACATTCAAAGTGTATATGAAATTGTAAATGTTATAAGAGGACTTGGAGAGGATCTCATGGTTGAAGTTATTATAAATAAGGTTTTGAGATAATTAACCACAAAGTATGACACAAGGGTCTCTACAGTAGAAGAAGCTAAAGACCTACAAGCTTTCTCCATGGATGAATTATTTGTCTCCTTATCACCTTATGAGATGAGGAAAATTGGTAGTGAAACCTCAAAGAGAGCAGCTTCTTTCAATACTACAAAGAAAGGAAAAGAAGAAGTTGTCAATATGGAGGAAGTTGACTCTGATGTTACTATAGAAAACTTTCCAAGGAATCTCAAAAAGGGTTAAGGAAAATACAAAGGTAAGCTCCTTTTAAAAGGTTTCAACTATGGTAAGATTGGACACTTTGCATCTAAATGTTCTTATGGGGAAAATGATGAAGACATGAGAATAAAATTATGAAGGCCTTGGGTACAAAGAAGATGAAGAAATCTTACAAGACCAGGAGAAGAAATTATTTTAGGAGAAAGAATAACCTTTATACATTTGAAGAAGATGCTACTAATTAAGAAAGTATGTTAGATGAGTGCTACAGTGAGGGTGAAAGAGAAGTCAATCCTTTTATGGCACAAGGATAGTTGCATGATGAATATGTTGTTGATGATGATGAAGACGAAGTTGAAGTCTAGGTGGATCTTGAAGGTGAACTAGTAAATGCATTTGAAGAACTTAGAAAGGTGAGTAGAGAATACAAAAAGGTTTAGTATGTTGCTACTAAAGAACAAGACAAATTGAGCAAATGTCTTGATGAGTTTGAGAAAAATATTTCAAATCTGAGAACAGAGATGAAGCCAAGACAATGTGTGAGGTAACTAAATCAGATTTAAAGAACAAGGAGAAATAGTATCAAAAGATGGAGGAAGAAATTGTAAATCTTAGAAAGGAACTTGAAAAGTTCAAAGATGAATTCAAGGTGACAATCAAGTACGAGGGCAACACTGATGCACTAGATAAAATGTTGAACAAACAAAAGCACTCCAAAGACATAGAGGGTGTTGGATTTTATGTTGGTCAATGCTCTAAAGGTGAAGACCTATCTAGTAAAGAAATACACTTTACCTGATCAAGTGAAAATGGAAGCAAACAAACTTTTACTTCCAGGAAACCAATAAAAGGAAGACAAATGCTATTGCTACAAAGAAACAACATGAGGATCCAAAAGGAAAACCCAAGGTAGATGATGAAGGCTTCACAAAGTTAAATGACACAAGGAAGAATTCAAGAAGACCGGGTTAGGTTTCTTCATGGAGACCAATGAGAAACACATTCAACTATAATTGGTATGTACCCAAATTTCATGGCTAGTACTATAAATGTAATACTTATGGTCATAAAATTGTTGTGTAAACGTATTCATAGGTCTCCTCCTAGTTTTGAAAGAAGAAATCCTTTTGGTGCTCTTAGAAATATTGATATAATTTTTTTTCATTGCAATGGTGTTGGTCATAGAAGTTATGAGTGTAACCAAAAACTATCTTAGCCCTATAGCAATTTCCCAAGTTCATCATTCAATAGGAATGTTAAATGTTATCATTGTCAAAATATTGGACTTGTGGAAAAGCATTGTAAAATTAGAGCTTCTAAACAAAAGAAGAAAATTTCAACCTTGGAGCCTGAAGAAAATTCAGTTCAAAAAATAACAATAGACAAGAAGAAAGAAACCAAACAAGTTTGGGTAAAGAAAGAAAAGGACAAGGCTGAGTCAAGTCTGATTGTACAAATTCCCCTACATGCTGAAAGGAAGAACTTATGGGTAGTATATAGTGGCTTCTCCAATCATATGACCAATGATAAGAAGAAATTTATCAAGCTTCAAGACTGGAATGGTCGTTTAGTAAGGTTTTGAGATAATTGTTCAATCAAAATAAAAGGTAAAGGAATTATAAGCATAGATGGTAATCTAAAGGCACAATATGTATATTATGTGGAAGGTCTAAAACAAAATCTACTGAGTGTTACTCAAATGTGTAACAAGTTTACTTTTGAATCAAAAGGATGTGAAATCAGAAAAGAGAGCAATGGCAAATTAGTTGAAGAAATAAAAAGGACTGAGGGAAATGTATATAACTTGAAGGAGTGTTATGAGTCCCAATGCATGATAGGACAAGTGGATGAGAGTTGGTTATGGCATAGAAGACTGGGTCACATAAATTTTGATAATCTATTTAAGGTCAACAAGAGAGGGTATGTAAGGAACATACCACAAATCATCAAGCCTGCTAGCACTTTTTGTGATGAATGTCAAAGAGGGAAAAAAACTAGAATGAGATTCAAGACTAAAGAATATTCAACTACAATGCCACTAGAGCTTGTACATACTGATTTATGTGTTCCTACTAGGACAGGAACACTAAATGGAGAAAAGTATTTCAGGTTTCTCATAGATGATTTTTCAAGAATGACATGGAACACCTTTTTACAATATAAGTCACAGGAATTTGAAAGATTCAAAATTTTTTAGAAGATTGGTTGAAAAATAAATTTGTTATAAACTAAAATGTCTCAAATCAGACAGTGGAGGTGAATTCACATAAATGAATTTGAAGACTACTGTGAAAAACATGGAATCAAAAGATAGTATGCAGCCCCTAGGACACCACAACAAAATTGTGATGTGGAAAGGAAAAATAGGACAATCAAGGAGATGGAAAGAACAATGTTAAATGAAGAAAATATGCCTTGTGTATACTAGAAGGAGGTAGTACATACTATTGTATATACATTAAATAGAGTTCTACTAAAATTGAACATGAGAATGACACCCTATGAACTATAGCATGATAGGAAACCCTCAATTTAAAATTTCAAAGTGTCTGGTAGAAAAAGCTTTAAAAAAAGAGATGAAGATGGATTAGGAAACTTTGAATCAAGAAGTAATGAAGGAATCTTCTTGGGGTATTCTATTCACATCAAGGCTTATAAATGTTTCAATAAAAGGCTAAAGAGAGTGGTTGAAAGTGTGAATGTCATGATAGGTGAGGATCTACACAAAGGAAATCAAAACATAATAAATCATATTGAAGAACCCTACATTGAAAATGATGGGCAATCTGAAAGTGAACAAGAAGAATCTCCATGGAAAAAACACAATAGGTATGTACAAAATAATCATCCTGAGGATCAAATTATTGGCAACAAGAATGATGGTGTGTAAACTAGGAAAATATTTGCAAGGAACAATGAGTAAGTTAATTTTTGCCTCTTGACTAAGATGGAACCAAAGAATTATGATGAAGCCAGCAAGAGTGAAAAGTGGATAAATGCTATGGAAGAAGAGTTGCAATAGATAGAAAAGAACAAGAAATGAGAATTGGTTCCTAGACCTGCTGATAAGAATGTAATTGGGACTAAATGGGTCTATAGAAACAAATTGAATGAAGAAGGTAAGGTCATGTGAAATAAAGCCAAATTGATATGCAAAGGATATGCTCAAGTTGAAGGAATAGATTATGAAGAAACATTTGCACCAATTGCAAGACTTGAAGCCATAAGGATGTTTTTGATATTTTTAGCATATCAAGGATACAAGGTGTATTAGATGGATGTCAAATATTCCTTCTTGAATGACAATATTGAAGAAGAGGTTTACATTGAGCAACCTAAATAATTTTAGCTACATGAAGATGAGAATTTTTTAAGGAGGTTCAAAAAGGATTTATATGGTTTTAAAAAAGCACTAAGGGTATGGTATTCTTGGTTAGACAAATATCTTCATCAACAAGGATTAAAAAAGGGGAATGCTAACAACAACTTATATATTAAGGAATAAGGTAATCACATGATCATTGTTGTGGTATATGTAGATGACATCAGCTTTGGAGGCAACAAGGATATATTATGCAAAGATTTGTCTGATCAAATGCAGTCTGATTTTGAGATGTCTTTCATTGGAGAGTTGTCATTTTTTCTTAGTTTGAAAATTTCTTAATTAGATAAGGTCATAGTTATATCACAAACCAAGTATGCTAGAGATATATTGAAGAATTTTCAGATGGAAGACAACAAGCTAGTTAGTACTCTCATGGTGACAAGATGTAGACTAAGAAAGAATGATGAGTCACCTAATGTAGATTAGACCTTGTATAGATCCATGATGGGTTGCCTATTATATCTCATAGCCTCAAGGCCTAATATAGTCTAATTAGTTTCCATGGTTGCTAGATTCCAATCTGCTCCAAAGAAATCACATGGGAATTTTGTAAATAGAATCTTCAAGTATCTATAGGGAACACTCAATTATGGCTTATGGTATCTCAATAAATGACACTTCACTCTACAAGCTTATATTGATGCTGATTGGGTAGGATATGTAGTTGATAGAAAGAGAACAAGTGGTAGAGCATTCTTCCTTGGACACAAGTTAGTATCATGGCACAACAAGGAGAAAGAATCCATTTTCTTATCCACTACTGAAGTTGAATACATTGCTATTGCAACTTGTTTCCCTCAAGTGTTATGGATGAAGTAGACACTCAAGGACATTCAGGTAGAGTATTCAAATCTCATTCATATCATGTGTGATAATTCAAGCACATTTAACATTTCAAAGAATCTTGTAATGCATTCAAGGAAAGATTACATTTCAATAAAGTATCATTTTCTTAGGTAAAAGGTTGCAGAGAAAGAGGTAAAAGTTGAATATGTGTGCATTGATGAACAAGTATCTAGCATCTTCACTAAGCCACTTCCTAAGGATACATTTGAATATTTGAGACTCAAATTTGGGGTTGTCCCACCTTCTTTTAGCACTTAAGCATTTTTATAGAGTTTGGTTCAAGTAGACCATCCTGTTTTATTAGATCCATCCTTAAATCTCATGGGGAGATCTTTCAGGTGATATAGGTAGTCAAAATATTATGCATTCAGTGATAATAATAGGGGGAGAATGCATATTTATAACAAAACAATTATGTGTCTATTCTGTCAAGCCCTTTGCCATTGTTTCAAAGGGGGAAAAGTTTTGTGTGGTTTATAAAGGTTGACATCAATGCCAAAGGGGGAGATTGTTGGCATTAAGTTGTCATTGATGTCAACAATTAAGAAGATGAAGAAAATAATACGTGTCCCTAAATGTGGATTTGACTTTATAGATGTTTTGATAGGGATAGAGATGCAAAGATCTGAATGACTAGTGATGGCATAAAGATCAAGTGTGACCACCAACAGTATAGAGCATAAGTGTTGTTGCAACATCATATAACACACCATGTTAGTCACACAAGGGAAAGAAGGATGTGAGTCATTGGGACATGAAAATAAATAAGAAACACACAAGAAATTGACTTGGAAATGCATTTGTGTGTGATGGTGACTCAAAAAAAAAATAGCTACAACTGTGTATAACACGTCATGTTGGTTACACAAATGTTACAAGTGGTGTGCATAACACACAAGTTATCACAATCTATGAAATTGCAGAAGGTGATTGAGATGTCAATAATATGATTGTTGTCACCAAATATGCCAATAACAGAATAGGTTAGTTGTGTTGGTTTTGCAAGAGCGGATGTCAATAACGTGACAAGATAATCGCCCTGCTATCCCGCAATAGGAAGAATGGAAGTTAAAAAATTATGTGGTGTAACTTTAGAGAAGTACAAATGGCATCCCCCGTAATCTTGCATCAAGTCAGAGGAGAGAAAGAAGTTCTTGTGAGATAACATTATAATGAAGCTATTTGGTTCCCCCACTACCCCACGCTTATGAAACTTATGGGAGGTGACCATGTGGGGCAAAATGAATAGGAGGAGGTTAAGGCTTCCCGCCATATTTAACCATGTAAAATGGTCAAATGATGGTCTTGTGGGGTAACTCGAAGTGAATGAAGAGATGGAGCCCACTATCCCATGATATTAAAGATTGAAGGGTCGATTCTCTACAAGGAGAGAAGTAATTGTGACACACCAAGGAATATTTACTGAAGATGCTTATCCTGCATGGGTAAAATGGGCTAGTTAATGATAATACGAGGAAATGAGTGGAAAGGAGTTAGTGGCTCCTACCATCCCATAGTGTATGTCGATGAAGACAAAGGTTCATAAGGTAGTTGACTAACATTGACTAGATGGTAGTAAAATCAATAGATGTGCTATCATGCCATCCCATAGGAAGTAGGTTACTACAAAAAGCACATGACACACAATGTTATACAATCAACAAAAAATGTCAATTCAGCACACTGCCATCATGGTATATTTGACCAATTTTTTTTTGTCATATCTAGAAGGTTGATGGTCCTGATTTAAAGTCTTTGAACAATATAGGTTCATATGATTTTTTGCATCTGGGAACTTGAATTGCCAACTAGAGAAAATGAGAATCGACTAAATGGATGAATCTAATGCAACATAGGAAATTGAACAAATCATGATAATGATGTAAACCACCTATTATGATCTATGATCGACCAACCATATAGAGGTGAATATAGAATTTATAAAGACATGGTATGTTCACCAACCAAGCTAATGAAAAAAATGATGAGACAACTATTATTTGTTTGAAAAGGGTGGATAGACAAATATTTTTAGATCTATGCTATACAAAGGATAAGAAATAGTTGTAGAAGTAAACCAGAGTGAAGAAGGATAGAAGATGTTAGAGAGATAATTGTAGATGATAGAAGGTAGAGAACAAGGCAGAAAACAAAGATTTTCTTGCAAAGATGAAAAGAAGACAAGTTCAGAGAGTCAAAAACTAGAGCAAATATCCGAGTGTAGAGGATTAATGTTGAAAACAAAAGACAATTAGTACGGTGTTACAAAACCTCATTTCTAACAAGGTACATAAATTGTATTTGTTTACATGTTTATTGTAAATCTCTGAGTGGGTGCTCAGAGCTAATGGTTGGTGCTCCTTTGGGTTACTGGCCATAAACTATAGGGGTTAGTTCTCCTTAGGTTAGTGCCCTAAACATTGTAATCAGTTTTCATTGTGAGGTTGGATTGGAGTAGTAAACTCTAGTAGAACTTATTATCAATTTTTTTCCCATATTACGTCTCCCTCATACATCTTGTGTCTTGTGTGTATGTGTGTCTTGAACATAATGTACCCCTCAAACGGGGGGTGAATCAGTGGTTCCTAAAATATTTTCTTTTTAAACCAATTCTTGAGTATCGGTTAACAATGTAAACACTAAAAAATCAAACTAGTAAGAGAAGAGTGGATATCAAAAGAGCCAAACACACAAATGCATAACCCACAACACCAGATGTACGAGAAAAAACCCATTATGGGAAAACCTTGGTGATAAATTTTGCTAGAGTCTACTACTCCAATACAACCTCACAATGAAACAATAGATTACAATGATTTAGGGCACCAACCCAAGAAGAACTAACCCCTATAGATTTAGGGCACCAACACAAGGAGCACCAACCCCTGCACTAAGCACCAACTCAGTGTAATATAATGCAATATAATTTTAATGCAATGAAAGCATCTAGTTACAAATGAGTTCTGCAACACTTGATCAACCAATGTCTTTTGGTGAACAACCTCCTCTTCTTCACTGGTTCTCACACTGTCAGTAATTAGATTACTATCTCTGATCACTCACCAGTTACTCCTAGCCTTTCTTCTCTCTCTCTCAGCCTGACACTTCACAGTGTCACTCTTGGATGCCTTTCTAACCAATCACTCCTTACTAGTACACTTGAATTTTAAGATTGTAACAGTTTATCGGTTACTCTGTCTCTACCGGTTAGACCCTCTCACCAGTTTAGCCTCCTAACACACACTCTAACTCTCTCAGAAATACCCTTAGGCAAATAATATTTCTTCTTTATTAAGTTCTCTTTCCTCTCACACCTTACATTCAACATCAAATCCTTTCAATATCAAGTTGACATATTTATCGGTGAGGGTTCCCACCAAAAGCAACATTTAAATGGTGTCTGGCTAGGTTTTTCCTTCACCAACTCAATGCATATTAGATTTGATCTAATATTCTTTTCTGGAAGGATTATTTGCATCACACCGAACAACACCAACAACTCCTCTCTTTTCAATGTGTGCTTTCTTTTTTTGGATGTCTACGATACACTTTTATATGTTTTTCTATCAATCACCATTAATGGCCTAGTTATTTCCTTGGGAAAGCAAGTACAGAGATCAGATCATCTTGCAAGATACGTTCAATCACCTTGCTACCTTGTCTTCCTCAAGCAGCAACATTCTGTCATCCTCCCATGATTTTTGGGTTCTTCATTAATTCTAACCTATTTGTTGACTATGACATTGATGAATACCTCACCGACCTCTGCGTGCTCGCCACCCGATTTCCACCTATCATCCTTGTCAACATCCACCTAAGATCGGTTTGCAATGTCTGTTTGGCATCATCTTCAGTCTTTTATATTGATTTGACATCCTTCACCAACCAAGACTAACAACCGGGTCAACCCACCTTACCGATATAACCTAACTTCACTGATTGACCTTCATACCTGGTGACCTATTCTCTATCAGTGGATCAACTTAGCCTTCCATCAAACATTCTAGTCCATATACTATCTCCATTTACCAGTAGCATTAGACTTCTCTATGTATACCAATTCACATCCTTTTGTTCTTATTTTCTTTCTTACTTTGCCTTGTAGGTGGGCCTTCTTTATCAGTAGATGATGCATTTCATGTGTACTGGTAATATACCTTTCTATTTGGTAACACACATAGTGGTTGACATCATCATGTCTTACTTCACCCATACCGGTCACTAGTACTTACTCACCAGCGACCATGCTTTACTAGTTGACATCAATGACAACACTAACAATCTCCCCATTTGGAATTGATGTCAACTCACTGCAAGTCTTCACACCAGTAGATTTCTCCCCCTTTGACACAATAACAAAGGGTCAGGATACTTTATTCTCCCCCTTAGGCAAAACTTCTCTTAGTGATTACAGTCAATGCTGAGACATACAACCCTAAACTTTTCCTATGATCAATATATGGTTCAAGAGATATAGATACTCCTATGAACTCCCCCTAAACCAAATATCTCCTTACAAACTTAAGTGCATGAGGCAGGTGATACAACTCCCAACTCGAGTCTTAAGTACCCAAAAGTGCTTACTGGTAATGGTTTGGTAAAGATGTCTACCACTTGTTTTCCTGTAGGGACATATTCCATCTTTACTTCCTATCCTTCAACCTTATCTCTAATAAAATGATACTTGATGGCTATATGCTTTGTCCTTGAATGCATCACTAGGTTCTGTGATATGTTGATGGCACTTGAATTATCACAATGGATGGGAATAGGATCAGAGATGTCCACCTGTATGTCCTTGAGGGTTTTCTTCATACAAAGCACCTGAGAGAAACAATAATGTATTTTGCTTCAACAATTTAAAGGGAGATTGAATTTTTCTTCTTACTAAGCCATGAGACCAACCAGTCGCCTAGGAAGAATGCACCACCACTTGTGCTCTTCTAGTCTTCAATGCAACCTTCCCAATCAGCATCAGTATATGCTTCCAAGATGAATTCCCCTTGTTTAGGGTACCATAATCCATAATTGAGTGTCCCTTACAGGTACCTAAACATTATGCTTACTGCATTCATATGTGACTTCTTAGGTTCCGCTTGAAATCTATCCACCATACACACTGACTGCACTATATCTGGTCTAGAAGTAGTAAGATACCATGGATCTATACAATGTCTATCACAATATTCTTTCTTAGTTTGCTTCCAATCACCATAGGGGTAGTCACCAGTTTGTAGTCCTCCATTTGAAACTTATTTAGCATATCCTTTGCATACTTGGTTTGTAAGATAAAGATTCCCTTATCTAGCTATGATATCTGCAAACCAAGGAACTATGTCAATTCTCCAAGCATTGACATCTCAAATTTTGACTGCATCTAATCAACCATATCTTTGCAAAGAGTGTCCTTGTTGCCTCCAAAAAGGATTTCATCTACATACACAACCACAATGATCATGTGATTTCTCTCTTCCTTGATGTATAGATTGATGTCAGCACTTCCCTTTTTGAATCCTTTCTCCTTCAAGTACTGATCTATCCTTGAATACCATTCTCTAGGACCCTACTTTAAACCATACAAGGCTTTCTTCAGCTGACATACAAAGGTTTCATCATCATGTAACATAAACCCTTCCGGATGCTCCATGTACACTTCATCTTCCAAATTTCCATTTAGGAAGGCAGATTTTACATCCATTTTATATACCTTATAACCCTTGTAGGTGGAAAAAGATAGAAACATCCTAATTGCTTCTAATCTAGCTACCAGTGCAAATGTTTCTTCAAAATCAATTCCCTCTACTTGAGAGTAACCCTTGCACACAAGTCTATCTTTATGCCTAACAATTTTACCTTCTTCATTCATCTTGTTCTGGTAGAGCCATTTGGTGCCATTTATGTGCTTGTCTTCTGGTCTAGGGACTAATTCCCAAGTCTTGTTCTTCTCAATCTCTTGCAACTCTTCTTCCATGGTATCCATCCATTTCTGACTTTTGTTGGCCTCATTCAATGTTTTAGGTTCTACTTCAGTCATGACGTAGAAATTGACTCGTTCATCATTTCGGGCAATTCTTCTCCTAGTCCGTACACCATCACTCTTATTACGTAAAATTTGTTCTTCTGGATGGTTTATATGCACATACCAGTTAGCAACCTTTTTTTATGCTTCTTTTAGTTCATTGTCTGACCAAGCTTCTTCACCTTCATCACCAGAATCATCATACTAGTTCCCTTGTACTTGTCTTCCTTTGTGCATATCCTCATCAACTCTTACATGCACACTCTCAATGAATCTTCTTAGTCTTTTATTGTAGCATTTATAAGCCTTGTTGTTAGTTGAGTAAACTAGGAAGATTCCTTCATCACTTATAGAATCAAAACTACCTAAACCATCCATATGTCTCTTGATAAAATGCTTACTTCCAAATACCTTGAAGTACTTGACTGATGGTTTCTGGTCATACCATAACTCATAAGGTATCATTATGTTGTTTTTTCTTAGTTGAACTCGATTCAAGGTATATGCAGCAGTATGAACCACTTCCTTCGAGCACATGTCCGACAAACTTAGCTCATTTAACATGGTTTTGACCATCTCCCTGGCTATCATGTTCTTCCTTTCTACCACACCATTTTTCTATGGTGTCCTAGGGGATGAGTATTTCCTTTTGATTCCATGTCTATCACAATAATCTTCAAACTCAATTGATTTGAATTCTCCCCCTGATCTGATCTTAGGCATTTCAACTTGCACCCACTTTCCTTCTCTACCATTTTCGGAAAGATCTTGAATCTGTCAAATGCTTGTGAATTGTCTTGTAGGAAAGTGACCCATGTCATTCTTGAATATTCATTAATGAAGAGAAAAAAATATATTTGATTGGCAAGAGCTCTTGTTCTAGTTGGACCACATAGATCTGTATGTACAAGTTCAAGTGGTCTTGAGATGTTGTGTTATTTTGTCTTGAAGCTTGATTTAGTCTACTTCCCTTTCACACATTCCTCACAGAATATGCTTACCAGTTTGACGATGGGTGGAATGTTTCTCACATATCCCTTTTTGCTTACTAAAACTAGCTTATCAAAATTTATGTGGCCTAATCTTCTGTGCCACAACCAACTTTGATCCACTTGTCCCAACATGCATTAGGATTCAAAACATTCTTTCAAATTGTATACATTACCATCTATCTTCTTAACTTCAGCTGCAACCTGACCGGTACTCTCCTTATTTATCTAGGAGCCAGTAGAATTAAAGGTGAATTTATAACCTTTATCACACATTTGACTCACACTCAATAAATGTTTCATCAAGCCTTCCATATAATACACATAATGTGGTTTCATTTTGTCATCAATATTTAGAGTACCTTTTCCCTTTATCTTGATAGATGAGTTGTCTCCAAACCATACTGAGCCACCATTTCTTTCTTCAAGTTTGATATATTTATTTTTATCACCGGTCATGTGGTTGGAACAACCACTATCTACAACCCATAGATTTCTTCTTTCAGCATGTAGGGCAGTCTACACTATCAGACTTGATTCTACTTTGTCCTTTTCTTTCTCAACCCAAATCGGTTTATTTTCCTTCTTCTTATCGGCTGCAATTTCATTCTCTGGTTTGGCTACTGATTCCTAATCAGGATCTATCCTCTTCTGCTCAATTTTCCTATTCTTACAAATCTTTTGTATATGTCCAAACTCTTGACAACTATAAAATTTCACATTTACATTGAAAGATGAATCTTTGAAACTATTTTAGGACATCAATTTACTCTTCCTACATTCAAAACTCCTATGACCAAATCCATTGCACTGATAATAGATAACTTTCATATCCTTGAGTGCATTAAATATATTTCTACTTTCATAACTCATAGTGGGATTATTTTCTAATCTACAATCAGCTAACCTATGTCCAAATTTGTTACATCGGTAATAATAACGATGAAAGTTTGGAACATATCGGTTAGGTTGCCTTGGTGCTACAAACGTCTATCTCACCAGGGGTCTTCCTTTTATTCTACTAACTAGTGAATTCTTCAAGATCAACCCTTGTATTTCTCCTAATATATGTATTCCGGTACATTGAGTGTGGCCTCTAGTTTATTGATTGCATATATTGCTTTGTGTGGTGGTTTCTAACAGCTTTTGCATAAGTCTTCTTGTCGCTGTGAATGATTTCTTTTCTTCACCTTCACTAGAAGAACTAAACCGTATCTCCTTACCGGATGTGTCTTTTTTTTTGAACTTTTTCCTTCTTCAAATCCTAAGCCACCAGTATCTTTAGATTGCTTCTATTTGCTCAACATCTTGTGTAAGGCTTTTGTGCTACCCTCAAATTTTCTCTTCATTTCCAGTTCATCCTTACTCTTTTCAAGCTCTTTTCTGAGCTTCACTATTTCTGCTTCTAGATCTTGATGCCTTGTTTCCTTCTTCATTAGATCAGAGGATGTAACTTCACATATCCTCTTGGTTTCTTCCAATGGGAATTTTAAGTTAGAGATAACTTGATTGGACTCATCCAAGGATTTCTTCAAGACACCTTGTTCTTCTATTGCAGCAAGCTTGACCTACATGAGTTCTCTTCTTACCTCTCTTAACTCCTCAAGAGAACTTATGAGCTAACCTTCTAGATCCACTTTGGCTTCAATGTCTTCTTCTTTTGCATCTTCACCAACTGGTTCATCTAGTGCCATAAAGAGATTAACTTCTCTTTCATTCTCATGTTAGTAATCTTCTCATGCACTTTCTTCGTCTGTGGCATCATCGTCAATAGTTTACTATTGTTCTACTTTTGGTAGCCTCTTCTTCCTTTCCGGTAGACATTCCTTTCTTTCTCTTTACCAGTAGATCTACCAAAACTTCTTTGCTCATCTCCACCGGTTTCATTATAAGGACATTTTGTAGCAAAGTGTACAACTTTACCACAGTTGAAGCATTTGAGTGGTAACTTTCCTTTATACTTGCTGGATTCTCTCTTGACATTTTTGATAAATTTTTCTACCTCTGCATCTGAGTCTTCATTAGATCCTTTATGAGAAACCTCTTCCTTGTCTTTTTTGGTGGAGTTGAATGCTTCCTCTTTCCATGAAGATTCTTCATCGGTTGTTCTCATTTCATAGGCTGTTAGAGAGCCAAATAGCTTATCCTTTGTAAAGGTCTTCAGATCCTTGGCTTCATCTATGGAAAAAACCTTAGTACTATACTTAGATGTAAGAGATCTAAGTACCTTCTTGACAATAATCTCATCAACAATTTCTTCTCCAAGTCCTCTGATGTTGTTCACAATTTCATCTACTTTGTGAAGGTAGTCTACAATCTTTTCTTCATCTTTCATCTTGATGCCTTCAAGCAGACATCTTAGTGATTGCATCTTGGCCTCTTTGAATTTAGCATCTCCTTCAACTAACCTCTATAATTTATCCCATGTCTCCTTTGTGGATGCATAGTGCATGACCTTGACAAACTCATTATCTGACAGCCCACTTAAGATAGCATGTTTAGCCTTTGTATTATTCTCATACTCCTTCTGAGCATCTGGATCAGTGGGAGGAATACTGGAGACAATATACCCATTCTTGATAGACATCCACACATCAAAAACAAGAGAGGAAATTTAGGTCTCCATTCTTCTACTCCATAAGCCATAGTTAGATCCATCAAACATGGGATCTTTTGAGGACGTAGATTCATTTCTTGCCATTATGTTCCTTGACAAGAATCTACCCAAGCTAGAGAAAGATTTATTCAATTGGGAACCTAGGATCTGATACCAATTGTTGGACATAAAGTACCACTAAGATGGGGGTGAATTAGTGGTTCCTAAAATATTTTCTTTTTAAACCAAGCCTTGAGTACTGGTTAACAACCTAAACACTAAAAAATCAAACTGGTTAGATAAGAGTGCATATCAAAAGAGCCAAACACAAAAATGCATAACCCAGAACACAAGATATATGAGGAAAACCCAATATGGGAAAAAAATTAATGAGAAATGTTGTTGAAGTCTACTGCTCCAATCCAGCCTCACAATGAAACAACAAATTGCAATGATTTCTGGCACCAACCCAAGGAGCACCAAGCACCAACTCAGTGTAAGATAATGCAATACAATTTTAATACAATGAAAGAATGTAGTTACAAATGAGTTCTGCAACAATTGATCAACGAATGTCTACTGGTTAACAAACCTCCTCTTCTTCACTAGTTCTCACACTGCCAGTAATCAAATTACTCTCTCTAATCACTCACTGGTTACTCCCATCGTTTCTTCTCTCTCTCTCTCAGCCTCACACTTAATAGTGTCACTCTTGGATTCATTCCTAACCAATCACTCCTTACCAGTACGCTTGACTGTTAAGATTGTAACAGTTTACTAGTTACTCTTTCTCTACCAATTAGACCCTCTCACTAGTTTAGCCATCTAACACACACTCTAACTCTCCGAGAAATAACTCTTAGGCATATCGCATTTCTTCTTTCTCGGGCTCTCTTTCTCCTCACACCTTGCATGTAGTATCAAATCCTTTCAATCTCGAGTTGACATATTTATCTGTGAGGGTTCCCACCAAAAGCAACATTCAAACGGTGTTGTCTTAGGTTTTTCCTTCACCAACTCGATCCTTATTAGATTTGATCTGATCTTCTTTTCTGGAATCATGATCTACATCACACCAAACAATACCGCCACCTCCTCACTTTTCAATGTGCATTTTCTATTTTTGGATGTCTACAACATGCTTTTCTACATTTCTCTCTCAATTGCCATTAATGGCTTAGCTATTTCCTTCGAAAAATGGGTATAAAGATCATATCATCTTGCAAGGCTAGTTCAATCACCTTGCCACCTTGTCTTCCTCGAGCCACGACATTCCTTCATCATCCCATGATTTTTGGGTTCTTCATTAATGCCGACCTATTTGTTGACTACTATGTCGATGAATACCTCACTGACCTCTATGTGCTCGCCACCTGGTTTCCACCTGTCATCCTTGTTGGCATCCACCTATGCTCAGTTTTTTATTTTAGTTTGGCATCATCTTCAGTTTGCTATGTTGATTTGACATCCTTTACTGACCAAGACTAACTACCGATTCAACTCACCTTACCAGTATAACCTAACTTCACTGGTGGATCTTCATACCTGCTGACCTCTTTCTCTGTCAGTGGATCAACTTAGCCTTCCATCAAAGATGTTGGTCCATCTACTAAGTCCATTTATTAGTAGCATTAGACATCTTTGTGTATACCAGTTCACATACTTCTGTTCTTCTTTGCTTGCCTTCTTTTCCTTGCCAGTGGACCTGCTTTACCGGTAGATGATGCATTTCATGTGTATCGGTAACATTCCTTTATGTCTGCTAACACACATGTTTGTTGACATCATCATGTATTACTTCACCCATACGAGTCACCACTAGTTACCCACCGGTGACCATGCCATACCAATTGACACCAATGACAACCTAATCCCAACAATGTGTGTTCTAATTTGATTTGCATCCTTAGTATTTGTACACTTAGTTTTTTTTTCTAAAAAATTATAGATTCATTGATTCACCCCCCTCTCAGTGACCTATTCGTTTCCTTCAACTTATGACTAGGTGTCCAAGTCTCTTGACACGTGAAACAAATTTTCTCTATTCTAATTTAGTTCTTACTCTTTTTGGGAGACCCTGTAACCTATAAGCCCATTGAGATTAGTTCATATTTAGTCATTTGTTTCTTGAACCTTTCAATTTTCTGCTAAATCAAATCCTTTGAAAACTCATAAGCCATAAGTGATCTATTATGGTCCTTTCTCCAAATGGATAACAAATCTAATTGCAACTGCCTAGAGATAGCATCATCTTCCTCCACAATTAAGGACAAAATAGTTTGCATACTTACTTTAACACTATCTGAATGTTGCTTTATGATTTTGTTTAAACACATTAAAACATTTGAAGAATCAATTTATCACATGTTTGAGCTCCAACATAATAACAAATGATCTAGTTGTTGCCTTAATTTATAAGATCTTAGCCCTCTTACCAGAAGTAGGGGCTTTGATATCATGTAACCCATGAAGAATCTCCTCAATTTGTAGAAACTTTCTTAGTAAATCATCATTGTAGGGTGCTACAAGAGTTATTATTATTTTAATTGCACTAAGACAACAAGAAACTGTAAGTCTTACCTCTTCACAACGATGTTCCAAAAACTTGTGGTGAATCAAAGTGAGTATTGTTGGCTTCAAAGCCCAATTGAAATTCCTCCAATCTGATTGGTCTCCATTGGACAAATATGAGTTTAATTCCTCCAACAAAGAAAGAACATCACCTAAAATTTTCATAGACTCCAATTCTAATCCAGGTATATAGAGTCAATTTCCCACTTCCTTTCCTTTTTATTGATCCCTTGACTACTCACACTGAAAAAGTATCATTAAATTCTTTTGAGAGAGGACCCATGACAAGTTCTTCTTTTGGCTTCATAATGTTTTCCCTGAGTTAACTTTTGTATTCTTCACCACTCTTAGTATAAACTTTGACATCCAACAATGTAGGTTGGAAGACTCAATAGATCTGATACCACTGTAAGAGCCCTTGTCCTTTCAACACTTGTTTTTTCATTTTGTGTGGTTTGACATTTTTTCAAACACTTGGCATGCATTCATCTTAGAATTGAATTTTGAGTTTTTTTAGGAGTTAATGGCTCTGACACCACTATAACATACAACCTTCTAGCTCCCTTATTTTTTAGTGTTTGTTTTTAATGTTTGAATTGTGTTTCTGCAAATGGTTTTGATGATGAATTTCAATATTTTTTCATAGCAATATATTATGGCAAATTAGAAGGTATTTATTTAAGTTAAACTTAGTAAAATTTGAACATTACATAGGTAATACATTGTTGAAACAGATTTTTCCAGCAAGCTTAAATATTTAATTTTTTAATAAAATACTAATAATCCAGTTCATAAAAAAACCTCTATAATACAAATCCAACATATCCAAAAAGTGCAGCAATACTTTCATTTGGGCTACTCAAAAAATTCACTCGAACAACACTATGAAATATTGAATATCTACAAAATCACTATAGCAAGTTACTGTAGCAGTGTACTATAGCAACAAAATTGTAGTGAAGTACTATAGTATTGTACTGTAGCAACAAAACTATAGTGAATTTACTATAACAACGTCATTGTTGCAGGACACTGCAAAAATCTCTTTTTTCTTTTTTTCCTTTTTTTAGTTGCCACAAATGCTCTCCATCCAAAAAATCATAAATTATTCAAATAAATCTCCAAGAAGCTCATAGATTTAAATTTGCCTACAAATCTTCATGAATTTGTAAATGAAACTATTCATCATAAATAAGTTATCTCCTCCAATGCCAATCTTAAAAATTAAACTCTTTGAAACCCTAATAACTCTTGAAACTGATCATTGAAGAACAATGTGAAATCTAAAATAAATCCACTGATAAATGGGATTGAGATTCCATCCAATCTAAAGAACCTAAGGTTTTTCATCCTAGGGCATGAAACTGAAAGCTAGAATCTCCCAAATTTTCTAAGAGAAAGTGATAAAACAATCATATCCAGAAAAGCATACAAATTGCCCTTATATTCCTTCCCAAAGAGATCAACTCCTCTTTCTTGGAAAATGTGGGATAAATAAAGTTCTTTTTTATTTTAATCTTTTAATCTTGTATTTATGAGTGCCATGTACTTTAAGTGAAAAGGGACATTTAATATTTATAACACATAAATTTATGTGTCCCACTAAATTTATTAAATAACAACAAATTTAATAACTCAATTTTTACTTTAGAACTCAGCTTTATTGTTAAATAATAAATATCACCTAGTAATTAAACCCCTAGCTGGTATTAAACCATTACCATTGACATAATTGTCATCGAAGAATTCACTGACCTAGCCACTCACTTACTATAAATAGTAAGTATCTCAAAAACACCTCATGACACATCAAAATCGCTTGCAACCTAAACTGCCGATGCTAAATATTCTCAAGGTCCCTTTAATGTCTTGATTAGCCTATGGGAACATGGAGAAATAGGATAATGACAACATCATATAGTGAGTGCAAGAAAGGGGACATTACACCATGATAATCCATGGACAATGCAAATTAAAATAGATGAATGACCACCTAGTGAATGAGATAGATGCTCGTTTCAAAGCCAATAAAGATTAGCAATCAACAATAATGAAGAATATGAAATCAACTAAGCCTACCTAATCAATAATAAAAATGCCTATAAAAGCACCAAAATACCGATGCAAATGAAAGAAAATAATATGCCTGTGAACTTTGATGCAAAAATTGAATACATAGTCACCAGGGATAAAATACTCTAGTCAAGATGAAATAGCAGTGAAAAATAATAATTCACAAACAAAATAGTAAATCATATTGAATATATGATTGCAACAGATAATAATAGAGAATTTTCTCTACCTAAGATAATTACACAATAAGAAGATAGTTGAGATCTCCAAATGCAGTCTATAACAACCACGTGGAATGGATGAATGGCCCATTATTAGATTGATGATGATAATGTGATTTAATGGGAAATAAAAAATAGAGTAGATTGGGGGCTACCAAATGAAATAACAGGAGAGATATATCACCAATTTATAATATTCCAAGGACCTTAATTATTTTGGGGAGATCTTTCAAAGATGGAAGCAATGCAGGTCTCCTGCTCTGATACCCTGTTGGAGTCGGGATGACTACCTCCTGAAAACTTTCACAACAAAAAAAATTATTAGAAGAATGAAAAATGTATTGAGATGCTTTAAAAAATACATGATACTATATTTATATAGAAAAAAGGTAAGGGATGAGTCAACACAAATGAGGTCATGCGCCTTAATAGGATGATAGGGTCGGTAGAGAGTAGATAAACACCAACTACTAATCAACAACCCAACAACAACTAATAAATGCACCTAAAAGGATAAATTTTTTAGTTGAACTTCAGCTTGAGTAAATAATTTTTACTCCAAAACTTTTGATAAATTAAATGAAGGATGAGGATTAAATAAATTAATTAAAGTTAACGGAGTCCACTCAAGAATTTGGATAAGATAACTAAAATAATAATAAAAACATATCTTTTTGAGGTCCTAGGGGAATAATATTATATTAAATTAATTCATTAAATAGATAATGAGGAGTTTTTGATTTAAAAGATGAGATTGATTAATGAGATGGTAAATAGATTTTTTTTTTAAAGTCGAATAATTAGATCAAAATAATAAAATATTATTTAATTAATTACTAAATTATATAAAACAATAAAAGATAATTATAATTATAAATGATAAACGACGTGATAAATGACTATAATTAATCTATAAATAGTAAATGATTTGATAAATGACTAATGTAAGAGGAAAAAAAGATTAATTACTAATAAGTGATGATGGTACACTAACAATTAATAATGAAGTTTACAATGTTATATTAATATTTATAATAATAATAGATACCATTAATATTATATTTTTGCATCACAATGTGCCCCATCGTGTGCATACTACCTCCATCTTTGCATGCCTTATGTATATCTTTAGCCATGGATTTGTTGGAACCTCTAGCACTTTATCCTCACAGATGGTTTTAGACCTACCCCTAGATTTGTATTTGGACTTCACAAATTTGCATGGTGTTCTAGGAGTATTTTTCCTCAGGTTTCATCCCCTACCTATAACACTAAGTACTAGAAAATGGCCAAGGAATCTATGTCTTCTATATGCATGAAATCTTGACAATTGACATCTTACTCTTCTCATGAAAAAGGTTGAGGACTATGCTATTGTGATGTGGTTCATATCGTGCATCCTTTTAATTATTTAACTTTTTTAATGTAAATTAAGTTTTTTTGATATATATTTTAGTTTGTAGTTAAAAATTTGTTAATTTTCAACTTCGGTTGGGTTTACCAATGGTTGAAAATCAAAACCCAATGCAACCAAGTTGTCCTCCACTACCAAACTCTCCACAACCAAACCCTCCTTCAATTTAGGAGTTGATAAATTATATCAATTTGACTATATTAAAGAACATTTGTGAATTATACCACAAGAACCCTCAATTTTCCTCAATGAAAGCTACCTTAGAGTCAATAATCTATAGCATTAAATACCCTAGATAATAGAATAGCTCATTTAAAGAGTGGCAAGAGGCTATAAGGTTACAATATTTTGATGGCTTATCATATGGGAAACATAAGGAAGTAAACATTTTCAAAGCCCAAATAGCCTAGATTTTTATCAATCCTAGAATTAGAAAACATATTGAAATGTGCAAACCAAAATATTAAATTAAATGGTACATGCATTAGAGAATCATAGATAGTTTTTGTTATCATTGGTGGATGATTTTTAATAAAACACCCAACAAAATTCTCAGTGTCCCACAATATATTCTTTAAAAACTATATGTTAATTTTTTCAAGGGTATGCATGTGAACCATTTTGACATGGGATATTTCAAGGTTGTAGGTAGAGGAATGCCTTAGGTTAGACCTAGGAAAATTATAGTAATATAGGAACATTATTGGCCCTCCAACTATTGGTCCCCCACCTTTGATATAACACCCAAATATTTGTGTAGATGTAACCTTGTAGAGGATATTGGCCACACACTCTTTGACTAGCCATTTGATCACATAGAGATCTCTATTCAATCAACTGTAGGACCTTGATACACCTACTAGATTGGTGATGCTAGTATAGCTTCCTCAACTCCACATATTTGTGTGGTCGATACTTACACTATGTGCCAAAACACATGTTTTTTCCCTCTTAGACAACTTACTAATCCTCCCATCGACACAACCAAATACAAAGTCCATAATATGTTAGATTTACTAGAAGAGATGACAAGAACAAGAACATATCCTAGATAGTCATTGGGTGTTAGAGAAAAGGAGGATGTTGGATCTTATAAACATCATGTAGTGGTAAGACTTGGATTAATTTCACAATGCATTTTATCTTAAACTAATATTTATAAGAGATATTAATACTAATGTATATTTATGTAATCCATTTAACATTTGATGTTTCAAGATGATATAACACATATCTGAAATGGAAAAACTTCAACATTTTTATTTGGTCTACATACCTATATGGTATACTTATTTGCACATAGATGTTAACAAATTTTTTATTCTATACACATATTATTTAAATTATCATTAATTTAATTGTATATTAATTTATATATAGATCCTTTTTTACTCTTGTAGGATACTGTAAGTGTGGTTGAGGTGAAATGTTTTTTAACCTTTGATAGTACACTACATAATTGAGCAAAGGTAATTGAACATAATTTCAATTGAAACAATAGTTTAAAAATAGGTTTAGCTTAATTCACACAAGAGTTAAAAAAGATAACTTAAACCTAACTTGACAACATTTGCATATGTTACAAGAGACCAATCATGATTATTTTTTTCACCCAATCCTTTAGTCAAATCTATAAGTATAAAAATAACCTTAAAATTTTTAAATTCAAATTTACATTTGGGCTAAAGTTGACTGCTTCCCATATTATTGCTATGAGCTAACTCAAGAGGGACATGTGTTTACTTGTGCATTAAGGTTTTATTTGTATTATTGTTATGAGCTAACTCAAGAGGGACATGTGTTAACTTCTGCATTAAGGTTTTGTGTAAAAGGACATATTAATTCAGTTTTGATAAATCAAAGATCTCTTATTCTAATGTAGACCATCACATAGAGTGCCTTACATCATCAACATTAATATTTGGCAAATTAACATATTGTGTGATTGCTTGTTACCTTCTATCCTTATGTGAAAATGGTTAAATCTAATACCAAGGGTTTGACCAAAGGAGAAGACCCTTGACTAGCAAAGTCCTCAAACTATTTCATTAACAAAAGTTATTTATAATTAGATCCATTAGATCCAAATGAGTGAGGTACTTCACGTTAAGTGACCAAAATTTAATATAACATTTATGTACAAAAAGGTGAGGTCTACAAATAGAATTCACTTTTACAACCATGAAGTTCAATTTCTTGAACACATATTTGATATAATATAAAATAAATGTCAAGTAGTCATTTTTCAAAACATTCTAATACCATATATAATATAGGAAAACATATTGGATCACTAAATTGGATCCTATAATCAATGTCAACATACAAAACTAAACTCGTCCATAATTATCATTTCAAAATTTATATGCTTATGGATCATCATTTATCCTTTCGTTTGGTATTTTTCAATCACCACATAATTTTTTTTAATTAATTTTAGTGTTTTCTAAACCTAAAGTTAATCGAAAGAACCAAGAAGACTACTGGTTGGACGAGGGCCGAACTTAAACATCTCACATTTTCAAGTAAACGATAACGATATATTTGTTATTTGGGACATTTGAAACTCCAGTGCGAACCCTCCCTGAAAATTTCAAGGCCACCTAGCAATAAGCTACAGGCGAAGTAATTCAATACTCCAATTTATGTACATTCCACTCCGTTATATAAATACTTGTATCTTTTGATATATTTTATAATGACACCAGCTTTAACACAGCTTGTTGATGGGGGAAATCAAATTCCACTAAAGAATTAGCACGGTGATTAAACACACTAGAACAATTGATTCCAACCTACGCCGAAATCTTTTTACTATTATAATATTTTTGTTTTGAATTTATTTGTAACTGTATGATATAATCTATTATAATATTTTTATTTTGACTTCAATTGTAAATGTATGATAAGATTTCTAGAGTTACTATTAATTGTTTGACTAAATAATATTTATGTATAGTGGAAATATATCCCTAGCTGTGTAAGAACCATGGAAAACACTCAGACCAATGCTTTCCAGACACTCAGAACTACATACGATATTTTTATCAATCATCGTGGAATCGACTCCAAGGAAACCGTGGCGAGTCTCGTTTATCACAATCTCCAAAACAAGGGCTACAATGCTTTCTTGGACAAGAAGTCTGTTCAAGTGGGAAGGAGAATACCCAGATCAATAATGGAGGTTATTCTCAGTGCTGCTGTGCACGTAGCCATTTTTTCAAACAACTACGCTGAGTCTGCTTGGTGTCTGAAGCAACTCTATCTTATGTTCAAAAGTGAGACAGCTATAGTCCCTGTGTATTGGGGAGTTCAACCTTCCGAACTTCGCATGAAAGACAAAGACACAGCATATGCTCGAGCTTTCCAGATTCACAAGCGGACTAGAAAAATCAGGACACAAAAGCTTAAGAAATGGAAGAAGGCTCTGAGTAAGGTTTCACGTATACAGGCTGATTGATGTAGACTTTTAACGATCATAAGGCCAAAATTAGTTTGGAATTATCATTCTTATTATTTTTTATTTTTCCCTTTCAATCTTTCCTTCATTCAAGATGTTGACAAGCTCCTCTAATTTCTTACCAGTTTCTTAACAGTAATCTATTGTTAAGATATTGACGTATTTGTCTTAGATGTTCATGAATGCATCCACTCCATAATAAACTGTTTTGTTTATTTCACTGTTCTTGTGAAAAATAAATACCTTTTCTTTTTTATTATCCTATTTCAAATTGAAGTTAATGAGAGTTAATTCTTAATTGAACAATCCAAAGAATACTATCCTCTTATATAGGCATAATTAGGTGCCGAGTTAAAACAATACCCGTATCGTACGGACATAAAGCCATCTGTCTGTGACGCTATAGCCATAATTAGGTGCCGAGTTCGAATCTGCACCACCCGTCAAGCATTATATACATTAGAGAAAAAAAACCTTTCCATACTCAACCCTGTAAGGCTTGGCTGACAGTCAATGTTTGTAAATATGCGTGTTTATGTGGATTTACAATTTTATGAAATGTTTATGATTCCTGCGACTGAATATATTTTTTGTTTTCCATCTGCGACAATGATTAAATTGATTACACAACAATCTTATTGATATATTGTTATTTCGTCAGGGAAGAGATTGGAGAACCTATTCAAAACAAAAGTTTGTTAGATTTTCTTCTTCCTTAATGTTTCACTCACAAACAGATCATATTATTCCAGCAAGCCTTTCGACCTGTTTGTTAGCTTTATAGTAAGAACTTATCACCCAATTATAGTACTGTACTGCTTTTTACTGGTTGGGAATTAACAAGCTAGTAGAAAATTGAGATCCATTATCATCTTTGGAACATGCTCTACACTACCATCGTCATTAGTAAAGATTCCAACTCTTATATTATAATATTTGATGATCCTCTAAATTATTTTATCTTGAGATTTCTTTCTTTATATTTCTTGTAGAAATGAGAAGATATCTTAGATACATAATGGTTTTCTCTCTCTCTTTAATGGGTGGAGAAGTGGTGTTTTCGATCTAAGACTATCTATAGCATTTCATGCCAAGCATACGCCATTAATATAACAAATTCCACATTCAATGTGTTCATCTAAACTTCTTTTTTTATTCTCTAATATGAGAAAACACTATTTCTTAAACATTGAGTTTCATCTTTTCTTATCTTTCAGAGAGAATCTTTCATGTTTTCTTTCTTTTTGGAGAGGATTTTTTACTAAGATTTTTCATTTTTTTAAATGTTTATGAGAGACTCATTTATACATAGATATTTAATCAAGTCTCGTAGACGAGACCCATCTTTCCATCTTTATATATTTTGTTTTCTCTATGCTGCTTTGAAGGGGTGGTTTTGGTATGAATAGGAGTAATTTTTAACCATTTCTATTGTTGGATCTTTTTAATACCTAGTCAATTAAGTTTATTTAAAGAGCCTTTAGAAAATTTTCACTTAAATCTTTTATCATTAAGATTAAGACACATTTCATAATGTTACGTTGTTCTATGTCCCACCTTGACCTATATATCATATTTTGTTTGCATTCTTTCATAGAAATATAATTTATTATTATCATATTGATCTTCTAAGCTCTTTATGCTTTCTATTAGACCTCTAGATATCAAGTAACCATCTCCTTAAATAGATTTATATAAATTAAATTAAACATAGGAAAATTTTGATTATATATTCATAACAAATTATTATTTAAAAAATCACTAAATTTACTATTTATAGATCTAATAAATGTAGAATCTAGTGCCACTCATTAAAAAATATAGTTAAATCATTCAATTAAGACATTATTGATTAGAAATATAAAATAATAATTTTATTTAAATTATATTTATATACAAAACACAAATGTTCAAAACTAGTAAATATATGCTCTTTCCCATCCATTAGTTTATTCCATATATATAAAAGATATATAAATTCATCTTCCTCAAGACTTATAATATGCCACAACACATTAAACATTTACATATATTTTACTAAACATGTAGTGGAAATAGTTAGTTTTCTTTAGTGACAAATTCGATCAAGAACTTCATGGTATGAAAAACACATCTCACAATAGAACTCATGATAAGTACAAATAATTGTTCAAAATCTTATTATTGTTATTAAAAATATGTGTAAATATTTCACTACCCAATCTTCATAATGCAAAGTGTCTTTTTAAGTTTTTGATAGTGAATTCACCATTGTTTTTTGTAGTAATAAGAATTTAAAATATTTAACAATTTAAATTAAAATATTAAAAACTTTCACTTTACAATTACTTAAAAATCTAATCAAATAACATTTGAAGAAAAACTAAACTTTATTTTAATAATCTTTTTTAAAGATTTTTTTGATAGCACCTAAGCTTTTAATTAGAATGATGATTTTTCTATGATAAATTATTAATTTGGAATCTATATTGTAAATCAATTAGCTTTTGATCCCTAGAAAGAATTTATATTTATGATGAAGTATTAATTTGGCATCTATATTGCAAATAAGTTTTTTTTTATTCATAAATATGACCATAGTACATGTATAAAGGAATGAAATGAAAGGAGTCCAAATTTTTATAGATGTACAAATGTGTGAACATTAGTGTTAGAACTATGAGAGAAATTTAGGAACTAATTGTAAATAGTATTTTTCTTTTATGTTTTAGGAGTTAGTGAAAATTATTTGACATTATTTTAAAGGAAAATCTATTGGTTTGGTATCTTCTTTAAATCAATGAACATACTTTTGAATAATTTTGGTTATTATTCAAACATATGGTCTTATGTATTGAAATCATATTGCTTCTTAAAAAGAACTGTTAACTTACAAAAGACTTATATTAAATTAGAGATTTATCTTTGGTGATGAATTATTGATGATTTCATCCATTTACAAGTGATCTTATCATGTTCTAGTAAAATACATAATTACATATTTCATATTACTATAGATGCTTTTATTTCATATAGGTTAGGTTTTATTTATTAGTTAAATTTTAGTCATAAAAAATATTAAGTTTAATATTTGAAAGAAAATCTTTAGCAATTACAAGTTTGAGTAAAATATCACTACTCTATTACTAATCATAGAATGGAAATTAAGATATAAAATGTGGAAATCTAATTATAAGAGGACTATTAATGTACAAATAGATCATATTTTCTATGTCAAAATATGGATACACACTTTTTCCAAAATTTTGAACCCACAAAAAAATGAAAAATTATTAATAATAAATTTGAAAAATGAAAACAAATAAAGTAACAGAATTAGTATATATCACACTGATTCTGAAAATTGATATTTTTATGATGGGTGATCCAACAATACTAGGTTACACTTTCTCACCAAACTTGATATTGAAATCAGTATTTTGCACTAGATCTTCACTCATTAAAACTTATAGTAGGTAAATCATTAAGAATTTCAAGATGAAGAAAATTATTGAGTTTGAATATTTTTTATTCATATTCTAGATATATTTTTTGTGCAAACAAAAAAAGTAATAGAATTACTATATTTCACAATAAACCTAAAGATTAAGATTTTTATGATCACTTGCTCATGAATATAGTATACAAATCGATGATAAGAAATATTAAAATTTTAATATACAATTTGATAGAATAAATTTAAAGACTTGAATCTTGAAAATGATGATAGAAACGGGTATTTATTTATTTTTGTTGGAGCTAGGATCATGAGCTACAAAAAAACTTCACAAGAGAGGAAGTAATATTTCTCTAGAAGAATGGCCACTATATTGAGATATTTACAAAACGTACAATAGCTTTCTTATATAGGCGAAAGGCAAGACATGAGAGAACACATGATGAGGCCATGTATCTCAATAGTATGAGAGGATAGGTAGAGAATTGGTTAAAATTAAATATCTATCAACAACCTTGCTGCAACTAATAAACCTAGAATAATAAATCCTAAGTTGAACTTAAACTTGACTAAATAATATTTACTCTAATAGCCCCATTAAGTGCAACTTAGGGAGGAAAAATATTATGCAAGGGTAAAAGCACAAAACTATGTCATGTTTCAGGCCAACTTATCAGCACAAGTGAATTGAAGCAATTCTAACTCAAAAATAATTTTAGTCAAACATATGGTCTATATAGATTCATTATAGCTAACTTATATATAGGCCACAAATTTTCCAATTGGAATTTTCTACTAAATATATATTTTACACAACTTTGGGTCTAATTACCAAAAAATACAATAAATTTAAAAAAATCGATGTTTCAACACTCCTACTCTCATAAATAATATTTTTTTTGAAATGCAAAAAATACCCTTTTATAGATCTATAAGTGAATTTTCCAAAATATGTATCTTTTAATATTTCAATCAGTTTTTTATATTTTACATTTTATTTTTATTGAAAGTTGGTCATCAGTACTAAAATATAAGGTTGATCATCTTGTCAAAAAAAAAACCAAAATTTATTTAAACTTTAAAAAAAATATATGATGTAGTAGAGAAAAGAATCTATGTCAAGATGATGTAATTCTTTTCTAATTTGGATAAATAATTAAGAAAAAGGATGGTGGGAATTGGAAACAATTATATTTCACACAACTTTTCAAATTTAACAAAAAATAAATATTTATATAAAGTAGTAAAAAATATATCCATGCACTAAACTTTCAAGTTGTCAATATACACAAAAAAATTGAAGATAAAAAGGTAAAATTTACTAAATGAAGTGTAGTGCCTTGTGTAACTTCAATTTCACCATTTTCTCAACAACTAAATTATTGTGTTTACTTTATTAAAAATTGTATTCAAATAATTTTTTAAATTTTTGTAAAAATTACAAACATAAAATAGAAAAAAGAATATAAATTTTATTAGTTTACATCATTTCAAAATTCAGAACATATATTTCACTTTCTATTGATTTAATTTAAAAAGTTGAATCAGCATTGACCATTTCCTTTATAAAAGTGTGACACAACTTTGTACTTTTACCAACAAATGATGCAATACTAATATTATGATTCAATATATGGGTCTTGGCAGCTAGGCCATGTTAGATACCCATGCACAACTAATCATGCAACTAATCTCTTATAAATAGAGAAAAAAAAACATCGATGGGACAAAGAACCTCTCTAAAAAAGAGAGAATGCAAATTACATGCAAGTGATGAATGAAGTTATTTATGGAGGTGCCATCACCAATAACCCCTAAGAAATACATCCACCATGAAAATACAATTGATGTCCAACCCATAAGAGGGAAAGTGAGAGACTATGTAGCCACCCCATAGTGAATAATACCCTACAAGAATGGTAAGTGTAAAAACAACTTATTCTATTGGGGAGAAGAGTTGTGGGCTGAGATTGGGTAGCTGGATGTTGTGTGAGGAGTTTGATGCCTAATATCTTAAGGCTGAAATGTTGTATAAAATTTTTTCCCTGTTGCTTGGCTCTTATCTCTTTTTTCCTATAGAGGTGGAAGTTTTGGAGAAGTATTTCTATAGGGTATCTATTTGGTTCAGGCCTCTTTCTAATTGTAAGATGTTGGGAGCCTTCCCAAAACCCAACTGTCCATAAAAGCTTCATTGTGTCTTCTCTTGGATGTTGTATTTTGGTGTATGGCCAATAGATTGGGTCTCTCTATGTATGATCTCTCTCTTTATAACCCCTATTGTGGTGGGTAACTATCCTATAGAGGTGGATTGGATATTATGTTATTAAAGGTGTGATTAGATACTATGGGATTGTTGGTTGTTTCTTGGTGGTTTTGGGAGCCATTTTAAAACCCAAATCAAAGGTTAGGGGAGCCTTTCAAATCCCCCTTGTTTATGTTTGGCTGGATGTTGATAGTTTTGAAGGGCTCAACTTAGATTGTGACAGTTTTTGGTTAACGGATAGGCTAGCCTTTTGCTGCCTAAATTTTCTATATATGGGAAGGGGAATCTAGAAAATCCGTGATGCTTGGATGAGGAAGTCTATAGATTTCATCTAAAGGCTTAGGTTGTGGTGGTAGAAGATTTTGTAATGATTATCCCTTAGTTTGTTTGGCTTGTTTCTTCATGTGGTTGTGTTGGCTTTTGGTTAGCACTAGCGAGATTCGATGATGTGGTCTATTTATTTAGTGGCCTATCCTTTTTTGCAAAAGTTTCATTTTAGGTTCCAGATCCTGGTAAAATCTAAGGGTTTTGGGTCCCTTCAAAACTTATTGTATGGGGTTTTGGGTCCCCTCAAAACCTATTTTCCCTTAATCAAAAAATATCTCCCTTTAGGAAGAGATAAAAGCATACCTAAATGTAGGTATGCTTAACATTCTAGATAGAAATTGTTAGGAAGTGAAATCTAAATGTATGATTGTGTCATTGAAAATTGCTTATTTGTCTCCTTATCCATGAAATATGATGATTCTATAATTAAAATAGGTATATACCCAACCAAAGAAGAAAGTGACAAGATGGAACTGTGTGGAAACTAATATAGAACTGGCTCCACATATCAATATGATGTGAGAATAGGAATGCAATGATAGTCATCAAGGAGGAGTGCTAACCCCTCAAATGTATCCTCTAAATCATTTTTTTTTTATAATTAAACTATTGCTTAGGGCTAGTCCCCATCATTGATTGAGCGAAAAACAATATTTCATTTTTCTCTAATTTCTTCCTTTGCATGACTAGAGGAGGCCATAGGCTCAATAAGTTTCAGAGTTATAACACTAGATTACAAAATTTCCCATAGTCTCATTATATTTTTATAGTGTTAAAACTCCCATATATTCTCCTGCAAAGACTTCTTCTGAAAAAACTTTCTACTATCTATACCTCATTCTAGCTATTGCTTCTATTATACTACTTCTACTAAATATGTTTTCTAAAATAGTTCTTATTAACAAAACAAGCATTTCTTAAGTTTTCTAACCTCCTTTATGGTCTTCCTCTTTTCCAAATTCCAACCATTCTTCTATCTTGTGGCTATTTTCTTCACTCTGCATCTCCACGCTCTCGCTATTCCTCCATTTCCTTGTTGTCTTCCTCTTTTGAGCCACTCTCATTAGTCTGTGCCTCCAAAAGTTCCTGTTCCATGAAGTTTTCTATCCAAATGGGATCTTGATTGATTACCACATTAGTCCAGTTTAGGAGAAAGTTTAAACATCTCATTGCCCTTTCTTTGTTTTCCTGATACACCATTTCATCATCCAATAGGATTATTGGTTGTTTATCCACTTCTTCATCTCTTTTGTTGTAATCATTTGGCAATGGGATCTAGTTTTCTTCTATGTTCCTCAATGTTTAATCGATACCTCCCATAAATTGATCTTTAAACAAGGACTTTTTTAAATCCCTCCCATTTTTCTTTCTTAATCCTCTATCTAGTGTCAATGCTACAAAAATTGAGGATATATCTGAGTTGATGCAAACCCTGTGGTCTATCGTCAAGTATTCTTCCACTAGAATCCCCTCAAAGGCATGGAGAACAAGAGGGTACTCCTATTTAAGGATGGTATTCAATCGTATGTCTGATATTCCCCTGAAAGGCCATCGGCCTTTTCCTTGTTGTTAGTCGAATCGGGGTCTCTATGAAGTCTCTATCGACTATCCTAGGATGTATTTGCTTAAATCTAAAAACTATTTCTAGAAAGTTCAATGACATCTTCACCCTTTATCTTATTTAATATTGTTTGGAGCCCATGTTATTTTTAATTATTTCTAATTCTAAGAATCGGTTCCATTTCCTCGATTTTCATCATTGCCTTTTTTGGTTTCCACTAAGTCAGGCTGGAAGTGATTAAACATCACATCTATTGTCTTTTCCATGCTTGAATTGGATTCTTCCTATCCTTCCCAGATTGTTACCAACTACTCTTCATTTGTATCCTCTAAATATTAAATGTGAAATGCCGCAAACATTGAAATAATATCTGTGAAATAGGAATCCCAATTCGGAAGACAAATGGATACCACATGTAATTAATCATGACAATGTGTTATTAAACCAACTCTAAAAGGCAATGATGCTTGTAATGATCAAGAATAATGGAATTCTTAAATGACTTGGGATAAGTAGTCAATGGATGTTAAGGTGGATCAACTATCTCTAAAAAAGAATCAACTACCTTGGAAGAAACCTCAACCTTAGTTGAAGTCTCATACAAAGTTGAAGTCTCATACAAAATTCCCTAATTGTATCACAATCATAGGGCATATTCTCTAAAGGATTGGAGGCACATTACAATCTGAAAGAAGATCGTTTGAGAATGGCCAAGTATTATGATTTCCATATAACTCCTGAATCTAAGTCCAACGAGCATGAGGAGACTTAAAATCTAAAATAGTGTCCAAAATTCCATCAGGGACATGCATAGTAATGACTCCTAGGACATGAACTCTCTTGCAATTCAAATAAATATTTTGCTAGGTGTGGCAGGTACAGTCACTAAATTATACAAATATGGGAACAAATGAAGTCAATTAAGATGAGTAATGATTCCATGTCATTGAAAAGTGCTCATGCATCTCTTGGTCTATAAAAGATGACTATTCCACAATCAAACCAAGTACATGCCCAACCAAAGGAGAAAGTGACAGGATGGAACTATGTGGAAATTGATATAGAGTTAGCTCCAAAGACAAAGATGATGTGATAATAGGAATGCAATGATTGTCATCAAGGAGGAGAGATAACCCGTCAAATGCTTCCTCCAAATATCAAATGTGAGACTCCACAAACATTGAACCAATGTATATCAATTAGGAAGAAAAATAGATACCTCGTATAATGAATCATGACAATGTGTCCTTCAGCCAACTCTAAAAGATAGTGATGCTCCTGCTGATCAAGAATGATGAAAGTCTTAAATGACTTCGGATAAGGAGTCAATGGAAGTGAAGGTGGATCAACTATCTCTAGAGAAGAATCAAGTACCTTGGAAGAAACCTCAACCTTATTTGAAGTCTCATATAAAATTCCCTAACTGTATCACAATCATAGTGTATGTTCTATAAATAATGAAGAGGCACAATACAATCTGAAAGAGGATCATTTGAGAATGGATAAGTATCAGGATCTCCATATAACTCCCAAATTTGAGTCCAAAGATTATGAGGACACTTAAAATCTAAAATAGGGTCCAAAATGTAATCAAGGACATGCATAGCAATGACTCCTAGGACATAAACTCTCTTGCAATTCCAAACAAATATTTTGCTAGGTGTGATAGGTAGAGGCACTAAACTATACAAATATGGGAACAAATGAAGTCAATTAAGATGGGTAATGATTCCATCTCACCATTTTTTTTGTTACGCGATTGAAATAATAACACATAGTAGGCTCTGAATATTCTTCAAAATGGTAACTTGCAGATAACTGTCACATAAATTATAGACTTCCAAACAATAATAATAGCCAATGAGGCTAAAATGAGGTAACAAGAAAGCATAATTTATTGTAAAATATACGAGGCCATTTACTGGGTGATGAGGAGCTTGATAAATGAGATGTGGTAGGTTTTCAAGCCATGTTAGTTCCAAGTCAAACAAACACAAGCATCAATTCACAAGTATCATAATCCACATATAACTCCCAAATTTGAGTCCAAAGAGCATGAGGATTCCTAAAATCTAAAATAGGGTTCAAAATGTTGTTAGGGACATGCATAGTAATGGCTTCTAGGACATGAACTCTCTTGCAATTCCAAACAAATATTTTGCTAGTTGTGCTAGGTGGAGGCACTAAATTATACAAATATTCGAACAAATGAAGTCAATTAAGATGTGTAATGATTCCATCCATTTTGCTAGTTGTGTTAGGTGGAGGCACTAAATTATACAAATATTCGAACAAATGAAGTCAATTAAGACGTGTAATGATTCCATCCTGCCATTTTTGTAAAATATACAGAGCCATTGATTCCCTGATGAACTTAATAAATGAGATGTTGTATATTCCCATGCCATATTAGTTCCTAGTCAAAAAACCACAAGTGTCAATTCACAACTCATCAATATCATTGATACTGTGCAACAACAGGCCTTATGCATGTGTGCAGGAGCAAGAGTCTTTTACGGGAGGTCGAAATAATCTTGGTACTAGGCTATAAGTGTACTTAAAAATGAATTTTCTCAATCCATATGGGATAAAAGTTCCAAAAATAACACTCAAACCTTGCTCCCAGGGCCCACATGAAAATGCCCAAGCTCTGCCGATAACAAATAATGGACTCCTTAAAAATATGGAAACCCTAAATAATACTTGAAGAGGACATTAGAAGGTTTTGCACCCACTTTTGTGGATGGTGGAAAATATAGAAGAGAACGCCATCCAATAAAGATGCTAGGCTGATTCAGCTTCCCTCAGCCACTAACAATGAAGACTGGTCAATAATCAATTCCACAAGCTAGATGGTGCAAGCTGACAGATAAGAAAACGATCCAAATGAGATCGGCTAATAGATTATTACAAAATATGAACCGTTAGTTACTTGCATGCTCGCCAAGCAAAAATAATCAAACGAACAAAAAATGAGCCTTCAAACGATATAATTTGATCTGCAAAAGGAAATATATGTTCAAACCATTCAAATGGATCGGTCCAAAATCCTTCTCACTGGAATGAGTGAGATCTGATAGCAATTAAGCCAACCTCATCAGATTACTTCGGACTGAGCAGACCACGAACAAGGTTGAGCTTAGCAATGAAAGAGCCGACACCCCCTGATACCCCATGGAGAATGCAAATAAAAATAGACGAATCACCACCTAGTGAATAAGACAGATGCTCGATTCAAAGCCGATAAACATCAGTGATCAACAATAATGAAGAAGTATGAAACCAACTAAGGCCGCCTAATCAATAATAAAATTGACTATAAAAGCAGCAAAATACCGATGCAAACGAAAGCAAATAGTATGCCTGTGTGTTGACTTTTCTATTTGTCCTTGATGACAAGGCATATTCGATGATAGCATATGGGTTTTAATTTGCCACGCCATGTTAATCACTACAGTCTTTAACTCACGTTTGTATTATGGTTGAGTTTGTTTTGAGTCAGTTTACTCACGTGGCTGGCATTATGAGTTCCTTCCGGATGTCAAAAAGGAATCTATTATGTTTTGGGATATTTCGAAAGCACCAGTTCATTGAAGCCCGTGTTGTTTTACCACTCTCAGCTGCACTTGCTCGGTGATTTGGAACTGGGAGAATGTTTTGGATGATAATGGGTTTCTTCTATCTCTTGCTCCCGGTTTTTCTCTGGGCATTGATGGGCTTCCTAACAACAATGCATACTGTTTCGGTTAGTTCTCTGATCATGCTCGCTGCTGGTAATCTTACCGTTCATTTTAATCACAGGTATGCACAGTAAACTTATTTTTGAAGAGAAATGATGAATGTCGAAAGGAAATATGAGGCAAGTGTTTTCTTCTTTGGTTTAGTTGCAGATAACTATTTGTTCTCCCCTTATCTTCCGGCGTTGTAAAGCTTAGTAACTTTTTTTATTGTTTTTAAACAATTTATCAAAAGGTTAAGGGTTTGTTCAGTTTCAAAGGTAGTTAGTGAAATCATGTTGAAGATTCTTGTTAACCCTTTATGGGTTTGTTACTATGATTATATCAAGTGTTTTTACAGGATTTTTCGGAAATTATTTTCGAGACTTATTAAACCAGTTTTAATGACTGTTCAGTTGGTTACCCTATACGAGGGTTTCTTTAGAAGATCTTATCATTCTCCCTCCAGTTGGATAAGAGTTATTGAGAAGTTGATATTTAATTAAAAAAAAAAAAAAACCCTACATGGGTTGTGGTCTGTTAAATGAAATCAAAATCAGTTTTTTTTGGCAGTGGTTAACTGTCTGATTCTGTTAATCCTTCGGGTACATTTACATGTATGTGTCTCTTTCAAAATATAGGGATATATATATGTAAATGTAGGAGAAGCAAGTGGACATTTGTTTTTGATGGAAAGAAAAGAAAAGTTGTATTATATATTTTGAGATCTCTGTTGTTGGCGGAGTCACTGGATATCATATTTTTGTGTTGTAATAAAGGTTCATGATACAACAGTTTCAGAATAGATTGAAAATATGTCATCATGAATCCACTCAGAAACTATTGAAAAGGGTAGGGGTTGAAGCTCCTTGCAGCAGGGCTGCTAAATTGGATGTATTGGTTGGTGGTTAAGATTAATAAAAGGATTAGAGTGTTTTTTCCCTATGATGAAATCTAGTTGGATTTCGAGGGTTTTCACTCAGCACAAAAACTGTGTCATTGTGTTGGTTTCTCAATTATGTTTAGTTCTCTGATACACTAATTTCATGTTCTCTTAAGCTCTTTTCACAGTCACATGTTGATGCAAGCTTTTCAAATGGACTCTTAGTTTTTAGTTTTTTTTTGTGGCCATCTTAGTATTTGTTCTTTTGAGTTTAATGATTTAGTGTACTCTGATTCACCCCCTCCCCCTCTCAGAGTACTCGTTACTTCCAACAATTGGTATCAAAGCATAGGGTCCTCATAGGTTTGTCCTAGGATTGATCCTGGTTATTTTGGAAGTTATCATGTCACAAGCTGAAGGTGCCTCGCTCACTAGAGCTCCTTTATTTGATGGCACAGATTACATTTTTTGGCAAGTTAGAATGGAAGCATTTATTCATTCTCTGGATGTCAGAATGTGGGAAGTTGTTTCTAACAAGTATGATGTACCATCTATTGTACCTACTAATGCAGATGAAAGGACGAAATATGAACTGGATAAGAGAGCTCGCTTTGCAATTCTTTGTGGGTTATCAAAAGAAGTATTTGTTAAAGTAATGTACTTCAAATCAGCCAATGAGGTATGGAAAAATCTTGAATCCATTTATCAAGGTAATGAAAAGGTTAAAGAATCAAAATTGATTACGTTAAAAACTCAGTTTGATGATTTGAAAATGAATAATGATGAGACAATGGCAAGTTATTTTCTTCGTATTGATGAAGTTGTAAATGCTCGAAAAGGTCTTGGTGAAGAAATTGATGAACATGATGTGGTTGCAAAAGTAATTAGAACATTATTACCAAAATTTGAAACTAAAATATCTGCTCTTGAAGAGAAGAAAAATTTCTCTAAAATGACTGTGCATCAGCTTCAAAGTACTCTTACTGCTTATGAGATGAGAATTGGTAATACCCCTTCTACCTCTAAGGAAACAGCTTTTAAAATTGAGAAACAGGAAGAGAGTGAGTCTGAATTATCTGATGTTTTTGAAACTTTATTGGTTAGGAAACTTGGGAAGAAGTTTCAAGGAAAGTTTAAATGTTTTGGCTGTGGTAAAACCGGTCACTTTGCAGCAAAATGTCCGTATTTAGATCTAAGTAAAGATGAAGATAAATCTGAAAAATCGTTTAAAAAACCTTGGAATCCTAATAAAAGGTTGAACAATTTTAAAAAGAAGAGTCTTATTTCAAAAGAAGAGACTAAAGATGAATCTGATGAGTTAAATGTTGATGGTTGTGAAACACTATTCATGACCAAAGTTGAATTTGAAAACCCAGTTGCAGTAAAATCTGAATCAGATTCTGAAGTTGAAATAGAAGATGTAAATCTCGAAGAAGAACTTCTTTGTGCTCTTCAAGAAGTAAAAAGATTTAAGAAACTTGTAATTTCTTATGAAGATTCCAATCAGATCTTACAACTTGATATAGTAAATGCAAACAAGGTTATTGAAACTCAAAGAAGTCTTATTGAAAGAAAAGAACAAGAAATTAGTACTCTACAAAAACAAGTATACACTCTTGAAAAACAACAACATTCTACTGAAAAAGGAGAAACGTCACATCAGAATTCTGTAATAGCAAACAAAAATCAGTTTCCAAATAACAGATTTTTCCATGGCTATTGTCGTTTTTGTAATCTGTTTGGGCATAAAGTAAATACTTGCAGTTTTGCTAGAGCTTCTATTTTTGGTCATAAACAGTCTTTTGGTTTTGTCAGAGACATAAGATGTTTTACATGTTATCAATATGGTCACACTTCTAAGTATTGTAAAAAGTTACAAAAACCTGCAAAAATGTGGAGACCAAAACTTGAACAATCTATGCTTGTTCAAACAGCTCTAATATCTACCAATTCTTCTATTTGGGTTTTGGATAGTGGATGTTCTCATCATATGACAGGAGACAAAAACAAGTTTTCAGCTTAGAAAATCATCCAGGAGGTTTTGTTATATTTGGTGATAATACAGGTCTATACATTACTGGAATGGGAACAGTCATGATAAACAAAGACACTCCTATAAATGATGTCTATTATGTTGAAGGATTAAAGTATAACTTGCTAAGCATTAGTCAGATTTGTGATAGTGGACGTCAAGTTGTGTTTAATTCTTACGGATGTGTGATTAAAGAAAAGTCAGGGAAAATAATTGCAAATGGTTTCAGAACACATGGTAATTTGTATCATTTGTCAGACTCCAAATATCAAGAACAAAGTGCAGGCATGTGTCTTATGAGTTATATAGATGAAAATTGGTTATGGCATAGGAGATTTGGTCATGTTAATTTCGATAATATGGTCAGAATCAGCAAAAATAAAAATGTTCGAGGTCTACCTTTGATCAGTAGGCCTACAAACTCTGTTTGCAGTGAATGTGTAAAAGGCAAACAAACTAAGTCATCTTTCAAATCTAAGGAGTTTCTATCCTCAAGGCCACTAGAATTAGTTCACACAGATTTGTGTGGTCCTACGAAAACACAGTCACTGAATGGTGAAAAATATTTTATGTTGTTCGTAGATGACTACACCAGAATGGTATGGGTAACTTTTCTCAAGCATAAGTCAGAGGCTTTTGTTAGGTTTAAAATATTTAGAAAAATGATTGAAAAAGAGTCTGATTTGAAACTAAAATGCCTAAGATCAAATAAGGGAGGTGAGTTCACTTCTCAAGATTTTGTTGAGTATTGCGAAAATCATGGGATTAAAAGACAGTACTCTGCTGCTCGGACTCCCCAACAAAATGGGGTAGTTGAAAGAAAAAACAGAACTGTAAAAGAAATGACAAGAACTATGCTTAATGAATCTAATCTGTCTGATAAATATTGGAAAGAAGTTGTTCATACAGCTGTATATATTTTAAATAGAGTACAAATCAGAATAAGAACAACTTGCACTCCTTATGAGCTATGGTATGGAAAAATAGCATCTGTCAAGCATTTTAGAATCTTTGGTTGTCAGTGTTTTATCAAGAATGATTTTGAAAATCTTGATAGCTTTCATGCGAAATCTGATGAAGGAATTTTTTTAGGTTATTCTTCAAACAGCAAAGCATACAAGTGTTTTAATAAACGCTTGAATAAAATTGTTGAATCTGTTAATGTATTTTTCAATGAAAATCAGAATGTGATGAAAAATCAGATTCAAGATGATGATGAGGAATCTAATTTAGAAGTTGGCAATGCCTCAACATCAAAGGAACCAGTCATGACCAAAGAAGATGAAACTAGCTCAAGTAACCAAGAGGAAGTTCCTAACTTTAAGGAAGATATACCTCAGAAAACACCTTCCAAGATAATTGCTAAACGACATCCTGAAACACTTGTGATTGGTGATAAAGATGCTGGTATAATAACTCGTAGAAAGGCAAAACAAATAGAACAAGCTCAGATGGCTGAGCACTTTTGTCTTTTAACAGATTTTGAACCACAAAATGTTTCTGAAGCCCTAAATGATCAATCCTGGTTAAATGCAATGAAAGATGAAATTAATCAAATTGAGAAAAATAAAACATGGGAACTTGTTCCTCGTCCAGATGACAAAAATGTAATTGGAGGAAAATGGATTTTCAGAAATAAGTTAGATGAATCGGGAAAAGTTATTAGAAACAAAGCTAGATTTGTGTGCAAAGGGTATGCTCAACAAGAAGGGATAGATTTTGGGGAAACATTTGCTCCTGTAGCTTGTTTAGAATCCATTAGAATGTTTCTTGCTTATGCCTCATTTAAGGAATTTATAGTGTACCAAATGGATGTTAAAACTAGATTTCTGAATGGATATCTAGAAGAAGAGGTTTATATGGAGCAACCAGAAGGTTTTGAATCTTCTGATTATACAGATCATGTTTATAGATTAAAGAAAGCACTTTATGGTCTGAAACAAGCACCACGTGCTTGGTACTCTAGACTTGATTCACATTTGATTTCTAAAGGTTTTACTAAAGGCAATGTTGACAGTACATTATATACTAAAGTCGTTAGCAATGATCTTCTAGCTATTGAAATCTACGTAGATGATATCATATTTGGATCTACAAATGATGAATTATCACAGAGTTTTTCAACTATTATGGAATCTGAATTTGAAATGTCAATGTTGGGACCTTTATCTTTTTTCTTGGGTATCCAAGTATCACAACTAGAACATGGACTTTTTATTTCACAAACTAAATATGCAAAAGAGATGTTAAAAAGATTTTAGATGGACCAGTGTACTCATGTTGGTACACCTATGGAAACTGGGTGTAAGTTGGTTAAGGTTGATGATTCTCGACTTGTTGATCAAAGTAAATATCGGTCTATGGTAGGAAGCTTTCTCTATCTCACTGCTTCTAGACCTGACTTAATGCAAGCGGTTTGTTTGGTCTCACACTATCAGTCTGCTCCTAGACAATCTCATTTAAATGCATTAACAAGAATTTTTAAATACATCCAAGGTACTCTAGATTTTGGTTTATGGTATCCAAAACATGGTGATTTTACATTGATAGGGTATACTGATGCTAACTGGGGAGGCTGTATTGATGATCGACGTAGTACTAGTGGTGCAGCTTTCTTCCTTGGTGACTGGTTGGTTTCTTGGCACACCAAGAAGCAAGACTGTGTCACTTTGTCCACAGCTGAATCTGAGTATATTGCTGCCACAGCTTGCTGTACTCAAATGCTTTGGATGTCTTATCAGTTGGCAGATCTGGGTGTTGTGATATCAAAACCTATGACTATATTCTGTGACAATACTAGTGCTATTCAAATTTCAAAAAATCCTATGATGCATTCCCGTACCAAACATGTTGCACTCAAATTACAGTTTTTATGTGATCAAGTGACTGCAAATGAAATCATTCTTGTTCATGTGTCCTCCCAGGCACAAGTTGCAGACATTTTTACCAAAGCTTTACCAAAGGATACATTCATGCGGTTGCGTGATCGATTGGGAGTTTACTCTCAATCCTTTATTTCAACTTGATTTCTTCATTATGGGGGAGCTTCTCACCATGCTCCCACCCAGGCCCTCTTTGTCCTTGCTGACAAAAAGGGGGAGAATGCCTTGGTTCTATTGTGTTTTGGTTCATGATTTGGTTCATGATGGTTCTATCATTGCTACATGAGATGGTTTTCATGATTTGGTTCATGATGGTTCTATTGCTACATGATGGTTCTATTGCTTATTTCATGATTTGGTTCATGATGGTTCTATTGCTACATGATGGTTCTACTGCTTATTTCCATTGTTTCAGATTTACACAGTTACAATTATACATAGGTGTTTTGGTTCAGTAATTCTTTTCATGCATCATGCTGATCTGTTTCAGATTTCAGATTTACACAGTTACAATGATATCTTGGTTCCCTGATTCTGATTCCGGACAATGATATTTTGGTTATCAGTTTGATTTTCAGTTCTTTTGGCAATATAGTTTGCACTTGTACGTTAATCTATTTCAGCATGTCAGAAGTGCTTCTGGTTCACTTAATAATTTGATGAGTACTTGATTCTCAAGGCTGGATTACACGATATGGTTGATATACTTCTATCCCTCTGTTCAATGATGGTTATGTTTTTGCCATCAAGGACAAAGGGGGAATTTGTTGACTTTTCTATTTGTCCTTGATGACAAGGCATATTCGATGATAGCATATGGGTTTTTATTTGCCACATCATGTTAATCACTACAGTCTTTAACTCATGTTTGTATTATGGTTGAGTTTGTTTTGAGTCAGTTTATTCACGTGGCTGGCATTATGAGTTCCTTCCGGATGTCAAAAAGGAATCTATTATGTTTTGGGATATTTCGAAAGCACCAGTTCGTTGAAGCCCATGTTGTTTTACCACTCTCAGCTGCACTTGCTCAGTGATTTGGAACTGGGAGAATGTTTTTGATGATAATGGGTTTCTTCTATCTCTTGCTCCCGGTTTTTCTCTGGGCATTGATGGGCTTCCTAACAACAATGCATACTGTTCCGGTTAGTTCTCTGATCATGCTCGCTGCTGGTAATCTTACCATTCATTTTAATCATAGGTATGCACAGTAAACTTATTTTTGAAGAGAAATGATGAATGTCGAAAGGAAATATGAGGCAAGTGTTTTCTTCTTTGGTTTAGTTGCAGATAACTATTTGTTCTCCCCTTATCTTCCGGTGTTGTAAAGCTTAGTAACTTTTTTTATTGTTTTTAAACAATTTATCAAAAGGTTAAGGGTTTGTTCAGTTTCAAAGGTAGTTAGTGAAATCATGTTGAAGATTCTTGTTAACCCTTTATGGGTTTGTTACTATGATTATATCAAGTGTTTTTACAGGATTTTTCGGAAATTATTTTCAAGACTTATTAAACCAGTTTTAACGACTATTCAGTTGGTTACCCTATACGAGGGTTTCTTTAGAAGATCTTATCATTATCCTTCCAGTTGGATAAGAGTTATTGAGAAGTTGATATTTAATTTAAAAAAGGAAAAAAACCCTACATGGGTTGTGGTTTGTTAAATGAAATCAAAATCAGTTTTTTTTGGCAGTGGTTAACTGTCTGATTCTGTTAATGCTTCGGGTACATTTACATGTATGTGTCTCTTTCAAAATATAGGGATATATATATATGTAAATGTAGGAGAAGCAAGTGGACATTTGTTTTTGATGGAAAGAAAAGAAAAGTTGTATTATATATTTTGAGATCTCTGTTGTTGGCGGAGTCACTGGATATCATATTTTTGTGTTGTAATAAAGGTTCATGATACAACAGTTTATGTTTAAGTCTTGAATTATATAATTTATCTTCATTGTTATCTCAATTTATATGTTACAAGAGTTATGGTGAGTTTGTATATTGTGTTGGTTTGATATCTACTATCTATGTGGTTGTGTGAGTTGGATCCAACCATTAGATAAAGTGGGGCGAATCAAATTTGGGTAATCTATTCCTATAAATATTTTTAAATTATGATACATATTTAGTTAGTTAGGATTGTATATGATAATTTAAGAATTGGTATATTCTAATTAGAGTAAATTGGGAGAGGAATGAACCATTACATATCTACTAAAGGGAGGTAACCCAAGGTATTACAAGGAGTGAGAGCCTCAAACTAGAGGATAAGCTGCTTAAGAATAATAAGACCCTAATGAAAACTACAAATCAAACACCAAAAAACTAGATGATGAGACTAGACCATACTAGATGAAAAAAAAAAATACAATAGACACACACCCACTAAATAAATGAATCAATGGCCTACCTAGTGTGGGGCTTCTCAATTTTCTATTCTTTTCTCATTGCTTTTAGTTTTTTAGAGAATGAGAGCCTCTTGTTTTATCCCTTAGTTGATGAACTAGTAGGGGACTTTAGGCTAGCTTTCATCTTAGACACTGATGACTCCATTCTAGTAGCAGAGGAAGAATCCATGTGGAATTTTTTTTTATCCTACCTACTGACAATTTCTTCCTAAATGGCCTATAGATTCCTACAGTTCTTCTTTGATATTTCATTTTTTGTTCTATCATTTCCTCCATTTTCTTTTTACTGATGCCTAGTTGTCCTATAAAGCTTGAATTACCTTCATCATCTTCTTTCTATCCTCCTTTTTTTCAATCTTATCACAAAGACCCTTCTGCACTAAATCATTTTCCACCACCCAAACCATTTGATCCTTATCATTTGATGCCCAACTAGAAGCTCTAGAATCTGTCATATGAGGGATAGCCTAGGTTGGGCTCCCTTTTAGTTTAGGAATGGAGATGAAATCATTACCAAACAAAATATTTGACAACTCAACACATAGAGTGGGAGCAAAGGGATTTTTTAACCAACCCACAAGAGGGGGTAAAATTTAGGTGGAAATTATACTGACTTAGAATAAGCCCTTGATGTAAGGGAAGGACATTTTTCATTTTATTAACAACCACAGATTGGGAGATAGAAAAGAAAAGACAATAAGGGAAATTCATCTTGACACCATACCTCGGATGGTTGAGCATGGGGAATAACTAAAACTAGAACCATTTGAATCTCCTATCCAATGTGATGAATTTTATAAGGAGTAGCATGAGATCTTTTCAAAACCCATGTAAATCATCTCTTTTGAACCCACTTTGCAAGTGAATAAATTTCTCGTTCAACTTCAAGAACCTCATATAATCTATCTTGTAGTTACCCTTAGGTTTTTTTGGGAAAGTTGTGGCTTCCACCACAAGATTAGTAGCAACCACAATAGTTTCCATACACATAATAATTTTAGGTGTAAGTATTGATATGTTACATTTATATGGGATGATTTAATATTATACTATGTTAATTGTCATTATTTGGCTTATAGACTATGGTTTATCTCCTTGGGTTATATATTTTATTTGTACTTTATTCTTTGTAGCCATATGCTTATTTGTAAGATATTTAAGAGGTTATCAAAATCTAATGAATAATTTATTATCATGGTCTAAAGAGATTATAGTAATGATATAGATTTCATCATTTTGTGATGTGATATCATTTTCGTTGATTCTTGGTGTGATATAAACAATCTTGTATCATCATTCTTCTATATGGTAGAAAACATTGAAATCATGATTTTGTAGAAAGTTTCATGAGATTGCTACAAATATATTCTTTAATGATGTTTGAGAGATGTGTTGTCATTGATGTCAATATATTTCTCTATTTGTGAGAGTGTTGCAATGAGTTCAGTATCTTGGTTTGTTCTTCATGTTAATGATCAGAGTTTGAGGATTAAAAGGTTTGTAGAGCATTGTGTATAGATTATTTAGTATTATTTTCAAAGGTCCGCATGAAGATTTGAGTGAGTTATGGTTATCTATGTTGTGGCTAGTTTTCCCATTGTTCAGTGATGCTAGAGTGTTGAGTATTTTTTATCCATATTTCTCTGCATTATAATATCTTGTTTTGCAGATTTAGAGGAATGTTTGGGACATTGATGTGTATCTTCAAGTCAAGTGGTTTGTGGTTTGGAGCTCTACAAGTTATTTTTCTACTCTGACCGTTGTTGCAGTTAGTGTTTTTGAAGTTCAGTATGATGATGATATGATTCTAGTAATTTGAGTTGTTGTGGATGTTGTGGTGGTGATTCATGATGGTTGTGGATGTTTATAGATCATGTGCCTTTTGTGCTAGTGGTCTACATTGATCTTTGTGTGAGTTATTAGTGATTTTATTTGTGTGTTGGTGTTCTACATTGTTTTGGCCAACCAGATGCTTGTAGCATGTTGTGGATTTTTTTATGCATAATTCTTTGAGGTGTTTCATATTCAAGGTGTGTCATATGGTTTTGTTCTATGTCTTGGATGAAATTGGTTGGTCTGCATTTGATTTTGTAGTGTGTGTGGTGATATTTTTGTAATTAGGTAAACTGTGTTGAACAGACCTCATCAAGGTTGATGCCATGTATAAATAAATGTAATATCCTTGTAATTGAGTGTGTCATGAATTGTATGGATGAGAATCAAAATGCATGTGTGCTGAATGTATACATCTTTTGGAGGTAGAGAAGAAGTGTGAGAAGAAGATAGTTGTTATGTGCTTAACCGGAACTGTAGCCAGGCATTAGGAGATGCTATTTCTTTAGTTCATGATCTTCCAGATATAATCCAAATCTATTTTTAAGACAGTGACTCTTCCCCAGGGTTGTAGCCATTGTTGTTTTTTAGCTGTGAGCTCTAGGTAGTCTGTCTAAATGCATGTGCATTCCCCATTATAATATTTCATATACTTCTAATAGAGTATCATCATATTGTGGGTAGGTTCCCACTATTGTTTTTCCCTTGATTAGTTTTCCCACATCAAAAATCTTTGTGTTATGTGTGTTCTTGATGTGTTGTTGATTTATGCTTTCATTCTTTATAATCAGATCTGAGAATAAGTTTACTTTGTGTAAGTTTTAGAGATAGTTGATTCACCCACCCCCCCTCTTAGTTGTCTATTGGTTATCAAGCCATTTTATCAATTAGTCTCAGAGAAGGTTCCTCTGAAGAAGCTTAACCACTTGATGTGATCCAGGATGGAAAATTACAAGAAGGATAGTCCGATATTTGATGGAAGTAACTACTCTCTTTGGAAGAAATACATGGAGTGTCATTTGAGATGCATTGGCAAAACTTACTGAACTGTCACAAACAACAAGTATAATGTTCCTACTAATGGACCTACAACTCCAAAATTATTAAAGGGAGTTGAATGTAATATTAGAGCTAAGGAAGCATTGTTAATTGCCTTGACTGATTCTAAGATGACAAATGTTATGGAGCCGTTGACTGTACATGAGATCTGGAAGAAGTTGGAAACCCTATATGAAGGTGATAGCTATGTGAAGACTGCTAAATTGCAAAGCTTGAAAGGAAAGTATGAGATGTTGAAGATGGGAAAAGATGAGAACATTACTTCTCTTATGTAGAAGGTGAATTAACTAGTGTGCATTATCAAATGGGCCAATGGAAAGTTGGAAGAATCAGAGATTGTTGCTAAAGTGCTTAGATCCTCGCCTGCATCCTACAAACATAAATTTTCTGCTATTGAGGAGATCTGAACCGTGACTAATGTAACCAAAGACATGTTGATTGGTAAGCTATCAACCTTTGAACTAAGTGAGTTTGGTGATTCCCTTCCTAAGACAAAATCTGCATTCAAAGCCACTATTGTTGGAAAGGATAAGAAAAGATATGACCTCGGTGAAATTTCTTCAAGGAGGATATCAAGATATAATAAAGAGATGAAGGAAATGGGAGAGGAAGAGAAAGAGCTTGAGGAGCTTGAAGCATTGATTGCCAAAAGACTACCTAAAGGAGGTGGTAAGTATGAAGGAGAGTTGCCTCTTAAATGTTTTTCATGTAATAAGATAGGACATTTTGCCTCTATGTGTTCGGAAAGAGTTCCTAGAAAGACTTTCAAACCTAAATTTCAAAAAAGGTTCTATTATGTTACTAATGAAGGTGTGTCAAATGATGAATCAGATAAAGGAAATACAACTAATAATGAATGGGTGTTTATTTCTATCAAGGAAGATGATCCAATACCTATTGATTATACTAGCTGGATGAATGTGGAAAGAGCTTTGGCTACACAAGTTGGGCATAAAGATGAATGGGTGATAGACAACAGATGCTCTCATCATATGATAGGTGATTAATGTAAGTTTGTGAGGTTGGAAAAGTATGAAGGTGTATTGGTAAAGTTTGGAGATGATAAACCTAGTATAATTTGTGGGATAGGTTGTATTAGTCTTGATGCTAAGCACAATACTGATGATGTTTTGTATGTAGAAGGCCTAAAGCATAATATTATGAGTGTTGGATAGATGGTTGACAAGGGTTATGATCTTTAGTTCAAGAATGGCAAGTGTAGAATATTGGGTAGCTCCAGAATAGAGATTCTATTAGGTACAAAGATTAAAGGTTCTTTCACTTGAATAGTGTCACTAAAGGATGTTTAATTGCTCATGTTGATGAAAGTTTGTTGTGGCATAGAAGGATGTCTCATGTGAATTTTGATAGCATTGTAAAGATTATTTCTATTAAGGTTGTGAGAGATATTCCTAAGTTGATGAAACCTACTAACCCTATATGCAAGGAATGTCTGTTAGGAAAACAAACCAAAATATATTTCAAGAGTAAGAAGCATTTTTCAAATGGATTATTACATCTTGTGCATACTGATTTGTGTTGGCCTTCTAGAGTTAGATGCTTACAAGGAGACAAATATTTCATGTTGTTGATTCAATAGTATTCAAGGATGATGTGGGTTGCTTGCTTGAGGGAGAAGTTTGAAGCTTTAGAGAAGTTAAATATTTTCAAATCTATGGTTGACACTAAGAAAGGATTGAAGCTGAAGCGCCTGAGATCTGACAGAGGTGGTAAATTCATTTCCGATGAGTTTAATACATTTTGTGAAGAGAATGGGATAAGAAGACAATTGTCTACTCCAATAAACCCTCAACAAAATGGAGTAGTGGAAAGAAAGAACATAATCATTCAAGAAGCTTCTAGGAACATGATGATTGAAGGTAATGTTTCACATATTTATTGGAGAGAAGTTGTGTGTGTTGTTGTTTACACTCTTAACTAGGTGCATATTAAAGGTGATACCTGTAAGACCCCTTATTAATTATGGTTTGGTCATGTCCCTACTATTAAATATTTCAGAATTTTTAGAAGAATGTTATATGAGAAGAGATGAATATTTAGGAAAGTTTGATGCTAGATGTGATGAAGGAATATTTCTTGGTTATTCTAATAAAAGAAAGGCCTACCAGTGTTATAATAAGAGACTGAAAAAGATAATTGAGACTAATAATGTCAAAGTTGATGAAAGTAATGAGCGTCAATATAGATCTTTCAGATATGATTCAAATGATCAAAATGATAGTGCAAGAAAAGTAAAACAACCTCAAGCCCACAATCATGTTTAGATTGCTCCAATGAATCTAGAGAATCGAGAAGAAAAAACAAGTGTAAGTACAGAAGAAAGAAATCAAGACTCTAAAATTAAAGAAAATCCTAAGACTCTTAGGTATGTAAGATTGAATCATTCAAAAAATCAGATCATAGGAGATAGAAATAAAGGTGTTCAAACTAGAAGAAGAATTGTTGCAGACCAAATTGAGTATTGTTTGATTTCTAAGATTGAACCTAAGGATGTAAATGAAGCATGTAAAGATGAACATTAGGTAAAAGAAATGGAAGAAGGATTGAAACAGATTGAAAAGAATAATACCTGGATGCTTGTTCCTAGACCTATAAAAAAAATGTAATTGGAACCAAGTGGGTCTTCCTAAACAAATTGAATGAGCAAGGTGAAGTTGTTAGGAATAAAGAAAGACTTCTTTGTAATGGATATTGTCAAATGGAAGGAATTGATTTTGAGGAGACTTTTCCTCAGGTGGCAAGAATTTAAGCTATTAGGTTATTTCTTTATTATGGTACTTATAAAGATTTCAAAGTTTATCATATGGATGTCAAGTCATCATTTCTAAATGGAAAATTGGAGGATGAGGTGTATATAGAGAAACCAGATGGATTTCAGTTGATTGAGCAGAGCAATATGGTGTTCCTAGAGGTTGGTATGCCAGATTGAATAAGCATCTACTGAAGCTTGGATTTAACAAAGGTACATCTAACAATAATTTGTAATTCAAGATTGATCATGATAAAATTTTGATTGTTAAATTTTTTATTGATGAAATTATTTTTGGATGAAATGATAGTTTGTGCAAAGAGTTTGCTAATGAAATGGAGAATGAATTTGACATGTCTATGATTGGAGAGATGAAATTATTTTTGGGATTGCAAATCACTCAATTGGAGAAAGGAATTTTATATCTAGTAAAAATTAAAAATAATGGATTCTTAGAAAAGGGCACCTAATTTTGGATTCTTTCAAAAAGGATACCCTTTTTTTAAGAAAAGAGAATCTATTTTGAAAACTTTCAAAATGGGTACCCATTTCTATTTTAATCATTATTTTAAAACTAAATAATTTTAGGTAAGGGGTACCCATGTTTTTGTTGGTGTTAATAACTATTCCTCATGGATATTATTACACTTTACTTAAGTTAATGAGTTGACAAATCTTCTTAAGAAAAACAACATCAACTTGCCATCCACCTACACAAAGAAGGATTCATCTCCTTCCTCTTCCTCACAGTCTAAGGGAAAAAGGCAAGCATTTGTGGCTACAATAGGTTCTTCACAATAGTGGATACTTGACTCGGGTGCCTCATATCACATGGGTTCTACAAAGGAGCAATTTTCTTCATTGGAGCCATCTAAGGTACCTCTCATTTACATAGGTGATGATACACAAGTAGAGGTTGAAGGGAAAGGTTCAGTTGACATGGATGATGGAATATTTGAGAATGTTCTTTATGTTCCTAACTTGTCTACCAACCTTCTCTCTATCTACCAAATCACTCACTATGGGAATGGGAAAAAGGTTGAGTTTACACCTCATTCAGTTGTGGTAAAGGAACTTGATGATGATGCCTTGGTTGCAGTGGGACAAGTCAATGACAACTCAAGTCTTTATTCATTCTCCCACTTTGTGTCAAGTTCTCCTTCTAGAGCCTTGCTTATTCAAATTTAGAAAGTAAGCTATGGCATGAGCGGTTTGGTTACCTCAACTACCACTATCTTCAGCAACTCAACACTAAAGACATGGTCACAGGTCTACCACGAATCAGTTTTTCAGAGGGTGTATGTTCAGGTTGTTCCATAGGCAAGCATCTTGAGGAGAAGTTTGATAAGGGGAAAGCTTGGAGAGCTTTGGAAGTTCTTCAACTTGTTCACAATGATGTAGCAAGTCCATTTCTAGCACCTTCATTTAGCAAGGCCCACTATGTACTCACCTTCATTGATGACTACTCCTGCTTCACTCGGGTCTACTTTCTCATTCATAAGAGTGAAGTATTTGATAGATTTCAAAAATTCAAGACTCGTGTGGAGAAGCAATCCAGGAAAGTGTCAAGATTCTTCATACAGATAATGGAAGGGAATATGTGAACAAGAGACTCGAGGATTTTTGTATATTTGAGGGGATTGATCTTCATCATTCTGTAGCATACACTCCATAGTAGAATGGAGTTGAAGAACACAAGAATAGAACTCTCAAAGAAATGGCTAGCTGTATGATACATACACGTCTCTTGATCCTGCCTTTTGGGCAGAGGCTATTAGTTGTGCCACACACATCCAGAATCGGGTTCCTCACAAACCTTTGCAAGGCGTTACTCCTTTTGAGGCTTGGGATAGTAGGAAACTAATTGTCACACATTTCAGAGTCTTTGGGTGTCCAGCATGGTCTTGCATACCTCCACAGAAACACAAGGCATTGGAACCTCAGAGTTGTCCTTGCATATTTGTTAGATATCCTGAGGGTGTTAAGGCATATAGATTGATGGATTCTGAGACACATGAGGTTTTTATTGAGAGGAGTGTTCACTTTGAGGAAAGCTCTCCTAGCTTAGCCTCTCTACCTCCTCCACCTTCCTCCATTGTGGATAGTGATACTAGTGATTCAGATGATGAGACTCCTTCAACTCTGACTCGAAGGGTTACACCTCCACAGGGTCCACTTGCAGTTGAGGAGCCTCATTCTCCACCTCCACTTAGACCTCATTGGGCTTGACAGACACTTGAGTCTGCGGGTTCTCTTGTTGGGGATCCTTCGGATACACAGAGGACTCGATTACAACATCAGGATCTTCCACATGCATTCATTTCTACCACTTCCGATCCATAGACACTTTGGGAAGCATCAGGGGTTCCTGAGTGGGACCAAGCTATGGAGGAAGAGTATAGTTCCTTGATGAGGAACAACACATGTGATTTAGTCCATCTTCCTAAGGGGAGAAAGATGGTTCGATGTAAGTGGATCTATCAAAACATGTTTGCAGTGGAAGGTAGTGTGGATAAGTATAAGGCTCGGCTTGTTACGAAAGGTTTCTCTTAGGTTCCAAGTGTTGACTATACTGAGACCTTTGTTCCCGTAGCCAAGATGAACTCCATTCGCTTGACACTTGCTATTGTTGCAACTCATGGTTGGGTTGTACATTAGATGGATGTGAAGAGTGCTTTTCTTAATGGATCTTGATGAGGAGATTTATATGGAGCAGCCATAGGGTTTCACCCAGGATACTTCCTTAGTTTGAAGACTAAGGAAATCTCTCTATGGCCTTAAGCAGGCCCCCAGGGCTTGGTATGCCAAGATGCATTCCTTTCTTCTCTCAGCAGGGTTCACTATGTGTCATTCTGATTCGAATGTCTACATTCTGCGATAGGATGACTCTCACTTGATACTTGTGCTTTATGTTGATGATTTGATCATTACAGGGAGCAACGCATCCATCATTAGTAGGGTCAAATCTGCTTTCCATGATAGATTTGCTATGATTGACTTGGGTCTTTTGCACTACTTTCTCGGGATAGAGATTTCATAGTCACCTTCCGACAATACACTATCCCAGCCCAAGTATGCTCTTGATCTACTTGCATGCTTTCATATGTCTGATTGTAAGCCTGCACGGACTCCCTTTCTTCCAGGAGTCGAGCTTCAGGCTCAGTGTTCTTCTCCACCAGTGGATGCCAAATTGTATCATCAGCTTGTGGGTAGTCTCATCTACTTGACTCATACATGCCTTGATATTTCATTGGCAGTTGCCATGGTTTCCCACTTCATGCAAGAACCACATAAGCTTCATTGGAAAGTCGCCAAACACATCGTTCATTACATCCAGGGTACACATCACTATGGGATTCACTATGCAGTAGGCATAGGACCTTGCTTGGCTGGTTACATAGACTTTGATTGGGCTGGCAATCTTGATGATCGTAAGTCTACTTCAAGTTACAGTTTTCACCTTGGTTTAGGCCCCATTTGTTGGCAGAGCAAGAAGCAACATGTTATTGCTCTCTCTTCGACTGAGGATGAGTATCAAGGAGCTGTTGACGTAGTGACTGAAACCATTTGGCTTCAGCAGACTCTCACAGAGTTTGGGTTCACCACTCCACAACTTACAGTTCTACATTGCGACAATCAGAGTGCTATTGCAATCTCAAAGAACCTGGTCCAGCATTAGTGGACCAAACACATCGAAATCCATATGCACTACATCCGAGAACTGATTCAGGAGCAGGTCATTGATTTGCAGTATTGTCCTACAGTGGAGCAGGTTGCAGACATATTCACCAAACCTTTCACCGAGAGTAAGTTCCAGCAATTGTGAGCTCTATTGGGGGTGCAGGATGTGCCATTAGGGGGGTCAGCTGACTTCTCCTTCCTCTCTTATGGGGGGAATTTTTCCTCTTTCAGGTTTTGTCCTTCTTCTTTGAGAGTCTTTTGTGCATTCATCTCTCTTTTGGGGGGGAGTATTTTCCCACTGGGTTTTCTCCCTTTCTCCATTTGTGAGAGATTGTATTGCATATTTTTGCTTGCATGTGCATATTGTACATGGGTACCTATCATGGCCTAGTTGCCAGGACCCATCTTGCATTGTTGACTTGAGTCTTCATTGCCCTAAGTTGCACTTAAGGGGGGCTGTTGGTGTATTTTTAAATATTCATCATGGATATTATTACACTTTGCTTAAGTTAACTTAGGATAATGCATCTCTTCATAATTTGGATTTGAGACACTTGGGGAAGTATGCACATAGGGATATAGCTTGTAGGAGAAATTCCACCTTTTGTGGTCTTATTTTGCTGTTACACTCCACATTCGGTGGATCATCCACCTCTTGTGGAATATTATATTATTTCTCCTACCTACCCCTCGTATTTCTTACCTACCCTTGTTTCTCATTGAGTCACATGTCATGATTGTGTGCTCGTACATCCATATGGCCTTGCCTATATAAGCAGGCCTATATTAATTGCATTGGTTAATCCAATTGATCATTTGCATATTGATAAGAATACAGTTTGTTCTTGTCATTCTTTTGTCTCTCTTTTATACTTTTCATTGTGCCCTTGATCTTGGAAAAATCTCACAGTTTTAATAAATGGGTTTCCATTTTGATCTAGGTACTGGAGCTCAATGGCTAAGGAACATACTTAGCCATTTTTAAATTTTTTTACTAAGATAATTAGCTAAGAGCACAATGGTCCATTTAGGATCTATCATATTAGATATAACTTATGGTTTAAAAGGGTGGCATGAGCTTTTAGTAGATTCCACCTGGTGAAAATGCCCCTTGAGACATATTCATAATGGTTAATATAAAATTTGAGCAGATTCCAATTCTTGTAAGCCACCTCAACAATAAACATGTTAGCCATTTGAACTTTTCGAATTAGAAGAATATCTATCTTATTATCTAGGATCTACAACATTTCAAAAGGTGTTGCTTATGTACATTATTTATAATGCTTATATTCCAAGATAGCGCTTTCATTCTTTAGATCATTTACACTTTGAACTTCGTTATCTAGTGTTGCTTACTTACACAATTCAATTTCTTTTGCCACTTCTATATAGAACATTTCTCATTTAGATGTTCATCATTTCCTTGAGTCACTACTCACATCTATTTTTTGTAGGCTACGTTGTTTTTCTTATTTCTTTCAATAGATATCAAAGACAAATCTTTCTTATCAAAAGGAAAAATACCTAAGGTAGTTTTTAGATAGAGCATGACTTGTATTATGTTTTGCAAGTCCATGTGAATTTAAAAATATCAAACTTGTGGGCCTGGAGACTTATCAAGATCTCTCTCTCTTCTTCCTTCTAATATTTTCACATACTACTATAGAGTATCATCTTGTTGTGGGTAGGTTCCCAACATGATTTTTCCCTTAACCGGGTTTTCTATGTCAAAATTTTGGTGTTGTGTGTTGTGCTATTAATTTTCTTATCTTTGATCTTGCTGTAGTTTATCAGATTTGGATTTAAGGTTAAGTTTCATAATTTGGTTAATATAAAATTTGAGCAGATTCCAATTCTTTTAAACCACTTCAACAATAAACATGTTGACCATTTGAACTTTTTGAATTAGAAGAATATCTATCTTATTATCTAGGATCTACAACATTTCAAAAGGTGTTACTTATGTACATTATTTATAATTCTTATATTCCAAGATAGCACTTTCATTCTTTAGATCATTTACACTTTGAACTTCGTTATTTAGTGTTGCTTACTTACACAGTTCAATTTATTTTGCCACTTCTATATAGAACATTTCTCATTTAGGTGTTCATCATTTCCTTTAGTCACTACTCACATCTATATTTTGTAAGCTATGTTGTTTTTCTTATTTCTTTCAATAGATATCAAAGACAAATCTTTCTTATCAAAAGGAAAAATACCTAAGGTAGTTTTTAGATAGAGCATGACTTGTATTATGTTTTGCAAGTCCATGTGAATTTAAAAATATCAAACTTGTGAGCCTGGAGACTTATGAAGATCTCTCTCTCTTCTTCCTTATAATATTTTCACATACTACTATAGAGTATCATCTTATTATGGGTAGGTTCCCACCATGATTTTTCCCTTAACCGGGTTTTCTATGTCAAAATTTTGGTGTTGTGTGTTGTGCTATCAATTTTCTTATCTTTGATGTTGTTGCAGTTTCTCAGATTTGGATTTAAGGTTAACTTTCATAATTTGGTGAAAATTGATTCACCCCAGCCCCCCTACTCTCAATGTTCCTTCATTGTTGTTGGCAACAAATGAAACATTCCTAGCTTGTAGAAATTTTTTTAAAGTTTAGAGTTTTTTTAATAAAATTATGCATGATTTTTTGTTATCTTCGATGTATAAATAAAGTTGGTCTTTATATGATAGGTGATTGACAAAAGGGTTGAATTTCTTTATCTAGTAATGGCCTCTATGCACATCAACATTTTTAGGTACGTTACAAACAATAATGTGAGCATTCTTTAAACTTAGAAATAAAATGTAGGTGACAAACATTTAGGTAAGAATGCTTCAAACTTGAAAATAAAAATGGTGCATATCCATAATTAATTTAAAATTCTATTCGAAATCTATAGCTAACATGATTATGTCTATAATTGCTGGAGTATCTTTATCCACACACAAAAATGACTAATTTATATAGTCCCCAAACATTATGTACAAAGGAAATCAACTAAAAGAAAAACTAATATAAGAAAATTAACATTAAAGTAAATACTAAGTATCATTTATTTAATTAAAACTTGAAATATTTGAAGATATTATTCTTGAATATTTGTGTTTATCATATGATTTTAGTTCACTTGGTTGGGTATAAATGGAAAGGGTGATGATATGTTCCTTGATTATATCATCCACCAAGATTGAAACCCCTAAAAGTGTGATATTAGAAATTAAGTGAAGATCACACCCTCCATAAATTTGATGGAATGTATGTACTTTGGTACTTAACACTCACGAAAAAAAATAAAATTATATAATCCCCAAACTTTATGTACAAAGGAAATGAATTAAAAAAAAGTTAATAAAAGCAAATTAACATTAAAGTAAAAATTAAGTATCATTTATTTATTTAAAACTTGATATATTTGAAGATAATATTCTTGAATAATTATGTTTATCATATGATTTTAGTTTACTTGGTTGGGTATAAATGGAAAGAGTGATGATATGTTCCCTGATTATATCATCCACCAAGATTGAATTAGAAATTAAGTGAAGATCACACCCTCCATAAATTTGATGCAATGTATGTACTTTAGTACTTAACAGTCACCTAAAAAGATAACATAAGCTTACACTCATCAAACAACAAAATGAAGAAATTATCCATATAAAATCTTATCAAAAACTAGAAAGTAAAATTATATTCAAACTTTTCTACAAAAATTAATTATTATTGATTCCACTTTACCAAATGATAACTTTGGTGTTTTATCAACTTGCTTGGGATTCGGGGAAGAAAAGGATCCCACTCCCACACGACCAGAATTATTGCAGAACTTCAAACGTGTACATGCAAAAACTTGTAAAGTTCCTCGGCCGTGCGCTCAGAAGAATCTTGACTTTCGTCTCCTTTAACAAAATTATTATTAATGTATACCTCCATTAATGTTTCCCCCTATTAAGAAAGAGTAGAATTGTCCATCAATCAATATTTTTATCAGAGCCCGAGCATTCATTGGAAGAATCGTGTCAACGAAAGTTAAATCAGTGTACAATGTATTCACTTTTAATAATGTAAAATGGCGAGGAATTTATCGGCAGACGAGCATTCGTGCAGTTCTTGTAACATCACCATTCAAGGAATAAGTTAAATGAAAACTTGTAACATTATACAAATAAGAATGTTTAGGAGATTGTGATTTTGGTGTCCGATAAACATATCTATTCTTGAGGTAATTAGTCTGTGTTTGAATCTCAGCATGAATAATGATGGGGTGGATGTGTTAAATTTTCAGCTAAACCTGCCTAAGAGATTATGGATCTAGCTAGAAATAAAGGAGAAACTTGCAGAAAGAAAACAGAGCAAAAACACATAACAGACACAAATTTTCATATAAATGAAATTCATATATAATATTATAATGATAGCACGAAGTTAAATACAAAAGAACCACCACATAAACTGAATTACGGTGAAGAAGGCGGAGAAAGAAAATTAATTGACTATTTGCTTATAGTTAGCTGATGCCAAAAAGCATGCACCATCTGTTGTCCATAAATCACAACAAGAACAAAATGAGAACAATTTGAAAGTTGGGCTAACACAGCCTTAGTTGGAGTTAACATTACTCCAACACCCCCCCTTATTTCCACCTAAGGAGAAATAAAACTAATGAAAGGAAAGAGGAAAGAGGGAAAACCAAATGGGAACAAAACCCCCCTCAAAATTTACACTAACTATGCATGATACCTTATATGCTACAATGTCTTGCAACCAAAGATCTCGCAGAAAGTGCCTATTTGTTCCTCCACAAAGAAGAGAAGGAATGTCAATACACAATGTAGCATAGCGAATGTTGTAGTGGGTTCCTCTGCAACAAATTATGCCTCTTCCTTTTGGAAGATAGAAACCTCGAGCTATCAAACTGTTGAATTCCCACTCAAGTGAAATGTATGAAGGAATTAAGATAAATGGTTCTGAAAAATACTCATGTTTCTCCAATCCGATGCTATACTGCGACTCTACCATACAAGATTGCAGAACAATGACCACTGAAGTGTGATATTTTTTCGAATGTGAATCAAGATATGTCAAGATAATAGCACGGAGTGGCTGAGAGGGAACAAGAGAATCCAATCCAAAAGAAGATGCAACTTGATGTGAGTTGACATCGGAGAGAAGACATGTGCCCTCAATATTGTCATCATGATCAAAGAGAGATTCAACAAACAAATGATAAATATCTTATAAGATGATATCTCGCTCATCAAGAGGACATGAATGAACCTGTTGAAGAGAATCTAAAGTAGCATTTGGAGAAGCCAAGATCCCTATCAAACTGATAGTTGGAGGTGACTAAACACCTGCCAATACTGGAGGTGTGGAAAGAGGAGAAGCAGGAGGAGATGTCTCTATGTAATCAAGACAATCAAGTCTCTTCCAATAAGCAATTTCCTCTTCAGTGCCATTATCATACATAGGATCATCATCATTATCAAGGGAGAGAAGCATGTCTTCATCTAGAAATGGAGGTTCATTGGGATCTCCATACATTTCCCATATAGTGGCCCAAAGAGTGTGATGGCACTCAATGTGTGATAGAGCCCATGATGTATAGTTCCCAACAATTAAAACCAATTAGTCCTAAGACATGATCATTTCTACTTTCTCATGCATATTTCTACCAACAAGTACTTAGTTTGGGAATAAGTCTATATAAATGAGGCAAAATTTGAATCCAGCAACAATGCTTTAGGATTCCATTATGCCAGGACTTGTAATTTCCTTCTTCCAAAAATATGCCACATGGATAATATCTAATTACCATTTTAGACAAGACTACCCCTTTTGGAACTTTATTTCAGTTCATTTTTAATACAGAAATACCAATAGATTCCCCTAAAGCAATGAGAATTCCATTCTAAAATAGCTCAGAATTTCAATACCTGCAAAAAAAATGTTTTTCTCCTTTCTTCTAGCTCCCAGGGTTTGATACCATGTTAAATTTTCAGCTAAACCTGCATAAGAGATTATAGATCTAGCTAGAAAAAAAGGAGAAACTTGTAGAAAGAAAACAAAAAAAAAACACATAATAGACACAAATCTTCATATAAATGAAATTCATATATAATATTACAATGATTGCATGAAGTTAAATGCAAAAGAACCACTGCATAAACTGAATTACGGTGAAGGAGGCAGAGAAAGAAAATTAACTAATTGTTTGCTTATAGTTAGCTTATGCCAAAAAGCATGCATCGTCTGTTGTCCATAAATCACGACAGGAACAAAATGAGAACATTTTGAAAGTTGGGCTAACACAGATGCTAACACAGCCTTAGTTGGAGTTAACATTACTCCAACAGGATGGACATGCATCAATATCACATATAGAAATGAAAACATAAAATATATTCATCAAATAAGGTTACTTTTATTCATCCATCAATTGAAAATACATACAACTATTTTGGAATGGTACATCATTCATTCCATTATTGGATTACATGATTTCTTGATACAAAACTATTACATGATGTCTCTATATATTCTTATCAATATTTAATTTTTATAGTTTATTAAAGAGAGAAAATACATATTCCAACACCCCCTTAATTTTGACAACCAATATTGTACGACATTCTCAATTTCCTTTAGTATTGACGAGCTTGTTAAGCATGGTATATTTATATTCATTTTTAAGTTGTAAGGACGGTTAGCTGTGATTATCTTAAAGTTCCAACGAAATGTTTCTAGTGGAGAGAAATAACAGTCATGTAAATAAAAGTATAGTAAAAATACATTAGAGAATGGAGAAGATCTGTCAAATAAAATTTATGTATATGTATGATCATAAACTGTATGGCCAAATTGTAAGCATCCGTCCATTCATGAAAATATTTCATTGGGATCTTCAACAAGCTCTTCAGAATGAGTATAAAGGTTTCTTAAGTGAAAAGATATGTAGGATAAGTTTCTATTATTTTGGATTTAATTTAAACAACATATTATAAGCTTTGATTTGTTTATGTGACTCATGTCAAATAGTAGTACTTTCTTCTAATAGAATCCATTTATTAAAGTGATTTAAGATCAACCCCATTAGAAAATCAAAATTTAAAATATATTGTTTCAACTTGCCCACCACCATCTATCATTTGTGTTAACCTAATGAAAATTTTTATGCTCATGCCTTTTTTTCTCTTTCTTTTTGGTCGTGTATCAAGAAAAGATTATGTCAACTATGTATACGTCTTCTTTAAAGCTTTTCGTTATAGAGTGAAGGATTGTGTGACAACAAATGAGTTTATATGCATAAGGGTGTATGGATACAACTAATGAAGCGCTGAGCACTGTTCCAAATCAGTTAGAAACTACAACGATGGAAAATCAGCTATTGAAACGTATATAGTCACCCACAATTTACTTCTTTCACATGTAGCTGTTGTAAAACTATACAGAGACATCTATCAAGTATGCCCATTCAAGATTTCATTAATATTATTTTACTTCAGACTTCATTTTGTTTCATCAAATGGTTTATACTTATATTTTATAAATCGCATACATTTGGACATGGTTTATCTATGTTTTTTTTTGTTTTTTTAGAAAACACTCTATTGGTTTTTGTTGGAATGTGAAGTCTAAATTGGTTATCTTAGTCTACAGTAGTTGCATCATCATGAATTGTCTATTAGTTTCATTAATAAATTTTCTATTTATAGAAATTTTTGTTAGTAAACTTTTTATAAATAGTAATTTTAACATGTTTTTTATACATATAGTTGTGCAAGTCATACTTACTATACTTAGTAAGTTGTCTTCAAGTGCAAGTCATACTTACTATACTTACTATATTTTTACCCAATTTTTCCAGGTAAATCTGTGTGTTATGTGCTATTATTCTTCTTTGCAAATTTTATGCAAGTGTTGTTTTTTTTCTCACAGTTTTTACCTCACAACAATTCATTGGGTGACGGAAAAGCCAGTCCATGTGCACTTGATTTTTTCTATGGCTGGTTAATACTAATCCTTAAAAAATAGTGTCCTTAAGAGATTGTATTCATAAGCGTTTCTTCTACTAGTTAGTAACAAATTACGTTATGGGTTAAACAGGTATATAAATCCTCTAACAAGAGGGGAACATCCAGATAAATGTCTCTGTATAGTTTCACAGAAGCTGCATGTGAAAGAAGTAAATTGCGAGTGACTATATACGTTTTAATAGTTGAATTTCTTGCTCTTCAGTTTCCAACTGATTTGAGCAGCGACCAGCAACAAGACTTCGATAGTTGTCTCCCAATCCTTCACTTTATCACCAAAAGCTTTAAAGCATACGTTCGCATTGTTGACAAAAAAATTTCTGGATACACATAAAAATAAAAGACATCAGCATGAAACTTTTCATTAAGTTAACACAAATGACAGATGGTGATAGGCAAGTTTAAATAGTAGATTTTAAGCTTTGATTTTCTAATGGAGTTCATCTTAAATCACTTTAATAAATGGATTCTATTAGAAAGGGGCATTGTAATTTGACATGAGTCACATAAACAAATCAAATTTTAGAAGATGTTGTTTAAATTAAACTCAAAATGACAGAAAGTTATCTTATATAATTTTTTCACTTAAGAAACCTCCATACCTGTCCTAGAGAACTTGTGGATGATCTTAATATAATATTGTCAGGATAGATGCCTACAATTTGGCCATATAATTTAGGAGCACACGTATACATAGATTTTATCTAATAGATATTCTCCATTCTCTAAAGTATTTTTACTATACTGCTATTTACATAACTATTATTTCTCTCCACTAGAAATATTATCTTGGATATTTAACATGATAAAAGCTAATCCCCTTTACAACTTAAATATAAATATAAATATATCATGCTTAGGAAGCTCATCAATAAGATTTGACAAAATCAAAATAATCAAGATTGACATTACAATAAACTCAAAGTAAATCCAATCAAATTTAATCAATTTTAATATATATAATTATTTGATTTCATTCTCAATTAATCAATCTAAGTTCATATTAATTTAAAATTAAATTATTAGACTACACATGAAAGATATATTTTCTTACCTAATTTAGTAGTCATGTAAAATCCTACTTTATTGATGTATATGATAAAGTTCAACTAGACTAGTAATCAAGCAAGTTGAGAGATGTGGAGAGATTGGACAATTTTATATTGTCAATTTGGTAAAGTTTACAATTAAAGTAGCATATCAAATTCATAATAAACAATTTTTAAGATAATTCAAATAAACAAAATTTAACTTCTAATTTTTTAAAATCCAATCAGTAGCAATTAATTAAGGAAAAAATCTCATAATAATAAAATAGATATGAGGTCTCTTGCTAAAAACAAAATCCTAATGATAAAATATTATGTGATTGTCAACTTTAAAAAGGCTACTCCAACAAAAATTAAAAACACAAATTGACATCTACTTTTTATATATAAATAATTTTAATGATTTATTTTAAATTATTATTATTTTTTAAATATAAATATTTAGAAACTATATCATATTGTTTTATCAATATTGAAAAACTATGTTATAATAAAAGAAAGAATAGAATGACATAAATAAATTTTACAATCAAGTAGCAATTCAAATTCTTAAAAAATAATTTTTAACTTAAATCAAATAAACAAAAATTGAACTTCTAATTTGTTTAAAGTCAAATTATTGGGAATTAATTAAGAAATAACTCATTACAATAGTATTATTTCATGAATCATAAAATATTATGTCATTGACAACTTTAAAAAAACTACTCAAACAAATAAATTTTCCAAATTGTTAAAAAGAATTTAGAAACAAAACAAATGCTTATGATAATGGTAAGAGAGAGATTTGTCGCTTTTAAAAAATTATAATTAAATATAATATTATATTTTAATTTATAATATTTGTTGAATATTTTTAAAGATGAGATTATAAATAATTTTTTTGTTTCAGAATATTTTTAAATATCAATATAGAGATTTTTTAAAATTTAATAGTAGTTTTAAGAATTTTGTTTTGTGTGCAAGTTCATTTGTTATTTTATCATATTTATTAGAGAAATACATACTAATTTGCAATATTTAATATCAATATAAAAATTTATTATTGAAATGATCCAAAATTCTAGGTATTACAATTGTAAACCATCAAACACAGAAATTAATAGATTGATTTCATATCGAAAATGCCTTCAACTTAAAAATAAAATTATATTAAACTCTTTTACTAAAACTAATAATTACTGATTTCAATTTACCAAATGATATCGTCTCTGTAATATCAAATTTCTTCGGGTTGGGGAACAACATTCCCATTCCCATTCCAAACGTGTACATGCAAAAGTTGCTATAAAAAAAAAACAGTGTCTCGGCCGTGCGATGTAAAGAATCTTGACATTCATCTCCATTAACAAAAATATTATTAAAGTATACCTCCATTAATCTTTCTTAGTATTAAAAAAAGGGTCAAATCGTCTATCGGTCAATATTTTTATCAGAAGCCGAAAATTCATTGTACAATGTACCCATCCTTCTTTATATAAAATGGCGAGGAATCTATCAACAGGCGTGCACTAGTGACGCATTTTAACATCGCCATTAAAAGAATAATTTAAATCAAAACTTTTACCGTGCAATCATACAAATAACAAAGTTGAAAGTTCACGAGATCATCAATTTTGCATCCAATAGATGGAGGCATTTACTATTCCTTAAATGTTCGTTTGAATAGTTTATTCTGTTGGACGTGTGACCCTTCTTGCTTTGTATTTTTTTGAATTTAATAAATTTTGTTTTCTTTAAAATTGTATTAAAAAAAGATGTAGATTGTATAGATATTGGTATATTTGATTCATAAGAAATTGAAATTTGATAAGTAATTATTTAAATCAAAAGTTATTGTTGACATAAATTGTTATAAATAGAGAATCTATTTTATTTTTCAAATTATTGAATTGAGTCTGTACATTCATAATAATTGAATGTTGGTAAATGATATAATGAAGAAACATATCTCCATTCTCATTATTCTTGCTTAATTGTAAATCTATATATTTTAAACTATTCTTTTATTTCCTTTTTTCCAAACACACGTATCTTTACTTATACTTTTTTTGTTAATTATTTTTTGAAAATGGAACAATACAGAGTCTTTGGGTAAAGTTATTATTTTAATATCATTGAATAGTTACTATAACCTAAGAGATTGTTAAAGACTATTTAATGTAGATTGTGAATAAAGATTCATATGTTATGTACAAATTGGAAATCAAGTTTGCTCAATTTTTATCTCATGGGATTATAAAGTGTGTTCAAAAGTTTATATATGAAAATTAGAAAACAATACTAGAAAATTTATAATTATTAATAAACTGAAAAAATGAATATCTTAAGATAAAAAATCAGAATTTTGATAATAAATAGAATATAAATACTATCTCTCTTTATATTATATAGAAATATTTTTATTGATATAATCTCCTTTTCCTCTCATGTGATATTAAATTCTCGATTGTCAGGGTGTCAGAGGAAATATCCATAGTTGTAATTCTTAGTGTGAATGGATTATTGTGTATAGTTGAATCCATTATCTTATAAGAAAATAACAATGGAAACTTTACGAACATATATATGCATTTACATACTTCAGTTGTTGTATATCTGGGGTTTGATGAAGATTGGACAAGTGAGTTTTTTGTTAATGATATTTCTATTAGGGTTTGGTGGGTCAAGTTTTGTTTAATAAGTTTTCAATAAATAAAAAAATCATTAAGTCCAAAAAGGCATAAAATCCTTTATTATATTGTAAAAGTCAACTATACCCTTGGTGTTAGGGGAAACAAGGATTCTGGATGGGACCAATAATAGAGTAGAAGCCAAGGCATTATTATTTGGGCTTCAAATAGATACAAATCCTGGCTTAAAAAATTTGATCATACAACAGGATTCAATGAACATTGTAGTTGCACTAAAAAAATTGAAGTCTCCAATTGGAATATCATGTATATTCTTTAGGAGGCTTGGAGCCCATTGGAGTAGCTAAAGGACTACCAAAAATCCATTGTAATAAAGAAGCCAACATGTTGGTGGATGTGTTGGCCAATGAAGATTCCCTCTTGGGTGAAGATGAAATAATATTCAATAAGGACTATTTCATGTTGTATAATGAGCTAGCAACAACTATGGGTCACGATGCCCCCCTAGTTATATTCTAATGTGTTTTTTATCTTGCAAATTTTGCAACAACCTTGTGACATCACTTTGTGATTTTATTGACTATAATGAAATGTCTGTAATCCTCAGTTAGTAGCAGATTTTAATGGTCATTTAATTAAATTTTTTTTATCAGCTAGCTGTCTTTGTTTGGTTAAGTATAAATCTCCTCTCCTGAAGTGCTATACTTAGGAATGTGAGGACCATGATGATTTTGTATAAGCAAGTTAGGGCGGCTTTTTCACTGTACCCAAATGGCCTAATTTATCATTTCAATATCTATTTACACGTGTGATTTATTGTATATGTATTACCACTATCTATAAAAATCTATGTGATGGATAGGACTTTGGTTATAAATAAGAGGCGTGTCTTATTCCATTGTGCACAATTGGTAAAATTAAAAGTGGGTGTCATCTAGGAGGTCAAATCATGGAGTCTAAGCTACTTAATCATAGGCTTTCAATTTATTTCAATCGGTGGGAGTTTCCTACCTCTGGTTCATTCAATACAAAGCACTTAAATTGTGTTTTCAAGTAGGACTACTGGAATGTGCAAAGAGCAATTATCACAATGGTTGGGGAAGAGCTATTGTCTCCATCTTTCTTTCTAATAGTTTTTACATATTGCATAATTATGTGTTATTTCTTCAAATTTCAATTCAATTTGTCAAAGATGATTTCATTTTTTAGGAAGATTTGGATAGGGCTGTTAAAAAGTATGATCTTTTATGGGTTATTGCTTCAAATTGCAATTGAATTTGTCAAAGATGATTTCCATTTTGAGGAATATTTGGATAGGATTGTTAAAAAGTATGATCATTTTTAAGGAAAGGGCTTGGTAGGTGAATTTTCCCTACAAAACATCTTATAAAGAAGCCAATGTATGTTAAAATCTATGATGCCATGAAGATTAGTTTTGTTTGAAAAAGAATTGGGGCTCTTTATGAAAATCATTTCCCCTACTATTGTAGGTTAGTTTGCTAAAAATCTTTGTGCTCTTCATTGGTTGACTCTCCATAAAGCACACACATAGAAGTTGATTCATCAACATATCGAGGAAGAGGCTAGGGCTAAGCGTAAAGATTTCTATGTGGGATACCACTTCAAATACAAAGAGGGTGTAGAGAATAGACTACACAATGAATAAATGGGGGAAAATTCTCCAAAAATATAACTATGTTATCTATATTTTTGGGGTTTTCTAGATATGTTTCTTTTTTTTTGTATATGTTAGTGGTTAAGGTTCAGAAATGGATTCTCCCATGGTGGTTGCAGTATGCTTTCATATGTTTATCTTGGTATATGGCATTTTGTGGTTGGGTAGGGTTTCTAGTTGGTGGTTTCTATCCAAAGTATAGGACTTCTTTTGTACCTACTTTTTAATGGCTTTAATTATCCTAAAACTTCCAATTACTTTATTATATTAATATATATTTTAGGTTATATGTATACACCTTTTATTTATTTTTAAATGTAAAAGTCAACTATGTTTCTACATATTTGTTTTAATTATTTTTAAGGCCATGGGGATATCTTATAAAATACATTTTGTATGGTCATACAAGTAAAGTATAATTAACAGAGGTATAGGTCGTAGTATTAACTATGCATAGTTAACATGAAAAATAAAGTTTGTTAATTCATTTGTGATATAAAATGAGGTCTATGATAATTTAATAAACTAAAAAAGTGAATTTCTAACTAACCAAGATAGTGCACCAATCATAATGTCAAGGTAATCTTACTAAGTAGTATGCCTTCATTTTTTTATCATATTGTTTTTAGTTTGAACCAAATGAATCCTAGTTGGAAATATATGATTTCTTCTTTGATTGATGAAGGAAGTAGAGTTAATGAACATTATTTAATTATTGACGAAACTTCTCTTCTCACTAAAAATAATTTTAACACTTCAACAAGGAAATAATTAAAATGCTCTTATGAAATTTTCTGGAAAAAAATACACACAATCGAATCTAGAAAAATTTCATAAGAATATAACATGTATTGTGGAAATATCATAGATTTAATTAAAATGCTATTATTGTGAGAAAATCAGACATGTGCAAATGAATTTCTTTCAATGACATAAAGATTGCATCGATGGGGAGTTGAAGAAAAATAAAGCTCTCACTATGAATAAAGGGGAAATGCACTATTATGGTTTTTTAGTGCATACAAAAGACTCACCTCACCATGACATTGATGAAAAATGTATGCACTAGAGAGTAGATACTATTAGAGGTTTGAGGGAGGTGGAGGTAGGATGATATTTATCATCTTGTGGTAGCTTCTCATTAAAGGGTGATTTATTGCATAGGAAAAATCATTCACATTTGTGTTCCTAAAGAAAAGATGGGGCTTGCATTATGTGTGTCCCTTTAAGGAGAATGGGAGCTTGGATATATTTTCTTATGAGCACACTTGGTGTATTCATGTTCGGTTGGTGAGTTGTACAACAAAAGAGGGTGTGCTTCCACAACACTTGAAGATAAATTAGACACACTTAATATAGATGTGGAGTTTTCGAGGAAAGGCGTCTCATGTGTAACACTAGTAGAGGTATTATGTACACTCAAAGGAGCTCCTAAATTTCAGAGGAAACATTTCACATTCTACACAGAGGTTGGGAACACATTATGTTCTCTCATGTTGTGCAAATGGTTGCAATTTCTATACTCAAGCAATCCATTAATGTAGTGAGTTCAGTGATTTATGGGTGAGTGAAGAGGACTGGTGAAGGTGCTTCATCAAAGCCTCTAGAAGACTTGTTGTGATAAAGTATAGCAATATTTTGCCTTTTGTTCAGAGTAATCTAATGGGGGGGGGGAGTTGGAGTATTATATTATTTAGTATAGTTTTAGATTAATAGTTAAATAAAATAAAATAGTTAATATGTTAGGTTTTTGTAAGTTATTCCAATAGGTTATTGTTTGCTAGAAAATAGGGCTTTAAAAAGCCAACTAGAATATAATGCAAATTATTTGATGAATATCAATAATATTTTCTCCTGTATTTTTTTATGTGTAATAATGGTGTAATGTTTATTTACTATCTGCTCACCATTTTAACAATTCTCCCTATATGATTCACTGTGATTCTAAATAAGAGCTTTCATATAAATCAAAAGTGAAATAGGGGTTTGCATTTAATAAAACACCATAACAAACAAGTTAACACATTTCTTACATGATTTAACTCATAATAAGTAGTAGGTAGGGGTTGTCTTGGGCAAAATATAAAATTTAATTTAATTTTTTTAAAATCAATTTAGCACCATGGATTTCACCTTATTATATAAGAATAGATCAAATGAAAATTGAGAGTAGTTAAATATATGTACAAATAAAACTGACTTTTTATATTAAAAGAAATAAAACTTATTAAAAAAAAAGTCATAAAAAATTACATAAATATTTCCAAATAGTAATAATTGTTAGAAAAAAAAATTGGAAAAAACGAGTAATCAGATTTCCCACATATCTACCATCACCAAAAATGAAACACGAAACAAAAAGTTGATATATAAAAATAATGATCAATACTTATCGTTATGAAGGATATCATAAAAAATTGACATATAGAAATAATGATCAATACTTGTCATTATGAAGGAGATCATGATTAAAATGTAAAACGTATAATACAGATCAAATCTCCATGATTAAATGTTTTTTTTTAAAAAGAAATAGTTGACATTTAAGCACAGACCAATGTGCTCAATTATGTGTGTTAAGGCCCACACAAAAGCAAAAGGAAAAATATACGAAAGAAGCAGCAAATCGCCAAACATTTCAACGTGTACAAATTTTGTTTGAATTTTATGATTGAATGGTGACATGATAAATAGACATTGTTGTCTATCCAGCACTCAATCACATTTGACAGGGCTTAATTTTAATAATATAATAAGCGCGGTCAAATGTGCGTCCTTTGCTTTGCACATCATTAATTTTTTTTGAATGCTCAGCTTCTAGAGAATTTGTTGCCGATGGACGGCTGGACTCTCTTTTCAATAAATAAATGTTGGTGGAGTTCCATTGATAATATTTTTAAGTTAATGGGGAGATGAATAAGATTCTTCTTGTGACTCCGGTTGTGCATAGTCATGGAGATTTGTCTCACTTTTATATACCAGTCGAATCATACAATTGTAAAATGAATTCCTGTCGGTGAGTGTTGTAATAAAGGGAATAAAGTAAATTTTCTACAAATAGATTAAGTTTAATTTATGCTGAAGTTATTGTTTACTTAGTATTCTTAGTTATGCTGTCCATCGGCAAGAAATTCTCTAGAAGCCGAGCATTCATTACACCTATTTGCTAGTTATGCTAACGTTCATCTATTTTATTAACACACAATTACACCTATTTTAGAAATATTAAGAAACAATTATTATTTTTAACTAAAATTTATTCTAATTATAACAAGGGATACAATACCACGGGACTTCAAGGTTAGACAATATTATATCATGTGAAATCATATTGGGGGATTTAAGATCTAAAAAATGTGGGTGCAATATATTGCCTATCGGTGAAAACAAGGGGGTTTTTTATTCCGACTATGAAAAAATACAATATTTGGTGAAAATAGGGGGGCTTTTAATTCGGGATGTGTATTGGGAGGGGGTGACAAAAAAGGAGTTTAGGTCAATATTTTTTGAAAATAGGGGGATTCTTTAGTATGCCATGAACACACGTGTTATAACCTAGGGTCACTAAGTGAAGCCCCCGTGTACAATGCTTCAAGTTTCTATCAATAGTCTGGTTAGTTGAGAGTTAAAAACAAAAAAAGATTCGGTTAGTTTAGAGGTAGAGGGAGAAAGAGTGGGAGAACAAGAAGATGACAAAGACAAGTACTAACCACAAACTACGACTGCATCATAGATATGAGTTTGATAAATATCAATAATCAAAAGCCTAAACCATACTAAAGAAATAAGAGTGGAGTAGTGATCAACATAAATCACAAATTTAGGTAATAATCAAACATATATAAATGAAAACCAGGGGTTAAATCGCTAGTGGATAGGATGGGTGGAAGTAAGGTTACTCTATAAGCTACGAACCCTAGAAATAGATACATATATGAAATGAAGAAATAAAACCCTAACCAAATCTTGGAGAGAAGATAAAGAAGAAATAAATAAATACAAAACCCTAAAATAGAATAAACAAACCTTAGGGCCCAAGGCTATGTGTTGACATATGACACATTAAGTCCACCAATTTATGTAAAAAAATAATTCTTTACATTGAATAATATAAACTAATTAAATAAATACAATCTATAATCACAATTAATCTAGATTTAGTTTTTTGGAAAGAAGGATAAAAATTTATTCAAAATAAAGCAAGAATTACAAGAAGAAGAAGAATATTACATATTTCTATCCTCCATAATCAACTTTTCCAAAGTCTCTAAATAATTTGGAGGTAGAAACCTCCAATCCACAACATTCCAACCCACACCATCCTTAGAAGCCCATTTATCCCAAAAAAACCACCACCTTTTTACATTCCCTTAGAATATGACAAAAAGAGATCGAATCAAAGAAGCTGGAAAGATACAAAATTTGACTAGCCACCAAAGCAAGCTACTAGTTAATCGCATCCAACCTTCGATCATTCAAAAATCCACAATAATTTGAGAATTGGACTCACAAAAAATTCTCTAGAAACCAAGGGAACATCCTCTCTCAACAACTTTTAAAATAGCAAGAGCCCCCATCAAATTATTAGAGTGCTACCTTTATAAATAAACAAAATGAACACCACTTCGCTATCACTATCCATCCCAATGCCACCAATCCCAACATGACCAGGATTCCCATGAGAAGACCCATCAATATTAATTTTAAACTCCTCTCCAAAAGAAGGAAACCATCTTCCTTCCCAATGAATCTTTTGTTTTGCATGTCGAGGTCTTTTTCCATCCATGAAGGCCCCACTACTTTCGCCTAACTTCAAATTCTTAAAAACATCATGATCACTAGGATCAACCACCATAGAAAAGTCACAATTTGCAAAGATAGTTTCCTAAAGTCTACTAACAACTTTCCTTCACACATGAGCCTCTCCCAATTTTCTTTGCTGAAATATTCTATGATTCATTTCTAGCCAAAGATTACAAAGAATGAGAGTAGGACCAATAACCCAAACAACCTGAAGAAAGGGGGTTTTAGCCAAAGGTCTTTCGAAGATTTCCCAAAATTCCATTATCGAGGTATCATGAACACAAGACTGACCCCACACCCCCCACCACCAATGCCAAATCCCTCTAGCATACTAGCATTGAAAGAAAATATGAGAACAACTTTCCTCACTATTATAGAAAAGAATACATATATAAGGTCCATGAAAGCCCCTCTTACTTAATTTCTCCTAGGTGAGACACTTATCTTTATCTAATGACCATAAGAAAAAATTACATTTTGACCAAGAGAATTTATTCCAAACTTCCTTCCACCAAGGTATACCAACCTAACCATGAAGCTTTCTATCCAACTCTAGATAGACCGAGGCAACAAAGAATGTTCCTTTAGGATGTAGACCCTAGGTAATAGTATCTCTCCATTTAAGATAGTTGTAGAGTCTACTTGATAGGATCTTAGAAAGCTCTTGTTGATCTTCCACATTGCCTCCACCTGGCCACTCCTGAGTATCCTTCCAGCAAGCAACCTCCAAGTGACCCATTATCTTGACAGTCTTATAATTCTCAACCTTTATCTAACTAGCTTCAAGAAAAGTATTATAAAGAGGCTCTAGATGATGAAGCTCATGCACAATAGGGGGATGGCCATCCAAAGAATCAAGCTAGAAAAGCACATCAAAACCCTTATTACAAATCTATAACTACCTTTTATAATATTTTCTCCTCGTTTGAGTATATTCAAAATCATAGAGCCCTTTCTAGTTAGGCCATACCTAGGCACATCTGAGCAAGCTGCCCCATAAAGGTAATTATGATAAATAATCCTAGCCTAGTCTTGATCTTGACAAGTTTACCATCACCAAAAGAAGCTTAGCAGATAGCACCTGACCAATTATACTAGTCGGTCGAAGACCAAGACCACCCTCCTCCTTTGCCTTGGTTAAAGACCAACACCACACTGAATCCCATTTAACCAAACTCCACTTTTAGGAGAGAAGATCTTACCAGACCATAAAGAATAATGATAAAGAACATCAAAATATTTAACAAAATAGGTAGGAGCAACCTAGACAAAGTATCTATAAATAGGCAAAGTCTGAACCATAGAATTTAAAAGAGTCACTCTCCCAACAGTCGAACGCCATCTACAAGTCCAATGACTAATTTTCCTATGTGCTACCTCTATTTTTGTGCATGATTATTTTTTCCATAAGTGCATTTAAGGCAAAATAAAGTACATTGAAGTCATCATTGTCTTGTTATGAATCCCTCCTTTTTTGACCTTTTTATGTCAAAGTGTCCTGCTTGAAATTCTGACTTGAAATTGTGTGTTTTTCATTGGTGCATTAGTTCAAGGTTCATCCTTTGTATATATGTGTCGAGTCATTGTTAAATTAAAATTTGTAGTGTGCAGGAGAATTTTCAATGATGAATGAACTTGAACTGTTGAACCCTTTATAATGGTTCAAAGGTTCGTAAGTTCAAAGTTCATGGAGTGAATAAATGAATGACAGGTGGTAGTGAATGAAAAGAAAGGATGAGGATAAAGGGGAATATTCTAGGAGTCGTGGAAACTTTAAAATTTTAAAAATAAAAATTTTCCATAAACGGGAAGTAATCAATATATGATAGGTGCCTTCAGCTGGGTGATTTGTAATCAATGCAAGTATCAGAATTATGGCATTTCGACATAAACTCAACATGAGTGGATTTGATGTTTGAAGTATGTTTCTCATAAAGCCATGTTTTAGCCTTTTTTAGACTTCAAACAATTTGTTTCTTCATTGAGAAGCTAAAATTAAAAAGATAAGAGTTCAGCATGGAAGGTAATTAGCTCTGTTCTTCAAGCTTAGCAGAAATTTGATTGTATGAAAAGTGAGTTACCAAATTTCCTTCTGCCTCTATAATTTCTTTGTCTCAGAAGAAAATTGATTTAATTTCCTTCTTTTAGTTTAGTAGGGTATATCTTTTTAGTTTTTATTTATACAAGTCACCATGATGAGGCATGTGTGTCCCAAATTACAAATGAGTTTTGGTCTTGTATATTCCCTACCAGAATTTGGGGATACTTCATTAGCTAAGGAAAACTTGGAAGATTTCTTAGAGAGAGCTAAAAACCCAAAAGACTCCCAAATGATGGAGAAAATTGTAAACAGTGGACTTATAGAAACTGTTACTTTTCCTATAGCTATGCAATGTCTTAAATTAGTGTTGGAATGCATGAATAGATATGACCTAGAATATAGATGTATTAGGTCTACAGATGGAGGCACATTATTGAATATCAATAGGGAAACCATAATGGCCGTAATGAAAATTCCCCCAAAAGAACCCTAATAGTCCTAAAAATGGTTGTGCAAAAAATATTCATGCCTTTGTCAAAATATTGGTCATTATGGAGTAATTTTGCCCTCTTTTCAGGGTTCAGGGTTTGGGGTTTGTGCATTTTGTTTGAGTCTTTTGTTTAAAAACCCTAAACTTGTCATATTCCTTAATTACCTTTTTCCACTTAAGCCAAGTGTCTATTACCATTGGCGGGGCCTTTTGTTTTTCCTAGCCATTAAGTTCATTTCAGTCAACCTCTTTGTATTTTCTTAAGATTGCATGTGAAGTTATCCTAGGCGGGTTCCATTTAATATTTTTCTGCTAGCACCTAATTTTTCCTAAACCTAAAGTTTTATAATTTTTTCCAGTGACTTTAAGGTAAAGTTCGAGCAGATCTTATGGTCCGCGCAGCCTCACGGTTGAAAGTTTAAGGAGATTATGGACTGCAGTATCACGAGATGATGCCACGTGTTCTCGATGAAGAAGGTTAAGCTAATGGTTTGATTTTTCAAACCTTTGATGTTATTGGTTCCCAGTGAGTAAAGACCAGACTACTAATGGTTCCATAAATTTACATATGTTTCAATGGATAGTGATGTTATAATTTGGAAGAAAAGGTGCTCGAATTTTAAATTGCAAAGGTGGTGGGCACTATGGTTGCAAGGTAAAGTGCGAACAGATCCAGTGGCCTTCATAACCCCATGAAGGAAGATGCAAGAAGGTTATAGACCACAATATCACAAGATGATGACACGTGTCCTGGGCTGACCAAGAAGAGTGATGATGGGGCCACTGATAGGGTTAGGCTAGGAGATGACATGGCATTGCTATGTCACATATTTGGTGGGTCCACAAGCCACAATGGAAGGTCAATGTTAGATTGACCATTGGTGATCATTTGATTAGCCAGACTGGGTAAGATCTATAGCAGAATTTCAAACTGAATTTAAAAACGTAATCAAAGGTATTATTTGTCACTCATGCGGGAAACTTAGAACAAACAAAAAATAGGCTTGTTGAGAATGGAGCGGATAGCGACAATTCGGGACATTTGGATGCCGAATAATTCCTGAGGGACTATTTTGATGGTTTCTATTGAGTTGAGGTTGATTAGACAAGCAAGGATGACGGATTCACAGTTATAAGGGGATTTGGATAACTTCTGAGTTAGAGATGGGAGATCACAGACTTCTTTGTAAAACCAGAGGTTGCTTGTTTTCAAGGATTCTAAAGAAAAATTTGTACAATCAAGGAAGAATAAGATCAGAACAAAATCATTGACATAAGATAAGATTTAGTAGGAGGGAGTGGATTTGACAGGCATGACTTCTAGAGTCCATAGTTGGCGGGGTTGAGTTGAAAGCACCAGAATGATGATTTTCACATGAATGAGTACCACCAAGTGAAGTGATTTTTTATTATAAATACAATGGGGTGGTTTTTCAATTAGTAGAAGAGAAAATAAACCTCTTCATTTTCTAAGAGTGGTTTTTCATTAGTGAAGAAGAAGGTGTTTAAGCAATATCATGCATGGAGTTGATGTGTGATCTGTGATACCGGATGGTTGTTCTTTCTCCTGTGTGATTTTTCTTATTTTCAAAGTGGTTGTGAAAGTTTGAAGGATTTCCAGAGGGGGTGTGAAAGACTTTTCTTATTAGGAAAGGCCATGCATAATGCATCATTTGCTTCTACTCTGCCACTAGTTGGCACAAGGTTTGAAGAACGAGCCCACAGAGGAATGAAAGAAGGATTTGTTTGGGTAGGGAATTGCAGCCAATCATCTTTGAGATGACATGGAAGTTGTGACCCCTTCCCAACATATTATTTTTCTGAGTAAGCTTCCCCTTTCACTTTTTCTAATCCTGGGCATAAAGGCTAGAGGTCTTCTTCTAGTTTGGAGGTGACTTTACTTCTTGCCGGGATCTAGCTTCCCTTCCAAGAAGGGAAACACTCTGTAGGGTAGAATGTAGCATCTGACACTCCATCTGAAGGTATCAGGGTGATAATAACACAAATTAAGCACTTTTGTTTCTACCAATGTTCAGTTACAAATTGTGATTCTATTTTCTCACGGGTGCCAACGTATGGATAGTTTTTGGAAGTCATAAAGAATATTTCTGTAACATAATTGCATATGGCCTTCCAAGATTATTTTATGAGATTAAATATTCTAATGACATGTGTCTCTCTAAGCCCATAGCTTGTTTTCTCCCTTGTTTCTATAAAAGTGATTTCAAGGCTTTGAGAGGAGGTCGAAATTCTAGTTCATGTAGGGGTTCCAAAATTTTGTTTCCTTTAGCAGGTTTTAGATGCAACTATGCAAAGTGTAGATTCTTTTGCAGAGAAAAGTAGAATTATTCTTGTGTCAATGTTTTATGCAGGTTTTGAAGGACCCAATTGTATACTATATTATGGTAGACATAGCATGTAAATAAATAAAATCAAATTCATGCTTATTTCTCTCCCATGTATGATTTTACTATATTTTGAATGAAATAAATCAAGGGTTTATTTCCTTCAGTACATTGTTAATATGTATGTTGTTTGTGTTTATGCTTTGATCCAAGGGGTTGATTAAATGCTTGAAAAAATTTACAGAGTGGTAGGGTTTGTGCAGGGATTTTGATAAGTAGTTTTGGGCTTGGGTCATAGTTAAGATGTATTGTAAGGAAATATTGTCCTAGATTTGAAAGCCATCGTATTATTTATGTTGTAGTTCACCTTATATTTCATGAATTTGACTCCCCAATGGATAAGGCACTGGTCACTAGTTTGTCTGAGTCTTTACAGTCAGTCTTGTGCTCCATTCATCTATCCTTGCTATAAATTGGTTAATTATCAGAATATTTTTCACATTATTTCTGTTATTGTGTTTTTCTATCTATCTCATGCTCTGATTAGGTCAAGGATCACTGTAGGATTTTCCATCCTTGATAATTCTCCCCTTCATTGATCCTGTATATGAGATCATCTGCCTTTTTTTAGTGAATCTTTGAGTGTCATGCAGAGATCATAAATTTAACTAAAGGGATCAACCTCTCGGGTTATGTAGAGCCGAAAGTGTAGAAGGAATTGCAGAATCCTTATCAGTTGGTACAAGTCATTGAGGATTTTAATAGTTTGAGTTGGCTTCTCCATATTTATTTGAAGAATGAAATTGGTTTCTACTTTCTTGCAGTATAAACCCATTTGGGAACCAACAAAATGGCGACTTTGCTAGGGAATATTGCATAAAGTTTTATAGGTCTTTCTATGATTTGATGGTTGAGCTATGCTCCTACGTCATAGGACCCAAATATTTTGCCTTATAGAGTCACGATCTTGTTAAATCCAGCCCTTGTCAGTTGAGTCAATTCTCATAAATGTTGCCTGAGAATCTGTTGTATTTCATCTTTCAATGCAAGTTTGTCGAGATTTGTCCCTATTTTATGATTATTTTAATACCTCACAAGTTTTGAGTGTTGACTCTAAGATCTTTGTACCAGTGAGAATTATTTGAGGAAGAACTAAAGAAGAACTAGAGAATTCGCAAAAGAGATGAAGAAAATTTGAGCTCTTGTGATGAAGTACCCTGACCAGTTGAGGATGGAATCCATATCATGCCATATGATGATAAAGAGGTGTTGCAGTGTTGGTTTTTGAATAAATTTGACCTGTGAAGAAATTTCTGTTGTTGAAAATTTTGAGCTCTGCAAAGATGTGGTGACTCTACAAAAAAACCTAATGAAGAGGTGAAGATAGTTCTAGATCAATTATTGTTATCTCCATAGGTAATCCCAAAATGAAATCTCCATCATAGATTTTCCTCAATGCTGGTGAATCAAATAGTTTATAATAGTTAATCTGATATTGACCTCTATATTGGCATATGACCCCACTATCGGCCAATAAGAAAATTTTGTATTGGTCTTGCCTCATAACTCATCCCAAAGGCCACACCATCAACTCTGACCTCTCGGTGTGGATACAAACAATCATCTTGTGATGCCACAATGGTAAACACCCTTTCACTTTTTGATCGTGGGATCATGGAGACCGTCAGACTAAGCAGCCCTTTAACCTATCTTCCTAGACAACCATTTAGCCTAGGCTACTAACATTTGAGAACCTTTTGATCGGCCATTAAAAGAACTTCATCCATCTTTAGCGTGTGTAGAAAGGATGCACCTTTAGTCTCCCAGGATTTAACTCATTCTCATTGACCTTTAAAAAATCAAAATATTAAAACTCCTTTTTATAACTTAACTCTCCCACCCAGGTTGTGACACCTGGCCGCTCCAAGATAGATGACAGCTCCTCCGGATCCTGATACTCAATCTCCAAGGTGATAAACTACATTGGCCTAAGTTACCCTGGTGAGAACCCCTAATGAGAACCTCCATCGAAACAACCAATACTATCAACTTAGCACTTGGCCACTATCTCGTCAAAACAAAGCTATCTCGATGATCCAACCTAAACACCCATCGGCATAGCTATTCCAAGAACGCATCCCCACAGTGACATACTTCATCTGCATAAGGTGTCTTGTACTTCATATCTACATTTCTTCAGCATATCCACATATGTTATTCAAAAAAACTCACCATGGGCTCTTCTCTTCATTATCTTATGTCGGAATTGCTCAGATTATCGACATAGTAAGAGTTGATCATTCCAAGTACAAAAGATACTTTGATACACCTACTCTATCTCCCTATCAGCATAACTATTCTGACACAATGATATTGAATTAGTTTAGTCTATTGGTGTTATAGAAAATTGCTATACCGTGTTTGTCGATTATTCTGATAGGTACTGCTAGCTACTATTTCAGTCGAGCTATATCGATATGTCTGCATGATAACTCTGTAACCTGTAACACTTGTTTTTTCTTTGCATCCTTAACTCATCCCTGCAGTACGTGTTGAGATCAATGACAATAATTCCAACAATCTCCCCCTTTTGCATTGTTGTCAACACACACAAGTAACACATTCTCCCCCTTTGAAAATAATGGAAAAGGGACTTGCATACCACCTGCCATAAAAATTGTACACTTCTTCTCCCCATGTAGACTCTTATCCTAGACAATGTTTGTCAATTGATACTTTTAGTATATTCTACTAGATGAACCATTATTACAATATAAAAGGCAGCTTTGATGTTGCTCACAAAATTTTATAACTCCCCCTGAGACAAACATGAGGTTCAAGGATGAAAAGTAGTAAAACAGTAAGCTCCCCCTAAACCACATACCTCATAAATACATTTAAGCACTAAAGGAAGGTGGGACAACACCCAACTTATATCTCAAATACTCAAAGTTATCCTTTGGAATAGGCTTTGTGAAAATGTTAGCAACTTTATCACTTGTGGGAACATATTCAACCTTTACCTCCTTCTTTACAACCTTCTCCCTAAGAAAATGGTACTTAATTCCTATATTTTTTGTCCTTTAGTGCATAACAGGGTTCTTGGAGATGTTAATGGCACTTGAGTTATCATATTTTATGGAGGTTGGATCTGTATACTCTACCTAGATGTCCTTGAGTGTCTGCTTCATCCAGAGAACTTGCGAACAACATGTGGCAGCAATTATATACTCTTCTTCAGTAGTTAATAGTGAAATAGACTTTGTCTTCTCTATATTCCATGACACCAATATACCTCCAAGAAAGAAAGCTCCACCTTTTGTGCTCTTCCTATCATCAACACATCCTTCCCAATCAGTATCATTATATACCTGTAAAATGAAATCTCCTTTCTTTGGAAACCATAAGCCATAAGTGAGTGTGCCTTGCAAATACTTGAATATTCTTCACACTGTATTAACATGAGATTGCTTAGGGGCTTCTTGAAATCTAGCTACAATGCACATTGCTTACACAATATCAAGCCTTGAAGTTGCGAGATATAATAGGCTTCCAATCATGGATCTATACAAGGTCTAATCAATACTAGGTGATTCAACATCTTTTCTCAACTTGCATCCTGTCACCATGGGGGTACTAACCGGTTTGTTGCCATCCATCTGAAATCAATATTCCCTTATTCTGTTGTGATATTTGCAAACCAAGAAAATATGACAATTCTCCAAGCATGGACATTTCAAACTTTGACTCCATCTGATCAGTAAATGCTTTGCATAGAAAATCTTTGTTGCCTCCAAAGATGATATCATCTACATATACCACTACTATTATCATGCAATCTCCATCTACCTTGATATATAGATTGTTGTAGGTATTTCCTTTTCTGAACCCTTGTTGGAGGAGATACTTATCCAACCTATAATAACATGCTCTAGGTGCCTGTTTAGACCATATAATGCTTTCTTCAATCTGCAGACAAATTTTTCATCTTCATGCAGCTGAAAACCATTAGGTTGTTTCGTGTAGACCTCTTCTTCAAGAATTCCATTCAAAAATATAGATTTGACATCCATTTGGTATACTTTGTAAACTTTATATGCTGAAAATGCCAAGAACATTTTGATTGCTTCAAGTCTCACAACAGGTGCAAAGTTTTATTCCAAATCTACACCCTATACTTATCTTTATCCTTTTCTGTGTAAACTTGTTTGGTTTCTTTGTTCTTTTCTGTTGTCTCATTCTATTCTGATTTTGCATTAGGTTCAGTTGTTGACATTGTCTTCTTTTTCTTAATTGTCCTAAGTCTATAATGTTTTTCAATGTGGCCAATGTTTTGACAATGATAGAATTTTGCATTTACATAGAATGATGAGTTTGAAAATCTATTATAGGAATGAGATACAGTTCTCCTACATTCATAACTCCTATGACCATACTCATCACAATGATAACAAACAACATTCATATCCCTAAGAGCAAAAAATTGATTTCTACTTTTAAAACTAAGAGGAGACCTATGCATAAGCCTACATTTTGCAATTCTATGACCATAAGTATTATATTTATAGCAATATCCATAGAATTGAGGTACATACCAATCATTATTGAATTTGTTTCTCATTTTTCTCCTTGGAGTAGCATAGTTTGGTATTCTTGAGCTCACCCTTCATGTATCCTTGACCTTTTTGAAGCCTCCATTATCAAAATTGGCTTTTATTTTAGGATTAGTATGCTAGTTCCTTGACTGATTCTTTGTAGCAGCAACATATGTCATTTCCTCTTTGGGCTTGTTGACTATGAAGGTTTGTTTGACTTCACTTTCACTTGAAGAGGTGAAGAGTATCTCCTTTTTTGATGAATCTTTATTGTTAGAACATTGTCCATTTTTAAATCCAACTCCATTTATGTCCTTGTTGTGCTTCTGCTTACTTAATATTTTGTCTAATAATTCGGTGCTGCCATCATACTTAATCCTCATGTTTAGTTCATCTTTCTTCTATTCAAGCTCTTTTTTGAGACCCACAATCTCTTCCTCCAACTTTTGATATTCTTTTTCTTTGTTTCCTAAATCTGATTTAGTCACTTCATAAATCCTTTTTTCATCTTCCAACTGAATCTTTAAATCAGAAATTTTTTTCTTTGATTCCTTAAGAGATTGGTTTAATATCTCTTATTCTTTAGAAACACCATTCCTATACTTGTTATATGATTTTCTTACCTTTGTAAGTTCTTATAGTGCACTCACAAATTCATCTTCAAGGTCTACTTTAGCTTCTATTTCCTCTTCTTCGTCATCAACAATTTGTTCCTCAGATAACTCTTCTTGTGCCATAAAGAGATTAACTTCTCTTTCACCTTCATTGCAGAAATATTCAGAGACACTTTCTTCATCAGAGGCATCATCTTCAAAAGTGTAAAGACTACTTTTATTCTTAAACTTTCTTATCCTTGGCTTATAAGAATTGTTCATCATTTCTTTGCCAAAAGACTTCATGTTTTCTTTCCATCTTCATCCTTTTCTTCATAAGGGCATTTAGATGCAAAATGTCGATTCTTGTCATAGCTAAAACATTTGAAAGGCAGCTTACCTTTGTACTTTCCTAAACCTATTTTGTGATTCCTAATGAAATTTGCTACAACAGGATCAAAAATCATTTTCATCCTCATTTGTAGCTTGTTATTTTCCTTTTTGTGTGGTATTGAAGGCATATTCTCTCTTTGAAGGTTCAACACTTATTTTTCTCATCTCATAGGTAGACAGAGAACCAAACAATTCATCCACAGAGAAAGTCTTTAAGTCTTTAGCTTCTTCAATAGATGAGACTTTTGTATCATACTTTGAAGTTAATGATCTCATAACCTTTTTGATAGTAACTTCATCCTTGACTTATTCTCCGTGTCCTCTTATAGCACTTACAGTCTCATCCACTCTTTGCAAATAATCAACTATCTTCTCTTCTTCTTTTATTTTTAGGCTTTCAAACTAGGTTCTTATATTTTGCATCTTAGCTTCCTTCACTTTGACATCCCCTTCATATATTTTTGCATCTTGTACCAAGTTTTTTTTGCTAATGTGCAATATATGACTTTGACAATCTGTATCTGACTGACCACTTCAGATTGTATTTTTAGCTTTAGCATTATTCTCATATTCCCTTTTAGTTTCAGGCCTAGTAAGAGGAACTTGAGGAAAAATATATCTAGTTTTCACTAACATCCAGACATCAAAGCCTAAGGAGGACAAGTAAGTTTCCATTCTCCTACTCCAGAAGGCATAGTTGATACTATCAAAGATAGGTGCTTTAGAGGAGGATTCATTTCTAGCCATTGTGTTCACTAAGCAGGACCTACCCAAGCTAGATAAATCTTTTACTATGAGGGAACCTAAGACTCTAATACCAATTGAAGAACACAAATGGACATTGAGGGGGGGTGAGTCGGTGTATTCTAAGACTTTTTAACTATGTGTGCAAATACTACTACTGCAAATTAATTGAGAGCACACACACACAAGCACACATCACATAACACCATATGTACGAGGAAAACCCAATGTGGGAAAAACCTCGGTGATAATAGTTGTTGGAATCTACTACTCCAATCTAGACACCAAAAAAAGGTTTACAATATGTTTTAGGGTGCTAACCCAAGGAGCACCAACCCCTGATATTTTGAGCACCAACCCAAGGAGAACCAACCCCTAGTTTTATGAGTACCTACTCAAAGAAGTACCTACCCCTACTCTGAGCACCCACTCAGAGAACTATAGTGATTGTTCAAGTTTACAATACAATGATAAAGCCTTGTAACAAATGAGTTTTGTAACACTTACATGTTTCTCTTTTTATGAGAATAACTTTCTCTTCCTATTGAAGGTTTATATTTTGTTTCTCCTCCTTCCTCTGGTTATCCTTAATTAGTGGAAGTCCTTAGAAGGTTTATATGGGGGCAGATGGAATAAATGACAAAAAAGTTAGTGAGTTTGGTATTGATCATAATTAGTGGAAGTCCTTAGAAGATTTATTTCCTATTTTTTTTATATACCTAAGTGGAATGGAAGTTAAGAGTTCTTTAGATGATTGGATTAGAAGGAATTCAATCTTATGAAACTCTTTTAAGCTTATAAGTTAGATTTTTTTGGTAGCTATTGAATAAAAATTTATAATATGTCATTTTCACCAATTTAATGAAAGATGGAAGAAATTTTTTCTAAGTTAGTAGCAGTGAAAATGACAAATAACATGGGCATCTCAAATAGCTTGACCCACTAAATTTGATATTTTTATTTTCTCAAGCCTCAGGTTCATGACAAATATTTGCCAAAGTATAATGCAATCTTTTTTGAGTTTAAAAATTAGAGCACTATTTTAGCAACATGAAAGTAGCCCAAAGGTTGTCTATTCATCAAACTCAAAGAGATCTTAATGGAGATTGACCTAAGAAAGTGGTGGAAATAAGGACAATTCAAGTGGGTATCCCAAATAGTTGGCTTTGTTTCTTAAAAGTTTGAATGCCTCGGGCTTTGAAACCTTTAGTAAGATTTGAAAAACGTTAAGAGGTCGGTCATATCACAATTAGTGACTATTGAAAATTGGGAAAGATTAGAGAAAAGGGTGGAGGACAAAATTCATTTCTCAACTTATGGTAATTAGAGTTGTAGTCCCTAGGTGGTTGGAATTTTAACCTTTTTTTAATATGTCAACCATTAAGAGTATTTAACAAGAAAGGAATGCCATAGATTGTGCCTTTCATGAAAAATTATTTTCAAGATTGTTGCTTATTTTCTATTTTGGTGGAGGTGGTGTATATTTGTTTTATCTTTATCAAAGTAATAGCTAAATGTAGTGGAGGGTGAGCATTTTGAGCCATATTTTTATGTCTTGGTATCAATTTAGTGGATTTTTTGGGTGAATTGGAAGAATTAAATGGCATGAGCACAAAGAGTAAATGATTTGAGTGGCTTCCACTGCAAGATTTATACTATATTGCTATTGTTTTTTATCATTCTACAAAGTCTTTTAGAAAATCTCAATCTTAAGCTTACCTAGAAGACATGATAGTGTTGTTTCACTAGCTTCAAAAGAGAGGATCAATGCATAGGTGGTAGAGATTCAATAAATTGTTGAAGATTTAGGACCAGCCATTGGAAGTTGAGGTTTTCTTCCCAAAGTTTCTCCTCTAGCTTGTCCAGTTCAATGAATATTCTTCTGGTAGAAGGGCGGTCAATCTAAGAGCCGATACAGTGAGGCTTCCTTCTGGTTTGGGCCATTGTTCTATTGCTCCTTCTACCCATGATCTAGTGGTCTAAGATAGGTGTTTTGTCTTTTTCTTGTTTTAAAAAGATTCTTGATTTAGATGTTGGGGCGTTTTGGAAATTTTGATAGATTTCTCAGAAGAAATTTTAACATTTTAAAGTTTTCAATTTTTTTTGTTTTACTTTCCCTGGTTGGGCAACAAACTCTTATACATAGATAGGTATGACTAGTTGTAAAATTTAATTTAATTTTCAGGCTCTCTCTATGTTTTTAATCTTTTAATATAATATATCGGCTTCGACCCTTTATTGATCAAAAAAATATATATAAATTAAACTAAAAATGAATATCATTTATATATTTAATATTTATAATTATTTAAGATATTAATTTTCAACACTTGTGTTTACTATGAGATTTTAGCTCATTTGAGCATTATTGGGGAGGGTGATGGTATGTTCCTTGATTATTCCATCCACCAAGATTCAAATCTCTAAAGGTGTGATATAATGGATAAGGTGAAGATCATATCTTAGACCAAATTGATGGAATAAATACCCTTTAATCCTTGACTCCCACTTATAAAGATACTAACATAAACTTGCATAAACTTGCAGCCTTTATCAAATACCAAAATGAACTCATTACTCATATAAAATCTTATTAAAGTTAAGAAAATAAAATAATATTCGAAACACTTGTTCTAATATTATTACTGACTCCAATGATAACGTCGGTGTTTTATCAAGTTGCTTGGGGTTAGGGGTAATACGATTCCAACCCGAGCAGAATTATTGCAACACTACGATTTTAAACTTGTACTTTTACAAAAGTTGTAAACTGTCGTCGACCGTGCGCTCAGAAGAATCTTGATTCTCATCTCCATTAACAAAAATATTATTAATGTATACCTCCATTACTCTTTCTTCCTATTAGAAAGAGAGTCAAATCGTCCATCGGTCAAAATTTTTATACATTGGAAGAATCGCGTCAACAAAGTTGAAACCAGTGTAGAATATATCCATCCTTAATTATATAAAATATTGAGGAATTTATGTGAAGACGTGCACTCGTGCGGCTCTTGTAATGTCACCAATCAAGGAATAAGTTAAATGAAAAATTGTAGCACCCAATCATGCAAATAAGAAAGTTCAGTAGATTATCGATTTGGTGCGAGATTAAACAGCTTAGTTTGCTTACATCAAAAAAAATCTTAGTGTAAGCTACTACTTAAATAAAAAAAAAAACAAAGAATACTATGCATTTCAATACAAACGATTACTTATTTTTAACGTTTCTAAAGTAGAGGGGAAAAAATCCTAGTACAGAAAGTTACGACGTCCATCTTGGTACTCACAAACCAAGAGACACAAATGATGAAAAAGTCTGTCTGTCCTTCCATAAACTTTAGTGTCAAAAGGTGCTCAAATGCTTGATTGATTATTTAACACAGAAATCTTTCAATTTTTTTTTTTTTTTTTATAAAATGATTATATAGATATTGGTATATATATATATATATGGTTTCTAACAAATTAGAATATAATCAGTAATTTAAATCAAAAGATTGTTCATTTAAGCTGTTATAAATAGAGAAAATGTATAAATTTGCTGAGATAATTTAACAATTGAATCAGTATATTCAAAAGAATTAAATTTCAATAAATGATATAATCAAGAAATATATCTTCATCTTTATCAATTAAACTCTAATATTCAAATTATTCTTGCTTAATTTTTAATCTAAAAATTTTAACTTCTTTTTTTTTTTCCCTATTTACCAAACATATATATCTTTGGTTATAATAATTCTTTTTTAAATTACTGTTTGGAAAAGGATAAATGAAGAGACTTTATGAGACAAAAGAAGAAACATTATAGAGACTTTAGTGAAAGTGGCCTTTTTTTCTATCATTCAACAAGTTACAATCACCCTACAATTTCTTAAAGACTATTTTATGTAGATTGTGAATAAAGGCTCATCTATTGTCTACAAATTGTAACTCCAATTTCCTCAATTTTAATCTCATGACATTATAAACTCTAATAACTCTAATGGATAATTTATCCAAATATATATAAAATTTTAAAAATAGTAATATAAATTATCAGAATTTTGATAATAAATAGGATAGAAGTATTAAAGCTTCCTCCATTGCTACCTTCAAAATAGATAAGAAATACTGCCCTTTCAACAAGGCTTATCTAATAAGAAAACAAGTGCAACCAGAAATAACTGGATAGATTGTTTTGGTTCCAATTTCAATACGTGCATATTATGTATGATATATTTTCCTTTTTGAAGTGGTTTTACTAAATCTTAATAAACTAAATTGTGTTATTCTCATTGTACATTTTTTGGTGCCAAATTATGAATGATGTGATCTTACAGATGTGACCTAATTTTCTCAAATCGTAATTTACTTTAATTAAAAAAGATAAAACCCTAATTGCTAACCTAAAAGAGCAAGCTAAGTCGTGTTAAGTGTACGCGTGATCAAAACTTTGAAGGTTACATTAAAAAACTCAGTTACGCGAATTCACCCTCGTATTTCTCACTAAAAATCAAGATTACCCGATTTCGCCCTCAAATCTCTCACTAACAATCAAGATTACGTAAGAGGAATATGTATAAGTGACGCCAGTGTTCGGCAAAATTCTTTATAACGCTGTCAGAGAAAATTTTGTCTGCAGGTGAAATCCTTACCACTCTACCAGTCATGGAAAATACTCAGACCCAAAACGGCAATTCTGTCTGTTATCCTGCCCCACCCAAAACGAGATATAACGTTTTCATCAATCACCTCGGAGCCGACGTGAAAGAAACCCTAGCGAGTCTCATTTATCACAATCTCCAAAACAAGGGCTACAATGCCTTCTTAGACAAGAAATCTATTCAGGTGGGAAAGAGAATACCCAAATCAATAGTGGGGGCTATTCACACAGCTTCTGTGCACGTAGCCATTTTCTCAGCCAACTATGCAAACTCAACATGGTGTCTGAAGGAACTCTATCTTATGCTCAAAAGTGGGGCACCAATAGTTCCTGTTTTCTGCGGAGTTCAGCCTTCGGAGCTTCGTATGAAAGATGAAGACGGAGAATATGCTCGAGCTTTCCAGGTGCACAAGGACACAGGAAAAATCAGGCCTCAAAAGCTTGAGAAATGGAAGAAGGCTCTGCGTAAAGTTTCACGTATAGAAGGCTATATTTTCAAGGGGTAATGTTCAATCATAACTCAGGACTTTTAATTAATATTATAATATCAGAGTAAAAAACGTTTTCGTCCTTGAGAAAAACATGAACCCCAGCTTTTCTGTCCTTTTCTTTAATGTTTTTGAAGATCTTTTTCTCGTCTCTTTAGAGCACCTAGGCTCCTATGCTTGTTATAATGCATAGTTATTTTATTAATTATTCTGTTGTGTATATCAGGGACCAAGGTGTTTTGCTGGAAGAAATTGCAACAACTGTAGTTAAATATATTAACGTTGCCAAACGTCTCAAACGTTAACTTCATTGTTCCCTGGATCCGTGATATTACGCAGACAACTGAAAGCGTGTTCAAATAATACCCAAATCAATGTTCACAGATTTGCTTATTTCTATAGATTAGAATTAATCGTTGTTTATGCTTCCTTCGACCCATTAAGTTTACTTTTGTGTTCCACTGATTCTGCTAACCACAACTTTTTTCATCCACAGCCCAGCTTCAGTGAAGTATGGTATCTCTCCCATTCATGAGAGTTGTGTAATATTACAGACGTAATTATTCATAAATTTGGGGTAGTGAAGCCGTATATTGGTACGCTAATTTATGGTTAAATTAGATTTCCCAGCTTTTTTCATAGGTTTACTTAATTACTTTTAATGGTTGTCTATTTATATGTATTAAAGAATATAGTCTGTGTATATCTATGAAAGAATAAAATAAACATCTTAAATATGGGAAACAAAAACTAGTGTCACAAACAAAGTATGTAACACACATTATAGGAGAAGTTCTTAAAGGGAAAGAAAACTCTTAAAAGAGTGACCTAATTTATTATTGCTGAGATACATTTCATTATGACTTGTTTCTATAAGATATAATCTTATTTATATACAATTTTGAAATGAATATGAATTTCAACTCTTAAGTTATATAGATTGGAATAATACATTTGATGTGGGATTTGTTGTTCATGCAATTAAAGTCTGAAATAATTATAGTGCAGCAACTCTGCTAGCTTATTATGCTACCCACTACTAAATTAAGATGTTTGGAACACTGTCTACCTTAACCAATTCTCTTAATTTTCTAATGAGTCAGATTTTCAATGGCTTGTTTAGCCCCACTACATCATTTAGGTTGAACAATCTACGAGTGATCATGTAAGAACATCTTGCATCCATCAATGCATGTCATTGATACTCACATCAACAAGATGCACTAACTCACCCTGTCAAACAACCAATCCATGAACGAACTACAACTTTTAGCCTCAAGGTCCAACCCTACACTTTGCCAACAAACACTAAGAGATGCTCTAACTCAAGGAACTTTTGACAACTTCCAAGGATAATTACTCCCTCAATTTACCAACATACACATCACATTAGTCATCTGTACCCAATATCCTTCTCTTCTACCTCTCTATGAATGGCAAAGGGGCTTGATGGTCTTAGGTGAAGATGTATAGATAGCTCTAGATGATGAGTGGTCCATCTAATTGTTTTTCATTTTCCAAAAGAAATTATTTCTTCCACATGGAAGCTAGAAATGATTTTGGAATAGATACAACCAATACATAATTATTTTCCTTTGTAACCACCAAAACACTTTACTTTCAAACTCTTTGAATAATACAAGAAACAACTTGCATCGCTTTATTTTCATAATTTCCCATGTAACATGTACATCTAATATTTCTACAACTTATGATTGTCTAATATATTAAAGCTATGAGATTTCCACAATCCATTTTGTATTCTAGTGTATTTTTTCTGGATTCGATTGTGTTAAGATCCAGAAAAAATACACTACAATGTCTAATATATGTTAAGATCCTTGAAGAAGCACAATGGAGAAATGGTGATAGTGGTAAGAACTAGTTAATTGCTTGCACTATTACTAACAATAATGAAAGTGAAAAGGTAATTTATTAGTACTTGTCATTTTCCATCCCTAGCATAGTGCCCATATTTTTTATAGTCATAACATATGCAAGTATTTTGAATATATTTAAGGTGGAGCATGTAACTAAAAGGTTTTTCCTGAAACTTAAATAATTGTAGGATTGAAAAGAAGGGGATGGCACAACATTATTATTTTTTATTTCTATAGAGTTATTTGTTAACGAAAAATGTGGTGTACACCTTGCACATGATTTTTTAATGGTTTAAAATAAGTATTTTTTCATATTGCATCTTTTTAAACGTGTTTAGCGAAATTCAATATTTTTTTTGGGTACATTTGTAAGGTTGTATGTAACATCAATTAGATAACTTATGTGTGGGCTACAACTTGGAAAAATATTTAATATTGAGAAAAGCTATTTTTATAGACAAAATATTGGGCTCAATGGTTTTGTGATCTCATGGTTTAGTTAGTAGCACTTAATAGTTTTGTGTAATCTTGAATCTTTTTTAAGGAGAATACATGTTTAACGGTAAAGGTTGGGTATAATTTGTATTTTAAGCTCCCTTGTAGGGTACATATATGAGGCATGACATGACTTACATGGTTGTATGATTACCATCATACTTAGATGCATGGGAATAAATTATATGAGCTTCATGTATCATAAGCATTCATTGAGATTATATAGGTCTATTACAATATTTCATTGTTGAATAATAAATTGAGTTTTATTCTTTTCTAGGATATGTTTTTAATCCATGGTGGGATTATTATGATATAGCTTCTATCATTTTGATGGTATATTTTTCTATAATTTTGTGTGGTGGATCCTAAATACTACTTTGAAAATGTTTCTCTCTTTAGGTTATATAATTTATATTGCTACAATATTTTTTCCTCTCAAGTGGTATTAGAGTATGGTTATTAGGCTATGAGAGGAAATATCCTAAGTTGTAACCCTTAGTATGAATACATTATTGAGCATAATTGAATCTATAATCTTAAATAAGAAAATAAAATAGGAAAATTTAAGGACATGTATGTGTTTACAAACATGGGTTGTATATTAGGAGTTGTATGAAGATTTAGAATGTGATTTTTTGTTAGGGATATTTTTATGAAGGATTTGGGGGTCAAATTTTGTTGAATGATTATATGAAAAAAAATCGGCATTGACTCCAAAAGATTTGAAAGACTTTATTTTAAAAATATTAAATTCTACTATGTTTGTAATTTTTTTTTAATTTTTAGGGTCATAAGGATATCTTGCAAAAAGGATTTAGTATCATCATACAAGTATAATTAACATAGTTATAGGTGTTAGTATTATATACATAGAGTTATCACAAAAAAAAAGTCAGTCAATTCATTATTGATACAAAATGAGGTCTATGATAATTTAATAAACCAGAAAAATGAAATACCAACTAAACAAGATAGTGCACCAACCATCAATCACATGGAAGATTGGTAGCTATTGCTAGCCACTAACCCATAAGCACTAGTCCTATTCAGTGATGCCACCTTTTCTAATTGCTATCTATTATTAACACATGTGTCTAGGTGTTGCCACAACCACCATCATTGGATACCCACAAACATTCATCTTTCGATCCATAATAAACTATTTTTTTTGTTCTTGATAGAATTTATTTTATATAAAATATCATGCATTTTACATCTTATAGGAATAAAAAATCTCTTTCCAAGAAATATATAATGACATAGGTTTGATCACCAAATACTATTATTTGTACTCTTTTTTTTGTGCATGAAGCCAATATATGCATATAGTAGTGAATGTATAATATCTAGAGCATAAATAATTATATTTTATATATTTGGCAAGAGATTCAATGAATTTATAACATAATTTAAACAATAGAAGAATCTTTTGTTCACTTGGATGAGTACAAAAATATGTGTAGTGATTTGAACACTTATAGTAGCCTAATATTTAGAACATGATTGTGTGAGAATTAAACAAATATTTGAATGTAAAACCATGTTGAATTGCATATTTTATGGGACCTATATTATATTATATTAGGATATTAGATTTGGCATTTCTTCATATAGTTCCACATGTTTTTTTGGTTGTTGACTTTAGTGGAGACATGTATACGAATTGACATCTAGTTTGAGGATATTTAATTAATACACATATGAGACTAGTAGTCATAATTTAGTGATAATTAAGTGTGGTTACAATAATGGTGACAATTATGTTGTCTGGATATTCATGAGTATTTCAATATATGAATTAAGTCATCATGTTTGTAATTAATATATTGTGGTGTTGTTTAATCCATGATTAAAAGTTTTGGTGAGGTTTTATTTAGAAGGTTGCCCTTCTCTTATTGTTGCATGTATAGTTCCTTGACTATAATTACTCATCTATCAATTTTTTTTGTCTTTTTAGACATTAGGTTGATTTTGTGTTTAAGTCTTGAATTATATAATTTATCTTCATTGTTATCTCAATTTATATGTTACAAGAGTTATGGTGAGTTTGTATATTGTGTTGGTTTGATATCTACTATTTATGTGGTTGTGTGAGTTGGATCCAACCATTAGATAAAGTGGGGCGAATCAAATTTGGGTAATCTATTCCTATAAATATTTTTAAATTATGATACATATTTAGTTAGTTAGGATTTTATATGATAATTTAAGAATTGGTATATTCTAATTAGAGTAAATTGGGAGAGGAATGAACCATTACATATCTACTAAAGGGAGGTAACCCAAGGTATTACAAGGAGTGAGAGCCTCAAACTAGAGGATAAGCTACTTAAGAATAATAAGACCCTAATGAAAACTGCAAATCAAACACCAAAAAACTAGAAGATGAGACTAGACTATACTAGATGAAAAAAAAATATACAATAGACACACACCTACTAAATAAATGAATCAATGGCCTACCTAGTGTGGGGCTTCTCAATTTTCTATTCTTTTCTCATTGCTTTTAGTTTTTTAGAGAATGAAAGCCTCTTGTTTTATCCCTTACTTGATGAACTAGTAGGGGACTTTAGGCTAGGTTTCATCTTAGACACTGATGACTCCATTCTAGTAGCAGAGGAAGAATCCATGTGGAATTTTTTTTTATCCTACCTACTGACAATTTCTTCCTAAATGGCCTATAGATTCCTACAGTTCTTCTTTGATATTTCATTTTTTGTTCTATCATTTCCTCCATTTTCTTTTTACTGATGCCTAGTTGTCCTATAAAACTTGAATTACCTTCATCATCTTCTTTCTATCCTCCTTTTTTTCAATCTTATCACAAAGACCCTTCTGCACTAAATCATTTTCCACCACCCAAACCATTTGATCCTTATCATTTGATGCCCAACTAGAAACTCTAGAATCCGACATATGAGGGATAGCCTAGGTTGGGCTCCCTTTTAGTTTAGGAATGGAGATGAAATCATTACCAAACAAAATATTTGACAACTCAACACATAGAGTGGGAGCAAAGGGATTTTTTAACCAACCCACAAGAGGGGGTAAAATTTAGGTGGAAATTATACTGACTTAGAATAAGCCCTTGATGTAAGGGAAGGACATTTTTCATTTTATTAACAACCACACATTGGGAGATAGAAAAGAAAAGACAATAAGGGAAATTCATCTTGACACCATACCTCGGATGGTTGAGCATGGGGAATAGCTAAAACTAGAACCATTTGAATCTCCTATCCAATGTGATGAATTTTATAAGGAGTAGCATGAGATCTTTTCAAAACCCATGTAAATCATCTCTTTTGAACCCACTTTGCAAGTGAATAAATTTCTCATTCAACTTCAAGAACCTCATATAATCTATCTTGTAGTTACCCTTAGGTTTTTTTGGGAAAGTTGTGGCTTCCACCACAAGATTAGTAGCAATCGCAATAGTTTCCATAGACATAATAATTTTAGTTGTAAGTATTGATATGTTACATTTATATGGGATGATTTAATATTATACTATGTTAATTGTCATTATTTGGCTTATAGACTATGGTTTATCTCCTTGGGTTATATATTTTATTTGTACTTTATTCTTTGTAGCCATATGCTTATTTGTAAGATATTTAAGAGGTTATCAAAATCTAATGAATAACTTATTATCAGGGTCTAAAGGGATTATAGTAATGATATAGATTTCATCATTTTGTGATGTGATATCATTTTCGTTGATTCTTGGTGTGATATAAACAATCTTGTATCATAATTCTTCTATATGGTAGAGAACATTGAAATCATGATTTTGTAGAAAGTTTCATGAGATTGCTGCAAATATGTGCTTGAATGATGTTTGAGAGATGTGTTGTCATTGATGTCAATATATTTCTCTATTTGTGACAGTGTTGCAATGAGTTTAGTATGTTGGTTTGTTCTTCATGTTAATGATCAGAGTTTGAGGATTAAAAGGTTTGTAGAGCATTGTGTATAGATTATTTAGTATTATTTTCAAAGGTCCGCATGAAGATTTGTGTGAGTTATGGTTATCTGTGTTGTGGCTAGTTTTCCCATTGTTCAGTGATGCTAGAGTGTTGAGTATTTTTTATCCATATTTCTCTGCATTATAATATCTTGTTTTGCAAATTTAGAGGAATGTTTGGGACATTGATGTGTATCTTCAAGTCAAGTGGTTTGTGGTTTGGAGCTCTACAAGTTATTTTTCTACACTGACCGTTGTTGCAGTTAGTGTTTTTGAAGTTCAGTATGATGATGATATGATTCTAGTAATTTGAGTTGTTGTAGATGTTGTGGTGGTGATTCATGATGGTTGTGGATGTTTATAGATCATGTGCCTTTTGTGCTAGTGGTCTACATTGATCTTTGTGTGAGTTATTGGTGATTTTATTTGTGTGTTGGTGTTCTACATTGTTTTGGCCAACCAGATGCTTGTAGCATGTTGTGGATTTTTTTATGCATAATTCTTTGAGGTGTTTCATATTCAAGGTGTGTCATATGGTTTTGTTCTATGTCTTGGATGAAATTGGTTGGTCTGCATTTGATTTTGTAGCGTGTGTGGTGATATTTTTGTAATTAGGTAAACTGTGTTGAACTGACCTCATCAAGGTTGATGCCATGTATAAATAAATGTAATATCCTTGTAATTGAGTGTGTCATGAATTGTATGGATGAGAATCAAAATGCATGTGTGCTGAATGTATACATCTTTTGGAGGTAGAGAAGAAGTGTGAGAAGAAGATAGTTGTTATGTGCTTAACCGGAACTGTAGCCAGGCATTAGGAGATGCTATTTCTTTAGTTCATGATCTTCCAAATATAATCCAAATCTATTTTTAAGACAGTGAGTCTTCCCCAGGGTTGTAGCCATTGTTGTTTTTTAGCTGTGAGCTCTAGGTAGTCTGTCTAAATGCATGTGCATTTCCCATTATAATATTTCATATACTTCTAATAGAGTATCATCATATTGTGGGTAGGTTCCCACTATTGTTTTTCCCTTGATTAGTTTTCCCACATCAAAAATCTTGGTGTTATGTGTGTTCTTGATGTGTTGTTGATTTATGCTTTCATTCTTTATAATCAGATCTGAGAATAAGTTTACTTTGTGTAAGTTTTAGAGATAGTTGATTCACCCACCCCCCCTCTTAGTTGTCTATTGGTTATCAAGCCATTTTATCAATTAGTCTCAGAGAAGGTTCCTCTGAAGAAGCTTAACCACTTGATGTGATCCAGGATGGAAAATTACAAGAAGGATAGTCCGATATTTGATGGAAGTAACTACTCTCTTTGGAAGAAATACATGGAGTGTCATCTGAGATGCATTGGCAAAACTTACTGAACTATCACAAACAACAAGTATAATGTTCCTGCTAATGGACCTACAACTCCAAAATTAATAAAGGGAGTTGAATGTAATATTAGAGCTAAGGAAGCATTGTTAATTGCCTTGACTGATTCTAAGATGACAAATGTTATGGAGCTGTTGACTGTGCATGAGATCTGGAAGAAGTTGGAAACCCTATATGAAGGTGATAGCTATGTGAAGACTACGAAATTGCAAAGCTTGAAAGGAAAGTATGAGATGTTGAAGATGGGAAAAGATGAGAACATTACTTCTCTTATGAAGAAGGTGAATTAACTAGTGTGCAATATCAAATGGGCCAATGGAAACTTGGAAGAATAAGAGATTGTTGCTAAAGTGCTTAGATCCTCGCCTGCATCTACAAACATAAAGTTTCTGCTATTGAGGAGATCTGAACCATGACTAATGTAACCAAAGACATGTTGATTGGTAAGCTATCAACCTTTGAACTAAGTGAGTTTGGTGATTCCCTTCCGAAGACAAAATCTGCATTCAAAGCCACTATTGTTGGAAAGGATAAGAAAAGATATGACCTCGGTGAAATTTCTTCAAGGAGGATATCAAGATATAATAAAGAGATGAAGGAAATGGGAGAGGAAGAGAAAGAGCTTGAGGAGCTTGAAGCATTGATTGCCAAAAGACTACCTAAAGGAGGTGGTAAGTATGAAGGAGAGTTGCCCCTTAAATGTTTTTCATGTAATAAGATAGGACATTTTGCCTCTAGGTGTTCGGAAAGAGTTCCTAGAAAGATTTTCAAACCTAAATTTCAAAAAAGGTTCTATTATGTTACTAATGAAGGTGTGTCAGATGATGAATCAGATAAAGGAAATACAACTAATAATGAATGGGTGTTTATTTCTATCAAGGAAGATGATCCAATACCTATTGATTATACTAGCTGGATGAATGTGGAAAGAGCTTTGGCTACACAAGTTGGGCATAAAGATGAATGGGTGATAGACAACAGATGCTCTCGTCATATGATAGGTGATTAATGTAAGTTTTTGAGGTTGGAAAAGTATGAAGGTGTATTGGTAAAGTTTGGAGATGATAAAACCTAGTATAATTTGTGGGAGAGGTTGTATTAGTCTTGATGCTAAGCACAATACTGATGATGTTTTGTATGTAGAAGGCCTAAAGCATAATATTATGAGTGTTGGATAGATGGTTGACAAGGGTTATGATCTTTTGTTCAAGAATGGCAAGTGTAGAATATTGGGTAGCTCCAGGATAAAGATTCTATTAGGTACAAAGATTAAAGGTTCTTTCACTTGAATAGTGTCACTAAAGGATGTTTAATTGCTCATGTTGATGAAAGTTTGTTGTGGCATAGAAGGATGTCTCATGTGAATTTTGATAGCATTGTTAAGATTATTTCTATTAAGGTTGTGAGAGATATTCCTAAGTTGATGAAACCTACTAACCCTATATGCAAGGAATGTTTGTTAGGAAAACAAACCAAAATATATTTCAAGAGTAAGAAGCATTTTTCAAATGGATTATTACATCTTGTGCATATTGATTTGTGTCGGCCTTCTAGAGTTAGATGCTTACAAGGAGACAAATATTTCATGTTGTTGATTCAATAGTATTCAAGGATGATGTGGGTTGCTTGCTTGAGGGAGAAGTTTGAAGCTTTAGAGAAGTTAAATATTTTCAAATCTATGGTTGACACTAAGAAAGGATTGAAGCTAAAGCGCCTGAGATCTGACAGAGGTGGTAAATTCATTTTCGATGAGTTTAATACATTTTGTGAAGAGAATGGGATAAGAAGACAATTGTCTACTCCAATAAACCCTCAACAAAATGGAGTAGTGGAAAGAAAGAACATAATCATTCAAGAAGCTTCTAGGAACATGATGATTGAAGGTAATGTCTCACATATTTATTGGAGAGAAGTTGTGTGTGTTGTTGTTTACACTCTTAACTGGGTGCATATTAAAGGTGATACCTGTAAAACCCCTTATTAATTATGGTTTGGTCATGTCCCTATTATTAAATATTTCAAAATTTTTAGAAGAATGTTATATGAGAAGAGATGAATATTTAGGAAAGTTTGATGCTAGATGTGATGAAGGAATATTTCTTGGTTATTCTAATAAAAGAAAGGCCTGCCAGTGTTATAATAAGAGACTAAAAAAGATAATTGAGACTAATAATGTCAAAGTTGATGAAAGCAATGAGAGTCAATATAGATCTTTCAGATATGATTCAAATGATCAAAATGATAGTGCAAGAAAAGTAAAACAACCTCAAGCCCACAATCATGTTTAGATTGCTCCAGTGAATCTAGAGAATCGAGAAGAAAAAACAAGTGTAAGTATAGAAGAAAGAAATCAAGACTCTAAAATTAAAGAAAATCCTAAGACTCTTAGGTATGTAAGATTGAATCATTCAAAAAATCAGATCATAGGAGATAGAAATAAAGGTGTTCAAACTAGAAGAGGAATTGTTGCAGACAAAATTGAGTATTGTTTGATTTCTAAGATTGAACCTAAGGATGTAAATGAAGCATGTAAAGATGAACATTAGGTAAAAGAAATGGAAGAAGGATTGAAACAGATTGAAAAGAATAATACCTAGATGCTTGTTCCTAGACCTATAAAAAAAATGTAATTGGAACCAAGTGGGTCTTACTAAACAAATTGAATGAGCAAGGTGAAGTTGTTAGGAATAAAGAAAGACTTATTTGTAATGGATATTGTCAAATGGAAGGAATTGATTTTGAGGAGACTTTTCCTCAGGTGGCAAGAATTTAAGCTATTAGTTTATTTCTTAATTATGGTACTTATAAAGATTTCAAAGTTTATCATATGGATGTCAAGTTATCATTTCTAAATGGAAAATTGGAGGATGAGGTGTATATAGAGAAACCAGATGGATTTCAGTTGACTGATCAGAGCAATATGGTGTTCCTAGAGGTTGGTATGCCAGATTGAATAAGCATCTACTGAAGCTTGGATTTAACAAAGGTACATCTAACAATAATTTGTAATTCAAGATTGATCACGATAAAATTTTGATTGTTAAATTTTTTATTGATGACATTATTTTTGGATGAAATGATAGTTTGTGCAAAGAGTTTTCTAATTAAATGGAGAATGAATTTGACATGTCTATGATTGGAGAGATGGAATTATTTTTGGGATTGCAAATCACTCAGTTGGAGAAAGGAATTTTATATCTAGTCCAAGTATGTTTAAAAATTAAAAATAATGGGTTCTTAGAAAAGGGCACCTAATTTTGGATCCTTTCAAAAAGGATACCCTTTTTTTAAGAAAAGAGAATCTATTTTGAAAACTTTCAAAATGGGTACCCATTTCTATTTTAATCATTATTTTAAAACTAAATAATTTTAGGTAAGGGGTACCCATGGTTTTGTTGGTGTTAATAACTATTCCTCATGGATATTATTACACTTTACTTATATTAACTTAGGATAAGGCATCTCTTGCTAGTATGGATTTGAGAAACTTAGGGAAGTGTGCGCATAGGGATATAGCTTGTAGGAGAAATTCCACCTTTAGTGGTCTTATTTTGCTGTTACACTCCACATTCGATGGATCATCCACCTCTTGTGGAATATTATATTATTTCTCCTACCTACCCCTATTATTTCTTACCTACCCTTGTTTCTCGTTGAGCCACATGTCATTATTGTGTGCTCATACATCCATATGGCCTTGCCTATATAAGCAAGTCTATATTCATTATATTGGTTAATCCAGTTGATCATTTGCATATTGATGAGAATACAGTTTGTTCTTGTCATTCTTTTGTCTCTATTTTATACTTTTTTATTATGCCCTTGATCTTGGCAAAATCTCACATGGTATCAGAGCCATTGGGGCTTCATTGATTGGTTTTTGGACACATTTTGGAAGGCTTTTATTTTTGGATCTGAGGGACAAGCATTTTTTGGAGGCATCTTAGAGCATTTTCAACCTCATCATTACATCCGGGATGCCATTTCCATAAAAATTGAGTATAAACAACCTGTTTTGGCAAAAATTGTTTTTTGGGTGTGGAGGATTTTTTTGCCCAATTCGGACAGTACAGTACGAAATTTTCGGATTTAAAAAAAAATTATTTTTTTCTGAAAATTAGTTTTCCAATTTGAAAAGTTTTTTTTTCTAAACAAAATAAAATAATATAAAAAAATTCAAAAAAAAAACTGAAAGGGGGTTTTATTTTTCAAAAAAAAATAAAAAGAATTTTTTTTTTCATTTTTTGGGGGGTTTGCGACCTACCCCCCACCATACCCGTGAGCAGTGTCGGTGTTGTACTCTGTACAGACCCGCAACAGCTTCCTTGGCCACCACGCAACCCCTGGCGATAGTTTCCCCGGGCCACTCTGTCCACCACGACCCGCAGTAGCCCCAATGGCATCGCCTCCCAGCGGTCACCGTGACCTGCAGTAGCCCAGGCGACACCGCCTCCCACCAACCACTCCGGCTCTGGTGGCATCGCCTCCCGCCTACCACTCCGGCCCCAGCGACCTCACCTCCCACCACTGGCAACACCTCCCACTGGCCCACCGCCCTCCGTCGCCGATCGGCTAACTTCCGCCACTAGCCAGCAACCGCCAGCAACCGGGCCCTTCCACTAGCCACACAACCCACCAGTTGGACCCGCAACCTAGTCAACATCGGGCCCACTTTCGAGTACCACATAGGCAGCCCAGTTAGAGCCACCCAAATTTTTTGCACAGTCAGCTACCATGTAAGCGCTCAATCATCCTAGTCAATGGTGCGATGACCATTTTGACGGTCATACAGCCGTCAAATTTAACATAGTGTTTTTCTGACATCAGCCCGCATCAACATTTTAAAAAAAAATTTAGACCCCTCTTCGTTGAGCAGTTTGGATTTTGGGGTCAACTTTGGAGGCCCATAAATTACTCAATTTCACTCCTTTTTGGGTGCATTTTCTTTTTATTTGGGATAATTTTTCATGCTCTTTGTAGTGGTGTGGTTATTTTCTAATTTTGGTGCACATGTTTTTCAAAATTTTTAGATTCTCTCAGTTGTACCTGTCCAATCCTCAATTTTGCAACTTCAAAGGCTTCGTTTGAGCTCATACGACCTCCTTTTTCAGGTGTTATTTTTTTTGAAAATGCATGTTTTTTTGTCTACTTCCATAATATATGATCAGATTTTAGAGATTTTGAGTGGAAATTGTACTTTCAGATATTGGTCCTATTTGTCCTATTTGGTACTTGTAAATTGCTTGGATCCTAGTTTAGATCTATTGCATTATTAGTTTGAGTCTCTTTTGGCCTTATTGAGGTAGTTGTAAAATTGAAATCAGAAGTCCACTTTGCCTTTTTTTGCAAGTGGCCAATTGTACACGCACTAAGTATAAAGTGCCAAAACATCATTTTGGGGGGGTTATTTGATTAAGTGAATTTGGGGGGTGTCTTGTGTGATTGTGCCTCTCTTTCCTTGTGCTCTTTCATTTTTGTTGCAATGAGTCCTAATAAATTTCAACCTTTAAGTCCACATAATTATGCATCATGGAAAATTAAAGTATGGAGCAAATTAATGGAAAAAGGTCTCACACATGACATAGATGGAACAATAGTAGCACCACCTGATCCTAAGGCTGATCCTAATGCTCAATTTGAATGGCTCACTAAGAATTACATGGCTCTTGGAACTTTATGTAAGTATGTATCATATGACCTCATCTTTCATTTTGAGAAGTTTACTACAATCAAAGATGCTTGGGATATGTTTCAAAAATTGTATGGTCAAGTTGATGAAATCAGAGGTTACTAGATTGACAATGAGCTCACCAACTTGGATCCCAAGAGTTTTGATACAATCCAAGATTATGTCACCAAAGCAAATGAGCTAAGAGCAAAGCTTAAGGATTGTTGAATTGACAAAAAGGATGCTTAGTTGATATTCAACTTGTTGGACAAGCTTGCACCAGAATATGCAACAATTGTGTCTAGCTTCCAAACTCATCGTTTGATAGTGGGAAGTTCCTACGTTATGCCTACATTTGATGCTTTCATAGAAATGTTGATATTGGAACAATCTAAGTTGTTGAACATGGGGCTTCTCAAGTCTTCAAAGTCCAAGGCTTTGGTGGCTAATCAAGGGAATCAAGGAGGTCAAGGCAAAAATTCCAACAAGAAGAAGAAGCATTCTAAGTCAAAACCATAGCAGGAAAAAGGGCAATCATCCTCTCCATCACAAGGCAGTTTTTCATCCTCTTCCAAGAAGGGGACACCACCTAAGAAGGATAAACCAAACTGTGCATATTGCAGGAAGTATGGTCATGATGAGCATCGATGCCACACCAAGAAAGTTGATGAGTTGACAAATCTTCTTAAGAAAAACAACATCAACTTGCCATCCACCTACACAAAGAAGGATTCATCTCCTTCCTCTTCCTCACAGTCTAAGGGAAAAAGGCAAGCATTTGTGGCTACAATAGGTTCTTCACAATAATGGATACTTGACTCGGGTGCCTCATATCACATGGGTTCTACAAAGGAGCAATTTTCTTCATTGGAGCCATCTAAGGTACCTCGCATTTACATAGGTGATGATACACAAGTAGAGGTTGAAGGGAAAGGTTCAGTTGACATGGATGATGGAATATTTGAGAATGTTCTTTATGTTCCTAACTTGTCTACCAACCTTCTCTCTATCTACCAAATCACTCACTATGGGAATGGGAAAAAGGTTGAGTTTACACCTGATTTAGTTGTGGTAAAGGAACTTGATGATGATGCCTTGGTTGCAGTGGGACAAGTCAATGACAACTCAAGGCTTTATTCATTCTCCCACTTTGTGCCAAGTTCTCCTTCTAGAGCCTTGCTTACTCATTCAAATTCAGAAAGTAAGCTATGGCATGAGCGGTTGGTTACCTCAACTACCACTATCTTCAGCAACTCAACACTAAAGACATGGTCACAGGTCTACCTCGAATCAGTTTTTCAGAGGGTGTATGTTTAGGTTGTTCCATAGGCAAGCATCTTCAGGAGAAGTTTGATAAGGGGAAAGCTTGGAGAGCTTTGGAAGTTCTTCAACTTGTTCATAATGATGTAGCAGGTCCATTTCTACCACCTTCATTTAGCAAGGCCCACTATGTACTCACCTTCATTGATGACTACTCCTGCTTCACTCGGGTCTACTTTCTCATTCATAAGAGTGAAGTATTTGACAGATTTCAAAACTTCAAGACTCGTGTGGAGAAGCAATCCAGGAAAGTGTCAAGATTCTTCATACAGATAATGGAAGGGATTATGTGAACAAGAGACTCGAGGATTTTTGTATATTTGAGGGGATTGATCTTCATCATTCTGTAGCATACACTCCATAGTAGAATGGAGTTGCAGAACGCAAGAATAGAACTCTCAAAGAAATGGGTAGCTGTATGATACATACACGTCTCTTGATCCTGCCTTTTGGGCAAAGGCTATTAGTTGTGCCACACACATCCGGAATCGGGTTCCTCACAAACCTTTGCAAGGCGTTACTCCTTTTGAGGCTTGGGATAGTAGGAAACTGATTGTCACACAATTCAGAGTCTTTGGGTGTCCAGCACGGGCTCGCATACCTCCACAGAAACGCAAGGCATTGGAACCTCAGAGTTGTCCTTGCATATTTGTTAGATATCCTGAGGGTGTTAAGGCATATAGATTGATGGATTCTGAGACACATGAGGTGTTTATTGAGAGGAGTGTTCACTTTGAGGAAAGCTCTCCTAGCTTAGCCTCTCTACCTCCTCCACCTTCCTCCATTGTGGATAGTGATACTAGTGATTCAGATGATGAGACTCCTTCAACTCTGACTCGAAGGGTTACACCTCCACAGGGTCCACTTGCAGTTGAGGAGCCTCATTCTCCACCTCCACTTAGACCTCATTGGGCTTGACAGACACTTGATTCTGCGGGTTCTCTTATTGGGGATCCTTCAGATACATAGAGGAGTCGATTACAACATCAGGATCTTCCACATGCATTCATTTCTACCACTTCCGATCCATAGACATTTTGGGAAGCATCAGGGGTTCCTAAGTGGGACCAAGCTATGGAGGAAGTGTATAGTTCCTTGATGAGGAACAACACATGTGATTTAGTCCATCTTCCTAAGGGGAGAAAGATGGTTCGATGTAAGTGGATCTATCAAACCATGTTTGCAGTGGAAGGTAGTGTGGATAAGTATAAGGCTCGGCTTGTTACGAAAGGTTTCTCTTAGGTTCCAAGTGTTGACTATACTGAGACCTTTGTTCCTGTAGCCAAGATGAACTCCATTTGCTTGACACTTGCTATTGTTGCAACTCATGGTTGGGATGTACATTAGATGGATGTGAAGAGTGCTTTTCTTCATGGATCTTGATGAGGAGATTTATATGGAGTAGCCATAGGGTTTCATCCAGGATACTTCCTCAGTTTGAAGACTAAGGAAATCTCTCTATGGCCTTAAGCAGGCCCCCAGGGCTTGGTATGCCAAGATGCATTCCTTTCTTCTCTCAGCAGGGTTCACCATGTGTCATTCTGATCCGAATGTCTACATTCTGCGACAGGATGACTCTCACTTGATACTTGTGCTTTATGTTGATGATTTGATCATTACAGGGAGCAACGCATCCATCATTAGTAGGGTCAAATCTACTTTCCATGATAGATTTTCTATGACTGACTTGGGTCTTTTGCACTACTTTCTCGGGATAGAGATTTCATAGTCACCTTCCGACATTACACTATCGCAGCCCAAGTATGCTCTTGATCTACTTGCACGCTTTCATATGTCTGATTGTAAGCCTGCATGGACTCCCTTTCTTCCAGGAGTTGAGCTTGAGGCTCAGTGTTCTTCTCCACCAGTTGATGCCAAATTGTATCATCAGCTTGTGGGTAGTCTCATCTACTTGACTCATACATGCCTTGATATGTCATTGGCAGTTGCCATGGTTTCCCACTTCATGCAAGAACCACATAAGCTTCATTGGAAAGTCACCAAACACATCGTTCATTACATCCAGGGTACACATCACTATGGGATTCACTATGCCGTAGGCATAGGACCTTGCTTGGCGGGTTACATAGACTTTGATTGGGCTGGCGATCTTGATGATCGTAAGTCTACTTCAAGTTACAGTTTTCACCTTGGTTTAGGCCCCATTTGTTGGTAGAGCAAGAAGCAACATGTTATTGCTCTCTCTTCGACTGAGGATGAGTATCAAGGAGCTGTTGACGTAGTGACTGAAACCATTTGGCTTCAGCAGACTCTCACAGAGTTTGGGTTCACCACTCCACAACTTACAGTTCTACATTGCGACAATCAGAGTGCTATTGCAATCTCGAAGAACCTAGTCCAGCATTAGTGGACCAAACACATCGAAATCCATATGCACTACATTCGAGAACTGATTCAAGAGCAGGTCATTGATTTGTAGTATTGTCCTACAGTGGAGCAGGTTGCAGACATATTCACCAAACCTTTCACCGAGAGTAAGTTCCAGTAGTTGTGAGCTCTATTGGGGGTGCAGGATGTGCCATTAGGGGGGTCAGCTGACTTCTCCTTCCTCTCTTATGGGGGGAATTTTTCCTCTTTCAGGTTTTGTCCTTCTTCTTTGAGAGTCTTTTGTGCATTCATCTCTCTTTTGGGGGGGAGTATTTTCCCACTGGGTTTTCTCCCTTTCTCCATTTGTGAGAGATTGTATTGCATATTTTTGCTTGCATGTGCATATTGTACATGGGTACCTATCATGGCCTAGTAGCCAGGACCCATCTTGCATTATTGACTTGTGTATTTTTAAATATTCATCATGGATATTATTACACTTTTCTTAAGTTAACTTAGGATAATGCATCTCTTCATAATTTGGATTTGAGACAGTTGGGGAAGTATGCACATAGGGATATAGCTTGTAGGAGAAATTCCACCTTTTGTGGTCTTATTTTGCTGTTACACTCCACATTCGGTGGATCATCCACCTCTTGTGGAATATTATATTATTTCTCCTACCTACCCCTCGTATTTCTTACCTACCCTTGTTTCTCATTGAGTCACATGTCATGATTGTGTGCTCGTACATCCATATGGCCTTGCCTATATAAGTAGGCCTATATTAATTGCATTGGTTAATCCAATTGATCATTTGCATATTGATAAGAATACAATTTGTTCTTGTCATTCTTTTGTCTCTCTTTTATACTTTTCATTGTGCCCTTGATCTTGGAAAAATCTCATAGTTTTAATAAATGGGTTTCCATTTTGATCTAGGTACTGGAGCTCAATGGCTAAGGAACATACTTAGCCATTTTTAAATTTTTTTACTAAGATAATTGGCTAAGAGCACAATGGTCCATTTAGGATCTATCATATTAGATATAACTTATGGTTTAAAAGGGTGGCATGAGCTTTTAGTAGATTCCACCTGGTGAAAATGCCCCTTGAGACATATTCATAATGGTTAATATAAAATTCGAGTAGATTCCAATTCTTGTAAGCCACTTCAACAATAAACATGTTAGCCATTTGAACTTTTTGAATTAGAAGAATATCTATCGTATTATCTAGGATCTACAACATTTCAAAAGGTGTTGCTTATGTACATTATTTATAATGCTTATATTCCAAGATAGCGCTTTCATTCTTTAGATCATTTACACTTTGAACTTCGTTATCTAGTGTTGCTTACTTACACAATTCAATTTCTTTTGCCACTTCTATATAGAACATTTCTCATTTAGGTGTTCATCATTTCCTTGAGTCACTACTTACATCTATTTTTTGTAGGCTATGTTGTTTTTCTTATTTCTTTCAATAGATATCAAAGACAAATCTTTCTTATCAAAAGGAAAAATACCTAAGGTAGTTTTTAGATAGAGCATGACTTGTATTATGTTTTGCAAGTCCATGTGAATTTATAAATATCAAACTTGTGAGCCTGGAAACTTATGAAGATCTCTCTCTCTTCTTCCTTATAATATTTTCACATACTACTATAGAGTATCATCTTATTATGGGTAGGTTCCCACCATGATTTTTCCCTTAACCGGGTTTTCTATGTCAAAATTTTGGTGTTGTGTGTTGTGCTATCAATTTTCTTATCTTTGATGTTGCTGCAGTTTATCGGATTTGGATTTAAGGTTAACTTTCATAATTCGGTGAAAATTGATTCACCCCAACCCCCCTACTCTCAGTGTTCCTTCATTGTTGTTGGCAACAAATGAAACATTCCTAGCTTGTAGAAATTTTTGTAAAGTTTAGAGTTTTTTTAATAAAATTATGCATGATTTTTTGTTATCTTCGATGTATAAATAAAGTTGGTCTTTATATGATAGGTGATTGACAAAAGGGTTGAATTTCTTTATCTAGTAATGGCCTCTATGCACATCAACATTTTCAGGTACGTTACAAACAATAATGTGAGCATTCTTTAAACTTAGAAATAAAATGTAGGTGACAAACATTTAGGTAAGAATGCTTCAAACTTGAAAATAAAAATGGTGCATATCCATAATTAATTTAAAATTCTATTCGAAATCTATAGCTAACATGATTATGTCTATAATTGCTAGAGTATCTTTATCCACACACAAAAAAAACTAATTTATATAGTCCCCAAACATTATGTACAAAGGAAATCAACTAAAAGAAAAACTAATATAAGAAAATTAACATTAAAGTAAATACTAAGTATCATTTATTTAATTAAAACTTGAAATATTTGAAGATATTATTCTTGAATATTTGTGTTTATCATATGATTTTAGTTCACTTGGTTGGGTATAAATGGAAAGGGTGATGATATGTTCCTTGATTATATCATCCACCAAGATTGAAACCCCTAAAAGTGTGATATTAGAAATTAAGTGAAGATCACACCCTCCATAAATTTGATGGAATGTATGTACTTTGGTACTTAACACTCACGAAAAAAATAAAAATTATATAATCCCCAAACTTTATGTACAAAGGAAATGAATTAAAAAAAAGCTAATAAAAGCAAATTAACATTAAAGTAAAAACTAAGTATCATTTATTTATTTAAAACTTGATATATTTGAAGATAATATTCTTGAATAATTATGTTTATCATATGATTTTAGTTTACTTGGTTGGGTATAAATGGAAAGAGTGATGATATGTTCCCTGATTATATCATCCACCAAGATTGAATTAGAAATTAAGTGAAGATCACACCCTCCATAAATTTGATGCAATTTATGTACTTTAGTACTTAACAGTCACCTAAAAAGATAACATAAGCTTACACTCATCAAACAACAAAATGAAGAAATTATCCATATAAAATCTTATCAAAAACTAGAAAGTAAAATTATATTCAAACTTTTCTACAAAAATTAATTATTATTGATTCCACTTTACCAAACGATAACTTTGGTATTTTATCAACTTGCTTGGGATTCGGGGAAGAAAAGGATCCCACTCCCACATGACCAGAATTATTGCAGAACTTCAAACGTGTACATGCAAAAAATTGTAAAGTTCCTCGGCCGTGCGCTCAGAAGAATCTTGACTTTCGTCTCCTTTAACAAAATTATTATTAATGTATACCTCCATTAATGTTTCCCCCTATTAAGAAAGAGTAGAATCGTCCATCAATCAATATTTTTATCAGAGCCCAAACATTCATTGGAAGAATCGCGTCAATGAAAGTTAAATCAGTGTACAATGTATTCACTTTTAATAATGTAAAATGGTGAGGAATTTATCGGCAGACGAGCATTCGTGCAGTTCTTGTAACATCACCATTCAAGGAATAAGTTAAATGAAAACTTGAAACATTATACAAATAAGAATGTTCAGGAGATTGTGATTTTGGTGTCCGATAAACGTATCTATTCCTGAGGTAATTAGTCTGTGTTTGAATCTTAGCATGAATAATGATGCGGTGGATGTGTTAAATTTTCAGCTAAACCTGCCTAAGAGATTATGGATCTAGCTAGAAATAAAGGAGAAACTTGCAGAAAGAAAACAGAGCAAAAACACATAACAGACACAAATTTTCATATAAATGAAATTCATATATAATATTATAATGATAGCACGAAGTTAAATACAAAAGAACCACCACATAAACTGAATTACGGTGAAGAAGGCGGAGAAAGAAAATTAACTGACTGTTTGCCTATAGTTAGCTTATGCCATAAAGCATGCACCATCTGTTGTCCATAAATCACAACAAGAACAAAATGAGAACAATTTGAAAGTTGGGCTAACACAGCCTTAGTTGGAGTTAACATTACTCCAACACCCCCCCTTATTTCCACCTAAGGAGAAATAAAACTAATGAAAGGAAAGAGGAAAGAGGGAAAACCAAATGGGAACAAAACCCCCCTCAAAATTTACACTAACTATGCATGATACCTTATATGCTACAATGTCTTGCAACCAAAGATCTCGCAGAAAGTGCCTATTTGTTCCTCCACAAAGAAGAGAAGGAATTTCAATACACAATGTAGCATAGCGAATGTTGTAGTGGGTTCCTTTGCAACAAATTATGCCTCTTCCTTTTGGAAGATAGAAACCTCGTGCTATCAAACTATTGAATTCCCACTCAAGTGAAATGTATGAAGGAATCAAGATAAATGGTTCTGAAAAATACTCATGTTTCTCCAATCTGATGCTATACTGCGACTACCATACAAGATTGCAGAACAATGACCACTGAAGTGTGATATTTTTTTGAATGTGAATCAAGATATGTCAAGATAATAGCACAGAGTGGCTGAGAGGGAACAAGAGAATCCAAACCAAAAGAAGATGCAACTTGATGTGAGTTGACATCGGAGAGAAGACATGTGCCCTCAATATTGTCATCATGATCAAAGAGAGATTCAACAAACAAATGATAAATATCTTATAAGATGATATCTCGCTCATCAAGAGGACATGAATGAACCTGTTGAAGAGAATCTAAAGTAGCATTTGGAGAAGCCAAGATCCCTATCAAACTGGTAGTTGGAGGTGACTAAACACCTACCAATACTGGAGGTGTGGAAAGAGGAGAAGCAGGAGGAGATGTCTCTATGTAATCAAGACAATCAAGTCTCTTCCAATAAGCAATTTCCTCTTCAGTGCCATCATCATACATAGGATCATCATCATGATCAAGGGAGAGAAGCATGTCTTCATCTAGAAATGGAGGTTCATTGGGATCTCCATACATTTCCCATATAGTGGCCCAAAGAGTGTGATGGCACTCAATGTGTGATAGAGCCCATGATGTATAGTTCCCAACAATTAAAACCAATTAGTCCTAAGACATGATCATTTCTACTTTGTCATGCATATTTCTGCCAACAAGTACTTGGTTTGGGAATAAGTCTATATAAATGAGGCAAAATTTGAATCCAGCAACAATGCTTTAGGATTCCATTATGCCGGGACTTGTAATTTCCTTCTTCCAAAAATATGCCACATGGATAATATCTAATTACCATTTTAGACAAGACTACCCCTTTTGGAACTTTATTTCAGTTCATTTTAAATACAGAAATACCAATAGATTCCCCTAAAGCAATGAGAATTCCATTCTAAAACAGCTCAGAATTTCAATAACTGCAAAAAAAATGTTTTTCTCCTTTCTTCTAGCTCTCAGGCTCTAATACCATGTTAAATTTTCAGCTAAACCTGCATAAGAGATTATAGATCTAGCTAGAAATAAAGGAGAAACTTGCAGAAAGAAAACAAAAAAAAAACACATAATAGACACAAATCTTCATATAAATGAAATTCATATATAATATTACAATAATTGCATGAAGTTAAATACAAAAGAACCACTGCACAAACTGAATTACGGTGAAGGAGGCAGAGAAAGAAAATTAACTAATTGTTTGCTTATAGTTAGCCTATGCCAAAAAGCATGCATCATCTGTTGTCCATAAATCACGACAGGAACAAAATGAGAACATTTTGAAAGTTGGGCTAACACAGATGGTAACACAGCCTTAGTTGGAGTTAACATTACTCCAACAGGATGGACATGCATCAATATCAGATATAGAAATGAAAACATAAAATATATTCATCAAATAAGGTTACTTTTATTCATCCATCAATTGAAAATACATACAACTATTTTGGAATGGTACATCATTCATTCCATTATTGGATTACATGATTTCTTGATACAAAACTATTACATGATGTCTCTATATATTCTTATCAATATTTAATTTTTATAGTTTATTAAAGAGAGAAAATACATATTCCAACACCCCCTTAATTTTGACAACCAATATTGTACGACATTCTCAATTTCCTTTACTATTGACGAGCTTGTTAAGCATGGTATATTTATATTCATATTTAAGTTGTAAGGACGGTTAGCTGTGATTATCTTAAAGTTCCAACCAAATGTTTCTAGTGGAGAGAAATAACAGTCATGTAAATAAAAGTATAGTAAAAATACATTAGAGAATGGAGAAGATCTGTCAAATAAAATTTATGTATATGTATGATCATAAACTGTATGGCCAAATTGTAAGCATCCGTCCATTCATGAAAATATTTCATTGGGATCTTCATCAAGCTCTTTAGAATGAGTATAAAGGTTTCTTAAGTGAAAAGATATGTAGAATAAGTTTCTATTATTTTGGATTTAATTTAAACAACATATTATAAGCTTTGATTTGTTTATGTGACTCATGTCAAATAGTAGTACTTTCTTCTAATAGAATCCATTTATTAAAGTGATTTAAGATCAACCCCATTAGAAAATCAAAATTTAAAATATATTGTTTCAACTTGCCCACCACCATCTATCATTTGTGTTAACCTAATGAAATTTTTTATGCTCATGCCTTTTTTTCTCTTTCTTTTTGGTCGTGTATCAAGAAAAGATTATGTCAACTATGTATACGTCTTCTTTAAAGCTTTTCGTGATAGAGTGAAGGATTGTGTGACAACAAATGAGTTTATATGCATAAGGGTGTATGGATACAACTAATGAAGCACTGAGCACTGTTCCAAATCAGTTAGAAACTACAACGATGGAAAATCAGCTATTGAAAAGTATATAGTCACCCACAATTTACTTCTTTCACATGTAGCTGTTGTAAAACTATACAGAGACATCTATCAAGTATGCCCATTCAAGATTTCATTAATATTATTTTACTTCAGACTTCATTTTGTTTCATCAAATGGTTTATACTTATATTTTATAAATCGCATACATTTGGACATGGTTTATCTATGTTTTTTTTTGTTTTTTTTAGAAAACACTCTATTGGTTTTTGTTGGAATGTGAAGTCTAAATCGGTTATCTTAGTCTGCAGTAGTTGCATCATCATGAATTGTCTATTAGTTTCATTAATAAATTTTCTATTTATAGAAATTTTTGTTAGTAAACTTTATTTAAATAGTAATTTTAACATGTTTTTTATACATATAGTTGTGCGAGTCATACTTACTATAGTTACTATATTTTTACTAGATTTTTCCAGGTAAATCTGTGTGTTATGTGCTATTATTCTTCTTTGCAAATTTTATGCAGGTGTTTTTTTTTTTTCTCACAGTTTTTACCTCACAACAATTCATTGGGTGACGGAAAAGCCAGTCCACGTGCACTTGATTTTTTCTATGGCTGGTTAATACCAATCCTTAAAAAATAGTGTCCTTAAGAGATTGTATTCATAAGCGTTTCTTCTACTAGTTAGTAACAAATTACGTTATGGGTTAAACAGGTATATAAATCCTCTAACAAGAGGGGAACATCCAGATATATGTCTCTGTATAGTTTCACAGCAGCTGCATGTGAAAGAAGTATACGTTTTAATAGTTGAATTTCTTGCTCTGCAGTTTCCAACTGATTTGAGCAGCGGCCAGCAACAAGACTTCGATAGTTGTATCCCATTTATTGTCTCCCAATCCTTCACTTTATCACCAAAAGCTTTAAAGCATACGTTCGCATTGTTGACAAAAAAATTTCTGGATACACATAAAAATAAAAGACATCAGCACGAAACTTTTCATTAAGTTAACACAAATGACAGATGGTGATGGGCAAGTTTAAATAGTAGAGTTTAAGCTTTGATTTTCTAATGGAGTTCATCTTAAATCACTTTAATAAATGGATTCTATTAGAAAGGGGCATTGTAATTTGACATGAGTCACATAAACAAATCAAAGTTTAGAAGATGTTGTTTAAATTAAACTCAAAATGACAGAAAGTTATCTTATATAATTTTTTCACTTAAGAAACCTCCATACCTGTCCTAGAGAACTTGTGGATGATCTCAATATAATATTGTCAGGATAGACGCCTACAATTTGGCCATATAGTTTAGGAGCACACGTATACATAGATTTTATCTAATAGATATTCTCCATTCTCTAAAGTATTTTTATTATACTGCTATTTACATAACTATTATTTCTCTCCACTAGAAATATTAGCTTGGATATTTAACATGATAAAAGCTAATCCCCTTTACAACTTAAATATAAATATAAATATATCATGCTTAGGAAGCTCATCAATAAGATTTGACAACATCAAAATAATCAAGATTGACATTACAATAAACTCAAAGTAAATCCAATCAAATTTAATCAATTTTAATATATATAATTATTTGATTTCATTCTCAATTAATCAATCTAAGTTCATATTAATTTAAAATTAAATTATTAGACTACACATAAAAGATATATTTTCTTACCTAATTTAGTAGTCATGTAAAATCCTACTTTATTGATGTATATGATAAAGTTCAACTAGACTAGTAATCAAGCAAGTTGAGAGATGTGGAGAGATTGGACAATTTTATATTGTCAATTTGGTAAAGTTTACAAATAAAGTAGCATATCAAATTCATAATAAATCAAAAGTTATTGTTGACATAAATTGTTATAAATAGAGAATCTATTTTTTTGTTCAAATTATTGAATTGAGTCTGTACATTCATAATAATTGAATGTTGGTAAATGATATAATGAAGAAACATATCTCCATTCTTATTATTCTTGCTTAATTGTAAATCTATATATTTTAAACTATTCTTTTATTTCCTTTTTTCCAAAAACACGTATCTTTACTTATACTTTTTTTTGTTAATTATGTTTTGAAAATGGAACAATACAGAGTCTTTGGGTAAAGTTATTTTTTTAATATCATTGAATAGTTACTATAACCTAAGAGATTGTTAAAGACTATTTAATGTAGATTGTGAATAAAGACTCATATTTTATGTACAAATTGGAAATCAAGTTTGCTCAATTTTTATCTCATGGGATTATAAAGTGTGTTCAAAAGTTTATATATGAAAACTAGAAAACAATACTATAAAATTTATAATTATTAATAAACTGAAAAAATGAATATCTAAAGATAAAAAATCAGAATTTTGATAATAAATAGAATATAAATACTATCTCTCTTTATATTATATAAAAATATTTTTATTGCTATAATCTCCTTTTCCTCTCATGTGATATTAAATTCTCAATTGTCAGGGTGTCAGAGGAAATATCCATAGTTGTAATTCTTAGTGTGAATGGATTATTGTGTATAGTTGAATCCATTATCTTATAAGAAAATAACAATGGAAACTTTACGAACATATATATGCATATATATGCATTTACATACTTCAGTTGTTGTATATTTGGGGTTTTATGAAGGTTGGACAAGTGAGTTTTTTGTTAATGATATTTCTATTAGGGTTTGGTGGGTCAAGTTTTGTTTAATAAGTTTTCAATAAATAAAAAAATTATTAAGTCCAAAAAGGCATAAAATCCTTTATTATATTGTAAAAGTCAACTATACCCTTGGTGTTAGGGGAAACATGGATTCTGGATGGGACCAATAATAGAGTAGAAGCCAAGGCATTATTATTTGGGCTTCAAATAGATACAAATCCTGGCTTAAAAAATTTGATCATACAACGGGATTCAATGAACATTGTAGTTGCACTAAAAAAATTGAAGTCTCCAACTGGAATATCATGTATATTCTTTAGGAGGCTTGGAGCCCATTGGAGTAGCTAAAGGACTACCAAAATTCCATTGTAATAAAGAAGCCAACATGTTGGTGGATGTGTTGGCCAACGAAGATTCCCTCTTGGGTGAAGATGAAATAATATTCAATAAGGACTATTTCATGTTGTATAATGAGCTAGCAACAACTATGGGTCATGATGCCCCCCTAGTTATATTCTTATGTGTTTTTTATCTTGCAAATTTTGCAACAACCTTGTGACATCACTTTGTGGTTTTATTGCCTATGATGAAATGTGTGTAATCCTCAGTTAGCAGTAGATTTTAATGGTCATTTAATTAAATTTTGTTTATCAGCTAGCTGTCTTTGTTTGGTTAAGTATAAATCTCCTCTCCTGAAGTGTTATACTTAGGAATGTGAGGACCATGATGATTTTGTATAAGAAAGTTAGGGTGGCTTTTTCACTGTACCCAAATGGCCTAATTTATCATTTCAATATCTATTTACACGTGTGATTTATTGCATATGTATTACCACTATCTATAAAAATCTATGTGATGGATAGGACTTTTGGTTATAAATAAGAGGCGTGTCTTATTCCATTGTGCACAATTGGTAAAATTAAAAGTGGGTGTCATCTAGGAGGTCAAATCATGGAGTCTAAGCTACTCAATCATAGGCTTTCAATTTATTTCAATCGGTGGGAGTTTCCTACCTCTGGTTCATTCAATACAAAGCACTTAAATTGTGTTTTCAAGTAGGACTACTGGAATGTGCAAAGAGCCATTATCACAATGGTTGGGGAAGAGCTATTGTCTCCATCTTTCTTTCTAATAGTTTTTACATATTGCATAATTATGTGTTATTTCTTCAAATTGCAATTCAATTTGTCAAAGATGATTTCATTTTTTAGGAAGATTTGGATAGGGCTGTTAAAAAGTATGATCTTTTATGGGTTATTGCTTCAAATTGCAATTCAATTTGTCAAAGATGATTTCCATTTTGAGGAAGATTTGGATAGGATTGTTAAAAAGTATGATCATTTTTAAGGAAAGGGCTTGGTAGGTGAATTTTCCCTACAAAACATCTTATAAAGAAGCAAATGTATGTTAAAATCTATGAGGCCATGAAGTTTAGTTTTGTTTGAAAAAGAATTGGGGCTCTTTATGAAAATCATTTCCCCTACTATTATAGGTTAGTTTGCTAAAAATCTTTGTGCTCTTCATTGGTTGACTCTCCATAAAGCACACACATAGAAGTTGATTCATCAACATATTGAGGAAGAGGCTAGGGCTAAGCGTAAAGATTTCTATGTGGGATACCACTTCAAATACAAAGAGGGTGTAGAGAATAGACTACACAATGAATAAATGGGGGAAAATTCTCCAAAAATATAACTATGTTATCTATATTTTTGGGGTTTTCTAGATATGTTTCTTTTTTTTTGTATATGTTAGTGGTTAAGGTTCAGAAATGGATTCTCCCATGGTGGTTGTAGTATGCTTTCATATGTTTATCTTGGTATATGGCATTTTGTGGTTGGGTAGGGTTTCTAGTTGGTGGTTTCTATCCAAAGTATAGGACTTCTTTTGTACCTACTTTTGAATGGCTTTAATTATCCTAAAACTTCCAATTACTTTATTATATTAATATATATTTTAGGTTATATGTATGCACCTTTTATTTATTTTTAAATGTAAAAGTCAACTATGTTTCTACATATTTGTTTTAATTATTTTTAAGGCCATGGGGATATCTTATAAAATAGATTTTGTATGGTCATACAAGTAAAGTATAATTAATAGAGGTATAGGTCGTAGTATTAACTATGCATAGTTAACATGAAAAATAAAGTTTGTTAATTCATTAGTGATATAAAATGAGGTCTATGATAATTTAATAAACTAAAAAAGTGAATTTCTAACTAACCAAGATAGTGCACCAACCATATTAGTACATTTTTTCCCTCCCTAGTCAACTTCTTGTTGTAGCCTCTAAGGTCGATGAAGATGATGTCAAGGTAATCTTACTAAGTAGTATGCCTTCATTTTTTTACCATATTGTTTTTAGTTTGAACCAAATGAATCCTAGTTGGAAATATATGATTTCTTCTTTGATTGATGAAGGAAGTAGAGTTAGTGAAAATTATTTAATTATTGAAGAAACTTCTCTTCTCACTAAAAATAATTTTAACATTTCAACAAGGAAATAATTAAAATGCTCTTATGAAATTTTCTGGAAAAAAAAACACACAATCGAATCCAGAAAAATTTCATAAGAATATAAAATGTATTGTGGAAATATCATAGCTTTAATTAAAATGCTATTGTAAAATGAATCATACAATTGTAAAATGAATTCTTGTTGGGGAGTGTTGTAATAAAGGGAATAAAATAAATTCTATAGAAATAGATTAAGTTTAATTTATGCTCAGCTTCTAGTGAATTTGTTGCCGATGGACAGCTGGACTCTCTTTTCAATAAATAAATGTTAGTGGAGTTTCATTGATTACATTTTAAAGTTAATGGGGAGATGAATAAGATTCTTCTTGTGACTCTGGGTGTGCATAGTCAGGGAGATTTGTCTCCCTTTTATATACCGGTCGAATCATACAATTGTAAAATGAATTCCTGTCGGGGAGTTTTGTAATAAAGGGAATAAAATAAATTTTCTAGAAATAGGTTAAGTTTAATTTATGCTGAAGTAATTGATTACTTAGTATTCTTAGTTATGTTGTCCATCGGCAAGAAATTCTCTAGAAGTTGAGCATTCATTACACCTATTTGCTAGTTATGCAAACGTTCATCTATTTTATTAACAAACAATTCCACCTATCTCAGAAATATTAAGAAACAATTATTATTTTTAACTAAAAAATATTCTAATTATAACAAGGGATACAATGCCACGGGGCTTCAAGGTTAGACAATATTATATCATGTAAAATCATATTGGGGGATTTAAGATCTAAAAAATGTGGGTGCAATATATTGCCTATTGGTGAAAACAAGGGGGTTTTTAATTCCGACTATGAAAAAATACAATATTTGGTGAAAATAGGGGGGCTTTTAATTCAGGATGTGTATTGGGAGGGGGTGACAAAAAAGGAGTTTAGCTCAATATTATTTGAAAATAGGGGGATTCTTTAGTATGCCATGAACACATGTGCTATAACCTAAGGTCACTAAGTGAAGCCCCCGTGTACAATGCTTCAAGTTTCTATCAATAGTCTAGTTAGTTGAGAGTTAAAAACAAATTTTTTTTTGATTAGTTTAGAGATAGAGGGAGAAAGAGTGGGAGAACAAGAAGGTGACAAAAACAAGTACTAACCACAAACTACAACTGCATCATAGATATGGTTTTGATGAATGTCAATAATCAAAAGCCTAAACCATACTAAAGAAATAAGAGTGGAGTAGTGATTAACATAAATCACAAATTTAGGTAATAATCAAATATATATAAATGAAAACCAAGGGTTAAATTGCTAGTGGATAGGATGGGTGGAAGTAAGGCTACTCTATAAGCTACGAGAACCCTAGAAATAGATACATATATGAAATGAAGAAATAAAACCCTAACCAAATCTTGGAGAGAAGGTAAAGAAGAAATAAATAAATACAAAACCCTAACATAGAATAAATAAACCTTAGGGCCAAAGGCTATGTGTTGACATATGACATATTAGGTCCACCAATTTATGTAAAAAAATAATTCTTTACATTGAATAATATAAACTAATTAAATAAATACAATCTATAATCACAATTAATCTAGATTTAGTTTTTTGAAAAGAAGGGTAAAAATTTATTCAAAATAAAGCAAAAAATACAACAACAAGAAGAATATTACATATTTCTATCCTCCATAATTATCTTTTCCAAATTCTCTGAATAATTTGGAGGTAGAAACCTCCAATCCACAACATTCCAGCCCACACCATCCTTAGAAGCCCATTTATCCATAAAAACCACCACCTTGTTCCATTCCCTCAAAATATGACGAAAAGAGATCGAATCAAAGAAGCTGCAAAGATACAAAATCTGACTAGCCACCAAAGCAAGTTGCTAGTTAATCGTATCCAACCTTCGATCAATAAAAAATCCACAATAATTTGAGAATCGGACTCACAAAAAATTCCTTGAAACCAAGGGAACATCCTCTCTCAACAACTTGTAAAATAGCAAGAGCACCCATCAAATTATTAGAGTGCTACCTTTATAAATAGACAAAATGAACACCACTTCGCTATCACTATCCCTCCTTGCCAAATCCCAACATGACCAGGATTCCCACGAGAAGACCCATGAGTATTAATTTTAAACTCCTCTCCAGAAGGAGGAAACCATCTTCCTTCCCAATGAATCTTTTGTTTTGCAAGTCGAGGTCTTTTTCCATCCATGAGGGCCCCACTACTTTCGCCTAACTTCAAATTCTTAAAAATATCATGATCACTAGCATCAAGCACCATAGAAAAGTCACAATTTACAGAGATAGTTTCCTAAGGTCTACTAACAAATTTCTTTCACACATGAGCCTCTCCCAAATTTCTTTCTTGAAATATTCTATGATTCATTTCCAGCCAAAGATTATAAAGAATCAGAGTAGGACCAATAATCCAAACAACCTGAAGAAAGGGGATTTTAGGCAAAGGTCTTTCGAAGCTTTCCCAAAATTTCATTATCAAGGTATCTTGAACACAAGAGTGACCCCACACCCCCCACCACCAATGCCAAATCCCTCTAGCATACTAGCATTGAAAGAAAATATGAGAAGAACTTTCCTCACTATTATAGAAAAGAACATAGATATAAGTTCCATGAAAGCCCCTCTTTCATAATTTCTCCTAGGTGAGACACTTATCTTGAGCTAATGACTAGAAGAAAAAATTACATTTTGACCAACAAATTTTATTCCAAACTTGCTTTCACCAAGGTATGCCAGCCTAACCATGAAGCTTTATATCCAACCCTAGATAGCCCGGAGCAACAAAGAATGTTCCTTTAGGTTCTGGACCCTAGGTAATAGTATCTCTCCATTTAAGAGAGTTGTGGAGTCTACTTGATAGGATCTTAGCAAGCTCTTGTTGATCTTCCACATTGCCTCCACCTGGCCACTCCTGATTATCCTTCCAATAAGCAACCTCCAAGTGACCCATTATCTTGATAGTAGTATAATTCTCAACATTTATCTAACTAGCTTCGACAAAAGTATGATAAAGAGGCTTAGATGAGGAAAATCAGCACAATAGGGGGATGGCCATCCAAAGAATCGAGCTAGAAAAGTGCATCAAAACCCTTATTACAAATCTATAACTATCTTTAATAATATTTTCTCCTCGTTTGAGTAATATTGAAAATCATAGAGCCCTTTCCTGTTAGGCCATACCTAGGCACATTTGAGCAAGCTGCCCCATAAAGATAATTATGATAGATAATCCTAGCCTATTCTTGATCTTGACATGTTTACCATCACCAAAAGTAGCTTAGCAGCTAGCACCTGACCAATTATACTAGTCGGTCGAAGACCAAGACCACTCTCCTCCTTTGCCTTGGTTAAAGACCAACACCACATAGAATCCCATTTAACCAAACTCCACTTTGAGGAGAGAAGATCTTACCAGACCATAAAAACTAATGATAAAGACCATCAAAATATTTAACAAAATAGGCAGGAGCACCTTGAACAAAGTATCTATAAATAGGCAAAGTCTGAACTATAGACTTTAAAAGAGTCACTCTCCCAACAGCTGAAGGCCATCTACAAGTCCAATGACTAAATTTCCTATGTCCTACCTCTATTTTTGTGCATGATTAATTTTTCCATAATTTCGTTTAAGGAAAAATAAAGTACATTGAAGTCATCATTATCTTGTTATAAATCCCTCCTTTTTTGAGCTTTGTATGTCAAAGTGTCCTTCTTGAACTTCTGACTTGAACTTGTGTGTTTTTCATTGATTTATTAGTTCAAGGTTCATCCTATGTATGTATGTGTCGATTCGTTGTTAAAGTAAAATTTGAAGTGTGCAGGAGAATTTTCAACAATGAATGAACTTGTACCATTGAACCCTTTATAACGGTTTAGAGGTTTGTAAGTTCAAAGTTCATGGAGTGAATAAATGAATGACAGGTGGTAGTGAATGAAAAGAAAGTACGAGGATAAAGGGGAATATTTTGGGAATCGTGGAAACTTTAAAATTTGAAAAATAAAAAGTTTCCATAAACGGGAAGTAATCAATATATGATAGGTGCCTTGAGTTGGGTCATTTGTAATCAATGCAAGTGTCGGAATTATGTCATTTCAACATAAACTCAGCATGAGTGGATTTGATGTTTGAAGTATGTTTCTCATAAAGCCATGTTTTAATGTTTTTTTGACTTCAAACGATTTTTTTTTTCATTGAGAAGCTAAAATTAAAAAGATAAGAGTTTATTACTGAAGGTAATTAGCTCTATTCTTCAAGCTTAGCAAGAATTTGATTGTATGAAAAGTGAGTTACCAAATTTCCTTCCGCCCCTATAATTTCTTTGTCTCAGAAGAAAATGGATTTAATTTCCTCCTTTTGGTTTAGTAGGGTATATCTTTTTAGTTTTTGTTTATACAAGTCACCACGATGAGGCATGTGTGTCCCAAATTACGGACAAGTTCTAGTCTTGTATATTCCCTACTAGAATTTGGGGATACTTCATTAGCTCAGGAAAACCTAGAAGATTTCTTAGAGAGAGATAAAACCCAAAAGACTCCGAAATGATGGAGAAAATTATTGTAAACAATGGACTTATAGAAGTTGTCACTTTTCCTACAGCTATGCAATGTCCTGAATTAGTGTTGGAATGCATGAATAGATATGACCCAGAATCTAAATGCATTAGGTCTACAGATGGAGGTGCATTATTGAATATGAATAGGAAAACCATAATGGATGTAATGAAAATTCCCTTGAAAGAACCCTGATAGTCCTAAAAATGGTTGTGCAAAAAATATTCATGCCTTTATCAAAATATTGGTCATTATGGAGTAATTTTGCCCTCTTTTCAGGGTTCAGGGTTTGGGGTTTATGCATTTTGTTTAGTCTTTTGTTTAAAAACCCTAAACTTGTCATATTCATTCATTACATTTTTCCACTTAAGCCAAGGGTTTGTTACCATTGGTAGGGCCTTTTTTTTTTCCTAGCCATTAAGTTCATTTCGGTCGACCCCTTTGTATTTTCCTAAGATTGCATGTGAAGTTATCCTAGGTGGGTCTCATTTAATATTTTTCTGCTAGCACCTAATTTTTCCTAAATGTAAAGTTTTATAATTTTTGTTGGTGACTTTAAGGTAAAGTTCGAGCAGATCTTATGGTTCACCCAGCCCCGCAGTTGAAAGTTTAAGGAGATTATGGATCGCGGTATCACGAGATGATGCCACGTGTCCTCGACGAAGAAGGTTAAGCTACTGGTTTGATTTTTCAAACCTTTGATGTTATTGGGTCCCAGTGGGTAAATACTAGACTACTAATGGTTCCATCAATTTACATGTGTTTCAATGGATAGTGATGTTATAATCTGGACGAAAAGGTGCTTGACTTTTAAATTGCAAAGGTTGGCGGGCACTATGGTCGCAAGGTAAAGTGCGAATCGATCCATCGGCCTTTGTAACCTTGTGAAGGAAGATGCAAGAAGGTTATAGACCACAACATCACAAGATGATGCCACATGTCCTAGGCTGACCAAGAAGACTAGTGATGGGGCCGCTGATAGGGTTAGGCTATGAGATGACATGGCATTGCTACATCACATATTTGATGGGTCCACAAGCCACAATGGAAGGCCAATGTCAGATTGACCATTGGTGATCATGTGATTAGCCAAGGTAAGATCTATGGCATAATTTCAAACTAAATTTAAAAAGGTAATCAAAGGTATTATTTGTCACTCGCGCGGGAAACTTAGAACAGACAGAAAGCAAGCTTGTTGACAGTGGAGCAGATAGCAACAATTTGGGACATTTGGATGCTAAATAATTCCTAAGGGACTATTTTGATGGTTTCTACTGAGCCGAGGTTTATTATACAAGAAAGGATGATGGTTTCAGAGGCATAAGGGGCTTTGGATATCTTCTAAGTTAGAGATGAGAGATCACGAACTTCTCTTTAAAATCAGAGGTTGCTTGTTGTCAAGGATTCTAAAGAAAAAATTGTACAATCAAGGAAGAATAAGATCAAAACAAAATCGTTCACATAAGATAAGCTTTAGTAGGAGGGAGTGGATTTGACAGGCATGACTTCTAGAGTCCATAGCTAGTAGGGTTGAGTTGAAAGTACTAGAATGATGATTTTTACATGAATGAGTACCACCAAGTGAAGCGGATTTTTATTATAAATACAATGGAGTGGTGTTTCAATTGGTAGAAGAGAAAATAAACCTCTTCATTTTCTAAGAGCGGTTTTTCATCAGTGAAGAAGAAGGTGTTTGAGCAATATCATGCATGGAGTTGATGTGTGATCTGTGATACCAGATGGGTGTTCTTTCTCCTATGTGAGTTTTATTATTGTCAGAGGGGTTGTGAAAGTGCAAAGGATTTCCAGAGGGGCTGTGAAAGACTTTTCTTATTAGGAAAGGCCATGCATAATGCATCATCTGCTTCCACTCCGCCACTAGCTGGCCCGAGGTTTGAAGAAGCAGCCCACAAGGGAATGAAAGAAGGATTTTTTTTTGGTAGGCAAACATTCATCTTTGAGATGGCATGGAAGTTGCGACCCCTTCCCAACATATTATGTTTCCCAGTAAGCTTCCCCTTTCACTTTTTTTGATCCTGGGCATAAAGGCTAGAGGTCTTCTTATAGTTTGGAGGCGACTTTACTTCTTACTGGGATCCAGCTTCCCTTCTTAGAAGGGAAACACTCCATAGGGAAGAATGTAGTATCTCACACTCCATCCGAAGTTATCAGGGTGATAATGAGATCACTCAAGCACTTTTGTTTCTACCAATGTTCAGTTACAAATTGTGATTCTATTTTCTCATAGGTGCTAGCATATGGATAGTTTTTGGAAGTCATAAAGAATATTTTTGTAACATAATTGCATATGGCCTTTCAGGCTTATTTGTTGAGATTAAATCTTCTGATGACATGTGTCTCACTAAGCCCATAGCTTGTTTGCTCCCTTGTTTCTATAAAAGTTATTTCAAGGCTTTGAGAGGAGGTCTAAATTCTGGTTCATGTAGGGGTTCCAAAATTTTGTTTCCTTTAGCAGGTTTTAGAATCAACTATGCAAAGTGTAGATTCTTTTGCAAAGAAAAGTAGAATGATTCTTGTGTCAGGTTTTATGTAGATTTTGAAGGACCAAATTGTATACTTCCTTATGGTAGACATAGCATGTAAATAAATAAAATCAAATTCATGCTTATTTCTCTCCCATGTATGATTTTACTATCTTTTGAATGAAATAAATCAAGGGTTTATTTCCTTCAGTGCATTGTTATGATGTATGTGGTTTGTGTTTATGCTTTGATCCAAGGGGTTGATTAAATGCTTGAAAACAATTATAGAGTGGTAAGGCTTGTGCAGGGATTTTGATAAGTAGTTTTGGGCTTGGGTCATAGTTAAGATGTATTGTAAGGCAATATTGTCTTAGATTAGAATGCCATCATATTATTTATGGTGTAGTTCACCTTATATTTTATGAATTCGACTCCCCAATGGATAAGGCACCGGTCACTAGTTTGTCTAAGTCTTTATAGTCAGTCTTGTTCTCCATTCATCTATCCTTGTTATAAATTGGTTGATTATAAGAATATTTTTCATATTATGTCTATTATTGTGTGTTTCTATCTGTCGCATGCTCTAATTAGGTTGAGGATCAATGGAGGATCTGGCATCCTTGAGAATTCTCCCTTTCGTTGATCTCATATATGAGATCATCTACCTTGTTTTAGTGAATCTTTGAGTGTGGTGCAAAGATCATAAATTTCACTAAAGGGATCAACCTCTCGGGTTGTGCAGAGCCCAAAGCGTAGAAGGATTTGTAGAATCCTTATTAGTTTGTCAAAGTCCTTGAGGATTTTAATATTTATTTGAAGAATGAAATTGGTTTCTACTTTCTTGTAGTATAAACCCATTTGGGAACCAACAAAATGGTGACTCTGGTAGGGAACATTGCATAGATTTTTCCAAGTCTTTCTGTGATTTGATGGTTGAGCTATGCTCCTGCGTCATAGGACCCAAATATTTTGCCTTATAGAGTCATGAGCTTGTTAAATCCATCCCTTGTCAGTTGAGTCAATTCTCATAGATGTTGCCGAAGAATCTGTTGTATTTCATCTTTCAATGCAAGTTTGTCAAGATTTGTCCCTATTTTATGATTATTTTAATACCTCACAAGTTTTGAGTGGTGACTCTAATATATTTGTACCAGTGAGCATTATTTGAGGAAGAACTAAATAAGAAATGGAGAATTCACATAAGAGATGAAGTAGATTTGAGCTCTTGTTATGAACTACCTTGACAAGTTGAGGATGGAATCCATATCATGTCATATGATGATAAGGAGCTATTGCAATGCTGGTTTTTGAACAAATTTGACCTGTGAAGAAATTTTAGTTTAAATTTTTGACCTCTGCAAAGACATGGTGACTACACAAAAAAACCTAATGAAGAGGTAAAGATAGTTCCAGATCTATCGATGTTATAAGCCAGAAGGTTGATTTATAGTCCTTACAACACTTCTAGGTATTTTGATTTTCATGAGTTAAATATATTTTTGTGAAAATCATATGTAGAAAATGTCTCCCTATTAAGTGAGTAAAGCACTAAGAGAGGGAATAGTAGTGATTATTTTACATACTTCTGTGATACAATTTTCAGATTTTGTATTGAGTTGGATGAAGTATGTTTTGAGATATGCATTGTAATATTTTAAGACTGTGATAAAGGAAAGAAGTAAGGAAGTGAGTGATAAGATGTATTGTTTGACTATACATCCCTATAAAATATCAAATGTAAGTGTGCAACCTCTGTCAAGTCACAGCAGAATGTTATCTATGGAAAGATATAAGCCATTTAGTTTAAATAGTATTCAACATTTCTCAAACCATGTTCCTACTAAGGTTATGGAATGTTTACCAGAGTTCACTAGGAAAGGATCAAAATAAGCACTTCAATATTTGCAAGTGTTTTCTGACTTGATTGGATATTTTGAGATAAGTCAAGAAGATATTCTCATAAAGTTTTTTGTTCAAACTTTGAAAGAGGATGCCAGAGATTGGTTCTCTTATCTGCAAGCATGTTCTATTTTTTCATGGGATGAACTAAAGGCAGCCTTCATGGAACAATTTGGTGAAAGAGTTGATCCAAGTTTAGTTATAAAAAGATTTGTGGATATTCAAAAGAAAGAAGATGAGTTAGTCCTTATTTTCAATCTTAGATTTGTAAGAACATTGGATGAAATTCCTAGTAGCAATAGGCTCAGTGATGCAGTGTGTTTAGTTGTTTACCTAGCTTCATTTGATGAAGAAATGAGCTATTTGTTGAGAGACAAGGACCCTAAAACCATGCATCTAGCTTATAGGACAACAATGGATATTGAGAATAACCTGAAATATGGAATCCCTAAGGGTTATCTATTTGCAAGAATGTGTTGTCCTAAGATGTTAGATGTTGAAGAGGGGTGTGAATCAAGAGGTAAAGACCGATGTCAAAGTATTTACACCCATGCTGATCACACTAACCATGTTATGGATTATGATCCAAATAAAAATATGATTGAAGAAAAATTGTCTCGGATAGTGGTTATTCCTCATGTTAGTGAAGAAAAGGTTGTTGAAAAATTGTGCCACAACTGATATAGAAAGAAATAATTTCAGTTACTACACCATATGATAGTAACAGTAGTTTTTCTAGTAGAGAGATCCCACAAGAGGTTCATCTGCAGTCTTGTGTTTCAGATGAATCCAATAGCTTGTATGAAGCATTGGAAAGTTGTACATCTGATGAAGACAATGTTAGTATGCAAGATTTTGATGACATAGGCTTAGTTTCTCATAAATCAGTTATGTGTGATGATGAGAATTTAAAATATGAGGTGCCACCATTTTTGGTTGATAATGCTTTTGAGCGAGAAATCTGCATGATATGTTCAAATGAAAAAAGTATGTTTCAGTCTATATTTATGCCACATAAATGTATCGAAAATAATATACATGAAGAGTTAGTTGAAGTATGTGTTCCTAAAAATTAGTATTACAAGTAGTTGTGCAGTAGCTATCCCATTACAAAAAAATCTTCATGCAGTAGATCATATTGAGTCTCAGGTTTTGAATCAGCAGTTAGCAGCCCTTGTTGATTCTATAATGCATACACAAGCATTAATTGAAAAGACAAAGAGGGTTCCAAATAATGAAGAAGTTATTTCATTACAAACAACTATGCATGAAGAGACTCAGAAGTTCATGAATAATAAAGAGATTACATCAGATAAATATATGGATCAGCCATATAGTGATTCTTCTTTATGTGAAGAGTCTGCTTCATGCGAATAATTTTAAATTGAAGAGCATGAAATGGGGTGTGACGAAACCTATTATCCTGATGATTTTGAGGATTTTATTAAATCTAATTTAGAAACATTTGTAACTAGTGAATATGAGAGTGATTTTTATTTTGATGTTACAAGTGCTGACATTGAATATGAGAGTGTGGAGTTCATTGATATTGTCTAAGGCTATGAAGTGGATGGAGAAGATTTTTGCCTTATTGCTCCACATGACAGTTTGAGACCAGATTTAGAATCTTTTGGTGTGCATGAGGATAGTTTTTTTGAGAAGGTGAATGATGATGCTTTTCATCATACTGTGATCTATAAAATGTTGATCAAGAATCAATGACTATATCAATAGGAAAGATAAGTTATTTCGAATGGTTTTCAAATGTTGACTATTCAAATATGGATATTTGTAAATCGCTTGCTATGTTGGATGGACTAGAATATGAGAGCATTTATTTTGACATCTGTGATAAATTAGTATTATGTTTGCAAGAATACTTCAATGATGAATATGTTATGGAAGTGAAAACAAAAGAAGAAACCAATTTTCATGATGGTAGTTGCAGAACATAGTATGAAATGTTTCACTTCCCTTTTTAGCTTGATGGGGCTATCATGAAACTTGATGAATGTTGTTTTCAACATATTTTTATTTCAGACATTGAGCATGGGTATTGTTTGTTTCAAACAATGCCTAGTGATAAAGGTCAGATCAGTAAATAATGTGTTGAGATAAAATGTTTTTATGACATGTTCAACGATGAAAAGCTTGCTAATCATGAACAAGTATATGACAATGGTATCCTTAGATTGTTCATAATGTAGTGTGATCACAACTACATATTTGACCAAGGGAAAAATTGACTAATTTTTCAGATGGCCTTAGGCCATCACATGTGGTTTGACCTTCAGACCACAAGCATCTTGGGGTAGAGTAATAATTTATGACTCTATGTCCAATGGAGTAGCTATAATTTTCTTCTTGAATTTCCTATTCATGGAAAATTCTTGAGGCTCTACTTTCCTAAAAGTAGACTTTTTCGATGAGCATTAGTTTAGGTTTTGTACATAAGTAGTGTAGTTTCCTTTCTATTGAAGTTGCCCTATCTAGGTAACCTCTTTTTGGTTTTCTCTGGAAATTGGTCTGCTTCACGAAAGACTCTGGATTCTCACGTCATTCCTAAGTAATGATCATCCCCAAATAGAGCCAGTGATAGTCCTAAAAAAGACTCTCCAAAAAGTATTCATGCCTTTGTCAAAATATTGGTCATTATGGAGTAATTTTTCCCTCTTTTAAGGGTTCAAGGTTTAGGGTTCGTGCATTTTGTTTGTCTTTGGTTTAAAAACCCTAAGCTTTTCATATTCCTTCATTACCTTTTTCCACTTAAGCCAAGGGTCCATTACCATTAGCGGGGGCTTTTGTTTTTCCTAGGAAATAAGTTCATTCCGGTCAACCCCTTTGTATTCTCCTAAGATTGTACGTTAAGTAATCCTAGTCGGGTCCCATTTAATATTTTTCTACCAGTGCCTAATTTTTCCTAAATTTAAAGTTTTATAATTTTTATCAGTGATTTTAAGGTAAAGTTTGACTAGATCCAATGGTCCACACAATGCACAAATATTATGGAACACGGTATCATGAGATGATGCCAAGTGTCCTCGACGAAGAAGGTTAAGCCAACGATTTGATTTTTCAAGCCTTTGATGTTACCCATTCCTAGCCAGTAATGATAGGACTACTAATGGCTCCATCAATTTACATGTGTTTCAATGGGTGATGATGTTATAATTTGGGCTAAAAAGTGCTCAACTTTAAAATTGCAAAGGTTGGTGGGCACTGTGGTCGCAAGGTAAAGTACGAATAGATCCAGCGACCGTCATAACCTCGTGAAGGAAGATGTAAGAAGGTTATGGACCATGGCATCATGAGATGATGTCACGTGTCCCAGGATGACCAAGAAGACTGACGATGGGTCGTTGATAGCATTAGGCTAGGAGATGACAAGGCATTGCTACGTCACATATTTGATGGGTCCACTAGCCACAATCGAAGGTCAATGTCAGATTGACCATTGGTGATCATTTGATTCACCAGGCTGGGTAAGATCTATAGTGGAATTTCAAACTAAATTTAAAAAGGTAATCATAGGTATTATTTGTCACCAGCACGGGAAAGTTAGAGCATATAGAAAGCAAGCTTGTCGACAATAGAGCAGATAACAATAAGTCAGGACACTTGGATGCTGACTCATTCCCGAGGGACTTATTTGATGGTTTCTACTGAGTCAAGGTTGATTAGACAAGAAAGGACAACAGTTTCAGAGGCATAAGGTGATTTGGATAACTTCTGAGTTATAGATGAGAGATCATGGACTTCTCTGTAAAATCAGAAGTTGCTTGTTGTTAGGGATCTTGAAGCAGAATTAATACAATCAAGGAAGAATAAGATCAAAACAAAATTGTTCACATAAGACAAGCCTTAGCAGGAAGCAGTGGATTTGATAGGCATGACTTCTAGAGTCCATAGCTAGTGGGGTTTTGTTGAAAGAACCAGAATGATGATTTTCACATGAATGAGTACCACCAAGTGAAGTGATTTTTTATTATAAATACAATGGGGTGGTGTTTCAATTGGTAGAAGAGAAAAGAAACCTCTTCTTTTTTTAAGAGTGGTTTTTCATTAACGAAGAAGATGGTGTTTGAGCAATATCATGCATGGAGTTGTTGTGTGATATGTGATACTAAATGGGTGTTCTTTCTCTTGTGTGAGTTTTCTTATTTTAAGAGGGGTTGTGAAAGTGTGAAGGATTGACAGAGGGGGCATGAAAGCCTTTTCTTACTAGGAAAGGCCACGCATGATGCATTGTCTGCTTCTACTTTGCTCCTAACTAGTAGGGAATTGAAAGAAGGAGCCCACAAAGGAATTAAAGAAGGATTTGTTTGGGTGGGGAGTGGTAGCTAGTCATCTTTGAGATGGCATGGAAGTTGCAACCCCTTCCCAACATATTATGTTTCCCTGTAAGCTCCTCCTTCCACTTTTTCTGATCCTGGGCATAAAGGTTGGAGGTATTCCTCTAGTTTGGTGGTGACTTTACTTCTTGTCAGGATCCAGCTTCCCTTCCCAGAAGGGAAATGCTCTATAGGGCAGAATGTAGCATCTCACACTCCATGCGAAGGTATTAGGGTGATAGTGGCATGGCTCAAGAACTTTTGTTTCTACCAATGTTACAAATTGTGATTATGTTTTATCATGTGTGCCAGCGTATGGATAGTTTTTGAAAGTCATAAAGATTATTTCTATAACATAATTGCATATGGCCTTTTAGGCTGATTTGTTAAGATAAAATCTTCTGATGACATGTGTCTCTCTAAGCCCGTAGCTTGTTTTCTCCTTTGTTTCTATACAAGGGATTTCAAGGCTTTGAGAGGAGGTCAAAATTCTAGTTACTATAGGGGTTCCAAAATTTTGTTTCCTTTAGCAAGTTTTAGATGCAACTTTGCAAAGTGTAGAGTCTTTTGCAGAGAAAAATAGAATGAGTGGTGTGTCATGTTTTATGCAGGTTTTCAAGGACTGGATTGTATATTTTCTTATGGTAGACATAGCATTTAAATAAATAAAATCAAATTTAGGCTTATTTCTCTCCCATGTATGATTTTACTATCTTTTGAACGAAATAAATCAAGGGTTTATTTCCTTTAGTGATTTGTTATGATGTATGTGGTTTGTGTTTATGTTTTGACCCAAGGGTATATTAAATGCTTGAAAAAAATTACAAAGTGGTAGGGCTTGTGCAGGGATTTTGATAAGTAGTTTTGGGCTTAGATCATAGTTGAGATGTATTGTAAGGCAATATTGTCTTAGATCAAAATGATATCATATTATTTATGCTGTAATTCACCTTATATTTCATGAAATTGACTCCCTAATGGATAAGGCATTGGTCATTAGTTTGTCCGAGTCTTTACAGTCAGTCTAGTGCTTTGTTCATCTATCCTTGTTATAAATTGGTTGATTACAAAAAAAAAAATCATTTTATGTTTGTTATTCTCTATTTCTACCTATCTCATGCTCCGATTAGGTCAAGGATCACTGGAGGATTTTCCATCCTAGAGAATTCTCCCTATCGTTGAGCCCGTATATGAAATCATCTGCCTTTTTTAGTGAATCTTTGAGTGTGGTGTAGAGATCATAAATTTCACTAAAGGGATCACCCTCTCGGGTTATGCAAAGCCCAAAGCGTAGAAGGATTTGTTGAATCCTTGTCAGTTGGTCCAAGTCCTTGAGGATTTTAATAGTTGGAGTTGGTTTCTCCATAGTTATTTGAAGAATTAACTTGGTTTCTACTTTCTTGCAGTGTAAACCCATTTCGGAACCAACAAACCCTACGAAGAATGGATGATAACCTCATCCTATAGCTTTTTCTCTGAGAAAAAGGCCTCATACAGATGTGTCATTGCTAGGAATTGGTTGTAGAAATTTCAAAAGGGAGGTTTAGGACTACCTAAGCCATTAACCAGAGAATGCCTAATTATAGAAGTCCTAGACATTGTAATTTTGTTGCATAGGGCAAAGGGTAGTCAACAAGAATTTTTCTAGGAGGATTGGATGTATTTCTTCATGCTGGTGCTTTTAAACAAAGAACGTTATTTGGATTGAGAAGAACATATTGAAGAAAGACTTCATGAAGGTGTTGTTAGCACAATTTTTTGCAAAATATTTTGTGTTATTTCTTCGATGTTTTATATATATATTTACATCACAAGAGAATTTATTGCTCAATTTTATGTGCTAGATATGTGCTGAAGTATTAGAAAAAATCCCTCTGTGACCTCATTTTTCAGAATTGGACATGCACCACTAGGGGATGCTAAGGGTTGGCACTGAGTAGGAACTCCATGAGGAAATTTCAGCATGACAACATTGGGATCCTTATAAGGTATTCTCTGGGCCTATGTGATATTCTTTGTCATCTATTAGCACATGCAAAGTTTCCATTAAAGGTTACGAGTGCAAGTGACATATGAAGAGGAGCTTAATGTGCATAATTATAAAGTTTGAAAGTTGGTGTAAGTTACCCCAATAAGACCGACTAGCATAAATAATGAGAGAACTTATCTGCATGACCTAGATCGATCACTCTGAATGAGAACTAAAAGGAAGTTTAGAAGAAGGTTTTCATCGACATAACATTCACTATCGGAGGCATGAGAAAAATTTCATGCCGATAGACAATGAGGTAATTAGTATAACATACACTGATGAAAGAGAATGTGAAGTAGATAGTAAATATCACGAGGTTGTCAGAAAATGATATTTTGTGCTACCTTGATACTCGAAGGGCTAGATGGGAAAGGCAGTGTCATCGGCATGACTTATTCCGATGAGGCAATACGGAAAGGTAGGAATATTAAGCCATCAGGATAACTCAAACCATCAGTGAAAGGAGTTTTGGGTTATGCTGATATCCGATAGGAAAGACAAAGCTTAGCACAGAGGAGGAGGTTATCAATATGTCTTACAATGACTAAGGAGAATCTGGAGTGGATGTTTTGATATCATCAGAATATCCCATAGTGTAATAAAAAGCTACCCCGATACCCAATCAGATAGAGGTAAGTGACTAAAAAAGTGACATGGTAAAGTCATGGGGATGACATCGACCCTTCGAAGGAAGACATTTTCCACTATGCCAATACCCGATGAGGAATCTGAAATGGTTATTGGGAACGAGACCTCATCAGGGGAGCATAAGCCGATGGATCTAAAAACAAACAGGCTGGAGCCCGATGTCATTGGGTCATCGGAGAAACACAGGAAGGGTTGTCCCAACACTCGATAAGATTTGCAACATGATGACCAAGAGGGAGGTTTCATCAAGAAATTATATGCCAATAGACTGGAGAAGTAAAAAGGAAGCACAAGCATGAACTAAATATCATTGGGTCATCGGCGAAACATAAAAATGTTGTCTCGATACCCGATAAAATGATCCGATGTAACGAATGAGATACAGACTACTAAGGAGGAGTCATCGAAATAACTTTTCACTATCAGAGGAACATATTTGGAGCTGTGCAGAAACTCGATGAGCAAAATGCCACAGAGGAATAAAGGAGGGTACATCGAAATGACCTACGCCGATGTGATATAAAGGTGAAATTAGAATATAGCCAAGAGGCAAAGTGATCAGTGAGACTTATGCCGACCGAAAGGATGGGTGGCGCCAACTAGTTGAATTATCGAAAAGTTTATACCGATTAGTCATTGCAAAATCTGATTGCAAATGGATCGACCTGCCATTATTAAATACAAAGATTGGGTAGATTAGTTTTTGCACAAGGCAAATAATAGCAGGATTAGATGTTGAGTGACAAAAGGATCAATAAAGTCAAAAAACTAATTGACACTCATCAAGGATTCATAGTAGAGTTGAATAATGAATATGGGGAATGTAAAGGGATTGTTAATCATGGATTTTTGAGTGTGGTAGATGATACAGGGGTTATGAAGCATAAGCACTAGTGGATTACCGAATGCAGATCTCTACTCAATTCAGCCCTTAGCATTTCCCATGCGGATGCATTGGACATGAGTGAAACAAGGGAATAGGTTGAAGGCTTTGTACAATAGAGATAGCGGTCAGAGATATTATCTTCAACACTTGCACATATAAATAGGAAAAATATCTTCGGCATATCAAGAAATATGGTCAGTGGCTGGATGGAAAGAGTTAGTCTATGGCATTGTAATGTGTTTTAGTTATAGCAGTTAAGAGGGATAGTTATTTTTTTGTTAGTCTTAGTTTGTGCTAATGAAAGGGTGTGTCCTTTCATTCACATTTTTTAAGTCATATATATATGATGAGTCATTTGGTACTCTATGGGGATGATAATCTTTTTAGATTATCTACTGGAACCTATAGTGTTATGTAAGATAAGTCCATAGAAATGAAAATCCATTTTGTGCAAACAAGTGTAATCATTAAGTATCTGCGAGTCTGCAGTATTTGTACACCAATTGTTCCTAGAAATCAATATACAACCTCCATTGTTTTCATCTTCAGATCGTTTTCATGTCATATGATGTTAATGAATTAAAATCTTTTGGATAAATCCAAAGAAGATTTGTTGCAGTGTTTTATCATCTGTTGGTATAGAGATAGCAAAATTGTTTTTGTTGTTCTCATAACATGCATTGTAGATATTACAGTGATAGTTTGTTTCTTCACACTATCTCCAAAGATTACAAGTATTTGTCCATTAAGTAACATGTAAACTTTTAGATAAGGCACTGGTCTGTTTCTGGTTTCTCGTGAATAGATTAAGTGTGCACAAAGTTCTGACTAGAGAAATATATTACTAGTTTTTACCTTCCTATTTCTTTCATAATTACTTTTAGTTCCAGTAGCATTCTGTTATAACTTTTATTTGCATCCAATTATACTCGAATTTCAAATAAAAAAAGGTTAAAAGCATATCAATAAAGCATAGTTGCGGGAAATTGTTTGTCAGTGCTATAAATAGCTACTTTTAATAATTTAATCTCACTATAAAGAAATCTCTTTATGCTTTGGAGATTAGGGTATTGCCTAAAGTGGAGCCTAAAGTGTAGAGGAATTTGGTATTCGACCATTCCTATTCGTTGGCCAAGGCTGATTGGATCAGTTAGGGATTTGGCAAGCCATTTTGATTCCCAATCTCTATTTTTGGGAACCAACAGATTGGTGACTCTGATGGGGAGTTGTCATACATAGTTTAACATTCACCTAGAAGCTTTGGTGTTTTTTCATTGAAGATTTGATAAGTTTTGTTTTCCCCATCCGAGTCACACAATAGATTGGCAACTCTACTGGGGAGTTGTAATAAGAAGTGTTCAGAATTTCTGGTGGTTTCATTTCAGACTCTGTTGGAGGAAGGAGCCTAGAAAAAATCAGTATCAAATATGGCATTTGGGGGTTATAATAACTTTCCTCGTAGAGAGGATGGTTCTCCATCTAGTAATAAATTTGAAAATCTAGAGGAAAATCCTTTTTATAACTTAAATACAAAAGATAATAAAGGTGGTCATGATGAAACCCTGACTACTGAGGAATAGGAGGATAGGCAGTTGGATGAAATTATTCTTAGAATGACCGACTTAAATGGAGATGAATCTAAAATGGCAAAGGCTCTTAAGAGACAACCGGATTGGGTATTGCAGAAACTCAGATTAGAAAGAGATGTTATTCAAAACCCTAAGTCAAATAGGGTTGAAGAAGAGAAGGGAAAAGGTGAAGCAAATAGACTAACAACCCCTAGGTATAGTCCCCCTCACATGAGAAACTTGGAATAGCCATTTAAGGTCTATAATAATCCATTATCTGATGTTTTGAATGATAATCATGAAAAGGGGGATAAATGGAAAAATACACCCTACCATGAAAATAAAAACCAGTGTAATTATAGACAATACAATTATAATAATGGTGAATGAAGAACTAGCAATGGGGAAATTACTGGTAACTAGAATAATAGAGATAGGATCAACAACGTAAGCAACAATGGAGGAAATCATGGTAATAATAGAAACTATGACAACAATGGTAATGGGGACAACCAAAATGGAAATAACAATAATGCTGGAGGTAACAATGAAAACAATGGTAATAATGTAGGACATATAAACTATCAGGTTAACAACTATGGTTGCAGACCACCTATGACCATTGAAAGGTATAAATAGTTAGATTTTAGTGGGATAGTTGGATATTCGAATCTAATTAAAAATGATTTAAGGTAAACTATTCCTAAATTCATAGGAAATGGAACTGATTCTGCAGAACAACATGTAATAAATCTAAAAAATACCATTGAAGAGTTTGAAATCCCTCATGAAGATATTTTCATGAAATTATTTGTTCAATCTCTAACAGAGCATGCAAGAGAATGGTATAGGAATCTTCTTGACAGGTGCATTGGTAGTTGGCAGGAATTGGTAACAATATTCTTGGATGAATTTGGAGAAGATAATGATACTTCATTTGCATCTCATGAGTTGACTAGCATAAAGAAAAATCAGAATGAATCAGTCTATGAATTTAATAAGAGGTTTAATAAAGTACTTAATAGGATACCAAGTGATATTAGACCTGTTGATTCATTTTTTATTAATTTTTGTTTAACTGCTTTTGATAGCAAGAGTCATTATGAGATCTTATCTCATAAACCTACTACCTTGCAACAAGCTTTTAAAACAACTACTACCATTGAAAATAATAGAAAGGCTGCTGGGAGAGTTTGCAAGAGAGTTGACCCAAAATTTTATAGTCCTAGAGCAACAAAAAAGGATGAGTTTGGTCAAATCATGGACATGCTAAAGGACATGAAGGGTAAGCAAACTCACAATGAGAAACCACCCCCATATAGAAGTAACAAGCCTATAAGTTATAATAGACCAAGATTGCATGACATTCCATATAATACAAACTGGAAAGATGGTAAACCAGTGAATGCAAATATAAGCAAAGAAAATCCTAATCCATTGAAGAAGGTAAACAATTTTGCGGAAGAATATCCATGGAGTGAAGTTTGCAATTTATCCCATGTTGCAGAACAATGTATGATTGCTCAGGGTTTTGCAGAAGAGAAGGACCATGAGAATGAATATGATCCCACAGTAAATGTACTTTCATAAGATCCATTTTGGGGTAGGGATGAGGATTCATCTGAGGGTGAGCAATCATCAGATGTACAATGGAGAAGAGAGAACCAACAACATAGCATACAATAATTTTTTACTGATGATGAGGTAGACATCCCATCCTTGAGAAGATTGTTCCATAATGAAGAGCCAGTGCATTCCTTGAGGAACTTAATAGATGAAGAAAAGAAAGCCTATACTGTGGCATCAGTAGCTCAGGCAAAAAGAAATTACCAGTTAAGAAACATAATAGTGAACCTAGAGCAAGGTAAGCCATCCAGGATATTTGCAAAGGTTCCTAAATCTATTGGAAACAAAGACACCATCGCTAATAAGGAAAAGGAAGTTGCAGTAGAAAAGGACAAAAAAACAAAACCTCTTAAATTAACAAAGCCAATTTAAAAGAAACATATTAGTAAGCCACTCTCAAATTGTGGATCATTTATGTCTCAAGCTTCATCATAGGTAAAAATATCTGTGCCCTTGAAGTAATAAAATTTCCTGATTACAAACATGAAACAATCAAGACTTTGTCTAACATTGGTGAAGTAAATAAAGAGGATCATAAGCCAAAAGCTAAAGATCCACCTATTGTCTATTTGGGAACTTCTATCACTAAGAATCTTACCCACATTGATCCTTTTTATTTGACTTCGATGATTAACAATAAAATGGTTAAGAATTGTATGATAGACTTAGGTGCAGCTGTGAACATAATGCCAGAAGATGTCATGAAAGAACTTGGGATGCATGTGGACACTCCCTATGGGAAACGGTATGCTATGGATAACAGATCAGTCCCACTTGTTGGAATTATGAAGGATGTTGATTTTTGGTTTCCAGCATGCCCTGATACATCATAGAAGACAAACATCATTGTTGTGCACATTTTTACAAATTATGGGATGTTATTATCAAGGAAATGGTCAAATTTGGTGGGTGGGCATGTCCAGCTAGATCTTTCATATGCAACTATCCCAATAAAAGGGGCCAATGTAAGGATTGACAGAGAACTGAGATCATTATAGTTGATAGAGGAGATTGATCCAAATGAGACAACATGTTTTCTCCAAATAGGTATAGATAACTTTCAGGTAAGTATTTCTAAACCCTTCCAATACAAAACTGACAAGTTTGAAAATACTATTGAATTGCATGAGGATAAGATTTGGAAAATATATTTTGATGGTGCTTGCAGTAAAGAAGGAAATGGAGTTGGTGTAGTTTTAATTTCTCCTAATGGAAGATCATTCAAATATTCTTTTTTGTTATCTTTTGAATGTACAAATGATGTCACTAAATATGAAGCACTCTTGTTAGGCCTTAGGATGCCAAGTAAATATGGTATTAAATTACTAATAGTTTATGGAGATTCAGAGTTAGTCGTATCTCAAGTAAGGGAAATATTTGCCACTAAAAATGTAAGGCTTCAAAATTATAGAAATGAGGTGTGGGATTCAAATGAATTTTTTGATGCATTTTCTATAACATGGATTGAAAGATCTAACAATATTTTGGCTGATTTTATGGATAACTTAGCAATTAAAAATAATGATATATCCATTTTATGACATCACCCAAGTTGAAATAAAAACTAGACCTACAGTACCAGATAACATAAAAAATTGGCAGATATTTGATGATGATAGGGATCTTCTGAAATTCCTATTTTGTGAGGACCAATATGAAGGGAAACATATGGATTGGAATGCATATGTGGAAGGGGAGAATGGTAAGGAATCTCTGTTTGGAAAAAATATCTTACATCTTAAAACAAATAAGATTCTAAAAGGGTTGGTGGAATTAGAAAGGATCTTTCACAATAAGGACATGACAAATCTCAAGCCCAACACTAGAAGTTGTGAGGAAGTAGAATTTTTTTTTTTTTAAAGTGAGAACAATCCTAGAGAGGTTTAAATTGGGAGGAAGCTTACACTAAAAATTAGGACTGCATTGGTAAATTTGTTAAGAAAATACAGAGAGGATTTGTTCCAGCATGAAATCCCACTAAAACCAGATGCAAAACCATTTAGGCAAAATCAAAGGCCTATAAATCCCACATTGGCCCCCAAATTGAAGGAATAATTGATGAAGATGAGGAATGCATGAATTATAGAGCCTATAAGGCATTCCACATAGGTGTCAAACTTGGTGCCTATTAGAAAGAAAAATGGTGATATCAGATTGTGTGTGGATTTTACAAATTTAAATATATCATCCTTGATAGATAATTATGCTCTACCAAATATGGAATCTCTGTTGCAGAAAGTAACATGGAATGAATTACTTTCTATGATGGATGACTTCTCTAGTTACAACCAGGTGAAGGTTAAAGAATCAGAAAAATACAAAATAACCTTCGCTACACCATGGGGCACATATGTGTATGCCAAGATGCCATTCAGACTTACAAATACTGGAGCTACTTTTCAAAGGGCCATGGATGTATCTTTTGAAGGTTTCATTGATTACATGTTGGTTGTATACTAGGATGATTTGACTGCATACTCCAAGAAAGCAAAAAACCATTGTAATGAACTAAAGAAAATTTTCATCAAAGCACTGGAATATGGTATTTCTTTATATTTGAAAAAGTGTCACTTTGGAGTCACTGAAGGTAAACTGCTAGGTCATATTGTATCTAAAGACGAAGTAAGGATTGACCCTAAGAGAATTGCAGCTATTGACAAAATTCAGATCCTTAAAATAGTTAAAGCTATTCAATTATTTTTTGGACAAATTAATTTTGTTTGAAGATTTGTATCAATTTTTTCTGAAATTGTCAAACCTATTGCAAAGATGTTAAAAAAGGGTGTAGAGATAAAATGGACTAATGAAGCAATTGAGGCCTCTGCGAACATTAAAAGGGCCATCAAGGAAGCACATGTACTTAAGTCTCCTGACTTCTCTAAACCTTTTCAAGTATTTTATTTTGCTTCATTTCATACCATTGTTGTAGTTATGTTACAGAAGAATGATGAAGGTCATGAACAACCAGTGGCATTTTTTAGCAAGAAACTACAGGCTTCTAAGTTAAATTATGAGATAAATGAGAAATAAGCATATACCCTAGTGAAAGTTGTGAAATATTTTAGACCATATTTAGTAGGAGCTAATGTCATTGTGTATGTTCCTAATGCAGCAATCAAAGATATTTTCAGGCAGACTGAAACTAGTGGGAGAAGATGTAGATGGATCAATCAAATTCAAGAGTTCAACACTGATATCCAAATTACTAAATTGGTAAGAGGTCAAGGATTGGATAAACTAATGACAGAATCAAATTTGGAAGCAACATAGATAAATCATATAGATTTAGAGGAGGCTCAAATAAGCATTGAGATGTGTCCTTGGTATAAGAATATTGTCTATTACTTAAAACACATGAAATGTCCAGAGGATTTAAATGATAATCAAAGAAGAACACTTAAGCTTTAGGCATCCAGGTATGTATTTCTTAGAGGTTATTTATATTGGAAAAATAGAGATGGTATCCTTTTATTTTGTTTGGATGTTAATCAAGCACAATCTATCTTAAAGGAATTGCACGAAGGGGTATGTGGAGGACATTTTTTAGCAAACACTACTGCCCATTAAATACTCAATGCCAGTTATTATTGGCCACAAGTCTTTAAGGACTATCATACTTGTATTATAAGATGTGAGGCTTGCCATAAGGTTTCACAAAAAACTTAAATATGACAGAGCTCTTCCACTTAGACCCAAGCAAACTAAAGAACCTTATCAGATGTGGTGTGTTGATTTCATACAAGAAATTGCAAACAAATCCAGTGGAGGACACAAATGGATTTTGGTAGCCACCGACTACTTTACCAAATGGGTAGAGGCAATTCCTACCAGGCACACTACAAGTAAGGTGGTAACAAAGTTTCTTTTGGAAAATATATTAACAAGATCTAGGGTTCCCCACAAGATTGTTGCTGATAATGGGATGTGTTTTAGATCCAAAGAATTTGTTGATTTCTTTGAAAGTTATGGAATCATTTTGTCTTATTCATCACCTTATCATCCCAAGAGCAATGGACAAGCAGAATATAGTAATAAAAACCTATTAAAAATCATTAAGAGGATGTTAGGTGACAACAAGAAGGAATGGGATTCAAAGCTGAATTTGGTAGTGTGGGCAGATAGAGTAACAATCAAGAAATTCACAGGGTTTGCTCCTTATCAACTTGTTTATGGTAAAGAAGCGAAGTTACCTTTGAACAACTTTCTCCTAGTATATAAAATTTGTCTTAGAAGAATATTTAGAAGATGTTAATTTCATGGAAGATAGGTTGGTCCAGTTGTTTGAATTGGATGAGTATAGGAGAGAGGTTCAGGAACAAAATCTACAGAATAAGAAGATGGTAAAAGCATTACATGATAAGAAAGCTTCTATTAGGACCTTTGAGGAAGGAGAGTAGGTGATCAAGTGGAACACAAAAGATCAGGATAAGGGAAAGCATTGAAAATTTGAAGCACTTTGGTTAGGACCATATGTTATCCTGGAAAAAAGAGGGAAAAATTCATACTTCTTGCAGAATGTTAATGGTGAAATTAAAGAATTTCCAGTACATGCTCAGTACCTCAAGCATTTTTTCTCATAAGGAGTAGGGATTATTTCTTATACTATAGTAGTATAGTCTCCATTGTTGTTTGTTTTTGTTTATTTTTGGGTTTTCTTTCCAAAGATAGCTGGGATCTTGCTATGTCCTTGAAAAGAACATACATCCTTGGAAAGAGCCACTGTTAGCACATAATTTTGTAAAATATTTTGTGCTATTTCTTTGATGTTTTATATATACATTTTCATCATAAGAGCATTTATTGTTGGATTGTATATCTAGGATATGTGCTACAGTATTAGAAAAATCCCTCTGTGACCTCGTTTTTCACAATTGGACAAGAACCTCTAGGGCATGCTAAGGGTTGGCACTACATAGGAACTACATGAGGAAATTTCAGCATGACAGCATTGGGATCCTTATAAGGTATTCTTTGGGCCTATGTGATAGTCTTTGTCATCTATTAGCACATGTAGAGTTTCCATAAAAGGTTACAAGTGAAAGTGATATATGAAGACGAGCTTAATGTGCATAATTATCAAGTTTGAACTATCAGTGTAAGTTACCCCGATAAGACTGACTGGCATAAATAATGAGAGAACTTATCGGCATGACCTAGATCGATCACTCCGAAGGAGAACCAAAAGGAAGTTTAGAAGAAGGTTTTCATCGGCATAACATTCATTATCGGAGGCATGAGAAAAATTTCATGCCGATAGTCGATGAGGTAATCGGTATAACTTACACCGATGAAAAGAGAATGTGAAGTAGACAGTAAATATCATCAGGTTGTTGGAAAATGATATTTCATGCTACCTTGATACCCCATGGGCTAGATGGAAAAGGCGGTGTCATCGGCATGACTTATTCCGATTAGGCAAAACTAAAAGGTAGGAATATTAAGCAATCTGGATAACTCAAACCATCGGTGAAAGGAATTTTTAGGTTATGCTGATACCCGATAAGAAAGACAAAGCTAAGCACAGAGTAGGAGGTTATCAATATGACTTACATGACTTACACTGACTAAGGAGAATGAGAAGCGGATGTTTTGAAATCATCAGAATATCAGACAGCGTAAGAAAAAGCTACCCCGATACCCGATAGGATAGATATCATGATGGATGGAAATGAAATTTCATCAAGATAGCCTACATCGAAGTAAGTGACTAAAAGAGAAACAAGGTAAATTCATTAGGATGGCATCGGACTTTCGGAGGAAGAAATTTTCTGCTATGTCGATACCTAATTAGGAATCTGAAGTAGTTATCGGGAAGGAGACCTCATCGGGGGAGAATAAGCCAATGGATCTGAAAATAAATAGGCTGGATCCTGATGTCATTGGGTCATTGGAAAAACACTGGAAGGGTTGTCCCAACACCCAATAAGCTTTGCAACACGATGACCAAGAGGGAGGTTTCATCGGGAAATCATATGTTGATAGACCGGAGAAGTAAAAAGGAAGCACAAGAATGAAATAAATGTCATCGGGAAAACATAAAATAAGTTGTCTCGATACCCAATAAAGTGACCTGATGTAACGAATGAGATACGTACTACTAAGGATGACTCATCAGAATAACTTTTCACTACCAGAGGAACATAATTGGAGTTGTACGAAAACTCGATGGGCAGAATGCCATGGAGGAATAAAGGAGGATACATCAGAATGACCTATGTCAATGTGATATAAAGGTGAAAGTAGAATATAGCCAGGAGGTGAAGTGATCGGTGAGACTTATGCTAACTGAAAGGATGGGTGGCACCAACTGGTTTAATTATCGAAAAGGTTATACTAATTAGCCGTTGTGGAATCTGATTGCAAATGGATCGACCCACCATTATTAAATGCAGAGAATGGGTAGATTGGTGTTCGCACGAGGAAAATCATAGTAGGAGGCAAACCATAGCAAGCTTAGATGTTGAGTGACAAAAGGATCAATAAAGTTGAAAAATTAATTGACACTCATCAAGGATTCACAATAGAGTTGAATACTGAATATGAGGAATGTAAAGAGATTGTTAATCATGGATTTCTGAGCATGGTAGATGATACAGGGGTTATGAAGGATAAGTACCAGTGGTTTACCGAATGTAGATCTCTACTCAATTCAGCCCTTAGCATTCCCCGTGCGGATGTGTTGGACATGAATGAAATAGGGGAATAGGTTGAAGGTTTTGTTACAGCAGAGATAGCAGTCAAAGATATTATCTTCAATGCTTGCACATATAGAGAGGAAAAATATCTTTGGCATATCCAGAAATGTGGTTAGTGGCTGGATGGAAAGAGTTAGTCTATGGAATTGTAATGTGTTTTAGTTATTGCAGTTAAGAGGGATAGTTAGTTTTTTGTTAGTCTTAGTTTGTGCTAATGAAAGGGTGTGTCCTTTCATTCGCATTTTTTAAGTCATATATATATATATGATGAGTCATTTGGTTCTCTATGGGGATGATGATCATTTCAGATTGTGTGTTAGAACCTATAGTGTTATGTAAGACAAGTTCGTAGAATTGAAAATCCATTTTGTGTAAACAAGTGTAATCATGAAGAATCTGTGAGTCTGTAGTTTTTGTACACAAATTGTTCCTAGAAATCAATATACAAGCTTCATTTTTTTCATCTTCAAATCATTTTCATGTCATATGATGTTAATGATTTAAAATGTTTTGGATAAATCTGATGAAGATTTGTTGCAATGTTTTATTATCTGTTGGTATAGAGATAGCAAAATTGTTTTTGTTGTTCTCATAGCTACATTATATATATTGCAGTGATAGTTTGTTTTTTCACACTATCTCCAAAGATTACAAGTATTTGTCCATTAAGTGACATGTAAAATGTCAGATAAGGCACTGGTATGTTTTTGGTTTCTTGTGGATAGTTTAAGTGTGCACAAAGTACTCACTGGAGAAATATATTACTAGTTTTTACCTACCTCGTTCTTTCATAATTACTCTTATTTCGAGTTGCATTCTGTTATAACTTTTATTCATATCCAATTATACTCGAATTTGAAATTAAAACAAGTTAAAAGTATATCAATAAAGCATAGTTGCTGGAAATTCTTTGTCAGTCCTGTAAATAGCTACTTTTAATTATTTAAATTCACTATAAAGAAATCTCTTTATATTTTGGAGATTAGGGTATACCCACCTAGATCTAGTGGAGTCTAATGTGTAGAGGAATTTGGTATTCGACCATTACTATTCATTGGCCAAGGCTGATTGGATCAGTTAGGGATTTGGCAAGCCCTAGTGACTCTACTAGAACCAGAGATTGGGAATCAAAAGGTTTGAGCAATTGCCTTGGAAACAAAAGTTTTTATATGTCTTCATATATGTAAGTCATGAGTCAAATCATCTTCATCAAGTTTTATGCCTAACTTGGCACAAGAATTCAATGATTCTTGTGCCATTCCCTAATTCCTCATTTCAACCGATGTATCCAGAAGTTGTTTTACTAACCCCTCAAACCATCCTGGCAATTCACTTTAGTTTCCTAAACTTGTAGAACTCTTTTGGGGATCTCTAAAATGTGAATTAGAGGTTCCAGAAGAGAAGCCATGAGGAGTATGAAATTTTCCTTATGGATAAATTTTATGCCTATGTTTAAGTGCTTTATCCATAACAGTTAGATCCATGTCTTTCTCTCCTCTACCAGTTGAAAATGATTTTTCTTGTGTTTTGAAGGGCAGATTTGGAGTAGATTTATTTTCAATATTATACTGATTGTATCACAAAATACTACGTGTTATGCACTCCATGTTCATCACAAAGTGTTGCTCACATTCGCACTCCTTGTTCATCACAAAGTGCTACTCACACTTGCACACACTGTTCATCACAAAGTGCTACTCATATTTTAGTACTCCCTGTTCATCACAAAGTACTATATCTTGGTACTCATTGTTCATCACAAAGTGCTTTCATCTATCTTATCGTAGGGCTTATGCTTGAGCGAATCCTCTTGAGTATTTTCCTAATTGGCAACGTATGTTCTATCACAGAATTGTCAATCCTGGCCCTATTCGCAATTCTAGTCTTTCCTAGAGGACCTGCTTGAGTGTATCCTCTTAGCAGCTTATCCAATCAACAGCGTATGTTCATCACAAAACAGGCGATTTGACCTAGAAGACACAAATTCACATTTTTTTGGACACAAACGTGCTTTCCTGACATAAACGTGCTTGAAGACTGCATAAGCGTGCTTGAAACACACAGACGTGCCTATGCTCTGCACAGACGTGCCTGGGCGACACAGACATGGCCGCATTTGGCACAGACGCGCCTGACACAAACACAGACGCGCCTGACACAAACACAGACGCGCCTGGGCGACACAGACGTGGCCGCATTCGGCATAGACGCGCTTGACACAAACATAGACGTGCCTAGCGAGCATAGATGTGCCTGGCAACAACGCAGACGTGCCTGGATATTTTTGACATTTTTTGGACCCTAACCTAGAGCGCATTTATTACCCTATCTAGCATGCATTAATGATAGCAATAAATGCAACAAAGTATGAAGAGGTTTTGTGGTACTTACCGGCTCTCCTACCTCTACTGGCCTCTGGAATCAGCGAACGCGATCGAATCTATGAACAAAGGCCATCATTGCTGACTACTGCTGCTCTATTCTCACTTTGCACTCTGCTCTCATGGATGTATAGATGACAATGAGGATGTGTTTCCCTTGTGGTCTATCTTATAGACTACTCTAGCCCTAGCCCTCGTTTCCCAAGTCATTCTTCATTATCCCGTGACTTTGTCACTCTATCCGGTCAATTCATTCTAGCCTTTCTTTCTTATCAAGAGATTGTCTACGATCTTTCCAGACATTTTTCATCCAATCTCTCGAGGGGGCATATCATTCCCATCTTGGGGCAACTCTGTATCAGTTCATCTTATCTTCTTTGAAACAACGAGACAAGCTGCATTGTCTCAAAGAGGGGCAAAATGTAGACACCCAAACTTGTCCAGTCTAATTAAATAAATATTTTATTTATTTAATTATCTAACCTTAATTCTTCTATTAATTAATTAAATCCTTATTTATTTAATTAATTTATTTATCCTCTTCTAGCCTTATTTTTCATTTAAATAAATACATGTATTTATTTAAATTATCCTTTTCCTAAATTAAATAAATATCTTATTTAGTTAATTGATCCCACTTCTTCTATTAATTAAATAAATCTTTATTTATTTAATTAATTCATTAACCTTTTCTATCCATGACACATGTCATTCATCTCTTAATTCCTACACTACCTACCCCTTTCATTATATTATTATTTCTTTTACCTACCCTCTAATCATAGCTGACCTCCTTTTACACCTCTCAATCTTATCCCTCCATTTCATATAGTGTCTTCTATATAAGGAGATGCTTCTTTCATTATCAACCCTGATCAATCATTCTAACTACTTGATCAATTGACTACTTGGCATATGCGATCCTACTTGCAACCACATTCCGTTCTTTGTTGAGCTCTTGTGCACATAAAATCTGAGAGCAAATATATCAAGCAAGATCAATGGAGATAGGAAGAATGGAGATCCAAACCCTATTGGACATGTGATGGTATAATCTTTGTGATTTCATTTGATTTGCATTGTCTTAGGTAATCTTTATATGTTATGGTGGATTTTTGTTGTTGTTAGGCGAGGGTTTTGTGGTTGAATTCATTTAGCCTTTCAATATCATTATTGTTGTTATCCATTTTCACCATATACATTTTGGCACGCTCGGTGGGACTCTTGTCCCTTTTTGTATTTAACATCCTTGTTGTAGATTTTGTGTTTTTAAGTTGCAGATCTGACATTTTCGATAGCATTTTGATATTTTCACGTCTGCGTAATTTCAGAGCACGTTTTTTATTTTCTGGCACGTCTGCGACATCTGGAACCGCATCTATGTTATCGACAATATTTTATTTTGTAGATTCCAGAAACTGCGTTTGTGTTCCTCAGTCACGTCTGCAGTGTTTTTAGACACGTCTATGTCCAGAAGTCGCATCTGGGTGCTGGAGCCGCGTCTGTGTCTCACAAAACCACGTCTGTGTCACACAAAACCACGTCTGTGTCACAAAGTCGCATCTGTGTCGAAGGTAACCGCGTCTGTGTGCACCGATTTCAAATTTTGAGTAATTGATTTAGTTTTGGGTTTTGCATTTAAGGTTTCAGATCTAGTTTATTTTGAGCTAACATTTTCAGATCTAGCTAACGAAATTGGTGCAGCTTGTCTTGAAAGAAAAATCGTTTGGTTGAAGGCCCCTATTTTTCACAAATTCTTTTGGATCTAAAATTTACCTAACTTGTGTGCTTGTAGGAAGGGGTGATTATTTCAAACAATCCAAACTACTAATAAATGTTTGTTGCAGGTCCTTGGCAAGGTTTTTTGGATTTTTATTGGGTACCTTGTTTTCATAGACTAGCAAACACTTCAATTGGTGCACTAACATTGAATCATTGTCTTTTGTGTCTTGAGCAATAGGCTCTTTTTGTTTAATATTTAGAGGGTCTGTCTTCCCATGTGGCCATTAGGACTACTAGTGAGAAGAGAATGACCCAAGTGGTAGCAAAAGAAAAGTCATCTTCTTCCAAACCACTATAAATAACTGTATTCATGGTGAAAACTATGAATAACGTGTGCTAATTAGTTCATACTGACACTATGTCTCCCCATAAACCCGTTTGATCAAATTTATTTGATCAGTTGTAGGGTGTAACCCCTACCGGCTAGGAGCCTTCTATATTTACAGAGCTGAAAGTGCCGCATGTATGGCCACATGAGCGGATGCCCTTACTAGCACCTTTTTTTTTTAGAAGCCCAAATCCTTCTAGTTGTTGGGGCAGGAGGTCAGACCTTTGGTAGTGGCCCACACACATACGGTTCTTAGTAGAGATACAAAGTTCGCCACGGGGAGTTTTCGTGCGGACTGATGCTTGGCTGACCCAAGAAGTGAGTGCTGAGGGTGGAGCTAGTGAGGTCAAGCATCTAAGTATCCGCTCTGAATAGCGTAGCCTCAGGGGTAAAACCCCATGTGGGATCAACAACTATTGTCTTGGCCAGCCATAAGAATTGTGCTTGACTTATTTTAAACATTCAAAACATTCAAGACCAAACAGCAAAACATTGTGTCTTTTGTGTCTTCAAGTGTATGCAAAACATTTTTACATTAAACAACACACTTTTTTTTGAGTCATTTTGGAGTCTAGACACTTACAAACATTGGGTCTTCATCAACACTATGTCCACTTGTCACGGAAAACAGTCAAATAGTCAGATTTGGTTAGAACAAAACGACTTTATAGATTGGAAAAAAATTGCACAAATTTTGCAGAAATATGTCTGTGTCTGACATAATAGCATCTGTGTTGTATAACCACGTCTGTGAAGGGCAGAAACGCATCTGTGTTTCCAGAATCAACATTGCAATTTGCACAAAAATCTCAGAAACACGTCTATGTTAGGAAATCGCATCTGTGCAGTATACAGGCGCGTCTGTGATCAGAATTGAAAAAAAACAAAAACTGTTACAGTCCAACAAACAAACACAATCAGTTTCGGAATTCTTTAGCTTCCTAGGTTATTTCTCTAGGTTTCATTTAGCATTCAACCTGTCTTTGAGTCTCACACATTCCATCATTGCTTCACATCTCACATTACATTCATAGTTGTCTAAACTTGAGTCAAAAGGTCACTTGCTTGTCCTCATCATACTTTGTCAACACACTACATACAACAACACTTTGCTAAGTGGTCCCTCATCAAGGTCTATCGCCTTTGGGTCTCACTTGGTCTTACTTAGAGTCAAGGTCAACTTACCTCATCAAGAGAAACTATCCTCTCTTTGGAAGTCACACCTACTCTACTACATACATACTTGGTCTTACACTTTGGACATTGCAAGTACACTTCAGATTCATTTACATCCCATCCAACTCTTGGTCTTCCATACCTTTTCCATTTTCATCTAGTCTCACACATCTCAGTCAATACCTAGTTCATGGTTGAAACCCATCTTAAAAAATCTAGGAGAGAAACTAAAGAGGCTCAAGAGTCCACAAACATGAGTGTCTATGAGTATGACAATGATGTCTTTTTCAATACTGATCATAACACATTACCTGACATGGATGCCTATAGAAACATTCCAAATGTTGAGAACATGGACACTACAAACAACAATGATACACACAATGACAATATGGACAACTTTTATGTACATTCAGCAGATGTGGAAGAATCCATTATGGACCCCTGCTTCAATTGACTGATTGAGGAAATAATGAGGAGGGATAGACAATACTTCCTACAAATGATGGCACAAAGTGGAGCCAAGATACCTCATGAATTTGACATGTCTCAAATAATGGAAAATCGACCTTTGCAACAACCTCACTCCAACATGGATCAAAGGAGACCTAATAGTGGAGGAAATAGAGGACCACATATGGTACCTGAATCACCATCATCTTTGTTTCAAAAACCAGAGGTCCCACATACACATGGTCAAGCATATGATACTCACCTTTGCAGACCATTATGGAAGTCTTATGCAGAAAGATATGCTCAGTCACATACCAATGCTAAGGATCAACCACCAAAGCAATTGGATATTCAAAGGCATGCTCAAAATTTGGACACAAGGAAACCCCATGTCAAATTTGGGGGCAACACATTAGAACATGATATGCCTGTAGAGTATGGTATACATGGACAAAATAGATATTTCATTTCTCAACATGAATCTATACCAAGTGGTCCATATATGCAGCATCACTATAGACCTCCTCCATATGAACATGTGTATGATCAATATCATCCATATATGCAACATGCTCCTCCTCCAATTGGTGCCTCAAGCATGGGGTATGGTCCAAGAAGTCGATCTCCACCTAAGAGAAATTTGGAGCAACAAATCAGGGACTTACAAAAGAAAATGGAAGACATAAATACACCAAAGCCAACATACATAATGAGAGACATATGTCCTTATCCATTTGACAAGAGCATTCCAATGCCTCCGTTTCCTACACACTTTGTGACACCTAAGTTTGATAAGTATAGAGGAAAAGGGGATCCTAAGGCACACATAAGACAGTTTTTCACAGCTTGCATTGAGGTAGCTTCTAAAGAGACATAATTGATGAGATTATTCCCACAAAGCTTTGGTGATCAAGCTATGGAATGGTTCTCCCAACTTCCACCTGGCATTAAGTCATGGGGTGACCTAGCAGAGGCATTTATCCAACATTTCTCCTACAACATAGAGACAGACATATCAGTCACTACTTTGTGCAACACCAAGCAAAAAGAAGGAGAGTCTTTTGCATCATTTTTACAAAGATGGAGGAATCTAGCCAGAAGATGCTCTTGTGAAATTCCACAAAAACAAATGGTAGAAATGTTCACTCAAAATGTTAACAAAGACATTGGTTATGATCTAAGGAAAACTTGTTTGTCCACCTTCAAGGACGTCATTGAAAAGGGTTTAGTGATAGAAAAGGTCCTAATTGAACAAGGAGTCATTAAGATATTCAAGGAAAACAAAGATGAATTTAAATGAAAAGACAAGCCAAGATTTTGGAATAAAAACAAGAACACAGTCAATGATGGTGTTGTTGATGTCAACACAGTGCGACCCAAATTCATCTTTTCAGGATCAAGTTCTACAAACAATCAAGTGAATACTCAAACAACTTCCAGATCACGAAGGAAGTACACCCCATTGGGAGAACCACTTGAGTCAGTTTTCAAGAAGCTAGTGGCAAACAAGGTAATCACAGTTCCACATTTTCCTCCATATGAACCAAAGGTTAAACCAAATTGGTGGAATGATGATGAGTATTGTGAATTTCATAAGAGCAAGGGTCATAAGATAGGAAATTGTCATTGACTAAAGAACATCATGCAAGATCTCATTGATAGAGGTGACATTGAGATTGAGGGACACTCATCCAATCAAGAACATGAGATGTTTAAGGAACCATTCCCAAAGCATGACAAGGGAAAAGCTAAAGCCACAGATGACCAAACCAACTATACTAGAGAATCTTATAACTATGATTCAACCATCAATCACATCACAATGGACAATTATGTCTCTACCATTATCATCAAGGACAAAAGCCCTGAGAATTCTACCCAGAGACACAAGATTGTCCTAAAAGGTGTTGGATCTTCTTTCGAACCTACCTCTAAATGTCATGTTACAACCTGCTGAGGTAAATTTACTTTGCAAGGTGCTCCAGCCAAAAACACTACTTCTTCATCAACCAAACCTGCGTATGACCTTGTAGAACAATTAGGGAAAACACCCACGCTCATCTCCATTCTTGAGCTCCTGCGCATATCCCCTGCACATAAAGCTATTCTTGACAAAATCTTGAGAGACACTGTCGTTCCTACTGATCTCAATGTGGACTAGTTTCAAGCCATGGTGGGATACCTTTCTGTTCCACAATCCCTTACATTCACAGAAGCCGACGATGCCTCTGTAAGTCAGCCACATAATGCACCACTACACATTGAAGCCTTCATACACAAACATCGAATAAAATGAGTCCTGATAGATGGAGGAGCTGGTCTAAACATTTGTACATTAAGCACAATTAAACAATTGGGATATTCTGATAAAGCTGTGAATTCTACAAATCAAATCACCATCAAGGCATATGATGATGAAGAGCGTTCGTCCAAGGGCACAGTCACCTTACCTCTTAGAGTTGGGCCAGTTACGAAGGATGTGGTTTATCAAGTCCTAGATCTAGATCTCACTTATAACATATTGCTAGGACATCCTTGAATTCATGAAATGAGGGCAGTCCCATCTACATATCACCAATGCATTAAGTTTCCTCACAATGGAGTGGAGGTAACAGTTAACGGTGATCCTAATCCGTTCATATACTGCAATAACCTGAGATCAAAAACTGAGACCATCATTCCCAGTAATCGTGAAGCTATTCCTTCTTCAGCATACATTGATCCTGAGTCATTAAAACCTTTGACATCAAAACAAGGTGAGCTTAAAGGCAAGTTTCAGGACAAGGGCATGGGGGAATACACTTTAAATCAAACCATGTACTTATGACAAGTCATGAGTTCACCAAAAGAATATGGAAGACCACATCCTAACAAGCAAGTATCCATCATGGTACTCAAATGGGACCCTACTACCTTTCAAAGATGGGGCAAACTGGAAGAGGAAGACTTATACAAAATGCTTTACAAAGACATTGAAGATGACACACAAAATCACATCAGTCTACCATGTGAGAAATATGGCAAAGGTTTCAAGATCCTACAAAAATTCGGGTATGATGGAAAAAGCCCTCTTGGGTTATGAAAGGAAGGCATCATTGAACCTTTACAACCTGAATTGACTTTCAAAAGGGAACACTTGAAGGGACTTGGTTTCCTGACTTCCAAGGTCCACACTCAATGGACAAAAGAAGCCTTACAAATCAAAGCTGCCAAAATTCAACAAGAGGGTCGCTATTCCATAGACTCCAATGAATGGGAATGGGGTTCAGACAAATCTTCCAGTGATTACGAGCTCACCGAAACATTCAGAGAGCCAGATGAACCCATAGAAGAAGAGGAATTTTGTTAAAGATTCAAAGTTTGTCAAGAAACAACCCATGAGGAGTCCACACAGTCCTTGTCTCAAGGTCCTAGGTTGAAATCACATAGGATGAGAACACCTGTCCCAGAATGCACTACTAGTGATGATAATTTGGATTTGTTCATGATCGAGACTGATGAGGAGAGTGCCATCGATGACCTCGATAATTACCTTGACATACCCGAATATAACTGCATCTTCACTCTTAGCCCCACTAACTTCGAAGACATTAAAGGCCTTCCCCTTGTTCACCACCAACTCATTGACTAGGATCATGAAGGACTTGCACAGTTTGACACATTCCAAAATGATGAAGCTTTTATTGACTATCTTGGCATATGAGATGATCTTCCCCCTGGGGACCATAAAGTGGGATACACTATAGAACTCAATAGCGTGGCATATTTTGGTGAGGGTGTCGGACCTTCCAGTCGCAAAAATGTGAAAATAAGAACAAACCAAGGTCTTATGGCAAAAACCACACTGTGGCACTGTCTGACCCCAAAAAAGTAAAAAGAAATGACATATTTGAGGGCGAAAACCTCTCTGAGGCACCCGAAGATGAAAGGCTCAACATTCTCCCAGCATCATATGAGGAAAAGTCATCCATGTTGGTAGAAGAAACTATCAAAACAAACATTGGCACAAAAGAGGTTCCACACAACATATTCCTGGCTCAATCATTGACAGAGTCAGAAAGGTCAAAATTCATAAGTTTCTTCAAAGATCGACAAATCAACTTTGCATGGTAATACGCTGATATGCCTAGATTGGATCTGGATTTGGTAATGCATCATTTGACAGTTAAACCAGGGGCAAAACCAATGAAACAAAAATTAAGAAAGATCCATCCACAAGTGGCATTACTAGTCAAAGCAGAACTTGAGAAATTATTGGATGTCGGATTCATACACCCAATTGATTATCCTGAATGGATCTCCAACTTAGTGCCTGTCAGTAAACCAGATCACAGCATCAGAATATGTACAGATTTTAGAGACATCAACAAAGCTTGTCCAAAGGATGACTTCCCATTACCAAATATTGACTTGATTGTTGATCTCACAGCAAGTCATGAAATGTTATCATTGCTGGATGGATTCTCTGGTTATAATCAAATAAAGATCATGCCCAAGGATCAACATAAAACATCATTCACTTGTCCTTGGGGAACCTTCTGCTGGAATGTCATGCCCTTCGGACTAAAAAATGCATGCGCTACATATCAAAGAGCCATGACTACTATCTTTCATGATCTCATGCACGTAACTGTGGAAGATTATGTCGACGACCTCTTGGGTAAATCAATAGATAGAAATACACATTTGGACATACTTTCAATCTTCTTTGATCGGTTGGAAAAATACAAAGTAAGATTAAACCCCAAGAAATGTGTTTTTGAAGTAACCTCTGGGAAGCTCCTAGGATTCATTGTATCCAAAAGAGGAATCGAAGCTGATCCAGCAAAAGTCAAGGCCATCTTGCAGATGCAACCACCAAGAAATATCAGTCAACTTTGGTCTTTACAAGGCAGACTCCAGTCCATACGAAGATTCATAGCGCAACTTGCAGATAAGTGTAATCCTTTTCAGCACCTACTACATAAAAACATCAAATTCAAATGGGATGATAACTGTCAAGAGGCTTTCCAGATGCTCAAAGATTATCTTCTGAATCTGCCAGTTCTGATGCCACCAGTTCCAGATCAGCCTCTGTTACTATACATATCAACTACTCCAATAGCACTGAGGGCACTCTTAGCACAACAAATTGCTGAGGGCAAGGAAAAAGCAGTATACTATATCAGTCGTACTTTGGTGGGATATGAGCTAAACTACACACCAATTTAGCGTGCATGTCTCACCATGGTCTTTGCTTCACAAAAATTATGACATTACATGCTCACTCATAAGACTAAGTTGGTTGCAAGAATCAATCCATTGAAATACCTTCTAAATAAAGCAACACTTACTGGGCGACTGGCCAAATGGGTAATGATCCTGAGTGAATTCGACATCGAGTATGTGGATAGAAAAGCAATAAAAGGACAAGCCATCGCAGATCAATTAGTAGATGCTCCCATGATAGATGATGTTCCTCTAAGTTTAGAATTTCCAGATGAATCTATTTTAACAATGTCACATGCAAAGCCATGGCAACTGTACTTTGACGACTCATACACATAGCATGGGACAGGAGCTGGCATCCTCTTTATAACTTCTCAAGGGGATTCTATACCAAATTCATATCGCTTATCATTTCCTTGCACTAACAATATAGCAGAATATGAGGCATTAACAACTAGATTATGGATTGCAGTTTAGTGGAAGATCCAGGAACTTCATGTTTTTGGGGACTCTCAACTTGTAATGCATCAAGCAACTGATGATTACCAAACAAAAGATGAAAAATTAATTCCTTACAAACAAATGGTGGATGACCTAAAACAACACTTCACAAAGATAGACTTTGAGCAGATACCAAGAGAGCAGAATCGCATCGCAGATGCCATGGCTACAATTGCTTCACTGATCAATCTACCTCCAAATGAGACCCGCTATGAGTTCTTGGTGGATAACCTTTTGGTTCCTTCATATGAGATCATTCCTACTAAGATGATATGTGTTGTCAGTCCCAAGTCCCAGTTATATGGTTCTATTTTCACATACCTTCATGACAATACCCTACCTCCTGATCTATCAAATAACCAACGTCACACTTTCATTCACCAATCCTCTCGATATGTCATTTTAGCTGATATCCTATACCGGTGAGGTCTAGATGGCACTCTCCTTAGATGTTTAGAAAGTGACGAAGCTCAAATTGCATTACGGGAAGTACATGAAGGGATATGTGGTCCACATGCTAGTGGTCCTACCTTGGCCAAGAAACTCATCAGGATTGGATATTACTGGCCCAATATGGAAAAGGACTCATATCAGTTTGTCAAGAAATGTAAGCAATGTCAAATTCATGGAGACCTCATACATGCACCAGCACAAGAACTTCAACCAATTGCATCTCCTTGGCCCTTTTGTCAGTGGGGACTCGATCTCATAGGCAAGATTCACCCTCCTTCTTCCAATGGTCATAAATTCATTATCACTACCATAGAACATTTCACAAAATGGATTGAAGCTTTACCTCTCACACGAGCCACTAGAAAACTGATTGCTACATTCATCCTCAATTATATCATTTGTCGATACGGTATTCCTATTTCCATTATCACTGATAACGGGCGTCCCTTCAAAAATCAGGATGTTCGTGAACTCTGTGACCGCTTCCATATTTCCCATCATTTCTCCACGTCATATTACCCCCAAGGTAATGGTCAAGTTGAGGCGTCTAATAAGACAATCCTTAAAATCCTAAAAAAGACAGTCAATGACACTGGTTGTAATTGGCATATCCAGCTTAATCCTGCACTTTGGGCCTACCGCACAAGTGTCTGCACACCTATAGGGGCTACACCCTATTCACTTGTCTATGGCGCTGAAGCCATCTTGCCTATTGAGGTCGAGCTACCCTCTTTACGGGTCTCTTTGCAAAACATCATCAGTGATGAAGACTATAGGGTCTCTCGCTTACAAGAGCTTGAACTACTGGATGAATGAAGACAAACTGCTTTTAATCATCTCAAGGCCTACCAACAATGAATGAGTCGTAGCTACAATCACAAGGTCAAGCCTCGCACATTTGAGGTAGGTGACTTGGTTCTCAGAGAAAACCCCAAAAATCAGCAAGACAGAGAGAAGAAGGGCAAGTTCGAACCAAAGTGGCTTGGTCCTTACATCATTGCAATAGCATATGGATCTGGGGCATATCAGCTCTCAACTATAGAAGGTGAACCTTTGGAGGATCCTATCAAGAACATGCACCTTCACAGGTTCTACACATAGCTCTTTGGAATATCCTAATTCAAAAATCTCAAAAATACAAAAAAATCAAAAATTTCAAAAATACAAAAAAATCTAAAAATAGAAAAATTCAAAAAAATTCAAAAATTTCAAAAATACAAAAAAAAAAATTATAAAACAAAAAAAATCGTTACTTGGTGAAAACCTGGCAAACAGGCGCCTTGTGACACAAAAAAAATTGAAAAACAGAAAAACATTTCGTCCAACAGTGAAAACCACTTTGGTGGCGCCCTAGGCAAGTACCATAGTGAAAACTGGGTCACTAGCACCATGCGTAGAGACATTGCTCCTCCCTCCTTCAGGATTCACTTTCATCCTTTCACTTTGCACACACTCACAACCTATTCGTTCATAATAAACTTACCCATTCCCATCATGGCTTGTTATTGATCTACCCAAGATTGGTTCACCATTCATAATAAACCTTCCTTTCAATACCTTTCCATCCATAATAAATCAGATCCTATCTATGGCTAAGGCAAATCCTACATCTAGTGATGGGTGTGGAACTGAGAGCATCACATGTTTCGAGGAGTACAGTTTCTTCCAGCTTTCTTCAGTTTATCCGTGCATAATCCGCAATAAAGCAGTATCTTGCATCATAGATCCACAATAAAGTTTCATCTTCTCCACAATAAAGTATCAGTTTCATGGATTCAATCAGTTTCAAATGAGACACAGCAGCAACAATGGGCTTCAACAAATCAAATCTTTCAACAGACTCAGACAACATATGGTTCAGTGTGATCTATCCTTTTTGTGAAAGTAAACATTGTGACCACAACCAAATAAGACTTATATAAGTGACAAGAGACACTAAACTTGAGGACTACAGTGGATGTTGGTATCGAGTCTTGGTTTTCTTTTGATTTCATCTTTTTTTGGTGACATGTCTTTTAGTTTTTCCGGGATGTCTCTGACTAGAGATTCTATCTCCAGGATGTTTTTGACTAGAAAGGCGAGGATGGGGTATCATCACCTATTTGTATTTGTTGTCTGTGGATTGTCTTTTAGTAATGCTATGACTTGTCCAAGGATATGAGGACACTATGAGTCTAGTATGAACTAGGGCATTCTTTGTTTGTGACTTTCTTATCTCCATGCAAACAAGTACAATGACTTTCTGGGTCGGACATATGCCTCGATTGTCATAACCTACTTGCCATAATAAAGCTCAATGATGATAATGCACAAGAAGCTCTTTCACTTTCATATCTTCTGTCTTTCATCCCCCTTTCTTGATTGGCTTCCATCGTCCTTCTCGAGTCTGCGTAGCCTGCTATCACATGACTTAGTATAATGACACACCAAAAACATTTGCATTTCATGTAGTTTCACCTACATTATCACATGTTAGCATTCCATACATACATATAGATATCACAATTGCATCACATCCTACACACAACACATGTTAGAACATTCTATATTCTCATCATGTAAATAGTTATTTGCATTGTCATATCCATCCGCATTTCATACATTCACATTTGCACTAGCATAACATATAAAACATAAAAGAACACAAATATTGCATTGCATCATGTACATATTTGCATCCATATCATAAACATCACATAGGTACACATGCATATAGCTGCCACAAAGAAGAATCATCTCATATATATATAAAGTGTCATGATACAATGATGTCAAAATACATATGGCTACAGTCACCCGAAGGTGTCTACATCATCATACAAAAATGATACAATACTGATACATAGGAAGCTCTCTACGGCTATGATGAACTCCCTCCCTCGGAGCCGCCTAGCCTCAACGGAATCTTAGCCCCCGAAGGACCTGCCCCAGGACCATCCCTCCTGTCCCCTCTATCTGGTGGTGGTGGAGGACCCATAACCCCACCTCTAGATGCTTGTCTCCTCCAGCTCCCTCCCGTAGCTATCGTTGTCTGCGATGGTCTATGGAAGCTTCTCGCCTGCTAATCAGCTAGCACCGCACCATAATAAAGATCCCTCCAGTAGGCAATCTCCTCCCCTGCCCGCAGAACGTAGGCATATCCAGCCCCTATGTCCTCTACCGCCTGTCTCCCAGCCCTCAGTGTTGTCTCAGCCTTTGTGTAGCGCTGAATGGCCTGATCTCGCTCCCGCTCAATATCTCTGAGCCACCTCCTCAGCCTATCCCTTTCTCTCTCCAGGTCCTGGATCTCATCTGCTTATCCGTGGCAGATCTCCCTCATCTCCGTCAACTCATCCTTCTCTGCCTCAGCCCCTTGTGGCTCTACCTGTGGCTCCCCCTGTATGAGTGCCTGCCCCTGTGCCTGTGCCTGTACTGGTGCCTGTATTGGTGCCTGTCCCTATATCTATTACTATACCTATCCCTGTCTAGGACCCTATGCTGCTGGCACCTATAGCGGTAATCCACCATGACCCCTCACCACCCGAGCCTGCCTGTCCTCTCCACCCTCCCTCTGTGGTGCCACCCTCCTCTCTCCAACTGCCCCCCTCCTCCTCTATCGGTCTCTACCCCCATCATCTCCATCATCATCACCATCCCCACCACCATCTCCATCTAGTAGCTCTCCTGGATCTGTCAGGCGTGGGAATGGATGCTCGGCCCAGTATGCTATGTACTCGGCATCCATGTCGGCATCCTCAATCTCTGGCCACATATCCAAGGGTAGGGGCATCATCTCCACTAGCTGTGTAATAGCCTAATCATATGATAGTAAGGGGCCAAACTGTGCTTGATCCCTGACAGTCCGTGCATACATGCCTAAACCCTGTGGCATCCACTGGATCCTACCGAACTGCCTGCCCACCCTGTCCACTAACTGCCTCTCTAGTACATAGGGCATCCGTCCAATCAGATACCTGCTCTAGAAGGTGTAGGATAGCTCTACTACATCATCCTCCCACTGCTCACATCCCAGGTATGGCCTCCATATAACCATATCAATGTCATCAATCACCCGCCGCCAGTGCTCTAACCTTCCAATCCGTGGCTACGAAGTGATCATGTTGTACAAGTGTACGAAACTGCGTCCGTGACCTCTGCCCTTGAAATGTATCGGTCTCGTCACTGGTAGATGCTCATAGGCCCACACCTGTAACAATGTGACCCCGCAGCCCAATCCCACTAACCCATGGTACACAAACTGACGCAGCTCATAATATAGGTGTGCTAGCACACACAGTCCCCAGACATATCTGGTGTGCTATGTCACCAGTGTCTTCAATGCACCTCCCCAACCCACCACCAACCCTCATGTCGCTCTATTAGAACACAAGAACCCACTGATCGCTCCTCCTATCACTGCTGGCAGTGCTAATCCTGTAGCTGTCATGGTGTCCCAAGCTACATGTTCTGCCCTCATCTCCAGTCCTAGGTCCTGAAACACTCGTCTAAGGGCCTCCCTGTCTCCATCTCAAGCATAGGGAATTAGTTCCCCATCGATCGGTATCCTCAGAATCCTGTATACATCCTCAAGGGTGACTGTCATCTCCCCCATCGGCAAGTGGAACGTGCAAGTCTCAGAGTGCCATCTCTCTGCTAGTGCAGTCAGCAGTCCCATGTTCACCCAAAACTTAGGCACATAAAGAATATGTCTAAGACCCATTGCCTCAATAGCCACTCGGTCCTCGAAGGTCAGCTCAGATCGCAATCTCTGCGACGATGGGAATCTCTCCCGTGACTCCAGCATAGGCAAATACTCCTGTAGTCAAGGAAATAATCATGTCAGTCATAGTGGCATTCACTGTTCATCACAAAATGCTACTTTTTATCTAAGTGCATATGGTATTCTATCCTAGTGACACTCATTGTTCATCACAAAGTGTTGCTGTCTATCCTAGTGACATTCACTGTTCATCACAAAGTGTTGCTTCTATCCTAGTGGTACTCCATGTTCATCACAAAGTACTACGTGTTATGCACTCCCTATTCATCACAAAGTGCTGCTCACATTTGCACTCCCTGTTCATCACAAAGTGCTGCTCACATTTGCACTCACTGTTCATCACAAAGTGCTGCTCATATTTTAGTACTCCCTATTCATCACAAAGTACTATATCTTGGTACTCACTGTTCATCACAAAGTGCCTTGATCTATCTTATCCTAGGGCTTATGCTTGAGTGAATCCTCTTGAGTGGTTTCCTAATTGGCAACGTATGTTCTATCGCAGAATTATCAATCCTGGCCCTATTCGCAATTCTAGTCTTCCCTAGAGGACCTTCTTGAGTGTATCCTCTTAGCAACTTATCCAATCGACAGCATATGTTCATCACAGAACTGTCGATTTGACCTAGAAGACACAAATTCACATTTTTTGGACACAAACGCGCTTTCCTGACATAAACGCGCTTGAAGACTGCATAAACGCGCCTGTTTTACATAGACACGCCTGAAACACACAGACTTGCCTATGCTCTGCACAGACACACCTGGGCGATACAGACGTGCCTTTTTGGCATAGATGTACCTACGCAGCACAGACGTGGCCGCGTTCGGCACAGACATGTTTTCCATCACAGATGCGCCTAGCACAAACACAAACGCGCCTAGCGAGCATAGATGCGCCTGGCACCAACGCAGACACGCCTAGATGTTTTTGACATTTTTTGGACCCTAACCTAGAGCACATTTATTACCCTATCTAGCATGCATTAATGACAACAATAAATGCAACAAAGTATGAGGAGGTTTTGTGGTACTTACCGGCTCTCCTGCCTCTACTGGCCTCTGGAATTGGCGAACGCGATCGAATCTATGAACAAAGGCCATCGCTGTTGCCTGTTGCTGCTCTATTCTCTCTCTACACTCTGCTCTCATGGATGTATAGCTGACAATGAGGATGTATTTCCCTCATGGTCTATCTTATAGACTACCCTAGCCCTAGCCCTCATTTCCCGAGTCAGTCTTCATTATCTCGTGAGTTTGTCACTCTATCTGGTCAATTCATTCTAGCCTTTCTTTCTTATCGAGAGATTGTCTGCGATCTTTCCAGACATTTTTTATCCAATCTCTCGAGGGGGCATATCATTCCCATCTTGGGGTAACTCTGTATCAGTTCATCTTATCTTCTTTGAAACAACGCGACAAGCTGCATTGTCTTAAAGAGGGGCAAAATATAGACACCCAAAATTGATTTTATTTACTTAATTATCTAAGCTTAATTCTTCTATTAATTAAATAAATCCTTATTTATTTAATTAATTCATTTATCCTCTTCTAGCCTTGTTTCTCATTTAAATAAATACATTTATTTATTTAAATTATCCTTTTCCTAAATTAAATAAATATCTTATTTATTTAATTGATCCCACTTCTTCTATTAATTAAATAAATCTTTATTTATTTAATTAATTCATTAACCTTTTCTATCCATGACACATGTCATTCATCTCTTAATTCCTACACTACCTACCCCTTTCATTATATTATTATTTCTTTTACCTACCCTCTAATCATAGCCGACCTCATTTTACACCTCTCAATCTTATCCCTCCATTTCATATAGTGTCTTCTATATAAGGAGATGCTTCCTTCATTACCAACCCTAATCAATCATTCTAACTACTTGATCAATTGACTACTTGGCATATGCGATCCTACTTGCAACCACATTCTGTTCTTTGTTGAGCTCTTGTGCACATAAAATCTGAGAGCAAATATATCAAGCAAGATCAATGGAGATAGGAAGAATGGAGATCCAAACCCTATTGGACATGTGATGGTATAATCTTTGTGATTTCATTTGATTTGCATTGTCTTAGGTAATCTTCATATGTTATGGTGGATTTTTGTTGTTGTTAGGCTAGGGTTTTGTGGTTGAATTCATTTAGCCTTTCAATATTGTTATTGTTGTTATCCATTTTCACCATATACACTACCTAATTCCTGTTTTACTTGTGATCTAATCCTCCAACTATTCTTACTCCTAAGTTCTACTTATATCTCCTACTATAACTTGAAATAAAATGAGATTGATTGTTTGCTTTTTAATTAATGTTTTAGATGACTAGTGCCTTATTTATTTTGGGTAATAGAGTCATTCACTTGCAAACCTTCCCTTGGATGGATTTGTCAACTACCGAACCTCTAATGCTATATAATTGTATGATATTCTTCATAATTAGTCTAATTGAATTTAAATTTCCTTGTGAAAGACCAATTAGACAAGACACAACAGGCAAAATGATTCTCAGATGTATCTTGATGCTCCAACTATTTAACAACGCACAAATTATTCACACACTGACTTAGAGTAGTAATTATCAACCACAAATTATTATAACAGAGAATTGATTTGGAAATGAAAGAATCTACAACAAAATTTCCAAATAAGAGAATTGGTTTTAATATTGCTTTTAAAATAAGTCTTTTACAACTGCTTGAAAATAAAAACCATTGTTAATCCTCCCTTTTTCAAATGATTACATCAAATATTTATAACATAGCATAAGGTCATGCCCTTTTAAAAAGTCTTTTGTAAATTAACTAAAGATTAACTTAAAATGGAACTAACCAAGCAATGTGCATGCTTTTGTCATGTGTTCTAGGTACTCCTCACTGAAGTGATTGTCACAATCATGCACTATATCGATCGCATTCATACATTGAACATCTACAGCAATCACCATGGGCTCTATCATCATGAATTCTAGAGTATGAAGACCAATAAATTGACCAACTGAGTAGTATGTATACTTGAAATAGGTATTAAACGGGTCTACATGGAATGCAGGGCCTTCCTCTACCTCTAGTGGTGTATCAGGTTTTAGTATGTGAAGTGGTAGCCTCCATCCTGTGTAGGTGGTATCTAACCTATGATATTCTTTGGCCAAGTCTTCAAGAACAATGGGGTGATTATAGATACTAGTAAGATTAAAGACCTCTAAAATTTCCTCTCTTGATACATGAAAACATGGCTCCCCCTCTCCATTGCAAATTGCCCTCTATTTCTGGTCATAGTGTTGTGTTAACAATTTCAATATATCTATATTGACATAGACATTCAGAACAACAAGTTTCCCTCGGTTTAGCCTCCAAGGATTGCATATTGGATCAGGACTATTTCGCCTATGGTAATGAAACATAAAAATTCTATGGCCTCTAATGACAGTGTAAATGTCCTCCACATTGTTATAATTTTCCTTCAATTTCCATTTTGTAGACTTCTTATGTTTAGGGGTGGAGCCGAGAAATTGGTCTAACAAGTCCTGACTTAACTTCCTTTCTTCTACATTAGTTTTCTCTATTTCCATGGTTGTATCCTCTGTTTTCTGTTTCTTGCCCTTAGTTTTACTCGTTTCCCCTTTCTATCTCTTTCTGGTAGTGCTTTAACTCTCCATTATATATGCAACAATGAATTCTTTTAGTATATTATAGAAAGATTATTTTGAAAAACTTACTTATTCATGTCACCTCTTCTTTGCCTACGCCTGTTTCTCCCTCAATGTCAGTCAAACAGTGTGCTCTGGTGTGAAATTGTCCTGAATGTATCCACAAATAATTTTGTTAGTGCAAAATTGAATGTCCCAACCTGTTAATCAATATGGCAATCTTTTCAAAATTTGAATTTCTTTGTTTCCATGTGCTACCGAAATAATTCACTTTTGTCGATGCCTCTAAACTTGGTGCCACTTCTATAGTTGTCGATGCAGATAAATATAGTAATGTTCTGATGTATGTTATCACTTTTTTTTCTTCATGTCACTTCGACAGAGGTTACGCCGATGAGCCATCACTAGTTTTATTCTTATTTTCAGTTAACTGTGTCGAACACCTTTTGGATAATACCTATTGGAATTACTTTAACCATCAATATCTCTAAAAACTGCATTTCCGACTTCATTAGTGACTCCAATGAAAACTTCACCTTTGATTCCACTTATCGCCACAATTTATCCTGATGATGATATTCTAGTTACCAATCTTGGATCAGGATAACTCTCCGAATATCATTTCATTCACTTGCCATCAGAGCGACTTCCATTATCAAAACACTGTTAACTCATTATTCCAACTTCATTGGTTATAGTGATAAGCTTTCATAATACTCATCGATAAGTTTGCATTTATTTTCCTTTTTTAGGATAACTTGTATTATCTAGGTAACATTCTAGACTTGTCCCAATCTTGTATGTGATTCTGATGGAATGCAATTATCAAAATAGTTTAGTCTATCAGGATTATAGAAATTGTGTTGTTCCACCTTTGACAGTTACTTTGTTAGACATCCTCGGTCTTTTGTTCGACTGAGCTATACCGCTATTAATATCAATACAATTTATTCTATTGGTATCACACAAAATTGCTACTCCACCTTTGTTAGCTATCCGGATATGTAGTTTTGATCTCATTTTCAGTAATCTTATCCTGATATTAGTGTACAATTGTAATTTATTAGATCGGATTAGTTACCCCAATAGGTATATGAAATGTTGCTCAATAGAGGTTATTTTACTTATTTTTATTGGGTCTGCTAGTCATTTCTAATATGGGATCAAATCATAATGAAGGTGGTGTGTGGACTCTATGCTAGGTAAAATAGAACTTTTGTAGCTTCAATCTTTTGCGCTTTCAAATACAAAATCTTGGTGATGACTAATAAGACAGGGGCATTATGCACTATTTTGTGTATGAAATTTTGAGGTTACAACTTCATCACCACTTGCAGAGCTCATTTCAAAAGAAATATTACAATAATAATAAAATAATATTGCTCATATAAATTATTTACTATTAATAATAGTTTTTGTGGAATGAATGATAAATACATAGGCATAAATGAAAATATATGAATAGAAATAAATAAGGAAAAATGTGCAAATGAAAAATCTATGTTTGTAAGGAATTTATCAAAGGAAAATATGATTTCATATTTAATGTAATAATATTTGTAGATATTTGAGTGACACAGTAAAAAAAATAATCTAAAAAATAATAATTTGATTTTACACTGATTGAATTCAACAAAGACAAAGATAAATGAATTTTTTTCAATTATTAAATATGAAATTCACTCAGACTATAGAATTGTTGGTAAAAATTTTAATTTTGCATATTGATTGGCTAGATTAATTGACAAGTTAGATTTAATAGATGCCATAGCATTAGTAGGATCCAAAAATAAATTTAATTTTAATCTAATTTATTTATTTTATTTTCTAATGAGATTTTATAAAAATTCAACGAGCTATTATCACAATAACTGGAGAAGAAGTGCTAGGCCCAAAAGCACCTTGCAGCCCATTTCCTTCATAGGTTGTATAAGTGTTTTTTGGTAGTCTGTTATTAGCGTTGCAGGTGGTTGGCAGATGGGTTTGTAGTTACCAATGCAAGAGAACGCACTACTTACGAGATCTTTGTCAGTAACCTGCAAGAGCTTATATAAGCAAACAATTCACTTCTCCCATTTTTTTTATCCTTTCTGATATTTATATAGTGGCATTCAATTTTATTGACACGTATTTTGCATGTCAGTTTGGGATGGAGCTCGTGACACGAATACCTCATGGTGGGTGGTGAACAATATAAGCCAATTTAAATGAAATTCGTTCTCATTAGTAACAATGTTGTCTATTTCTTCCAAATCTTTTCCTTTTTCAAATCTTCATCCAAGATAGGAGAGCTGCAAGCCAGAGGTATTGTGATTTCATTTTCCGCAGCCAGTTCATGAAGTGAAGGACCACTGGCATTATCTTTGAGTGCTTGCTCATTGTAATCATTGGTCTTTTCCTTTTCAATGCAAGAAGGTTCCTGATCTACTTTTGCCACTGCCTGCAATATAGCTTTTCTATGGCCCAGTTTGTGACAGAGGAAACACTTAGGGCTTGGACCTTCCATATTGATATTTTTAATCCAGTCCACTACTGCAGTTTCCTGAACAATAGTTTTCAGAAGAGATTTGGATAAATCTTGTTTAATGCAAATTTGTACAAACAACCTAGATTGCCCTCCTTGACATTCTCATTCACACCAATAAACTCTCCAAGTGTGTTACCATTTACCAATTTTTGCCAGGGCAGAGATGTCCAGGTACTATAGGAATGTTGTAGAGCCTAATCCACATGGGGTTTTTGGAGACATTGCATGAGACTGGATCAAAATAGAAAGAACTCTGCTCCATCCACATGTTAAGATATAGCCCTCATGAATCTAACTAATGGTAAATCAGTTATTATCTGGAGAGTGATATATTAACAAAGCATACAGTTTGGAAATTAAACATAAACAAACTAATTGTTGTGAACGGTTGCCTCCATAGAGACATGTCCATACATGGCAACTGCCATGTATGCACATGTCCCTATGTAGGCAACCTTTCCTCTTGTATTTAAACCAGATTCAATGATGGAGACGATCAATAACTCGCAGCAATCAGTCTTCCAGAATCGCTATCATTATTCTTCGATCCATATTTAACAACATGGTATCAGAGCCAGCATATTAAGAGAATAAATTAGACAGCCATATTACTCATAAGCATTTATCGGAAGTAAATAACAAATCAACGCAGAGGCTATATACGTAGAGGATATATCCGACTAAGAAAATATTCAAAATGTCAAGTAATATGAGAGTGGAAGATAGACTCGAAGGAGCCTCCAACTTCATTTCCTGGAAGATACGAATCATTGCCATTCTTGAAGAACTAGAATTAGAGTCTTACATAGAAGAAAATCTAGACATGCCAAATGATGAACCAAAGAAATCTACCTGGAAAAGGCGTAATAATAAAGCAAAGAAAATAATTATTGACTCAGTCAGAGATCATATTCTTCCATCTATAGCCAAACTGCCTAAAGCATATGAAGTATTTAAAACCATTAAAAATACATATGAAGTTAACAATGCGAGTAGAATATTAACCTTGAAACAACAACTTTTAAACATAAAGATGAATAAAGATGATACAATATCTACATACTTTTCAAGGATATCTGAAGTAAAAGACCAATTACAAACTATTGGAAATGAGGTAGATGATCAAGAAATCTCTCTCATAGCCCTAAGAGGATTACCAATTTCATGTGAATCCTACATTCAATGTATTAGCAGAACACCCCCCTTACCCAAATTTGAACAACTTAAGAATGAGTGCATTCAAGAGGAATCTCAACTAATCTCAAGAGGATTGGGGACAAATAAAGAAGGAGAAATCCAAGCACTTAATACAAATACCTTCAATAAAAAGAAAAAGTTCTCCAAATGGAAGAGAGGAAATAAAAACCATCAGAAAAGAGATATGTCTAAAATTCAGTGTTACAAATGTGACAAATATGGGGACACTCACAAGAATTGTCCAAAAAGGAAGAAAACACAAGCTAGTCTAGCCAAAGTCAAAGGAGAAAACTCACTTTTCTTCTTAGCCCTATCAAGCGAAATAAATACAAATAAAAACACTTGGATCGTAGACAGTGGAGCATCAAGGCATATAACTGGATTCAGAAATTAGTTTGAAACACTTAACGGGCACTCAAGTGAAGAGGTTACTATTGGAGATAACTCCACATATCCTGTGAAAGGAATTGGGACCTGTACTATCAAACTAAGAAATGGAGTATCTCTACAATTAAAGGATGTTTTGTTTGTACCTAGAATAAAAAGAAATCTAGTCTCAATCTCAGGCCTAGCTGATCAAGGATATCGGGTTACTTTCAATGAAGATAAAGTTCTACTCTGGCCTAAAAATACAAATATAAAAAATGCCATAACAGTACGTTCAAGAGATGGTAGAATATAGAAACTATGCAGTGATCAAAAGAAAGCACTAAATCTTGAAGTTTCAAATAATAATGAATTATGGCACAAAAGATTAGGACACCTAAGATATAGTGCTCTATCCAACATAAAGAAGATTACTTCAGGACTACCCCAACTAACATCTAAACACACAGACATTTGCAAATGATGTGCCTTGGGAAAGAATGTGAAAGTTTCTTTTCCCTCAAGCGAGCACAAATCAAAAGTTATTTTAGAACTAATTCACTCAGACCTAGGTGGTCCCATGTCAACACCATCCCTAACTGGATCCTTATACTACATAATCTTTGTTGATGACTACTCTCGAAAATCATGGATATATTTTCTAAAGTGCAAAGACTCAAATGAAGTACTATCTAAGTTCAAAGAATTCAAGGCACTAGTAGAAAACCAGTCAGGGAAGAAAATTAAGGTGTTAAGATCTGACAATGGGGGAGAATATACATTTGACAACTTCAAAGACTTTTGTAATTCTATTGGGATTAAGAGGGAATATACTGTACCATATAATCCACAACAGAATGGAGTAGCAGAAAGAAAGAACAGAACCATAATTGAAGCAGCAAAAGCCATGATGCATGACCAAAACTTACACACTTCATTCTGGGCAGAAGCTTCAAATACAGTAGTCTACATTCAAAACAGATGTCCGCACTCAGTTCTAGAAAACATAACTCCTGAAGAAGCTTTTACAGGGAACAAACCAGACTTAAGTCATTTAAGGATATTTGGCTGTCCCGTATATATACGTGTTCCTAAAGAAAAGAGGACAAAACTAGAACCATCCGGAGAAAGAGGTATCTTCATTGGCTATAGTGAAAATACTAAAGGATATCGCATTTACATTCCAAGGAAAAAATCTGTTGAGATAAGTAGAGATGTAAAGTTTGAAGAAAACACTACACTCAAAGAACCTAAGGATGATAACATTACTAAAGAAGAAGAAGATCACATAACTGATATTGAGAGGGAGAATATCATAGAAAATTCCAAACCTTTAGACACTGAGAGGGAGGACATCATAAGAGCTTCTGAACCTCTTGTTGATGAAAATATTGAAACACTCAATAACAAGAAAAGACCTCTATGGGCAAGGAAAATGATTGAAGAGATTAATGTAGAACCAAATGAAATTTCCAAAGAAAATAAGAGAACAAGAACTCTAAAATGTTATGCTGCACTTCTAACCGAACTCACAAATTCTGAACCAACAAATTTTAGAGAAGCCTTATCAAAAAAGGCTTGGAAAGATGCTATGGTTGAAGAATATCAATCTATACTAAAGAATGATGTTTAGGATATAGTGCCTAGACCAAAAGACAAATTAGTTGTCTCATCCAAGTGGTTATTCAGGATCAAATATGCATCTGATGGCAACATTGAAAAACATAAAGCTCGCTTTGTGGCCAAGGGATTCTCTCAGAAAGTAGGAATTGATTATGAAGAGACATTTGCCCCAGTTGCCCGGTATACGTTAGTAAGAACAATCATTGCAATTGTAGCATCCAAAGGATGGAAAACTCACCAAATGGACGTAAAGACTGCCTTCCTAAATGGTTCAATTGAAGAAGAAGTATATATAGAACAACCAGAAGGATTCACCATACGTGATAAAAATTGCTATGTTTGTAAACTAAAGAAAGCTCTCTATGGGCTAAAACAAGCACCTAGGGCCTGGTATGCAAGGATAGACAACTATCTCTCCAAACTAGGGTACTCCAAGAACCTAGTAGATCCCAATATCTACTTCAAGGCTTCAAATGGCAATATGATTATATTGGTCCTTTACGTGGATGATCTTTTGATAATAGGAGAGGATAATCTCATTGAGAAATGTAAGCAAGATCTGGCAGCAGAATTCGATATGAAGGATCTAGGGCTTCTACATTATTTTCTGGGATTAGAAGTATGGCAAAAGAAAAACTACATCTTCCTAAATCAAGGAAAGTACACCACAGATATTCTAACTAGATTTGGGATGATGGAGTGTAAGCCATTAGCTACACCAATGGAAACTAATTTTCACAAGCTAAAAATTGAGGCAGAAGATTCAGAACCTACAGATCCCACACTCTACAGACAAATCGTCGGTTCTCTCATGTATTTGGTAAATACTCGTCCTAATATTTGCTATGCTACAAATGTATTAAGTCACTTCATGTGTGAACCTAAGAAGACACATCTAATGGCTGCTAAACACATTCTAAGATATTTACGAGGCATAATCGGATTTGGCTTAAAGTATGAAAATGTTGAGATTCAACTTGAAGGATATTCTGATTCTGATTGGACCGGAAGTACCACTGACCATAAAAGTACTACAGGGTGTTGCTTCAGTCTTGGTTCTGCTATGATATCTTGGTTCAGTAGAAAACAGTTAGCAGTTGCACAAAGCTCCACCGAAGCAGAATATATGGCAACCTCCATGGGAGCTCGTGAAGCGGTATGGCTAAGAAAGTTATTATTTGGATTATTTGGAAAAACTCTGAATTCAACAATAATTCACTGTGATAATCAGAGCTATATCAAGCTCTCAATAAATCTAGTTTTTCACAATCGATCCAAACATATTGAGATCCCTTATCACTACATAAGAGATATGGTAGATCGAAACGTCATAAACCTAGTGTACATCAGTACTGAAGAACAAAATGCCGATATCTTCACCAAGCCACTCGCAAGATTGAAGATAAAATACTTCAGAAGTAAACTTGGTATGACGAGATTATAATTGAGATTATTAGGATGAAATTCCTACCATGTGTAATTTGTTCATGAATAAATAAGTAAAATGTATATTGCAATATTCTAACTGTGTTCAAGAAGATGACGATCTTCTTATGTTTAAGGTTACTATTTCAAGGTGACGATCTTGACAATAGTTGACCAAGTGTCAAGATTGACTACATTAAGTTGTTGTCCCGGACTGTACCGGATATCTTGATCCTAAAGTATGTGATCATCTCATGATTGACTTCTTAAGTGATTGTCCCGGACGGAGCCGGATATCATGATATTGAGTTTATTGTCATGACAAGACTATATTAAATGTTGTCCCGAATTGTGTCGAAAGTCATGACAGAATATGCTCCCATGAAAATTACTTAGATCCACTCCTACTAAGAGGGAGTGTTAAGATATAGCCCTCATGAATCTAACTAATGGTAAATCAGTTATTATCTAGAGAGTGATATATTAATAGAGCATACAGTTTGGAAATTAAACATAAACAAACTAATTGTTATGAACGGTTGCCTCCCTAGGGACATGTCCATACGTGGCAACTGCCATGTATGGACATGTCCCTACGTAGGAAACCTTTCCTCTTGTATTTAAACCGGATTCAATGATGGAGATGATCAATAACTCACAACAATCAGTCTTCCAGAATTGTTGTCATTATTCTTCGATCCATATTTAACAACACCATAATCCATGAGTTCTCTAAAATTTTTGTCATTGATTCTTTGGAAGAGCACGAAACCACAAGAAACCTTTGGTAGTAATTCCATCCTACAGTTCACACCCTGATTGGTAGAAATCCATTCTTCTAAACTGTTGTCACAGGATGGCCAAAAATTTACTAACTTACCAATGATTCCTACTTAATTTTAATAGACTTGAATTCATGCCTATTTCCATGTTTGAATGATCTACCCTGATTTTAATGGTTAAAGCTTTATTTTTGCATTGGGTGAAGCAGATGATGAAGCAGTTTACGCAGAATGGGAGGAGTTCCATCAATTGATCGGATGAATACGCATCTGATCTTCCAATCGAACTGTCATTAGGGGCAGCATGAGAACAAGGGGACACATAATCTTAGTATCAAAATTTTTTATTGTGATTAACTTTACCTGTTGAAAAACTATTTAAGAGATTTCAGTCTTATTGATCGTATGATCAGCCAGAAACAATGACATTCAATCTGAGACGTGACATTCAATCTGAGACATATATACAGCATCATGCCATAACCATCCTGCCAGCTGTTGGCAGCTGGCAGGAACTACGCTGCATTGCAGCTCTTGTTATCTAATGCTTTTGATTTGATTCAAAATTGTGGGTCTTTTTTACGTGTGCTCAAGCTACGTTAAAGAGGGTTTTATCTAAGCAGATGATATTTAAAGGGCAGTCAAGAAGTATGATTTGTTTAATGGCAAGGGATGGATGGGTGGGTGGGATTTTCCCAATAATATTTTTAAAGAAAAAGCCCCACTATGTCAGTATATACATGCCATGAAAATTTCCCTTTAGTCTAATAATTGCGACATCTTTGAGAATGAGCTACTGTTATTTTCTTATCTAATTTCTTCAACAGGGGCAAATCAATTTTCTGACCTTTTCTATTTAGTGCATCGACGAGTGCTCCACCAACCACATCACTAGAAGGTTGAGAAGGCTCCTACAATGGAAAAGATTGTGGGGTTCCAAAGGGATATTATGTGAGCTTCAAATTTGGAGATAATGTTCAGCAGATGGACAAAATCGACAAGGAGGTGACGAGAGAGAACTCTCTAGATAATTAGTACTCTCTGCCTTTTCCCTTAATTCCATACGGAATAGCTCTTTGTTGTTTTTGGCTAGTTTTACTATGAAATTTGTAATTATCTATAGTGCTGTTATATTCTAGTCTTAGGGTCTCTAATCTCCATATTTTGGGTTAGTGAATAGCTTATGAGATTGAGAATACTCTCTAAGCTAGTATCTGAGTGGTCTCCTGTTTTTAAAACTTTTTCAGTCTGAGCTACAAGATCACCAGCTCATTTTATCATATATTTTCTATTATGTAAATTTTTATATCTAGTTATTAATACAAAGTATGCGTTCACACTTTGCCTTTAAAAAAAATTAGAAAATTGTGAACAATTCTTTGTATTTATCATGATTTCTATTGTTAGAACTTGATCCAATCTCTTAGTAAAGTGAACTAATTCTTTCCACTATATGGTCGATAAAGTATTTAGATATTTAATGTGTTGTGGCATATTAAAGTGTCGAGAAATGCAAGTTTTTTTATATTTTATATTTTTGTGTATATGAAATAAAATATTGCAAGACATGGGTAGGAAAGAGCATATATTTATTATTTTTAGATATTTGTGTTGATTGTACATAAATATAATCATAAATAAAATTGTTATTTTTTATTTTAAAATAATATTTCAATTAAATCATTTAATTATAGGTATAATGAGTACTATTAGATTTTACATCTATTTTAGAACTACAACTAATAAATTAGATGGCCTTTATTTTCATTTACTTTTGATAATAATTTGTTATGAATATATAATCAAATTTTCCTTATGTTTAATTTTAGTTCATATAAAATATATTTAAGAAGATAATTAGCTAAGAGCATGAGGTTTGATTGAAAGCATAAAAAGCATAAAGGGAATACACTATATTTAAGAACTCATATAGAATATGATATATAGATCAAGTTGGGACATAGGGCAACATAACATTATTAAATGTTCTTAATCTTATGATAAAAGATTTAAGTGAAAATTTTCCAAAGGTTTTTTAAATAAACATAATAGTCCAAAAATAGAACTAGTTATAGAAACCCACTTATTCATACCAACACAACCCCTTAAGAACAACATAGGAAAAAATATATAAATATGAGAAGATGGGTCACATCTATAAGATTGGTGAGATATCTGAATAAATGAGAGAAACACAGAAAAAAAAAAAATTTGTGTTAAAAAAATTCATTTCCAAAGAAAAAGTAAAAAACATAGAAAAGTTTTATATGAAAAATAAGAAAAATAAAATCAATTGTAAGAAAAAGTCCTTTCTATAAAAAATAATGAAAATAAAAATTTAGGTGAACACCTTGAATGTCAATTTTGTTACATTAATGATATGCTTAACATGAAATGTTAAAGATAGTCCAAGATCAACAAACTAAACTCCTCCCCTATGCTGATATCTTCTCATTCCTAGAAGAAATACGAAGAACGATATCTAAGGATAAAATTATTTAGTCTTCTTAAATATTATAATATAAGAGTCACAATCTTAACTAAGGAAGACGACAGTGTAGAAAAATGTGAAAACTAATGAAAAGCATTCACAACTGATGATAATGAATCTCCATTTTCTGCTAGCTTGCTTATTTCCAACCAGAAAAATTATGTACAGTACTATAATTGGGGGATAGGTTTTTACTATAAAGCTATCAAACAGGTCGAAAAGCTAGCTTGCTTATTTCCAACTAGAAAAGTAAAGTACATCACTATAATTGGGGGATAGATTTTTACTATAAAGCTAACAAACAAGTCAAAATGTTTGCTGGAATATTATGATCCATTGTTTGTGAATCATAACAGTTCATATAATTGTAAACCCACATAAACAAGCATATTTACAAACATTGACTGTAAGCCAAGCCTTCAGGCTTTACTGTACAGGAGCGATCGCTGACATAACCTATAAATCATTATAACGATATGGGTATTCTTTTTCTAATGTATTTAATGCCTGACGGGTGGTGCAGATTCGAACCCAGCTATTAATTATGTATACAGCGTTACAGAGAGATGGCTTTACGCCCCTACGATATGATTATTGTTTCCACACGCTTTCAGTTAGTTTCGAAGCATGACTTTCTGCATAATTTCAGAGTCCCTCCAGGGAACAATGAAGCTTCTGTCTGAGATGTTTGTCAGCGTTAATATGCTTAGTTACGGAAGCTGCAATTTGCTCCAGCAACTCTCCCTGGTCCCTGACAAACACGAAAAAACAGTCAGTTAGAAAAAATCTACACAAGCAAGCGTAGAAGGCTGGTTGATGTAAGCAAAAACCGTAAAAAGCGCTGTAAAAACACTGGAGAAAAGGATAGAAAAGTTACCCTATATGTTTCTTGCAAAGAAGAAAATGTTTGGCTCAGGAAAGAAAATCTGGATGAAACAAATATCTTTTTGAATGCGTAGTTTTATGAAAAGCGAATAGATAAAAAGGTTTTATTATGAATAAGTATTAAAAAAAATTTATGGGTAAAGTTTTAGGGAGAAAGAAGAAATACAATTGTCAATCTTTCATATGATCATAAAAAAAGGTCAGTATTATTTGGAGAGTCAAAATTCTTATTTTTCAATTAAGAATAAACTCTCATCAACTTAAATGTGATATAAGGCAATATAAGAGACGTAGAGAAGGATGAAAAGAAAATGTGTACTTTTTTGCAATATCAAGACAGTGGAATTCCAAAAACACTTTACTATGCAATGCACTGCCTTCAAAGACATCGGAAACAAAAATGTCAATATTGTGTTAAAGCTGGTTCAATCATTAAATATATCAAAACATACATTATAAAGTATGTATTTCTATAACAAAATATAATGTACTTAAATTGGAGTTTTTTGTTTTTTTTTTGGCGTAGAGGCGAACCCCATATATTAATATTATAGAATAATAAAGATAATAAATAGTCACATAGAAAAAATTTGGTTGAGCCAAAAGGGAGCTCAAAACTAATGGAAGAGAAAAGAAACCGCAACATAATAGCTACCACACGCATAGCATATTGTTATAGATTACAATGAATATTTTGCATCCCTACAGTTAGGTGAAGAAGACTAATATGATAAAAAATAGTATTTGTGAGTGTGAACCTATCCATTGAATCCATCCATGGTAGTGGCATTTGGAGATCCAATCAAATTCTTGAGCATGTTCAACTCCAACAATACAGGAACTGTCAACTTCAACACCTTATTTACAACTACCTCAATTATGTCAGTCACACATGCAATTGACTTCTCATGCCCCTCAACCTAGCATACTCTCGTAGGGCAAACAATTGTATGCCTTGTAAAAAAACCAATTGACTGGCCTTGTTGAGAATGTTAGAGATGTTCTCAAATTTTCTAGAATCCTCAGCCCAAGAATGGACTAAAATCAAATCCCTCCAAGAGAAACCCAGAAAGGGATTTCCTATTCATGAGCACCAAGGTGCACCTCCTCAACACTTGAGAGTCGTTGAAGCATTCTTGCACATGAACGATGACAATTATGAAAAGAAATGAATCTACAAAACTGAGGGTGATTAGTTAAAATACACCATCCTAAATCAAAAGACCATGCAGAAAGTGGATCTAAAAAATCAGAGCACAATAAATGATGTAGGGCCCAAGGGCCTCTCTATGGATGATAGAAGAGGCCTCATCGAATTGGAGGAGACAGTCCCTAGAGAATTTGATGATAGGGTCGGATTGAGCACACCCCCTATTCGCCAATGAATCTGCTAAGATTATTCCCTCTTTGTAACAATGAAGAAGCTCATAATTTTTCAAGGAGTCTAGAAGTAGCCAAACTTATTGCAACACATACTAAATGCCCCAGCTGTGCAAGATTCTCTTTCTAAAAGCATTGATAATAAGCAAAGAGTCATCCTCAATTAAGATGTTCAAAATTTGAAGTGATTTAGCCAACAATAGACCTTGGAGAAGGGAATGTTCTTCGACCATATTATTAGAAACATCTAGGAAATGAAATGCTGATGTTGCCAAAATGTTTTCTTTATGGTCCCTAATTACACACTCGCCACCTTCTTTTCTTGGATTGTGTTTGGTTGTGCCATCAAATTTTATTTTGAACTTCCCTTTCAGAGGTGGAATCCAATTGATTTTTGATCTATCTATTTTTCTTTTGTGGGGTTGGAATGAGATTCTTGTAAAAGGGAGCTTCATGTGTTCCTAGGATTGAAGAATTTTTGAAATTCAATCGGAAAATGAAGAGTTGATTTATTTGGAATTTACTACATATGAATTTACTACTTCTCATATAGAAGTTTCAATTTTCTGCAAGATCTCAGATAAACTTCAAGGTTCCTTTATGAAGATCCTCTTGTTTCTTTCCCACCAGATGCACCAGATGATCATAGAAGGGATGGCTTTCTAAATGCAAGCAAAAGAGGATAGATTATAGAGTGAAGGCCAATTTGTGAATACATTCTAAAGATTCTCTGATAAGGGATAATACAAATTCATCTTGTTAAGGATGTGAGCCCAATAGAATTGTGCAAAGGAACATTGTAATAGAAGGTGATCTACATCCTCTTGAGCCTGTCCACAAAAAACACACTAGAAAGGATTAACATTCCCAAGTTTGAATAATATATCGCTTGTTATAATCCTCTTCTTAAGAGTAAGCCAAGGAAAGCATCCGTCTTTAGGAATGACAACTTCATTCCAACAGAATGAAAATGACCTTTGAGTTTGTACTTTTTGCTCTTGACTAATAAGGGAGTTGTAACCTGTTTTTTACCAAATAATTTGTTGTCTTTGATGAGACCCAAAATAACGAATCTATAAAATTTGACTTGAAGATAATTTCGTTGCTAGGGATTTTGTTACAAGAGATTTGCTGATCTAGACGGACTTGAGAGGAATCTACCTTCTTCTCAGGCCTTATTGGAGAAGTATTATCTGGAGGCTACAAATCGTCTTTCACTTTTGATCCCCATATGGAAGTAAGAATGTCCCTTTCTTGTGAGAGATTTTAATCACAGGCAAGAGGAGGATGACCATTCCAAGAGTCCTCCCAAAAAAGAGTATTTGAACCACTGAACACTTTCTAGGAAAGATAAGGAGAAATCGCATCTCTGCAAGTGATAGGGAAATTCATCATAGTTGATCCTGTGGGAGGATTAGAAATTGTAAAAATTTTACTTGGATTAGGTGAGTCAAGGTATTTACTTTGCATAAGATTACACCATTTGGCTTGAGGTTTCATGTACATATGCCAAACCAATTTTGCATCCAGGGCTAAATTTATTGTTGATATATTATTAATACCTACTCCACCTTTGTGGTTTTCTAAACTCATGTTTACTAATGATATTAAAGGAATTTTTTATTTATTATCCACATTTCCTTTCCAAAGAAAATTTCTGATAATTTTTGCAATTTCTAAGACTACTAATTTTGGAGCTTTGAAAAGAGCCATGTAATAATTTGGCATGGAAACAAGGATAGATTTAATCATTTGAATTTCGCCTTCCATTGATAATCATCTACCTTTCCAGTTAGAAATCCTTCAATGTAAGCATTTGATGATTTTTTTCCCAATATTTGGGTTTATTTCGGCCCGTGAAGAAATGGATGCCAAGGTATTGCCAAGGTCGCTTTGTCATTTGGAATCCCAAGATCCTAGAAATATTGTGGTGCAGAGCACCTAACACTACAAGAATGAAATTTTATTTTCTTTCAAGTTTTGTGTGTTGTCTTTGTGATGTAATAATGGACCAACCATTTTTGACACAATAGAAGCATGGTTGAGTTGTGCAAGTTTTGGTTTGAGTCATTTATGTTCAGGTTGTTGTCATCCTGACAAGTGAGATGCTTAGGTAGTGCATAGGAGAAGTACTCCAGATTAGTGAATTCATGTAATAGAGGTCAATTGTGTTGTGTTTAGGTATTATAGGATTTTTGAGGACCTTCAAGAGTCCTAAAATGCATTAGAATGCAATGTTGCATCTTCGAGTCAAAAGATGTAAAAAGTTGCTGAGCAACATTTTGCAATTTCTTGGAAAAGTTGCATTTTTAGTTAAAGGCGTTGAAAAGTTGGTTGAACCAACTGAACCAAGACCATAAAATCTAAAATTCACTTAATTGTATGGGTTGGAGGATTGGAAATGCAAGAACAAGTTTTTGGATCGTGAAGCAATCTTGTTTTTCACAGTTTTTCACAGTTTTCACTTGATTTCATTGCTTGTACGGTCTCGTACGGACATGATTCTGTAAACTCATTGCAGGGCATGAGTGTTAATTGAATTTAATTTTCATTAAGTTTCCTTTGTAGGGTTGATTATCTATAGTTGCAAAGATTTCTTTCATTCTTTGGCAACAAGGTCTAAAACCCTTGCAAGTAGGGTTTAAGGACAAATGGCTCTAACCTAAGCATTTATTGATGGAACCTATTGAAATAATTAGGAATACTAGGCTAGGGTCTATATATAGTTCTATAATAGAATTTTTGGTTTTGCAGGTCCTTGAGAAGGAGATACAATGAAGCCCTAGACTCACTGCTAGGAGTAGGTGAGTTAGGACAACAAAAAAGTGTGTTTTAAGAGCATATAGAGAATTGGCACATGGAAATTTTTCATATGGTTGGAAATCCCTGAGTATTCCCTTGAATAATCCTACATTGTTTGGAGCAGGATTTTTCACTGGTGAAGAGTTTTAGACCCATCTTTCCTAGTCACCTGGTGAGGCCTAAACCCTCAAAAATGGTGCAGCATTGGAAACCCCACTTGTACAGATAACACAGATGACTGTTTTTAGTATTGTCTATAACTTCCAAAAGGGTACTCAAATCCATGATTTATTTCTAGCCTTGTTTAGAAAATTTGCAAACTAAGTCCCTAAAACTACCAAGGGAGGGCTAATTCAATTAGGTCTATTTGAGCGCGGTAGAAACCTAGAAAGCATAGAAAGCCCAAGCCATGGGTTTGGTGATCCTAAAAGCCTAAAAATACTTCAAAGACATCTGATAGGTGAATTGTGAGTCCATTGGAAGTGGTTGTGTGTTGAGATCCTTGTAGGAGTGGTTGGAGCCCTGGAGTGGAGTGTGTGTGATTGAGGTGGCAACCTCAAGAGGTGGAGTAGATTGTCCAAAACCATTAGCTATACCTAGGAGGCAAGAAAAATAGGTTTATACCTTGGAGGTCTCATTAGCATAAACCCCTACTAAGTGCCATTGGATGGACTTGAGTAGTTGAAGGATTGAGTAGGACAAGTCAGTCAAGAAGGTGTATTGGATCAAGCTCCAAGACTCTCTGCATCAGAGTGGTATCGGAGCCATTCTTTGAAAGATTTGGTGTATGTCAGATTGTGAAGAATCAGAAGCAAGTTCACTTCCTCCAAAGGCAATGACTCTAGAAGCCATCCGACAGTTGGTGGTAGAGATGATAGAAGGATTGAGGGATGCAGAAGGAAGTAGAGGAACTAGAGAGGTTATGAAGGAGAAGGGGAAGGTTAAGATAGAATGGGGTGATGAGACTGATGAAGAAGTGGAAGATGGAGAGGAACCAACAACATTAGCAATGCCTCAAGACCAAAAGCTATGCTTGGATGCAGTCAAATCCATTTCCAAAGACACCTTGGATGGATTACCCACCTATGGAGGAAATCTCAATGGAGAAGAGTTGATAGATTGGATAGAGGCTCTAAATAATCACTTTGATTATAAAGAGGTAGCAAAAGAGAAAAGAGTAAATGTGGCCAAATAAAGATTGAGGGGATCAACATTAGTTTGGTGGAATATGATTTAAGAAGAAAGGATACAAGAAGGTAAGAAGAAGATCACTTCATGGGAGCGTATGAAGATCAAACTTAAGGCTCAATTCCTTCCAGGGGATTATGATGTTCAAATCCATAAGAGACTGCAAAAATCTAAAACAAAGGGAATTAGATGTCAATGCATACACTGAGGAATTCCACAAACTCATTTTGAGGGCTAGAAGGCATGAGAATAAAGTAGAGAAGTTAGCCAGGTACATGAATGGCCTTAGAGAGAATATACAAGATGAGATAAGTATCCTCACACCAAACACTATCCATAAGTGTTTTCAGCTGGCCTTAAGGGTGGAGGAGAAAATCAAGAGGAGAAGTGAAAAAAATCAGAAATATAGAGGAGGTAATAATTTTAGAGGTAGAGGAACCTTTGGTAGGGGGTAGCAATCATCAAGAAATGAAGAGCAGCAAAGCCAAGAAGGTAATGTGGACTCTCAAAGAGGAGCATTTAGAGGATCCTTTAGAGGAAGGAGCAATTTTAGGGGTAGGTTTGGAAACTCGGGGAGAGGAAACATAGTCTTCACCGATAGGTGCTATAATTGCGACCAAGTTGGGCATAAAATGAGTAAGTTTCCGGGAAAAGCCTCAAGCTCAACAAGCTCATACATGGGGAAAAGAAGAACTCAATTGTTGCAAGAGGAGGACAATCAGAGTGTGACTTATTCCATCAACAAGGCAGGGCCAGTGACAGATGGAGAAAACTTGATGATGAGGAGAACAATGCTCAAGATACCCCAAGCTCAAGAGCCACCACGGAGGAAAATTTTATTTAGGACCACTTGTAGGTCACATGGGAAGATTTGTAAGGTGATTGTAGATTCACATTCCACTGAGAATATTGTCTTAGTTGAAATGGTGGACAAACTCAAACAGAAAAGATTACCTCATCTCACTCCTTACAAGGTAGCACGGCTCAATCGAGGTCAACATGTCTTGGTTGATGAATAAGCATGGGTGGACTTTGAAATTGGTGAGTATAAGGACAAATTATTATGTGACATATTGCCTATGGATGTTTGTCATTTTTTGTTGGGTTGTCCATGGCAATATGATGTGAGAGCTACTCATGATGGAGAAAATAGCAACTATCTTATCACCAAGAATGAGATGAAGTATCAAATGGATCCACTACTTGATCCAACGGAAGAAATGCAAATAGGCTCAAGTGTGATTTTGATGAGAGGTAAAGAGTTTCTCAAAGTGTTGAAGCAATAAGTTCATCAAGTCCATGCTATAGTGTTGAAGCCTAAAGATGAAGCTAAGGCAGATCCAATGAGTGAAGTGCCTCAAGAGGTGCAAGGTCTACTCAAACAATATCATAAAGTGATAGGGGATGACATGCCTGATTCTTTGCCTCCAATGAGAGATGTAAACAATCAAATAGACTTAATACCATGAGCCAATATACCAAACAAAGATGCCTACAAAATGACACCTAGTCAAAATGAAGAGATCGCCAACCAAGTGCAAGAACTCTTAAACAAAGGGTTTATCAAGAAGAGTTTGAGTCAATGTGTTGTTCCTACTATGTTAGTGCCTAAAAAAGGAGGGAAATCGAGAATGTGCACGAACTCCAGAGAAATTAACATGATTACTATAAGGTACCGGTTTCCCATGCCAAGGATTGAGGACCTATTGCACAATCTAGTAGGTGAAAGCTACTTCACAAAGGTGGACTTGATTTATGGTTATCATGAGATCAAAATCAGACCTGGAGATGAATGAAAGACAACCTTTAGAACCAATGCAGGCCTATATGAGTGGTTGGTGATGCCATTTGGCCTCACCAATGCACCTAGTACCTTCCAAAGGCTCATGAATGAAGTCTTAGTTGAGTTTATTGGTAGATTTGTTATTGTGTTTCTTGATGACATTTTGATCTTCAGCAGGTCCAAGGAGGAACACCTCAAGCATAGTGAGATGGTCTTGAAGAAGTTAAAGGAGGCTCAACTCAAGATTAACCTTGAAAAATGTGAGTTTTTGAAAACAGAGCTTGTATACCTTGGTTTTGTTATTTCTCATGGATGTTTAAAGATGGATCTAAGTAAGGTAGAAGAAATACTTAATTGTCCTATCCCTAGGGGCATAAGTGAATTTGGAAGCTTTCATGGAATGACATCTTTTTATAGGAAGTTTGTGAGAAACTTTAGCCATGTTTGTGCTCATATTCTCAATACCATTAAAGGAGCCATTAAGTGTCACTTTAAGTGGACAGAGGAAGCCAATAAGGGGTTTGAAATGTTGAAAACCAAGATAGCAAAACTGCCAACTCTTAGATTTCTTGATTTCAATCATTTGTTTACAGTAGAATGTGATGCAAGCCAAATGACAATAGGGTCGCTTTTAAGCAAAGAGGGTCATCCTATAGCTTTCTTCTCAGAGAAGTTAAATGAAGATAAGAAAAGGTATTCTACATATGACTTGGAGTTGTATGCAATGGTTCAAGCATTGAAAAAGTGGCATCATTACTTTCTGCCCAAAGAATTTGTAGTCTTCACTTACAACCATGCCCTTAGTTTCCTCAATGGGAAAGATAAGTTGAACCAAAGAAACCTAAAGTGGGTTGAGTGCTTATAATCCTATACATTCACTATCAAACACAAGAAAGGGATAGCCAACAAGGTAGCTGATGCACTAAGTAGGAGAGTCATGACTATGCAGGAGATACAATTACAAAGTGTGGTTTTGAGTGAGTTAAAAGACCTCTATAAGGATGATAAGGATTTTGCAGAAATATATAGTATTTGTTCTGATTTTTTTGACACCTCACATGTCTCTTATTCAAAATACATGATATAGGAGGGTTTTTTGTTCAAAGGTCATCCTCTTTGTATACCTCAATGTTCTATGAGACAAAATATTATCCAAGATAAGCATCAAGGAGGTCTAGGAGGTCATTTTGGTATTGATAAGACTTTGGAGTAGGTTGGTAGGTTTTATTATTGGCCTAAGTTGCAACCAAAAGTGAGAAGGTTTGTAGAGAAATGTATAATCTACCAAAGAGCAGAAGGAACATCAAGTAATGCAAGTCTATATCAACCCTTGGTTATACCTCAGAGGCCTTGGGAATGTTTGAGCATGGATTTTGTGTTAGCCTTTCCTAGGACCACAAGAGGATTTGATAGTGTGTATGTGGTGGTAGATAGGTTCAAAAAAATGGCACATTTCATACCTTGCAAGAGCACCAATTATACCACCTATATTGCAGGCCTCTTCTTCAAGGAGATAGTCAAAATTCACGATCTTCCAATCAGCATTGTTAGTGATAGAGATGTGAAATTTTTGAGCCACTTTTTGAGGACACTTTGGAGGAAGTTGGGAAACAAGTTATCCTTTTCATCTACCTATCATCCTCAATCAGATGGTCAGATAGAGGTAGTAAACTGGTCACTGGGTGACTTGCTAAGATGTCTTAAAAAAAAACATGGGTAGACTTGGGATCTAGTACTTGGACAGGCAGAATATACATATAATGACTTAGTAAACCATAGCACAAGTAAAATTCATTTTGAGATAGTGTATGGATTCCACCCTAGGGACATATTAGAGCTCAGAGATCTTAGTTCAGTGGAACCTAAGAGTGCACAAGCTGATAAAAAAAGGAGGAATGTATAATTTAAAGTGGGAGACTTAGTGTTAGCATACCTAAGGAAGGAGAGACTTCCAAAAGCTCATTCTATCAAGCTCATGATGAAGAAAAATGGACCTCTCAAGGTGGTGCACAAGTATGGGCAGAATGCATATGAAGTTGAACTTCCTCCCACTTTGGGTATATTTCCCGTCTTCAATGTATGTGATCTCTATCCATACAAGGGACAGTCACCAACACTTCAGCTGGCCATGTCATCATCGGTTCATGAAGATTGGATAAAGGATCTTCCATCTAGTCAACCGGTTAAGTTGGAGAGTATCTTAGATACCAAGATAGTAAAGAAGACAAGGAAAGGAGTCTACAAGCACTATCTTGTCAAGTGGGAAGGGTTACCCAATTTAGATGCCATGTGGATGTCAGAAGCAGATATACTTCAGTATGGAGTGCAAATTCCAGATCTGTTAACTAAAGGGACTTGAGTTCTTTGTCCTAGGGGAGTATGGTGTAGGGCACCGAACACTCCAAGCATGAAATTTTTTTTCTGTAAATTTTTGTGTGTTTTCTTTGTGATGTAATAATGGTCCAACCATTTGGGACTCAGTAGAGCCATGGTTGAGTTGTCCAAGTTTTGGTTTGAGCCCTTTTTGTTCAGGATGTTGTCAACCTGAGAAGTGAGATGCTTAGGTAGTTCATAGGAGAAGTACTCAAGATGAGTGAATTCATGTAATAGAGGTCAATTGTGTTGTTTTTAGGTATTCTAGTGTGTTTGAGGACCTTCAAGAGTCCTAAAATGCATTAGAATGCAAAGTTGCATCTTGGAGTCAAAAGATGTAAAAAGTTGCTAAGCAACATTTTGTAATTTCTTGCAAAAGTTGCATTTTTGGTTAAACGCATTGAAAATTTGGTTGAACCAACTGAACCAAGAGCATAAAATCCAAAATTCACTTCATTGTATGGGTTGGAGGATTGGAAATGCAAGAACAAGTTTTTAGATTGTGAAGCAATCTTGTTTTTCACCTTTTTTATAGTTTTCACTTGATTTCATTGCTTGTATGGTCCAGTACGGACATGATTGTGTAAACTCATTGCAGGGCATGAGTGTTGATTGAATTTACTTTTTATTAAGTTTCCTTTGTAGGGTTGATTGTCTATAGTTGCAGATATTTCTTCCATTCTTTGGCAACTAGGTCTAAAACCCTTGCAAGTAGGGTTTAAGGACAAATGGTTCTAACCTAAGCATTCTTTGATGGCACCTATTGAAATAATTAAGAATGATAGGTTAGGTTCTGTATATAGTTCTAGAATAGGGATTTTGGTTTTTCAGGTCCTTGAGGAGGAGATACAATGAAGCCCTACGCTCATCAGTGGGAGTAGGTGAGTTAGGATAGCAGAAAAGTGTGTTTTAAGAGCACATAGAGAATTGGCACATGGAAAAGTATCATATGGTTGGAAATCCCTGAGTATGCCCTTGAATAATCCTACATTTTTTTAAGCAGGAGTTTTAACTGGTGAAGAGTTTTAGACCCATCTTTCCTAGTCACCCGATGAGGCCTAAACCCTCAAAAATAGTGGAGCATTGGGAACCCCACTTGTATGGATAACCCAAATGCCAGTTTTTGGTATTGTCTGGAAATTCCAAAAGGGTACTCGAATCCATGATTTATTTATATTTTTGTTTGGAAAATTTGTTAATTAAGTCCCTAGAACCGCCAAGGGAGGGCACATTCAATTAGGCCTATTTGAGCCCGGTAGAGACCTAGAAAGGATAGAAAGCCAAAGTGATGGGTTCGGTGATCCTAAAAGACTTAAAATACTTTAAAGACATCTGATAGATTCATTGTGAGTCCATTGGAAGTGTTTGTGTGTTGAGATCATTGTAGGAGTGGTTGGAGCCTTAGAGTGGACTGTGTGTGATTGAGGTGCCAACCTCAAGAGGTGGAGTTGATTATCAAAATCCATTGGCTATACCTAGGAGGAAATCAAAAGAGGTTCAGACCTTGGAGGTCTCATTAGCATAAACCCGTACTAAGTGCCATTAGATGGACTTGAGTAGTTAAAGGATTGAGTAGGACAAGTCACTCAAGAAGGTGTGTTGGATCAAGCTCCAAGACTCTCTGCATCATATTGGTTTTAACCTAAGGTGGTGAGTTAAGGATGTATACCTTGGATTTGGATGGATAAATTTTTTAACTAGAAGCTGAGTATTTATCTAGCAGGGACCTAACACATTTTGCCTCATTAACTAAAGTACTACCAAAAAAGATGGTGTTATTTGCAAACAAAGAATGAGTAGGGAAAATATTTGTGCCATGAATAGTGATCCCTTTCTACTTGTTTTGATCATGGAGAGATCTACTAAAAGGCTCAGCAAGGATAATGAAAAGGAATAGTGATAAAGGGTCACCTTGTCTCACACCATGAGAAAAGTTAAAAGACCAGCTAGACATCTATTCACTAGTATTGAGAATTTAGCTCTAGATATACAAGAATAAATCCACTTACACCATTTTGGTGAAAAAACAAATTTGGATAAAACTTGCATTAGGAAATCCCAATCCACTTTATCATATCTTTCAAAATGTTTGGTTTAATGATGAAAGTTGGGTTTTTGTTTATTTGAGATGAATGCAATATTTTATTCAAGAGATTAGTACTCCCTCAGATGCTTCATGGCCAATAACTAATCCTCTTTGATCCTTAGAAATGATTTTTTGAATAAGTGGGCATAATATCATGTATATTTCTTTGAGAATATTTTATATACTGAATGGGATAGTGAAATAGTTTTCAAATCAACGAGAACTAGGAATTTTAATTTTAGGTATAATTGCAATATGAGTGACTATAAATTGTTTAAGCATTATACTTGATTTTGTGGATTTTTCAAGGGAAAGAAGAAGATCTATACCAATAAAATCTCAATGCTTTTGAAGAAAGTACATAGTGAAGTCGTCTAAACCTGGGGCTTTATCTGGAGGTAATGAAAAAGCAATAGCTTTAAGCTCTTCCAATGAAAAGAGATTTAACAGAAGGTTATTATCCTTAGTAGTGACTATATTAGGGATGACACTAAAAAAATATTCTCTTTGTTGTGTTGAATGGATACCATGAAGCTGAGGATTTGAGAGAAGATTTCAGAAGAACTTAATTTCTCAATCCTCAATATCCTACTTCAAAGTGAAGATTTTCCCCGAATTAGAATCTTTGATAGAAAAATTTGAGTTTGATTGCCTTCTAATTTTGATAGAAATGTGAAAGGATTTGGTGTTGTAGTTGCTAGCTTTGAGCCAAAGTTCCATTGACTTTTGGTGCCAATATACTTCTTTCCTTTGTAATATTTATTTGTATTCCTCTTGGAGGCTATTATGAAGGTCATAAGATTATGAGTCCACACCATAAAGGATAATGTGATTATTTATCTCTAGAATCTTATTGTGCACAATTTCTTTTTGGTGAAAAATATTTTTTAATGATTCATAATTCCAATTTTTAGTTTGCGCTTTGATATGTTGGATTTTCTTGCAAATATGGATCATCCTGGAACCCTTGGTGAAAGGGGAATATGACCACCATTCATGTAAGAGAGGCAGGAATTGTGGACTTCTGAAACATATTGGTTCAAATTTAAAAGAAGATTTATGCTTTTTCTTTTTGGTGATATCTAGCAATGATAAATTGATTGCAAAGTTATCAGAACCAATGAGTGGAAGAATGTCTAATTGAATTTCAAGCTCCAATGACAACCTGTTAGAGGACAACAAGTATCTGTCAATTCTTTCTGCAATCTAAATTAAACCTTTTCTTTTATTTGACCATGTGAATTTTCAATTTCTGAGGAGAATATCCTCCAAGCATTCTCTTGAATGAATGTAGAAAAATATGCTATGGTTTTTCGTGGAGGGGAAATGTCACCCATCTTTTCATCCAAAGAGGCAATTGCATTAAACTCCCCAACTATTATGACCCTCTCATCTTCTAACTGGTCAATTAGGTCTAATAGAGAAGCCCATAGTTTTTGCTTGTCCACCATGGTGGCTGGGCCATAAATATTAAAAATCCAAAAAAAGACTTGAAATGTGTAACTTTGACCAAAATCCAATTGATATTTTGGATAATTTCTTCTACTTTTACTATTTTGTCATTCTAAAAGACAACTAGACCTCCTGAGGCTCCTTTAGCTAGAGAAAAGAAAAATTTCCACTGATTCCATTTTTTAAAGGTAGAAGAACTATTTCCTTCTGAAATTTTAGTCTCTTGTAAAAGAATTGATATCACAAGAATCAATTTGAAACATCATCAGGGTGTTCTTGTTAGGGACATTAATTCCCCTAACATTCTAGGAAGTGATTTTGATTGTCCTCGAGAAGACCAACATGCTCTTCTTGGTCTAGATTTTTTGGAGGATGCTGATTTGATTTTGTTGTCCAATGTAGTTTGTAATCCTACTACAATTTCCTTTGGAGTTTTGATTGTTAATATTTTTCTACCCTTTTTTTAGGAGTTTTAGAAATGGGTGATGAAGCCATAGGAGATTGGGAGAAGGAGAGTTTGACAGCGATATCAAATTCTTGACTTTCTCTAACTTTGACCTCTGTTGAATCATGATTGAGAAAATCCAACTTTTGAAACTTTGGTTGAATCTCTATTTATATCATATTATCCTTTGCTGATTATTCTTTGCTGATTATTTTACGCAACCTCTGACTCAAAAGTAGGGGGGTCAAGTTCTAAGAACTCATTTTCCACCTCTACTTCTATCTTATTGATCATTTGAAATCTTATATGATGCGTTAAACTTTTTGGTAATCCCTCCATGTTGTTTTCCTCATAAAATTTGTTGAATTCACAATCTCGAAGAAAATAAGGGGAGGAAGCATCCATATTTAGATGAGTCTCAACTGGCTTATTCTATGTGAGGGATGATATTACTTATTCTTATATGAGAAGAGAGGTCCCTTTTGCATGTAAAACAAAAGAAGAATTAACCCCCGTTGGAGCTAAATGAAAACATTTGGCATTTTCTAGAGTTGATTCTCAAAAGGCCTAGGAGAAGCACAAATCTGAGTTACTAAATATGGGTTGCCTACAATAATTGGAGGCATAGCCAAACTATATTTATAGGGATTCCCTTCCTTAAGGAAGAGGTTTGGGGCCAAATTCAAAGAGACCCTCAGATTATTTTTTGTCCTCAAAGAAGACAACATGTCATTTTTTCTTTGCCAGAGCACATAAATCTAGTTTTGATATTGGATCATCACATATTAAAATGGGTCCCTCAAATGATTTATCACTTCCATTTTTTAAGAGTCCAATCTTTTGGCCTAGTGAAGTAGTTATTACTGGATCTTCTATTAGGATCTCTTGGTTCCAAAGACTATTAATAGACTGAATAGCCATAGCATTTGGGAACTGTTTATTTCTGTCAAGGATAACACAAAGGTGCATAGGAGACTCTGCGTGGTCAAATAAATAATAATCATGCTTTAGGTGAATCCCCACTTGATTCCCAAGAGATTCAAGGAGATTTAACTCCCTACATTCCAGAGGCAAAGCAAGGAGACTTACCCAAGGGGAACAAACCTAATACTAGTTTTTTGGGGGTTAAAATTTGGGGTTCTGTTCTGAGAAACCGAGATTTTGGTCTGTGTGCCTCGTCTCTATCAGATTTGTTTGAAAAAAAATACCACAAAATATCCTTCCCCATGATCTGTGTAAAAAAAATCATTAACCCCATTCCTGCGTGAATGAATCCAAGTGGAAAGAACGTTGAAATCACGGTTGTGGTTCCAAAATTTACCTATCAACACCCTTTGCTAGAGTTTTATAGTCTGAGAGTGATCGAGGAGGATATATGAACCTTGAAAATTCAATTGTCTCCAATGTTCGGGAAGCCAGCACCATGTGCAATAGAATCAGTTGACTGATTTTTCTAAGTGTTTGTTTAACTTCGGGAGGCATCTCATTAAAATGTTTGTTATGCGATTTGAACCACGAACCTCTAAATTATTATCTCATCACCTCTAACATTATGGGCAGTGCCATTATTTAACTTTAAAACTTTCGCCCATGCAAAATTAAAATAAAAGGGGGTCATGAAAGGTTTGAAACCCACGAACTCCATACAACTCAATGTCTTAAACCGCTAAGCCAAGCCGTTTGGACGGATCAAATCATGAAGGTAGTTTTATTTACTACAAGCTGAGTGATAATCCGTGAGTAAAGGAGCTCGAAATTAATCCTCGCACTCTCCCCATGCATTGCCCAAAAATAAATGTTTAACTAAGTCAATTTTAACAAACTCGTTTAACAGTTAAAACAAATTTTTAATTTTAAGGGTTTAAAATATGTTTAGGAGATTTTATTGTAATTTTAGGGGGATAAGGTATTTATCTCAAATTAATTGGCTATAAGCCAATTTTGGGCACATTTTTGTCTATAAAAGAGGAATGAAATTTTTAATGAGAGTAGAGAATATGGAGCACATTTGGAGAAGAGAGTTGTGGAGAGGATTTCTGTCATGAAGAGAATTAGTGAGAGTATTCTCTTTGCTTGTAAAAGAAATCTTGTGAGAAGAATTCTTGTAGAGGGAGTAGGGATTTTTTCATGTAATAAAGCTCTGATTCTATAGTAGAACCTTTAGGAAAAGTAATTTTCTTCCTCTTTGTAAATAAGCCTTTGTGGCTTTGAGAGCCTTTATGTGAGGTGATTTGAATGAGGAATTTTGTAGCACAACTTTGTGGATAGACAAGTTTGAAGCTGCGATGGAAAGTTTCCAGAAATTATAATTTTGCAGGCAATTTTTAAATAGTGATATCTCACTCATCCGAACTCTTTTTTCTGAGCAAGTTTTTTTGTTTTGGGATAGAATTTCATGATTTGTACAGTGGTGTAAGAGTTTTCGGATTTTCGGATTCAAGTTTTTCTAGAATAGTGAAATCCTGATTTTTACAACTTTGGAGGCTTCGTTTGGGCTAATATGGACTACTTTTCAGGTGCCATTTTTTTTTAAAGTGCATAATTTTTTGTCTACTTTTAAAATCTGCTATTTATTTGTAGTGATTTTGAGTATAAATTGTACTTTCCGTATTTGGTCATTTTTTGGCCTATTTGGTACTTGTATTTTGCTTGGATCTCAATTTAGATCACTAGCAGTATTTGTTGAAGTCTCTTATATCTCATTTGCAGAAGTTATTGAAATTAGAAGTCCATTGCTCCATTATTTGCAAGTGCCAACATAATCTTTTTTTGGGGTTTTAGTTGTTCATTTATATCTCTTGGTGAAATCCCTTTTGGAGGAATCTTCATCTACAGTATTCTATAGGGCTTCTTTGTTGGTGGCATCATTTTCATGTTTCCACATTTGAATATTTTATCATGATGTATGCTCTTGCTTGAACAATGTTGTACTTGCACTATCATAAAGTGTCACACTTCTTTTATCTTGTCTATGATGACTATTTGATGTAATCCTCTTGTACATGTAGATTAGGAATATCTTGTGAGACTTGGTGCATGGCTCCAGTTGAGACTTAGATTGTACACATTTGTGCATGGCTCCCATGAGACTTGGATTGTACCAGTATTCCTGCCATTTACGAGTATCTAGATGATGCTCAAAGTAGGTTGTCTTCATGCCTAATCTTCTTTTTGTTGCAGCAAGTGATTCATCATCATCAACTTGGTACCTGGTTTTGTCACACTTTGACATTATTGGTGCAGTATTGGCTCTCTTTCTTCCTTATGAGGAGGTATTTTGGTCATCATCATTGGACCGTCTTTACAAGAGATTCAACATTGAGGAGGGGCTTCATGGTCTTTCTTCTCTCTTATGGGGGGAATATATTTTGTTCTTCTCATTCATCATTGAGAACATTGTGTGCTTTCATCATATCTCTTTTGGGGGAGGGTTTTTGCCCATTGGGTTTTTCTCTCTTTCCCCTCTTTGTGAGAAATTTAATTGCATTAGTTTGCATGCATTTGCATTTGTACATGGGTACCTATCATGGCCTCGTAGTTGGGACCCATCTTGCATTGCTTAGTTGCATTGTAGGCTTTAGTGCATTCCCCTAAGTTGCACTTAAAGGGGGGTGTTGGTGTAAATAATTATTCATCATGGATATTATTACATTTACTTAAGTTTACTTAGGTACATGCATTTAATAGTAGTTTAGGTATGAGACACTTGGGTGTTTGTGCCACATTGGGATAGTGTGTGTAGGATAATTTCCACCTTTTATGGTGTTGATCTTGTTACTACTCTATCATATCCACTTATTGTGGAGTGATAATTTGACCTTCGGTGGGTGATCCACCTCATGTGGAATATTTTATTGTTTCTCCTACCTACCACACCTATTTAGTACCTACCCTTGTTTCTTATTGAGCCACAAGTCATGTTTGTGTGCTCACATATCCATATAGCCTTGCCTATATATGCATACTCATATTCATTGTATGTAACGCTTGATGATCCAGTTGATCATTATTTTCATCTTGATAGAATATAGTTTATTTCTATCATATATTTTGTCTATCTTATTTGTGTTTTCCATTGCCTCTAGATCTTGGCAAAATCTCACAAAGATCGTAAAGAAGTTTTGAAAAAGCTCTTTTTAGAGATTGTACTACATTTGGAGCATTGTTAATAGATTGGTCACTCAATTGAGATAGACTCGGAGACGTAGTCCACTCGTATGAACTCTGTAATTAAATTTCTCTCTCTCTCTCTCTCTCTCTCTCTCTCTCTCTCTCTCTCTCTCTCTCTCGATATTTTATTATATTTGTCTCTTTATTGTTCTTATTGCTCCATTATTTAAAGTCTTTCTACATAAGATTAAGGAAATAAGGTTTTGTTCACTTTATGCACATTCACTTAGCAATGTTTGTCATACATCCCTTTTGCATCAGATCAAGCGGTATAATATCTAGATTGACAAGGTTTGCATAAGTGAATGTAAGTTAGTTTGTTAGTTTAATCAGTTTGACAGTTTGCTAGTTTTCAATGTAAGTATGCAAGATTGACAAGTGAACATTTTAAAACAAAGGTGACATCAGAGAAAGGAGAATCTTCTAAGGTGATGTAGTCTGCATCCATGGTGGATAACTTGTTTTCAACGAAAAGAATGATTGAAGAACTCTAGAGGGACCATCAAGATAAGTTTGGAAGGCTTCAAGAGCTTGAAGAAGCCAACCTATAAATTCAATCGAAGAATGTTGAGCTCAGAGGGTTTCTTGAAGAAGCAAACAATGAGAAGCAGAGGTTGCAAGAGATGTTGCATAAGGTCATGGAGGATAAAAATAGGAGAAGTCCTCACACATCTGAGAATGCTGACATATGTCCATTTTGTCCGCATTCAAAGGATTCTTCCTCATACTCCCCGCTCACTCAGAATGATAGCTTGGAAGCATCACCTGAAACAAAATCCACTGCAAAGAGTCTTAAGATGTGATTGGTTTGTGGTCCTCGCAAATGGGCCAATTATGGTTCAAGTCATAGAAATGTTGAAGAGTGTTCTTTTTGTTAGCATTTGGAGTATCTGAAATTTATTGATGTTCTTGATAACCAAGTTGGTTACCTGGAGACATTTTCAACATCAAATCAGAAGGAGCAAATGAAAAATGATCAAAACTATGTTTTTCTAAGTTTTGAAAGTCATACCAAGGGTATTGGTATGAAGTTGTTAAACAAGATGGGTTATAGCAAGAAAGGCCTTGAAGTCACTGAACAAGGCATTATCAATTCTATAGAGGTTAACGAGACACCTCATTATCAAGGATTGGGATATGGAGAGACTGGACAGTCCTGCAAAGCCTTTAGAAAGGAAAATTCTCCAATACATACTTTTGACTATAGTAGTGGAAGTGAATCCCTTTCCAAAGAAGAAAGTCAACAGGACAGACAAGGCTTGTAACTACTGCACTCACTATAGGATCAGTGGGAATTGGATTGAGAAGTGCTGGAAGCTATATCTCATGCTTTGTCACTCACCTAGGTCCATAGAGGGACCCAACAAGGAGGTTCCAGAGGTAGAAGTAGAACCCGAGGCAGAGAAACCTCAACCGGAGGAAGAGCAACTAGTAAAGGGAAGTTATTTTGAACAACTCTATAAGAGCTGGGAAAACCTCTCATCTAAATGTTTGTATCAAAATTGTATTCATATTTGCTCAATAATGTTATCACATTGTGATTATGAGCTAGGTGATATATTAGACAGATTTTTGTAACAAAATTAATGTTTGCATGAAATTGTATTTTCTTGGAATTGAGATTTTGAAAGGTTGTTTAAGCCTTATCTCATGTAATTAGAAAATAAAATGCTTGAAGACTTCAATTTGAAAAATGTCTGATTTTGAAACTGAAGAGTGCTTATTTGATGACAATTCTCGAGGCGAGCAGATGTCCATTATTCCTGTTTGAGGAAAAGAAGCACCTGGTGAAATTTAGTTAAAGGTGGATAGATTTGGATGATCACTCCACATTGGAACTTAGAGTTGCAGAGAACAACCAGAAATCGTCTATATGTTCTTAGCTTTAAGACTCAGTCAGTTGATGATCGAGGCTCCTAAAGGTCTTTTTCTATAGCCTTGTTACTTAGGCAAACATAGACATAGTTGTATGGTGAGGCTCATAATCAGCTATTTCGAAGTTCAAAGTTGAGAAGGAATGTTTCAAACTAAGGAACAATTGTCATTTCTCATGCAGTTTGCAAATGATGAGGAGCATCATAATTGGCTAGGTTGGTATGCAAAATGAGAACCATTGCCATGAGAAGTACTGAGAGGCGGTTTTATCATGCTCGATATAATTCTTTCTTTTTGGTAAGTCAAATTCTATTTTGAACTACATCCTTTGATCTCCTAGTGTGGCTGAAATGTAAGACCCCTAGAGGGTAGATGTGGCCATAGGCATGCTCATATTGACCATGCATTGTTGAAATGTAAGACCCTAGTCCTGTAGATGTGGCAATGCATACTTTCTTGATATTGTTGAAGTGTAAGGCCCCTAGAGGGCAAATGGGATAGTATCAAGGCATAGCCCAAGTGTAAGACCCATGGAGGGCAAATATATGTTCTGAAGCATGGGGGAACCAAGACTAGAATCAGAATCAGTTATCAAACATGGAGCCACTAGTAGCATTGTAGTGAAGCTTCGAAGGTGACAACAAAGTTAATTCGAGCAGAGTAAGTCAAAGTTCTATAAGACAGCTTTTGGAGGACCAAAAGCTCTTAAGTGGGGAGGTTTGATCCAACAAAATCTATGAACCTTGAAAAATCAATTGTCACCAATGTTCAAGAAGTTGTAACAATGTGTCACAGAATTGGTTGAATGATTTTTTTGAGTGTTTTCTTGACTTCGACAGGATTCTCATCAAAATGTTGATTGGGGGATTTGAAACCCCAACGTCTCCTTTATTATCTCAACACCTCTACCATTACGCCACCCATTGAATTTGAAATCTAATGGGTGGTGCTATTATTTAACTTTTAGAACTTTCTCCCATGCTAAAAATAAAAGGGGGTCATGAAGGGTTTGGAACCCACGACCTCCCTAAAATTACTCAACGCCTTCAACCGCTAAGACAAGCGGTTTTGATGGAGAAAATCACAGAGGCTATTTTATTTACTAAAGGCTGGGTGATACTGTGTGAGTAAAGGGGCTAGAAATTAATCTGAGAACTCTCCCCATGCATTGCCAAAAAATAAATATTTAAATAAGTCAATTTTAACAAACTGCTTTAATAGTTAAAACAAATTGTTAATTTTAAGAGTTTAAAATATGTTTAGGAGATTTTATTGTTATTTTTGGGGGATAAGGGATTTATCTCAAATTAATTGGCTATAAGACAATTTTGGGAAAATTTGTGTGTATAAATGGAGAATGAAATTTATAATGAGAGGAGAGAATATGGAGCACATTTGGAGAACAGATTTGTGGAGAGGATTTCTCTTCTGAGGAGAATTAGTGAGAGTATTCTCTTTGGTTGTAAAAGAAATCTTGTGAGAAGAATTCTTGTTGAGGGAATAGGGAATTTTTTATATAATAAATCTCTAATTCTATAGTAGAACATTTAGGAAAAGTATTTTTCTTTCTCTTTGTAAATCAACCTTGTGGCTTTGAGAGACTTTATGTGACATGATTTGAGTGAGGAATTTTGTACCATGACTTTGTGGACAGGCTATAGAAGATTGTAAAGCACTTTTCAAGAGGCTCTTTTTAGAGATTGTACTGCATTTGGAGCATTCTTAATAGATTGGTCACTTAGTTGAGATAGACTCGAAGATGTAGTCCACCTGGACGAACAAGCCAACCAATGCATTTAATTAAATAATATTGAGCTCAGAGGTTTGCTTGAATAAGTAAACAATGAGAAGAAGAGGTTGCAAGAGATGTTGAGGATGGTCATGTAGGAGAAAAATAGGAGAAGTCCTCCCACATCTAAGAATGCTGACATATGTGCATTTTGTCTACATGCTTCCTCATACTCCCCGCTCACTGAGAATGATAGCTTGGAAGCATCACCTAAAATAAAATCCACCGTAAAGAGTTTTAAGATAGGATTGGCATGTGGTCCTGGCAAATGGGCCCATTATGGTTCAAGTCATAGAAATGGTGAAGAGTGTTCTTTTTGTTAGCATTTGGAGTATCTAAAATCTATTGACATGCCTGATAACCAAGTTGGTTACCTGGAGGCATTTTTTGCATCAAATCAGAAGGACCAGATGAAAAATGATCAGAAGTCTCTTTTCCCAGGTTTTGAATGTCATACCAAGGGTATTGGTATGAAGTTGTTAACCAAGATGGGTTATAGTGAGAAAGGCCTTGGAGTCAATGAACAAGGCATGATCAATTCTATAGAGGTTAAGGAGAGACCTCATTATCAAGAATTGGGATATGGAGAGACTAGAGAATCCTCCAAAGCCTTTAGAAAGGAAAATTCTCTAGTAAACACTTCCAATTATAGTAGTGCTAATGAATCTCTTTCCTCCCCCAAAAGAAGAAAGTCAAGAGGCGGGAAAAGGCTTGTAACTACTGCACTCACTGCAGGATCAGTGAGCATTGGATCGAGAAGTGCTAGAAGCTACATCTGAAGCTTTGAGGCTCACGTTGGTCCATGGAGGAACCCAAATAGGAGGTTGCAGAGGTAGAAGAAGAACCCGAGGTAGAGAAACCTCAACCGGAGGAAGAGTAGCTAGTAAAGGAAACTTCTTTTGAACGGCTCTGTAAGAGCTGGTAAAACCTGTCATCTAAATATTTGTATCAAACTTGTATTTGTATTTTCTCAATAATGTAATCACATTGCGATTATGAGTTAGGTGATACAATAGACATGGTTTTGTAATAAAATTAATGCTTGCATGAAATTGTATGTTTTTTGGAATTGAGATTCTAAAAGGTTGTTTAAGCTTTGTCTCGTGTAATTAGAAAAGAAAATGCTTGAAGACTTCTCTTTGCACAATGTTAAATTTTGAAATTGAAGAGTACTTAGTTGATGACAAATCTCGAGGTGAGAAGATGTCCATTGTCACTTGTTTAAGGAAAAGAAGAACTTGATGAAATTCAGTTAAAGCTGGATAGATCTAGATGATCAATCCACGTTCGAACTTAGAGTTGCAGAGAACGACCAAAAATTGCATGTATGTTCTTACCTTTATGACTCAGCCCAACTATGTCAGTCGATGAGCTACGCTCCTGAAGGTCTTTTTCTATGGCATTTTTGCTTAGGCAAACATAGATAGAGCTGTATGGTGAAGCTCGTAATCAACTTTTTCAAAGTACAAAGTTGATATGGAATATTTTAGACTAAGGAATAGTTGCCATTGCTCATGCAGTTTGCAAAGAAGGAGGAGTATCATAATTGGTTAGGCTAGTATGCAGAACTAGAACCACTGTCGTGAGAAGCACCAAGAGACAGGTTTACCATACTTGGTTTTCTTCTTGCTTTTTGGTATGTTAAGTTCCATTTTGAATTGCATCCTTTGAAGTCCTAGTGTGCCCAAAATGTAAGACCCCTAGAGGGCAGATGTGGCAATAGGTATGCTCATACTGACCATGCATTGCTGAAGTGTAACACCCTAGTAGGTGGATGTGGCAATGTATGATTTCTTGATATTGTTGAACTCTAAGGCCGCTAGAGGGCAGATGGAATAGTATCAAGGCATAGCCCAAGTGTAAGACCCATGGAGGGAAAACATATATTCTTAAGCATGGTGGGACCAAGACTCCAATCAGAATCAGTTATCGAAGGTGGAGCCAGCAATAACATTGTAGTGAAGGTTCGCAGGTGACAAAAAAGTTGATTCAAGCTGAGTAAGAGGTTCTACAAGATAGCTTTTGGAGGACCAAAACATCTTCAGTGGGGAGGTTTTCTCCAGGAGGATCTATGAACCTTGAAAAACTAATTGTCACCAATGTTCGGGAAGTCGTAACCATGTGTCACAGAATCGGTTGACTGATTTGTTTGACTTCGATAGGCATCTCATCAAAATGTTAGTTGGAGAAATTAAACCCCCAACGTCTCCTTTATTATCTCACCACCTCTACCATAACATCACCCATTGAATTCGAAATGTAATGGACGGTGCCATTATTTAACTTTTAGAATATTCTCCCATGCTTGGAATCCGTGACCTCCCTAAAACTACTCAACGCCTTCAACCGCTAAGCCAAGTGGTTTGGACGGAGCAAATCACAGAGGTTATTTTATTTACTTAAGGTTGAGTGATACTCCATGAGTAAAGGGGCTCGAAATTACTCTGAGCACTCTCCCCATGCATTTCCCCAAAATAAATGATTAAATAAGTCAATTTTAACAAACTCATATAACAGTTAAAATAAATTGTTAATTTTAAGGGTTTAAAATATGTTTAGGAGATTTTATTGTAATTTTGTGGGGATAAGGGATTTATCTCAAATTAATTGTCTATAAGCCAATTTTTGACACATTTTTGTATATAAAAGGGGAATAAAATTTTTAATGAGAGGAGAGAATGTGGAGCACATTTGGAGAAGAGAGTTGTGGACAGGATCTCTCTTGTGAGGAGAATTAGTGAGTATTCTCTTTTCTTGTAAAATAAATCTTGTGAGAAGAATCCTTGTAGAGGGAACAGGGAATTTTTCATGTAATAAAGCTCCGATTCTATAGTAGAACCTTTAGGAAAAGTATTTTTCTTGCTCTTTGTAAATCACCCTTGTTTCTTTGAGAAACTTTATTTGAGTTGATTTGAGTGAGGAATTTTGTACCATGCCTTTGAGGACAGGCGACAGAAGATTGTAAAGAAGTTTTCAAGAGGCTCTTTTTAGAGATTGTAATCCATTTGGAGCATTGTTAATAGATTGGTCACTCAGTTGAGATAGACTCGAAGACATAGTTCACTCAGATGAACTCTGTAATCAAATTTTTGTCTTTCTCTCTCTTTATTGTTCTTGTTGCTCCATTATTTAATGTATTTCCTGATAACCTTAAGGAATTAAGGATTTTTTCACTTTATGCATATTCTTTTAGCATTGTTTGTCATAGATCCCTTCCACATCAGACCAAGTGGTATCAGAGCTAGTTTGACAAGGTTTACATAAGTGAATGTTAGTTAGTTTCCCAGTTTAATTAGTTTGTCAGTTTGATAGTTTGTTGGTTTTCAATGTAAGTGTGCAAGCTTGACAGGTGAACATTTTAAAACAAAGATGGCATCGAAGAAAGGAGAATCTTCTAAGGTGATATAGTTTGCATCCATGGTGGGTAAATTCTTTTTAATGAAAAGAATGATTGAATAACTCTACCAAGACCATTAGGATAAGTTTGGAAGGCTTCAAGAGCTTGAAGAAGCCAAGCAACGGATTCAATTGAAGAATGTTGAGCTCAGAGGGTTTCTTGAAGAACCAAACAATGAGAAGCTAAGCTTGAAAGAGATGTTGCAGACAGTCATGGAAGAGAAATATAGGAGAAGTCCTCCCACATATAAGAATGTTGATATATGTGTATTTTGCCTGTATTTGGAGGATGCTTCCTCATACTCCCCGCTCACTTAGAATGATAGCTTGGAAGCATCACCTGAAACAAAATCCACTGCATATAGTCCTAAGACAAGATTGGCTTGTTGTCTGGCAAATGGGCAAATTATGGTTCAAGTCATAGAAATGCAAAAGAGTGTTCTTTTTGTTAGCATTTGGAGTATCTGAAATCTATCGATGTCCCTGACAACCAAGTTGGTTACCTGGAGGCTTTTTTTGCATCAGATCAGAAGGAGCAGATGAAAAATGATCATAACTATGTTTTTGCAGGTTTTGAAAGTCATACCAAGGGTATTGGTATGAACATGTTAACTAAGATGGTTTATAGGGAGAAAGGCCTTGGAGTCAGTGAACAAGGCATGAGCAATTATATAGAGGTTAAGGAGAGACCTTGTTATCAAGGATTGGCATATGGACAAATTGGAGAATCCTCCAAAGCCTTTAGAAAGGAAAATTTGCTGGTAAAAACTTCCAACTATATTAGTGGAAGTGAATCTCTTTCCTCTCCAAAGAAGAAAGTCAAGAGGCAGGACAAGGCTCATAACTACTGCACTCACTACAGGATTAGTGGGAATTGGATGAAGAAGTGCTGGAAGCTACATCCGAAGGTTTTGATGGTCACCTATGTCCATGGAGGGACCCAACAAGGAGGTTGCAGAGGTAGAAGTAGAACTCGAGGAAGAGAAACCTCAACTAAACTTGGAAGAGCAGCTAGTAAAGGGAATTTATTTTGACTGGCTCTGTAAAAGCTAGGAAAACCTGTCATCTTAATATATTTATCAAACTTGTATTTTTATTTTCTCAATAATGTTATCACATTGTGATTACGAGCTAGGTGATACAATAGACAAGGTTTTGTAATAAAATTAATGTTTACATGAATTTGTATTTTCTTGGAATTGAGATTTTGAAAGGTTGTTTATGCCTTATCTCATGTAATTAGAAAAGAAAATGATTGAAGAATTCTGTTTCGAGAATGGAAAATATTGAAACAGAAGAGTGCTTAGTTGATGAAAATTCTCGAGATGAGAAAATATCCATTATTCCGCTTTAAGGAAAATAAGCACTTGATGAAATTTAGTTAGAGGTGGATAGATTGTGATGATATGAAGAATGAGAACCACCACTGTGAGAAGCACTGAGAGATAGGTTTATCATGTTTGGTTTTCTTTGTGCTTTTCGGTATGTCAAGTTCTGTTTAGAACTGCATCCTTTGAAGTCCTAGTGTGACCGAAATGTAAGACCCCTAGAGGGCAGATGTGTCCATAGGAATTCTTATATTGACCATGCATTGTTAAAGTTTAAGACCCTAGTAGGCCGATGTGGTCATGTATGCTTTCTTGATATTATTGAAGTGTAAGTCCCCTAGATGGCAGATGGGATAATATCAAGGCATAGCCCAAGTGTAAGACCCATGGAGATAAAATGCATGTTCCGAAGCATGGTAGAACCAACATCGGAATTAGAATCAGTTGTTGAAGGTAGAACCAGTTCGGGAAGTCCGAACCATGTGTCATAGAATTGATTGATTAATTTGTTTGAGTGTTTGTTTGACTTGGGCAGGCATCTCATCAAAATATTGGTTGGGAAAGTTGAACCCCCAACCTCTCCTTTATTATCTCACCACCTCGACCATTACCATACCCATTGAATTTGAAATGTAATGGGCAGCGCCATTATTTGACTTTCAGAACTTTCTCCCATGCTTTAAAAAAAGGGGGGTCATGAAGGGTTTGGAACCCACAACCTCCCTAAAACTACTCAATGTCTTCAACCGCTAAGACAAGCGGTTTGGATGGAGCAAATCATGGAGGCTATTTTATTTACTAAAGGCTGAGTGATAAACCATGAGTAAAGGGGCTCGAAATCAATCTAAGAAGTCTCGAAATGCATTGCCCAAAAACAAATGAAAAAATAAGTCAATTTTACCAAACTTGTTTAATAGTTAAAACAAATTGTTAATTTTAAGGGTTTAAAATATGTTTAGGAGATTTTATTGTAATTTTGGGGGGATAAGGGATTTATCTCAAATTAATTGGCTATAAACCAATTTTGGGCATTTTTTTGTGTATGAAAGGGGAATGAAATTTGTAATGAGAGGAGAGAATATGAAGCATATTTGGAGAAGAGAGTTGTGAAGAGGATTTCTCTTGTGAGGAGAATTGGTGAGAGTATTCTCTTTGCTTGTAAAAAATATCTTGTGAGAAGAAGTCTTGTAGAGGGAATAGGGAATTTTTCATGCAATAAAGCTTTGATTCTATAGTAGACCCTTTAATAAAAATGTTTTTCTTGCTCTTTGTAAATCAGCCTTGTGGCTTTGAGAGCCTTTATGCGAGGTGATTTGAGTGAGAAATTTTGTACCATGACATTGTGGACAAGCTATTGAAGACTGTAAAGCAGTTTTCAAGAGGCTCTTTTTAGAGATTGTACTCCATTTCGAGCATTGTTAATAGATTGGTCACTCAATTGAGATAGACTCAGAGATGTAGTCCACTCGGACGAACTTTGTAATCAAACTTTGGTCTTTCTCTCTCTCTCAATACTCTGTTATATTTCTCTCTCTTTATTGTTCTTCTTGCTCTTCTATTTAATGTCTTTCTAGACAATCTTAAGGCATTAAGGTTTTGTTCACTTTATGCGCATCCACTTAGCAATGTTTGTCATAGATCCCTCTCGCATCCGATCAAGTGGTATTAGAACTCGTTTGACAATGTTTGCATAAGTGAATGTTAGTTAGTTTGCTAGTTTAATCAGTTTGTTAGTTCGACAATTTGCTGGTTTTGAATGTAACTGTGCAAGCTTGATAGGGGAACATTTTAAAACAAAGATGACATCGGAGAAAGGATAAGATTCTAAGGTGATGTAGTATGCATCCATTGTGGATAACTTATTTTCAATGGAAAGAATGATTGATTAACTCTACTAGGACCATCAGGATACATTTGGAAGGCTTCAAGAGTTTGAAGAAGCCAACCAATCCATTCAATCCAAGAATGCTAAGCTCAGAGGGTTGCTTGAAGAAGAAAACAATGAGATGCAAAGCTAGCAAGAGATGTTGCAGAAGGTCACGGAGGAGAAAAATAGGAGAATTCCTCCCACATATGAGAGTGCTAACATATGTGCATTTTTTCTACGTTCGGAGGATGCTTCCTCATACTCCCCGCTCACTCAGAATTATAGCTTGGAAGCATCTCCTGAAATAAAATCCACTGCAAAGAGTCCTAAGATGGGATTGGCTTGTGGTCCTTTCAAATGGGCCAATTATTGTTCAAGTCATAGAAATGTTGAAGAGTGTGCTTTTTGTTAGCATTTCGAGTATCTGAAATATGTCGATTTGTCTAATAACCAAGTTGGTTACCTGGAGGCATTTTCTACATAAGATCGGAAGGAGAAGATGGAAAATGATCAGAATTGAGTTTTTGTAGGTTTTGAAAGTCATACCAAGGGTATTGGAATGAAGTTGTTAACCAAGATGGGTTATAGCGAGAAAGGCCTTGGAGTCGGTAAACGAGGCATGATCAATTCTATAGAGGTTAATGATAGACCTCGTTATAAAGGATTGGGATATGGAGAGACTCGAGAATCATTCAAAGCCTTTAGTAAGGTAGATTCTCTAGTAAACAATTCTGACTATAGTAGTTGAAGTGAATCTCTTTCCTCTCCAAAGAAGAAAGTTAAGAGGCAGGACAAGGCTCGTAACTACTACACTCACTGCAGGATCAATGGGCATTGGATCGAGAAGTGTTGGAACGTACATCCAAAGCTTCGACGCTCACCTAGGTCCATGGAGGGACCCAACAAGGAGGTTCTAGAGGTAGAAACAGAACCCGAAGTAGAGAAACCTCAACCGAACGAAGAGAAACTACTATAGGGAAGTTCTTTTGACCAGCTCTGTAAGAGCTGGAAAAAACCCGTCATCTAAATATTTGCATCAAACTTGTATTCGTGTTTTCTCAATAATGTTATCACATTGTGATTATGAGCTAGGTGATATAGTAGACAGGGTTTTGTAATAAAATTAATGTTTTCATGAAATTGTATTTTCTTGGAGTTGAAATTCTGAAAGGTTGTTTAAGCCTTAGCTCATGTATCTAGAAAAGAAAACGGTTGAAGACTTCTTTTTGTAGAATGGCAAATTTTGAAACTGAAGAGTTCTTATTTGATGACAATTCTTGAGGCGAGAAGATGTCCATTGTTCCTTTTGGTGGACAGATCTGGATGATCACTCCGTTCGTTGGGACTCAGAGTTGCAAAGAACGACCGAAAATTGCCTTTATGTTCTTACCTTTAAGACTCAATCCGATTCAATCTGTTGATGACCGAGGCTCCTGAAGGTCTTTTCCTATGGCCTTGTTGCTTAGGCGAACATAGCCAAAGCTGTATGGTGAAGCTCGTAATCAGCTATTCCGAAATACAAAGTTGAGAAGGAATGTTTTAGACTGAGGAATAGTTGCCATTGCTCATGCAGTTTGCAAACGAGGAGCAGCATCATAATTGACTAGGCTGGTATGCAGAATGAGAATCACCGCCGTAAGAAGCACCGAGAGACAGGTTTATCATTCTCTGTTTTCTTCTTGCTTTTCGGTATGTCAAGTTCGATTTTGAATCGCGTCCCTTGAATTCCTAGTGTGGCCGAAATGTAAGACTCATAGATGGCAGATGTGGCCATAGGCATGCTCATACTGACCATGCATTGCTAAAGTGTAAGACTAGTAGGCAGATGTGGCAATTCATGCTTTCTTGATATTGTCCAACTGTAAGGCCCCTATAGGGCAGATGGGATAGTATCAAGGCATAGCCCAAGTGTAAGACCCATGGAGGGCAAATTTATGTCCTAAAGAATGGTGGAACCAAGAGGGGAATCAGAATCAGTTGTCGAAGGTGCAGCTAGTAGTAGCATTGCAGTGAAGCTTCCAAGGTGACAACAAAGTTGATTCGAGCCGAGTGAGTCAAAGGTTTTACAAGACAGCTTTTGGAGGACCAAAAGCTCTTCAATGGGGAGGTTTGGTCCAGGAGGATCTATGAACCTTGAAAAATTAATTATCGCCAATGTTCGGGAAGTCAGAACCATGTGTCACAGAATCGGTTGACTGATTTGTTTGAGTGTTTGTTTGACTTCAGTAGACATCTCATCAAAATGTTTGTTGGGGGTTAATTTACATTTATTTAATATTATTTTAAAAGTATGTAAAAATACAAAGATGGATCTCATCTACAAGACTTGATCAAATACCTATGTGTAAATGAATCTCTGATAAACCAAAAAATGAAAATTAGTAGTAAAAAAGTCTTTCTAAAAGAAAAAAACCATAAAATATTTTTTTTTAAAAATAAGCAAGATTAAACTCTACGTAAGAAACGGTCCTTTCTATACTAGAGAATAAAAAGAGAAGTTTAGATGAACGCGTGGAATTTGTTAAATTACTGGTGGATGCTTGACATCAAATGCTAAAGACAGTCTAAGATTTAAAAAAACACTCTTCGACCCCTTCAAAGAGAGAGAAAACCATGATGTATGTAAGATACCTTCTCATTTCTACAAGAAATATGAAGAAAGAAATTTCAAGATGAAACAATTTAGAGGTTCATCAAATATTACATAATAAGTGACAGTATCAACTAAAGACGATGGTACTCTATAAATTTGTGAAGACTAATGAAAAGCATGTTCCAAAGATGTTAATGGATCTCAATTTTCTTCTAGCTTCCTCATTCCCAACCCGTAAAATACAGTACAGTACTATAATTGGGGGATATTCTTTAACTATAAAGCTAACAAACAGGTAGAAAGGCTTTAATTGGGGGTTCTGTTGTTTGTGAAACATTAGTGAAGAAGAAAAGCTAACAAACTATTGTTTCGAATAGGTTCTCCTTTCTCTTCCCGGAAGATATAACAATATATCAATAACATAGTTGTGTGGAATAAATTTCATCATTGTCGTAGATGGAAAACAAATAATATATTCAATCAGAAGAATCATAAACATTTCATAAGATTGTAAACCCACATAAACAAGCATATTTACAAACATTGACTGTCAGCCAAGCTTTACACGCTTCATTGTGCAAAGGCGATTAATCAAATAACCTGTATATCCCTATAACGATATGGGTATTGTTTCTCTAATGCATATAATGGTTGACCGCTGGTGCAGATTCGCACTCGGGACCTATTTGTGCTTACAGCGTTACAGACAGACGGCTTTATGCCCCCACATGCAAATAAAATTTAGATTTAAAACAAAAATATTATAATAGATTTAAAGTCAAAATAAAATTTAGATTTAAAGTCAAAATAAATTTTTTACGATAGATCTATGATACAGTTACAAATAAATTCAAAACAAAAATATTATAATAGTAAAAAGATTCGGCGTAGGTTGGAATCAATATTCTAGTGTGTTTAATCACCGCACTAATTCTTTATTGGAATTTGATTTCCCCCATCAACAACCTGTGTTAAAGCTGGTGCCATTATTAAATATATCAAAACATACAAGTATTTCTATAACGGAATGTAATGTACATAAATTGGAGGCCTGCAGCTTATTGCTAGGTGGCCTTGAAATTTTCTGGGAGGGTTCGGACTGGAGTTTCAAATGTCCCAGATAACAAATATATCGTTATCGTTTACTTGAAAATGTGAGATGTTTATGTTCGGCCCTCATCCAACCAGTAGTCGTCTTGGTTCTTTCGATTACCTATAGGTTCTTTCGTTTGGTATTTTTCAATTTCGACATAATTTTTTTTTATTAATAACTATAGGTTTGTTTGGTCAAACCCTTGGTATTAGATTTAACCATTTCACATAAAGATGAAAGGTAACAAGCAGTCACACAATATGTTTATTTGTGAAATAATATTAATGTTAATGATGTAATGCACTCTATCTCATGATCTATATTAGAATAAAAGATCTTTGATACATCAAAATTGAATTAAGATTTGTTCTTTTACATAAAATTTTAATATGCAAGTTAATGCATGTCCCTCTTGAGTTAGTTAATAACAATAACTTGGAAAGGAGTCAACTTTGGCTCAAATGTAAATTTGAACTTAAAATTTTTTTAAGTTATTTTTATACTTATAGATTTGGCTTGACTAAAGGATTGGGTGAAAAAATGATCATGATTGATCTCTTATAACGTATGCAAATATTGTCAAGTTACATGTATGTTATTTTTTTAACTCTTGTGTGAATTAAGCGAAACATATTTTTAAACTAATTATTCAATTAAAATTTTGTTCAATTACCTTTGCTCGGTTGTATGTTGTGTTGTCAAAGGTTGAAAAACATTGGACCTCACCCACACTTAGATTATCCTACAAGAGTAAAATAAGATCAACATAAAAAATTAATATATAATTTAACTAATGATAATTTAAATCATATGTGTATACAATTAAAAAAAAAATGTAAACATTTATGTGCAAATAAGTCTGCCATATTGTTATGTAGACCAAATGAAATAGTTGAAGTTGTTCCATTTTAGATATGTGTTATATCATCTTAAGACATCAAATGTTAAATGGATTACATAAATATGCATTAGCATTAAAATCTCTTATAAATTTTAATTTAAGATAAAATGCAATATGAAATTACTCTTAAGTGTTACCACTACATGATGTTTATAAGATCCAACATCCTCCTCATCTCTAACACCCAATGACTATCTAGGATATGGTCTTGCTCTTGTCATCTCTTCTGGTAAATCTAACATATGATGGACCTTGTAATTGGTTGTGTTGATGGGAGGATCAGTAGGTTGTCTAAGAGGGTAAAAACATATGTTTTTGCACATAGTACAAGTATGGGCCACACAAATATGTGGAGTTGATTAGGCTATACAACCATCACATGATCCAGTAGGTGTATCAATGTTCTCCATCTAAGTGAATAGAGAGCTCTATGTGATCAAATGGCTAGTCAAAGAGTGTGTGGCCAATATGCTCTGTGAGGCTACATCTACAAAAATATTTGGGTGTTGTATTAGAGGTGCGGGAGCAATAGGAGGAGCGAAAATAATGTTCTTACATTACTCAAATTTCCCTAGGTATAACCTAAGACATTTCTCTACCTATAACATAGAAATCTCCCTTTTCAAAGTGGTTCACATGCTTACCCTTGAGAAATTTAACATATAGATTGTAAGAAATATATTGTGGGACATCGAAAATTTTGTTGGGTTTTTTGTTAGAAACCATGCACCAATGATAACAAAAGATATCTATGATGCTTTAATGCATGTACCATTTAATTCAATATTTTGGTTTGCACATGTCGGTAGGTTTTCTAATTCTAGGATTGATAAAAACCTAGGCTATTTGGGCTTTGAAATTGTTTACTTCTTTGTGTTTCTCATACAATAATCCATCAACATATTAATGCCTTTTGGCCTCTTACCACTATATAAATGAGCTATCTTAGTGTTTGAGGTTTACAGTGCTACAAATTATTGAGTCTAAGGTAGCTTTCATTGAGAAAAATTGATGATTCTTGTGGTATAATTCATAAATGTTCTTTAATATAGTCAAATCGATATTTATTAAATCCTAAATTGAAGGAGGTTTTGGTTGTGGAGATTTTGGTGGAGGAGGATTTGGTTGCCTTGGGTTTTGATTTTAAACCATTGGTAAACCTAGCCGAAGTGAAAATTTAAAAAATTAATAAATTTTCAACTATAAACTAAAATATATCTATAAAAAAAACTAATTTACAATTAAAATGATGCATGATATGAACCACATTACAACAACGCAGTCATCAACACTCTACATGAGAAGAGTAATATGCAAATTGTCATGATTTCATGCATGTAGAAGACATAGATTCCTTGGTCATTTTCTATTACTTAGTGTTATGGGTAGGCAGTAAAACTTGAGGAAAAATGCTCCTAGATCACCATGCAGAGTTGTTGTGAAATCCAAATACAAAGCTAGGGGCAGGTCTACAACCATCTACGAGGATAAAGCGCTAGAGGTTCCAAAAAATCCATGGCCAAAGAAATAAATGAGGCATGCAAAGGTGGAGGTAGTATGCATAGGATGGAGCACATTGTGATCTAAAAAATTAATATTAATGTTATCTATTATTATTATAGATATTAAAATAGCATTCTAAACTTCATCATTATTTGTTAGTGTACTATCATCGCTTATTAATAATTAATCATTTTTTCTCTTACATTACTTATTTATCAAATCATTTACTATTTATAGATTAATTATAGTCATTTATCACATCGTTTATCATTTATAAATATAATTATCTTTTATCATTTTATATAATCTATTAATTAATTAAATAATTTATTTATTTTATCTAACTATCCAACTTTAAAAAATAAATATAATTTCTATTTACCATCTCATTGATTAAACTGATCTTCTAAATAAGAAACTTCTCAATATCTATTTAATGATTTAATTTAATATATTATTATTCTCCTAGGACCTCAAAATGATATGTTTTTATTATCATTTGAGTTATCTTCTCCAAATTCTTGAATGAACTCCACAACCAATTTAGTTAACTTCAATTCATTTATTGTATCCTCGGTCTTCATTTAATCTTTCAAAAATTTTAGAGTAAATATTAATTTACTCAATCTGAAGTTCAACTAAGACATTTATCATTTTAGGTACATTTATTAATTGTTGTTGGATTGTTGAGTAGTAATTCATGTTTATCTAGTCTCTACCTACCTTCTCATCCTATTGACGCACATGACCTCATCTTGTGTTCACTCATCTCTTACCTTTTTTTTATATAAATAGCCTAATGTATATTTTGTAAATCATCTTAATACATTTCTCATTTTTTTGATAATTTTTTTCTTTTTTCTTGCAAGTAGTGATCTGTTGGGTATATGAACTCCAACGGTCACATGACTGTTTGTCTTCCCCAAACTCTTCATCTCATGTTTGAATATATGTATAAATATATGTGTGCAGTCTATGTACTGTGTGTATTTGTGATATTGATTAATAGAAATGTTCCCTACTTTCTAAGTGGATGTAGCCTTTATGGTGAACCACGTTAATCTTGTGTCTATTACTCTTTATGCTATTTTGTGTTCATTATTATGTGTTTTCTCTACTCGTTTTAAACTAACAACTGGTATCAGAGCTTAGGTGAAATTATTGGGCATAGATGAAAGAAGATTATTGCATCATCGAAGAATTTCTTGATAATGTAGAATCGGCTGATTTTGTTATTGAAGAATTTCTTGACAATTTGGATTCGGGCGAAGAGGAGGATGTTGAGGTGAGTGAAGATAAAATTGTGGAAGTTCAGACCAAGACTTAGGAGGATTACCAAGAAGAAAAAATTGTGAGGATGAAGGAAGAAAATCTCTTACTCACAGATCGACTGATTTGTATAAATCAGAAGTTGAACGTTTTGTGTCGTATGTATAATGTGGAGAAATACAACTTTGAGAAAGAGTGGGAGTTTCTTGAAGAGACCTTGTTTCAGGAAGAGGAAAGTAATGAGAAGGCTTATCAGATCTTGACATAGGACTCTTTCCTCACAAAAATGCATCTCCTGTTGACTGATAAGATTATCCCTAGTGGAAAGAAACCACAGGAGGATATTGTAGATTGGGAGCAGAAGAAGAGGTAGGTGAACCTCGTATCTATCCCGAATACCTTACTAGAGGACGAATGGCAGGAGCTAATAGAGGAGGATTCAGGGTGTCTGCTGATTGGAGATCCCAGGAGCAGAGGGATTACAGAGCTCAAGGAGGCCAGTGAGAGCCCCTGGCTCAACGCTCCGTAGGATCCAGGAGTCTATGAATATGGCGTGAATGAATTGCAAAGACCGCCTGAGACCAATGGAAACTAGGACTTTTGGGGCGAAGGGACCTTTGAGCCCTCTGCGGTGGGTATAGGATTCGAGCAACTTTTTTGAAGGAGGAATGAAGCCACCTGTCGGTAAAGATCTCCTAGCCTTAGCTGGGACGAGCGGTGATGCGAACAACGAGGCGTGGAGTCCAAGTCAGACGTTTTTTGAGAGGGATGTGAGGCGCCGCGAGGATAATCTGTCTGAATTGGAACAGATGGAAGAAATTTTGGTGAAAGAAATGGCAGTGAGATCCATTGGTTCTTTGCAGCTGTTTGTCTCGGACAAAGAGGGAGTCTCATGTGTGGAGAAGAGCGTACGCGGTAGCGCCGGGAAGGCCATTGTAGAGGCCCCTTAGAGGAATTCTCTAGACGAGAATGGCTAGTTTGCGTCAATAGTACCAACATTGGCGGAGCCTAGAGGATATTCTACCAGAGTTACTAATGGGTTTGGGAATAATCTGCAACAAGGGTTTAAGGTAAAGACGTCCTACCTTCCAAATTCTATGAATATTGGTTGTAATTTTGTTCACAATGAGTGCAAGCTTCTGGATAAATTTCCTCGTCGTGGAAGTGGGCTAAGCAGGGAGGCGGAGCTTCCAAATAGGAGTAGTGCTAGCGATGGGAGACGGTGCAATTCGAACAGGAGACCGTTTGATGAGAATCAGATGCTTAAGGAGCGCTTTCTCACAGAGCTCGAATTTGATATGCAACGAAATCTGCAGAGTTTCCCCTTCAGTTTTTCGGAGGGCAACGATGGGAACCTGCTAATTCATGTGCCGTATTTAGAAGAGAGCTACAAATTTACTCCACAAATTCTTGGGATGCTTGTGTGTGATCTCAGGCAGATTGCCAAAGATAATGGTGCATTCCAGAATTTGCCTAGATCAAGGGAGGATGTCTGCCAGAACGCAACTATATTTAGGGTGGACTGTCCAAAAAAAATAAGGCACTTTGTTATGGTATATGGACGGGCTGATCTTTTTGGAGAATCGACAAAGGCAAGTGGTCTTAGATTTAATGGGGACGTGACGAATTTTATGATCATTGTTAACATATCGAAACAGGTTACAAACGATTTGCTAAAGAATTTTGTCAAATATTGTGCGCTTTGGTGCGGACATTGCCAAGCTTTGGCTCACAAATATGTTCCAGCTGCGATGGCCTTGAAAGGAGAAGCTTCTCTAGAAAAAGTCAATGTTGATTATATTGAAGAAGTCTGGGTTGCAGAAAAGGGGAGCAGTGATGAAGGAATGTATTTTAAACCTGTTGAAAGTAGTGTTCCTGGTTGTGATATAATGGGTCAACTTGTGCTTGGAAGATTAGAAGGATAAGATGTTTATACCTCTGATTTGATTTGGAAAAGGTTAATCTGCAGCGTATGTGAACAAGAGTTCGCAAAGTTAAATCTTGCAGACTGGGTGCAATGTAGGTTTCAAAATGGAGAGTAGGGGATGCTATAGTACATGGATGTGTCGGTTGGTCTTCACGGGGGAGATTGTTTGGTATATGAAGCCCAATGGTCACATGACTGTTTGTCTTCCCCAAACTCTTCGTCTCATGCCTCAATATATGTATAAATATATGTGTGCAGTCTATGTAGTGTGCGTATTGGTGATACTAATTAATAAAAATGTTCCCTGCTTTCTAAGTGGATGTAGCCTTTATGGTGAACCACATTAATCTTGTGTCTCCTGTCTTTTGTTGTGCCTATTATTCTTTCTGCCGTTTTGTGTTCATTATTATGTGTTTTCTCTGCTCGTTTTAAACTAACATGATCTGACTCCAATAGAGTATGAGAGAAGGAGACCTGCATTGCTTTCCATTTTTGAAAGCTCTCACCAAAATAATTGAGGTCCTAGGAATATTATAAACTGGTGATATATATCTTTCCTGTTATTTCAATTGGCAGCCCCAAATCTACATCTTTTATTTCCAACTAAATCACATTAGCGTCATCAGTCTAATTGTGGGCCATTCATCCATTCCATGTGATTGTTATAGACTACATTCGGAGATCTCGACTATCTTCTTGCTGTGTAATTATCTCAGGCAGAGAATGTTCTCTATTATTATCAGTTACAATCATATATTCAATGTGATTTACTATTATGTTTGTGCATAATTATTTTCCATCGCCATTGCATCTTGACTGGAGTATTTTCTCCATGGTGACTACGCATTCAATTTTTGCATGGAAGTTCATAGTGTTGGAAGTAACGAGTACTCTGAGAGGGGGAGGGGGTGAATCAGAGTACACTAAATCATTAAACTCAAAAGAACAAATACTAAGATGGCCACAAAAAAAAACTGAAAACTAAGAGTCCATTTGAAAAGTTTGCATCAACATGTGACTGTGAAAAGAGCTTAAGAGAACATGAAATTAGTGTATCAGAGAACTAAACATAATTGAGAAACCAACACAATGACACAGTTTTTGTGCTGAGTGAAAACCATTGAAATCCAACTAGATTTCATCATAGGGAAAAAACACTCCAATCCTTTTATTAATCTTAACCACCAACCAATACATCCAATTTAGCAGCCCTGCTGCAAGGAGCTTCAACCCCTACCCTTTTCAATAGTTTCTGAGTGGATTCATGATGACATATTTTCAATCTATTCAACCTAATGTCTAAAAAGACAAAAAAAATTGATAGATGAGTAATTATAGTCAAGGAACTATACATGCAACAATAAGAGAAGGGCAACCTTCTAAATAAAACCTCACCAAAACTTTTAATCATGGATTAAACAACACCACAATATATTAATTACAAACATGATGACTTAATTCATATATTGAAATACTCATGAATATCCATACACCATAATTGTCACCATTATTGTAACCACACTTAAATATCACTAAATTATGACTACTAGTCTCATATGTGTATTAATTAAATATCCTCAAACTAGATGTCAATTCGTATACATGTCTCCACTAAAGTCAACAACCAAAAAAACATGTGGAACTATATGAAGAAATGCCAAATCTAATATCCTAATATAATATAATATAGGTCCCATAAAATATGCAATCCAACATGGTTTTACATTCAAATATTTGTTTAATTCTCACACAATCATGTTCTAAATATTAGGCTACTATAAGTGTTCAAATCACTACACATATTTTTGTACTCATCCAAGTAAACAAAAGATTCTTCTATTGTTTAAATTATGTTATAAATTCACTGAATCTCTTGCCAAATATATAAAATATAATTATTTATGCTCTAGATATTATACATTCACTACTATATGCATATATTGGCTTCATGCACAAAAAAAAGAGTACAAATAATAGTATTTGGTGATCAAACCTATGTCATTATATATTTCTTGGAAAGAGATTTTTTATTCCTATAAGATGTAAAATGCATGATATTTTATATAAAATAAATTCTATCAAGAACAAAAAAAATAGTTTATTATGGATCGAAAGATGAATGTTTGTGGGTATCCAATGATGGTGGTTGTGGCAACACCTAGACACATGTGTTAATAATAGATAGCAATTAGAAAAGGTGGCATCACTGAATAGGACTAGTGCTTATGGGTTAGTGGCTAGCAATAGCTACCAATCTTCCATGTGATTGATGGTTGGTGCACTATCTTGTTTAGTTGGTATTTCATTTTTCTGGTTTATTAAATTATCATAGACCTCATTTTGTATCAATAATGAATTGACTGACTTTTTTTTTGTGATAACTCTATGTATATAATACTAACACCTATAACTATGTTAATTATACTTGTATGATGATACTAAATCCTTTTTGCAAGATATCCTTATGACCCTAAAAATTAAAAAAAAATTACAAACATAGTAGAATTTAATATTTTTAAAATAAAGTCTTTCAAATCTTTTGGAGTCAATGCCGATTTTTTTTCATATAATCATTCAACAAAATTTGACCCCCAAATCCTTCATAAAAATATCCCTAACAAAAAATCACATTCTAAATCTTCATACAACTCCTAATATACAACCCATGTTTGTAAACACATATATGTCCTTAAATTTTCCTATTTTATTTTCTTATTTAAGATTATAGATTCAATTATGCTCAATAATGTATTCATACTAAGGGTTACAACTTAGGATATTTCCTCTCATAGCCTAACAACCATACTCTAATACCACTTGAGAGGAAAAAATATTGTAGCAATATAAATTATATAACCTAAAGAGAGAAACATTTTCAAAGTAGTATTTAGGATCCACCACACAAAATTATAGAAAAATATACCATCAAAATGATAGAAGCTATATCATAATAATCCCACCATGGATTAAAAACATATCCTAGAAAAGAATAAAACTCAATTTATTATTCAACAATGAAATATTGTAATAGACCTATATAATCTCAATGAATGCTTATGATACATGAAGCTCATATAATTTATTCCCATGCATCTAAGTATGATGGTAATCATACAACCATGTAAGTCATGTCATGCCTCATATATGTACCCTACAAGGGAGCTTAAAATACAAATTATACCCAACCTTTACCGTTAAACATGTATTCTCCTTAAAAAAGATTCAAGATTACACAAAACTATTAAGTGCTACTAACTAAACCATGAGATCACAAAACCATTGAGCCCAATATTTTGTCTATAAAAATAGCTTTTCTCAATATTAAATATTTTTCCAAGTTGTAGCCCACACATAAGTTATCTAATTGATGTTACATACAACCTTACAAATGTACCCAAAAAAAATATTGAATTTCGCTAAACACGTTTAAAAAGATGCAATATGAAAAAATACTTATTTTAAACCATTAAAAAATCATGTGCAAGGTGTACACCACATTTTTCGTTAACAAATAACTCTATAGAAATAAAAAATAATAATGTTGTGCCATCCCCTTCTTTTCAATCCTACAATTATTTAAGTTTCAGGAAAAACCTTTTAGTTACATGCTCCACCTTAAATATATTCAAAATACTTGCATATGTTATGACTATAAAAAATATGGGCACTATGCTAGGGATGGAAAATGACAAGTACTAATAAATTACCTTTTCACTTTCATTATTGTTAGTAATAGTGCAAGCAATTAACTAGTTCTTACCACTATCACCATTTCTCCATTGTGCTTCTTCAAGGATCTTAACATATATTAGACATTGTAGTGTATTTTTTCTGGATCTTAACACAATCGAATCCAGAAAAAATACACTAGAATACAAAATGGATTGTGGAAATCTCATAGCTTTAATATATTAGACAATCATAAGTTGTAGAAATATTAGATGTACATGTTACATGGGAAATTATGAAAATAAAGCGATGCAAGTTGTTTCTTGTATTATTCAAAGAGTTTGAAAGTAAAGTGTTTTGGTGGTTACAAAGGAAAATAATTATGTATTGGTTGTATCTATTCCAAAATCATTTCTAGCTTCCATGTGGAAGAAATAATTTCTTTTGGAAAATGAAAAACAATTAGATGGACCACTCATCATCTAGAGCTATCTATACATCTTCACCTAAGACCATCAAGCCCCTTTGCCATTCATAGAGAGGTAGAAGAGAAGGATATTGGGTACAGATGACTAATGTGATGTGTATGTTGGTAAATTGAGGGAGTAATTATCCTTGGAAGTTGTCAAAAGTTCCTTGAGTTAGAGCATCTCTTAGTGTTTGTTGGCAAAGTGTAGGGTTGGACCTTGAGGCTAAAAGTTGTAGTTCGTTCATGGATTGGTTGTTTGACAGGGTGAGTTAGTGCATCTTGTTGATGTGAGTATCAATGACATGCATTGATGGATGCAAGATGTTCTTACATGATCACTCGTAGATTGTTCAACCTAAATGATGTAGTGGGGCTAAACAAGCCATTGAAAATCTGACTCATTAGAAAATTAAGAGAATTGGTTAAGGTAGACAGTGTTCCAAACATCTTAATTTAGTAGTGGGTAGCATAATAAGCTAGCAGAGTTGCTGCACTATAATTATTTCAGACTTTAATTGCATGAACAACAAATCCCACATCAAATGTATTATTCCAATCTATATAACTTAAGAGTTGAAATTCATATTCATTTCAAAATTGTATATAAATAAGATTATATCTTATAGAAACAAGTCATAATGAAATGTATCTCAGCAATAATAAATTAGGTCACTCTTTTAAGAGTTTTCTTTCCCTTTAAGAACTTCTCCTATAATGTGTGTTACATACTTTGTTTGTGACACTAGTTTTTGTTTCCCATATTTAAGATGTTTATTTTATTCTTTCATACATATACACAGACTATATTCTTTAATACATATAAATAGACAACCATTAAAAGTAATTAAGTAAACCTATGAAAAAAGCTGGGAAATCTAATTTAACCATAAATTAGCGTACCAATATACGGCTTCACTACCCCAAATTTATGAATAATTACGTCTGTAATATTACACAACTCTCATGAATGGGAGAGATACCATACTTCACTGAAGCTGGGCTGTGGATGAAAAAAGTTGTGGTTAGCAGAATCAGTGGAACACAAAAGTAAACTTAATGGGTCGAAGGAAGCATAAACAACGATTAATTCTAATCTATAGAAATAAGCAAATCTGTGAACATTGATTTGGGTATTATTTGAACACGCTTTCAGTTGTCTGCGTAATATCACGGATCCAGGGAACAATGAAGTTAACGTTTGAGACGTTTGGCAACGTTAATATATTTAACTACAGTTGTTCCAATTTCTTCCAGCAAAACACCTTGGTCCCTGATATACACAACAGAATAATTAATAAAATAACTATGCATTATAACAAGCATAGGAGCCTAGGTGCTCTAAAGAGACGAGAAAAAGATCTTCAAAAACATTAAAGAAAAGGACAGAAAAGCTGGGGTTCATGTTTTTCTCAAGGACGAAAACGTTTTTTACTCTGATATTATAATATTAATTAAAAGTCCTGAGTTATGATTGAACATTACCCCTTGAAAATATAGCCTTCTATACGTGAAACTTTACGCAGAGCCTTCTTCCATTTCTCAAGCTTTTGAGGCCTGATTTTTCCTGTGTCCTTGTGCACCTGGAAAGCTCGAGCATATTCTCCGTCTTCATCTTTCATACGAAGCTCCGAAGGCTGAACTCCGCAGAAAACAGGAACTATTGGTGCCCCACTTTTGAGCATAAGATAGAGTTCCTTCAGACACCATGTTGAGTTTGCATAGTTGGCTGAGAAAATGGCTACGTGCACAGAAGCTGTGTGAATAGCCCCCACTATTGATTTGGGTATTCTCTTTCCCACCTGAATAGATTTCTTGTCTAAGAAGGCATTGTAGCCCTTGTTTTGGAGATTGTGATAAATGAGACTCGCTAGGGTTTCTTTCACGTCGGCTCCGCGGTGATTGATGAAAACGTTATATCTCGTTTTGGGTGGGGCAGGATAACAGACAGAATTGCCGTTTTGGGTCTGAGTATTTTCCATGACTGGTAGAGTGGTAAGGATTTCACCTGCAGACAAAATTTTCTCTGACAGCGTTATAAAGAATTTTGCCGAACACTGGCGTCACTTATACATATTCCTCTTACGTAATCTTGATTGTTAGTGAGAGATTTGAGGGTGAAATCGGGTAATCTTGATTTTTAGTGAGAAATACGAGGGTGAATTCGCGTAACTGAGTTTTTTAATGTAACCTTCAAAGTTTTGATCACGCGTACACTTAACACGACTTAGCTTGCTCTTTTAGGTTAGCAATTAGGGTTTTATCTTTTTTAATTAAAGTAAATTACGATTTGAGAAAATTAGGTCACATCTGTAAGATCACATCATTCATAATTTGGCACCAAAAAATGTACAATGAGAATAACACAATTTAGTTTATTAAGATTTAGTAAAACCACTTCAAAAAGGAAAATATATCATACATAATATGCACGTATTGAAATTGGAACCAAAACAATCTATCCAGTTATTTCTGGTTGCACTTGTTTTCTTATTAGATAAGCCTTGTTGAAAGGGCAGTATTTCTTATCTATTTTGAAGGTAGCAATGGAGGAAGCTTTAATACTTCTATCCTATTTATTATCAAAATTCTGATAATTTATATTACTATTTTTAAAATTTTATATATATTTGGATAAATTATCCATTAGAGTTATTAGAGTTTATAATGTCATGAGATTAAAATTGAGGAAATTGGAGTTACAATTTGTAGACAATAGATGAGCCTTTATTCACAATCTACATAAAATAGTCTTTAAGAAATTGTAGGGTGATTGTAACTTGTTGAATGATAGAAAAAAAGGCCACTTTCACTAAAGTCTCTATAATGTTTCTTCTTTTGTCTCATAAAGTCTCTTCATTTATCCTTTTCCAAACAGTAATTTAAAAAAGAATTATTATAACCAAAGATATATATGTTTGGTAAATAGGGAAAAAAAAAAAGAAGTTAAAATTTTTAGATTAAAAATTAAGCAAGAATAATTTGAATATTAGAGTTTAATTGATAAAGATGAAGATATATTTCTTGATTATATCATTTATTGAAATTTAATTCTTTTGAATATACTGATTCAATTGTTAAATTATCTCAGCAAATTTATACATTTTCTCTATTTATAACAGCTTAAATGAACAATCTTTTGATTTAAATTACTGATTATATTCTAATTTGTTAGAAACCATATATATATATATATACCAATATCTATATAATCATTTTATAAAAAAATAAAAATAAATTGAAAGATTTCTGTGTTAAATAATCAATCAAGCATTTGAGCACCTTTTGACACTAAAGTTTATGGAAGGACAGACAGACTTTTTCATCATTTGTGTCTCTTGGTTTGTGAGTACCAAGATGGACGTCGTAACTTTCTGTACTAGGATTTTTTCCCCTCTACTTTAGAAACGTTAAAAATAAGTAATCGTTTGTATTGAAATGCATAGTATTCTTTGTTTTTTTATTTATTTAAGTAGTAGCTTACACTAAGATTTTTTTTGATGTAAGCAAACTAAGCTGTTTAATCTCGCACCAAATCGATAATCTACTGAACTTTCTTATTTGCATGATTGGGTGCTACAATTTTTCATTTAACTTATTCCTTGATTGGTGACATTACAAGAGCCGCACGAGTGCACGTCTTCACATAAAATCGTGTTGCAATAAGCAACTTGATAAAACACCGACGTTATCATTGGTAAAGTGGAGTCAGTAATAATTTTAGAACAAGTGTTTCGAATATTATTTTATTTTCTTAACTTTAATAAAATTTTATATGAGTAATGAGTTCATTTTGGTACTTGATAAAGGCTGCAAGTTTATGCAAGTTTATGTTAGTATCTTTATAAGTGGGAGTCAAGGATTAAAGGGTATTTATTCCATCAATTTGGTCTAAAGATATGATCTTCACCTTATCCATTATATCACACCTTTAGAGATTTGAATCTTGGTGGATGGAATAATCAAGGAACATACCATCACCCTCCCCAATAATGCTCAAATGAGCTAAAATCTCATAGTAAACACAAGTGTTGAAAATTAATATCTTAAATAATTGTAAATATTAAATATATAAATGATATTCATTTTTAGTTTAATTTATATATATTTTTTTGATCAATAAAGGGTCGAAGCCGATATATTATATTAAAAGATTAAAAACACAGAGAGAGCCTGAAAATTAAATTAAATTTTACAACTAGTCATACCTATCTACGTATAAGAGTTTGTTGCCCAACCAAGGAAAGTAAAACAAAAAAAATTGAAAACTTTAAAATGTTAAAATTTCTTTTGAGAAATCTATCAAAATTTCCAAAACGCCCCAACATCTAAATCGAGAATCTTTTTAAAACAAGAAAAAGACAAAACACCTATCTTAGACCACTAGATCATGGATAGAAGGAGCAATAGAACAATGGCCCAAACCAGAAGGAAGCCTCACCGTATCGGCTCTCAGATTGACCGCCCTTCTACCAGAAGAATATTCATTGAACTGGACAAGCTAGAGGAGAAACTTTGGGAAGAAAACCTCAACTTCCAATGGCTGGTCCTAAATCTTCAACAATTTATTGAATCTCTACCACCTATGCATTGATCCTCTCTTCTAAAGCTGGTGAAACAACACTATCATGTCTTCCAGGTAAGCTTAAGATTGAGATTTTCTAAAAGACTTTGTAGAATGATAAAAAGCAATAGCAATATAGTATAAATCTTGCAGTGGAAGCCACTCAAATCATTTACTCTTTGCGCTCATGCCATTTAATTCTTCCAATTCACCCAAAAAATCCACTAAATTGATACCAAGACATAAAAATATGGCTCAAAAAGCTCACCCTCAACTACATTTAGCTATTACTTTGATAAAGATAAAAAAAATATACACCACCTCCACCAAAATAGAAAATAAGCAACAATCTTGAAAATAATTTTTCATGAAAGGCACAATCTATGGCATTCCTTTCTTGTTAAATACTCTTAATGGTTGACATATTAAAAAAAAGTTAAAATTCCAACCACCTAGGGACTACAACTCTAATTACCATAAGTTGAGAAATGAATTTTGTCCTCCACCCTTTTCTCTAATCTTTCCCAATTTTCAATAGTCACTAATTGTGATATGACCGACCTCTTAAAGTTTTTCAAATCTTACTGAAGGTTTCAAAGCCCAAGGCATTCAAACTTTTAAGAAACAAAGCCAACTATTTGGGATACCCACCTGAATTGTCCTTATTTCCACCACTTTCTTAGGACAATCTCCATTAAGATCTCTTTGAGTTTGATGAATAGACAACCTTTGGGCTACTTTCATGTTGCTAAAATAGTGCTCTAATTTTTAAACTCAAAAAAGATTGCATTATACTTTGGCAAATATTTGTCGTGAACTTGAGGCTTGAGAAAATAAAAATATCAAATTTAGTGGGTCAAGCTATTTGAGATGCCCATGTTATTTGTCATTTTCACTGCTACTAACTTAGAAAAAATTTCTTCCATCTTTCATTAAATTAGTGAAAATGACATATTATAAATTTTTATTCAATAGCTACCAAAAAAATCTAACTTATAAGCTTAAAAGAGTTTCATAAGATTGAATTCCTTCTAATCCAATCATCTAAAGAACTCTTAACTTCCATTCCACTTAGGAATATAAAAAAAATAGGAAATAAATCTTCTAAGGACTTCCACTAATTATGATCAATACCAAACTTACTAACGTTTTTGTCATTTATTCCATCTACCCCCATATTCGCCAATTGATCAACTAAATAATTTGCTTTCTTTATAAGCAGGATTAATTGTTTTAACTTCAAAATAATTTACAAGCTCTAAAGCCCTACCTATTGGCATTATTGTCATTGATGTCAACAAGTGATGCAGCGATGAGTTGAGGATGTAGAGAAACAACAAGTGTTGCAGGTTGCATAGTTATCATGTAGACATATCGGTATAGCTTGGCTAAAACAATAACTTGGAGTACCTATCAGAATAATCGACAAAGGTAGTATAACAATTTTGTGTAACACTGACAGAGTAAAATAATCTGATATCATTTTATCAGAATGATTATGCCAACAAGGAGATAGAATAGGTGTATCAAAGTATCTTTCAAACTTGGAATGACCAACTCTTATGATGCCAATTATGTGAGCTATTCTGAAAGAAGTAAATGAAGAGAAGAGCTTGTGGTGAGTTTTTCAGAATAAGATATGTCGATATGTTGAAGGAATGTGGATATGTAGTTCGGGACATCTTATGCCAATGAAGTATGTCACTGTGGAGATGAGTTCTCGAAATAGCTATGTCGATGGGTGTTCAGGTTGGATCATTGGGATAGGTTCATTTTGACGAGATAGTGTCGAAGTGATATGACGATAATGTTGGTTGTTCTGATGGAGGTTCTCATTAGGGTAACCTATGGTGATGTAGTTTATCACTGTGAAGCTTGAGTATCAGGACTGCAAGGAGGTACCATCTATCTCAGAGCAACCAGGTGTCACAACATGGGTGGTAGAGTTAAGTGTTAAAAAAGGTTTTTAATATTTTGATTTATTAAAGGTCAGCGAGAATGAGTTAAATCTCGAGCAACTAAAGGTGCATCCTTTCTGCACGTGATAAAGATGGACAAAGATCTTTTAAGGCCGATTGAAAGGTTCTCGAATGTTAGCGGCCTATAGGAAGAGGTAATTTAGCATGATTTGATATTGGTGGGTGTTGCTAATGAGACAATGACTAAGGTAGAAACAAAGATATCTCCACCAGTGGAATTTTTTTTTTTTTGGTGCTAAAGAGTGGTGTTGTTGTAGCAATGAAGTTTAGAGAGAGTGTTGCTATTGAGATAAATATAGAGTGTGTTGTTGCCAAGAGAAAAATAGAGTATTCAGAAGTGTAATATAGTAGCAGAAGAAGATAACCAGAATAAGGAGGAGAAACAAAATATAAACCTTCAATAGGAAGAGAAAGTTATTCTCATAAAAAGAGAAGCATGTAAGTGTTACAAAACTCATTTGTTACAAGGCTTTATCATTGTATTGTAAACTTGAACAATCACTATAGTTCTCTGAGTGGGTGCTCAGAGTAAGGGTAGGTACTTCTTTGAGTAGGTACTCATAAAAATAGGGGTTGGTTCTCCTTGGGTTGGTGCTCAAAATATCAGGGGTTGGTGCTCCTTGGGTCAGCACCCTAAAACATATTGTAAACCTTTTTTTGGTGTCTAGATTGGAGTAGTAGACTCCAACAACTATTATCACCGAGGTTTTTCCCACATTGGGTTTTCCTCATACATATGGTGTTATGTGATGTGTGCTTGTGTGTGTGTGCTCTTAATTAATTTGCAGTAGTAGTATTTGCACACATAGTTAAAAAGTTTTAGAATACACTGACTCACCCCCCCTCAATGTCCATTTGTGTTCTTCAATTGGTATCAGAGTCTTAGGTTCCCTCATAGTAAAAGATTTATCTAGCTTGGGTAGGTCCTGCTTATTGAACACAATGGCTAGAAATGAATCCTCCTCTAAAGCACCTATCTTTGATAGTATCAACTATGCCTTCTAGAGTAGGAGAATGGAAACTTACTTGTCCTCCTTAGGCTTTGATGTTTGGATGTTAGTGAAAACTGGATATATTTTTCCTCAAGTTCCTCTTACTAGGCCTGATACTAAAAGGGAATATGAGAATAATGGTAAAGCTAAAAATACAATCTGAAGTGGTCAATCAGATACAGATTGTCAATGTCATATATTGCACATTAGCAAAAAAAACTTGGTACAAGATGCAAAAATATATGAAGGGGATGTCAAAGTGAAGGAAGCTAAGCTGCAAAATATAAGAACCTAGTTTGAAAGCCTAAAAATAAAATAAGAAGAGAAGATAGTTGATTATTTGCAAAGAGTGGATGAGATTGTAAGTGCTATAAGAGGACACGGAGAATAAGTCAAGGATGAAGTTACTATCAAAAAGGTTATGAGATCATTAACTTCAAAGTATGATACAAAAGTCTCATCTATTGAAGAAGCTAAAGACTTAAAGACTTTCTCTGTGGATGAATTGTTTGGTTCTTTGTCTACCTATGAGATGAGAAAAATAAGTGTTGAACCTTCAAAGAGAGAATCTGCCTTCAATACCACACAAAAAGGAAAATAACAAGCTATAAATGAGGATGAAAATGATTTTTGATCCTGTTGTAGCAAATTTCATTAGGAATCACAAAATAGGTTTAGGAAAGTACAAAGGTAAGCTGCCTTTCAAATGTTTCAGCTATGACAAGATTTGACTTTTTGCATCTAAATGCCCTTATGAAGAAAAGGATGAAGATGGAAAGAAAACCATGAAGTCTTTTGGCAAAGAAATGATGAACAATTCTTATAAGCCAAGGATAAGAAAGTTGAAGAATAAAAGTAGTCTTTACACTTTTGAAGATGATGCCTCTGATGAAGAAAGTGTCTCTGAATATTTCTACAATGAAGGTGAAAGAGAAGTTAATCTCCTTATGGCACAAGATGAGTTATCTGAGGAACAAATTGTTAATGATGAAGAAGAGGAAATAGAAGCCAAAGTAGACCTTGAAGATGAATTTGTGAGTGCACTATAAGAACTTACAAAGGTAAGAAAATCATATAACAAGTATAGGAATGGTGTTTCTGAAGAATAAGAGATATTAAACCAATCTCTTAAGGAATCAAAGAAAAAAATTTCTGATTTAAAGATTCAGTTGGAAGACAAAAAAAGGATGTATGAAGTGACTAAATCAGATTTAGAAAACAAAGAAAAAGAATATCAAAAGTTGGAGGAAGACATTGTGGGTCTCAGAAAAGAGCTTGAATAGAAGAAAGATGAACTAAACATGAGGATTAAGTATGATGGCAGCACCGAATTATTAGACAAAATATTAAGTAAGCAGAAGCACAACAAGGACATAAATGGAGTTGGATTTAAAAATGGACAATGATCTAACAATAAAGATTCATAAAAAAAGGAGATACTCTTCACCTCTTCAAGTGAAAGTGAAGTCAAACAAACCTTCATAGTCAACAAGCCCAATGAGGAAATGACATATGTTGCTGCTATAAAGAATCAGTCAAGGAACTAGCATACTAATCCTAAAATAAAAGCCAATTTTGATAATGGAGGCTTCAAAAAGGTCAAGGATACACGAAGGGTGAGCTCAAGAATACCAAACTATGCTACTCCAAGGAGAAAAATAAGAAACAAATTCAATAATGATTGGTATGTACCTCAATTCTATGGATATTGCTATAAATATAATACTTATGGTCATAGAATTGCAGAATGTAGGCTTATGCATAGGTCTCCTCCTAGTTTTAAAAGTAGAAATCAATTTTTTGCTCTTAGGGATATGAAGTTTGTTATCATTGTGATGAGTATGGTCATAGGAGTTATGAATGTAGGAGAACTGTATCTCATTCCTATAATAGATTTTCAAACTCATCATTCTATGTAAATGCAAAATTCTATCATTGTCAAAACATGGGCCACATTGAAAAACATTATAGACTTAGGACAATTAAGCAAAAGAAGACAATGTCAACAACTGAACCTAATGCAAAATCAGAATAGAATGAGACAACAGAAAAGAACAAAGAAACCAAACAAGTTTACGCAGAAAAGGATAAAGATAAGGCTGGGTCAAGTTTGATTTTTCAAACTGCCTTACATGCTGAAAGGAAAAATTTGTGGGTGTTCGAACCACATGACTAGTGATAAGCAGAAATTCATCAAATTAGAAGATTGGAATGGTGGTTCTGTGAGGTTTGGAGACAACTCTTCAATCAAGATAAAAGGAAAGGGCACACTTAATATTGATGGAAATTTGAAAGCTCATGATGTATACTATATGGAAGGTCTGAAACACAATCTACTAAGTGTGAGTCAAATGTGTGACAAAGGATATAAAGTTACATTTAATTACAAAGGTTGTGAAATTAGAAAAGAGAGTAGTGGACAACTTGGTGTTGAACGAAAAATAACATATGGGAATGTATATAATGTTGAGGAATGCTTTGAGTCCCAATGCATGATAGGAAATGTTGATGAGAGCTGGCTATGGCATAGAAGAATAGGTCACATTAATTTTGATAATCTTGTTAAATTGAGAAAGAGAGGGTATGTTAGGCACATACCTCATATTAGCAAACTAGCAAGCATCTTCTATGATGAGTTTCAAAGAGAGAAGAAAACTAAAGTAAGATTCAAAACTAAAGAGTACTCAACTACAAGGCCACTAGAGCTTGTGCATACAGACCTATGTGGGCCTACAAGAACAAGAGCCCTAAATGGAGAAAGATACTTCATGTTTCTCATAGATGACTTTTCAATGATGACATGGGTCACCTTCCTGCAAGGCAAATCACAAGTGTTCGAGAGATTCAAGATCTTCAAGAAAATGGTTCAGAAGGAGAGTGCTTACAAGCTGAAATGTCTGAGATCAGATCATGGAGGTGAGTTCACATCAAATGAGTTTGAAGACTAATGTGAGAGACATGGAGTCTGAAGACAATATTCTACCTCTAGGACAGTGCACCAAAATGGTGTTGTGGAGAGGAAGAATAGAACAATCAAGGAGATGTTAATAACAATGTTGAATGAAGTTAATCTGCCTGATATTTATTGGAAAGAGGAAGTTGACACTATTGTATATACACTAAATAAAGTACATTTAAGGGTAAATAGAAGAATGACACCTTATGAGTTATGGTATGATAGGAAACCGTCAATCAAGTATTTAAAGGTGTTTGGTATCAAGTGCTTCATCAAAAGAGATGAAGATGGATTAGGAAGTTTTGATTCAAGAAGTGATGAAGGTATCTTCTTGGGGTACTCCCCTCACAACAAGGCCTATAAGTGTTTCAACAAAAGAATAAAGAAGGTAATTGAGAGTTTACATGTGAAACTAGATGAGGACATACACAAAAGAAGAAAAAACTCAATTACTCAGAGTAAAGAACTATATGTTGAAGATGAAGATCAATATGAGAGTGAAAATGAAGAAGCACCTAGAAAAGCCCCAAACAAATATGTTCAAAAGAATCACCCTGAGGATCAAATTATTGAAAACAAAAATGATGGTGTGCAAAATAAAAGGAGATCTAGGAACATTGAGTAAGTAAATTTCTTCCGTATGAAAAAGAGAGAACCCAAGACATTTGATGAAACCAGGGAGAGTGAAGAGTGGATGAAGGCAATGGAAGAAGAGTTGCAATAGATTGAAAAGAAAAAAACATGGGAATTGGTTCCTAGACTAGCAAACATGAATGTGATTGGGACTAAATGGGTCTATAGGAACAAGATGAATGAAAAAGGAAAGGTAATAAGGAACAAGGAAAGACTTGTATGCAAGGGATATGCTCAGGTATAGGGTGTAGATTTGGAAAAAAACTTTGCACCTATTGTGAGACTTGAAGCAATCAAAATGTTCTTGGCATTCTCAGCATATAAAGTTTACAAAGTATACCAAATGGATGTAAAATCTATATTTTTGAATGGAATTCTTGAAGAAGAGGTCTACACGAAACAACCTAATGGTTTTCAGCTGCATGAAGATGAAAAATTTGTCTGCAGATTGAAGAAAGCATTATATGGTCTAAACAGGCACCTAGAGCATGTTATTATAGGTTGGATAAGTATCTCCACCAACAAGGGTTCAGAAAAGGAAATACCTACAACAATCTATATATCAAGGTAGATCGAGATTGCATGATAATAGTAGTGGTATATGTAGATGATATCATCTTTGGAGGCAACAAAGATTTTCTATGCAAAGCATTTACTGATCAGATGGAGTCAAAGTTTGAAATGTCCATGCTTGGAGAATTTTCATATTTTCTTGGTTTGCAAATATCACAACAGAATAAGGGAATATTGATTTTAGATGGATGACAACAAACCGGTTAGTACCCCCATGGTGACAGGATGCAAGTTGAGAAAAGATGTTGAATCACCTAGTGTTGATCAAACCTTGTATAGATCCATGATTGGAAGCCTATTATATCTCGCAACTTCAAGGCTTGATATTGTGCAAGCAGTGTGCATTGTAGCTAGATTTCAAGAAGCCCCTAAGCAATCTCATGTTAATACAGTGTGAAGAATATTCAAGTATCTGCAAGCCACACTCACTTATGGCTTATGGTTTCCAAAGAAAGGAGATTTCATTTTACAGGTATATAATGATACTGATTGGGAAGGATGTGTGGATGATAGGAAGAGAACAAAAGGTGGAGCTTTCTTTCTTGGAGGTATATTGGTGTCATGGAATATAGAGAAGACAAAGTCTATTTCACTATTAACTACTAAAGAAGAGTATATAATTGTTGCCACATGTTGTTTGCAAGTTCTCTGGATGAAGCAAACACTCAAGGACATCTAGGTAGAGTATACAGATCCAACCTCCATAAAATATGATAACTCACGTGCCATTAACATCTCCAAGAACCCTGTTATGCACTAAAGGACAAAAAATATAGGAATTAAGTACCATTTTCTTAGGGAGAAGGTTGTAAAGAAGGAGGTAAAGGTTGAATATGTTCCCACAAGTGATAAAGTTGCTAACATTTTCACAAAGCCTATTCCAAAGGATAACTTTGAGTATTTGAGATATAAGTTGGGTGTTGTCCCACCTTCCTTTAGTGCTTAAATGTATTTATGAGGTATGTGGTTTAGGGGGAGCTTACTGTTTTACTACTTTTCATCCTTGAACCTCATGTTTGTCTCAGGGGGAGTTATAAATTTTTTTGAGCAACATCAAAGCTGCCTTTTATATTGTAATAATGGTTCATCTAGTAGAATATACTAAAAGTATCAATTGACAAACATTGTCTAGGATAAGAGTCTACATGGGGAGAAGAAGTGTACAATTTTTATGGCAGGTGGTATGCAAGTCCCTTTTCCATTGTTTTCAAAGGGGGAGAATGTGTTGCTTGTGTGTGTTGACAACAATGCAAAAGGGGGAGATTGTTCGAATTATTGTCATTGATCTCAACACGTACTGCAGGGATGAGTTGAGGATGCAAAGAAAAAACAAGTGTTACAGGTTACAGAGTTATCATGCAGACATATCGATATAGCCCAACTGAAATAGTAGCTAGCAGTACCTATCAGAATAATCGACAAACACGGTATAGCAATTTTCTGTAACACCAATAGACTAAACTAATTCAATATCATTGTGTCAGAATAGTTATGCTGACAGGGAGATAGAGTAGGTGTATCAAACTATCTTTTGTACTTGGAATGATCAACTCTTACTATGTCGATAATTTGAGCAATTTTGACATAAGATAATGAAGAGAAGAGCCCATGGTGAGTTTTTTTGAATAACATATGTGGATATGCTGAAGAAATGTAGATATGAAGTACGAGACACCTTATGCAGATGAAGTATGTCACTGTGGGGATGCGTTCTTGGAATAGTTATGCCGATGGGTGTTTAGGTTGGATCATCGAGATAGCTTTGTTTTGACGAGATAGTGGCCAAGTGCTAAGTTGATAGTATTGGTTGTTTCGATGGAGGTTCTCATTAGGGGTTCTCACCAAGGTAACTTAGGCCAATGTAGTTTATCACCTTGGAGATTGAGTATCAGGATCATGAGGAGCTACCATCTATCTTGGAGCGGCCAGGTGTCACAACCTGGGTGGGAGAGCTAAGTTATAAAAAGGAGTTTTAATATTTTGATTTATTAAAGGTCAATGAGAATGAGTTAAATCCTGGAAGACTAAAGGTGCATCCTTTCTACACACACTAAAGATGGATGAAGTTCTTTTAAGGTCGATCAAAAGGTTCTCAAACGTTAGCAGCCTAGGCTAAATGGTTGCCTAAGAAGATAGGTTAAAGGGCAGCTTGATCTGACGGTCTCCATGATCCCATGATCAAAAAGTGAAAGGGTGTTTACCATTCTGGCATCACAAGATGATTGCTTGTATCCACATTGGGAGGTCAGAGTTGATGGTGTGGCCTTTGGGATGAGTTGTGAGGCAAGACCAATACAAAATTTTCTTATTGGCCGATAGTGGGGTCATATGCCAATATAGAGTTCAATATCAGATTAACTATTATGAACTATTTGATTCACCAGCATTGAGGAAAATCTATGACGGAGATTTCATTTTGGGATTACCTATGGAGATAACTAAAATCAAAGGTGAAGGAGTTCATTGCAATAGGTTGTGAAGGCGCAATATGTGATAGTTGTTTGTCCGATAGAGATTGTTATTTTGATGAAGGGACAAGGTAAGCGATCGAAATAGTCAACTGATAAGTGTAGCATAACACAAAGGTTAGCGATGGTATGGACATCAGTTGATTTATGTAGCTCAATTATCCACATGGATTTTGACTGGTCATGACAATCCAACTTGGATAAAGAATGTGAAGAAATATGGCTCCTTGGCAGATAGAACAAACCAGATTTGTAGAGTCAGTGCATTTGATGGAGGTAGTCGTCAATATTGTCTGGGTAGGTCGACAAAGGATGAAGAACACATTAATGGTGAACCTATTGTAGTCTATTGATGGGCTTGATATGATTAATAGTAGTTGGATCAGATTTGCTGGACAGATCAAGTTTACTAAAAGTAGTAACCTTGTGTAGAGGGTGAATAGTACAAAGACCTAAAAGAAGGAAATCAAGAAGTGTCAATCAATGTGGTGGTTGATTCAAAGAGGTAAATTCAATCTACTACAACCTATATCCTTGAAGAGAAGATTGAGATTACTAAACTTAGTAATCTACATGCAAAACGACCTAAAGATATTTAATGTGAGTGGCTAGTCTGATATCATTATGAAGACATAGAATAAAATCTTGTTCGATACATAGAGCTGACTATAGGAAGAGGTAATTTACAATGATTTGATATTGGTGGGTGTTGCTAATGAGATAGTGACTAAGGTAGAAACAAAAATATCTCCACTAGTGGAAAAAGATTTTTTTTTGTGCTGAAGAGTGGTGTTGTTGTAGCGGTGAATTTTAGAGAGAGTTTTTTTGTTGAGAGAAAGATAGAGTGTGTTCCTGCTAAGAAAAAAATAGAGTAAGAATATAGTATTCAGGAGTGTAATGCAATAGAAGAAGAAGATAACTAGAGGAAGGAGGAGAAATAGCAGATAAACCTTCAGTAGGTAGAGAAAGTTATTCTCATAATATGAGAAACTTGCAAGTGTTACAAACCTAATATATAACAAGGCTTTATCATTGTACTATAAACTTTAACAATCACTGTAGTTCTCTGAGTGGGTGCTCAGAGAAAGGGTGGGTACTCCTTTGAGTAGGTGCTTATAAAACTAGGGGTTAGTTCTCCTTGAGTTGGTGCTCAAAATATTAGGGGTTGGTGCTCTTTGGTTTGGTGCCCTAAAACATATTGTAAACCTTTTTTTTTGTGAGGCTAGATTGGAGCAGTAGACTCTAGTATCTATTCTCACTGAGGTTTTTCCCACATTGGGTTTTCCTCGTACATCTAGTGTTATGTGATGTGTTCTTGTGTGTTTTTTGTCTCAATTAATTTGCAGTAGCAGTATTTGTACACATAGTTAAAAAAAATTAAAATACACTCATTAACCCCTCTCTTAGTGTCCATTTGTGTTCTTCACTACGTAAGAAAGAATTCAACCTCCAGTTTGGGGTTTCTCCAGATTTTAGAGTATTATGATTATTGATGAGTCCCCTTCAATTTCCACCCTTCTTGATTCTAATTCCATGCATATTAAGAACCCTTCAATAGCTTCTTTGAGTTTTTCTATATTGTTTGCATCCACTTCTAAAGATTTACCCTACTTAACTATTGCCACCCCTTCCCATGAATGAATAATACAACTTCTTCCTAAAACTCTAGGGTTTCCAAAAGAGGTACCATCAAATTTCAGCTTCTACCACCCTAATTTGGGAGGGATCCAAACACTTTGACTTATAGATTTCTTAGATGTTTCTCTCCATATTCCCACATGTGGAGGAACCTCCAACCCAAACCATCTTCCCTTCATATTATTATCCGAGCTAGAGAACTGCGATTCTTTTGAACCAAATGCTAATAATCTGCTATTTACTACCTCCACAATAGTTGCTTCAATCTTATTTAATAGGGCATCCCAAGATATTTTTTCCCATAAAAAATATTTCTATTTATTTTCTTTCATAATTCCCATATTAGGATAAAAGAAGAGGTTATCCATATGGAGCCAAATACATTTGAAGAGAATAGTCTATGCTAACTTTTAAACATGACCAATATATCATTTGGGAGATCTAAAATCCAACCCCATAAAACACATAACCATTACCAACATCTATTAGCAAAGGGGTAGCTCAATAAAAAATGACCAATAGACTCTTCACTATGCTCAAATAAAACACAAATGGAAGAGCTTGTAAAGCCTAACTTCCTAAACCACTCAGCTATTAGGACTCTACCTTGGAGGGTAGTCCAAGAAAAAAAACTAGCTTTAGGAAGACACATTTTATCCCAACAAAATTGAATCAGAATCACACTTTTTAAAATTTACTTTCTTTATTATTAATCTATAACCATCTTTAGAATTATAGTTCCATAATTAGCTCCTATTCGTGTCACTAAGTTTGAACCAACTTTGAATGTTATAGATCTATTTTATAAAATATCCTTTAATTATATTAATTCTTCTCTCCTAATAGGGAGATCCTCAAAAAATTTCCATTTCCATACCAAAGAAATAAACCCTTCCAGAAATTCAATATAATCTCAAACATGAGTTCCCAAATTATTTCACATATTTCCTTGATGTTGTTAACATTCATCATTTTATCGAAATCATGATATCCTCCCCAAGAGTTTGACCACAAAAGAGCCCTTTGGCCATCTCCCATGTGCCAAAAAATTTGATATGTCATTATATCTCTACATTTTAATAAGAAGTTCCATACTCTTGACCCTTTTGGGGGATTTTGAGTCCTAAAGACACTTTTTAGTCTCATATCTTCTAAATATTTTCTTTTAGGAATTTTGACCCATTTTAAATTTGAATCCTTATAAAATTTTCCAACAAGTTTAGGTCCTAGGGCCTTATTTTTCCATATAGTTGGTTTCTCAAGCTGACTCCCTCCAAGTTCTTGTGTTTGCATATGTTGTCCAAGGTAACCAATGCTATTTTCTTCTTTTCATCCATTCCTTGCTAATAATGGGATCTAATTTTCTTCTCTAAATTTGTGTTAGCTTCAATTGAAAGGGATAGACAATACATTAAATAAATTAGAAGAGCCGAGAGAACTTCCTTTAACATAGTAACTCTTCATGCCCAAGAAATCCATTTTGTTTTCCATGACTCCATTTTTTTGTCCATTCCTTCACATATTGGTGTTAGCAATATAGTAAGAGAGATTGTTGGCATTTCAATATCAGGAGATTGTTGATATTCAATAAGGATATTGAGAAGGTTGTTGATGATTATTGATACAACTAAAGAAGGATGATAACTATCTTTATAACATTATTTTGTCATTGATGTCAAGAGATTGATTATCTGATTCAGTATGATGTTGCAATATCTTAAGAAGATTGATTAGAAGAGAATTAAGATGTCGATAAAAGACACAGAAAGAATATGATGAATAAGAGGAGGAATAAGTTATTCAATGGGCAACTATTACCGAGTTAGACAATGATGAGATCATGATGTTTAGATTGTTTTGATATCCTGCATATGTTGTTGATTGTAAAGATAATACTATACTATGCAACCAACCAAAGAACCTAGTCGGTAAACCCAAAGGAACCTATTCGGTAAACCCTAAGGTTATCGATATCAGGTAATGAAGGCGAAATGTCTACCGAGTAAAGTTTAGGATTTACCGAGTTGTAACCAAGTTATGACAGTGCGCATTGGATGGATAAAAGCATTACTTTATGAAGGACAATGATTAGCTAGAGATATATAAATGATTGGTATGTCATTCATGAAGTTTGTTAAGGATCTATGGCAAAGGAAAATCGACAGGAAGATCTATAGCACAGATTGAACCGCAATAACCTTGTGCAAGTTCCAAGAAAGGACTACAAGTCCTGAGGCAAGGTAAAACATTTTCAAATCGAAAGGATACATTGAACATAGTCAAGTTTGAAGATCTGATGGCTAAGATTGATCATGGGAAATGTGAATCAAAGATATTAAGCGGTTAACAATTGTTTATAAATAAGGAATTGTTGATAAACAATGTATGTGGGCAATTGTATGCAGAGGGGATGCCACATAGTGATTACCGAGCACAGAAGCTTGAAGACCTGTTTGAATAACAGAGTAGAGAGCCCAACAGAGGGACAAGATAAGTCCTATGACTAGATTTTTTTGAGCAAGTAAGAATTTGCTTTAGCATTTTAGATGTGAAGTTGTAGATAGATGTGATGTGATAGAAATTCTCTTAACCAAGTGGACTTAACAGTGTTATTTGTAAACCTTCTAGCAAGGTAACATTCTAGTTGAGTGTTTGAAATCCTTTAACAAGGTCACTTCTAACAAACTGAAGATCCTAACAGATGTGAGGGAAATCCCTTAACTGGGTCACATCTAGCAATGTGTTTGTAATCTTTAACAGGATTTTCTTTTAATCGAGCATACTCTAGAAGAGTATATTTCTTAGTGGGTCTGAAATCCCATGGTGGTTTTTCCCTATTTGGGTTTCCACGTTAAATCTGGTGTTATGAGTATTATGATGATTATGTGTTTATGAGTTTGCATGTTTAGCAGGTTTTTTGATTATATTGTTGAAGTATAACTTACCGAGGTTGAATTTGTTGTTTTTATGGAAGATTAAGTTTGTATGATTCACTCCCCCTCTCATCTTGTTAGCTATTGGCATCTGTACTTTACATTAAGTATCAAAGCTTTGGACTCCGGAAGAAAAGTTTAAAGGTACTTGAGGCAAAGATCCGAAGATGTATAAAACGGATGCACTGAAGCTGAACAAGTCAAGTTTCTCCACATTGTAGAAAAGGATGAATATGCATTTATCAGGAATTGGAGAATATGCAACATATTATCTGGAGAATGATTATATTGCATTGAGCACCAACCCTATGACCTTGGAAGAGATAAAGGCAAAGCAAGAACATTTTCAAGCTATGATTGAAATTACATCAGCATTGACCAACTTAGAATTTAATGATCTAGAAGGCTGCAATGATGTAAAAGCAATGTGGACTAAGCTCATATCTGTGTATGGAGGTGATGAACATGTTCAAAAAGAAAAAGTAGGTAGTCTAAGAGGACAACTTGAATCCATGAGAATGAATGAAGTTGAGAACATAACCCAATATAGTACAAGACTAAAGGAGATTGTCAATCAAATTAAAGGAGAAAGTGGAACTATTGAAGAAAATGATATAACAAGTAAGTTGTTGAGAACCCTACTACTAGCCTATGCTATTCAAGTCTCTGCAATCAATGAATTGAGGTCTGTACCTAACATACCAGTTTCTTTAGATGCTACTATTGGTAAGCTACATGCATTTGAGTTAAGTAATTTTGATAACAGTGGGTCTTCGGTAAATAAAGTTGAATATGCATTTAGTTCTCTTCATATTAGTGAATCTGATGATTACAATGATAGAATGAGTAAGTACTCTGAAGGGAATCACAATGGAGCAAGTGAAAGATTTCATAAGAACATGGAAGAAGTGTACAAATTATATGAGGAAATCAAGAAGCAAGAAGAGTTTGAAGCATTATTAGCTAGAAGGTTACCGAGAGGAAAATGTAAGTATAAAGGGAAGCTACCTTTAAAATGTTTCAATTATGATAAGATAGGACATATGGCTTCTAACTGCCTTGACAAAGAATCTAGTGAAAATAGAGAATACCGAGATAACAGGCAGAAAGACTACCAATACAGAGGACACCGAGACATCAAAAGGAGAGATAGAAAGACATGTCTAGTAGGTGATGAGGAATTCAACGATGGAAAATCTGATGAAATTGATACCGAGGAAGTTGTTTATGTGGCTATTAAGGATGGATCTGATGAAGAAAGGTATGAAGAAAAAGCTCTAATATCTCACATAAATAATAATGATTCTTGGATCATAGATAGTGAATGCTCATATCATATGATAGGTGATAAACACAAGTTTGTTAAATTAGAAGACTATGATGGAGGCTATGTAAGATTTGGTAATGATGTACCATGTCCGATGAAAGGTAAAGGATCTATAACACTTCTTGACAATGCTAAATGTGATGATGTATACTGGGTTGAAGGATTGAAATACAATTTGTTGAGTGTAGCACAACTAAACAATACAGGATACCGAATAGAATTTCCGAAAGGAATTGTCAAAGTTCATGACAAGCATGGAAAGTTAGCTACTACCGGGACACAAACAAAAGGTAATACATTTCATCTTGACTCAACTCAGAACAAGTGTCTTTATGCAAAGATAGATGATACCTGGTTATGGCATAAAAGGTTTTGTCATGTAAATTTTGATAATCTGATCAAAATAAGTAAGAAGCACCGAGTGAGAGGTCTACCGAGTCTTGAAAAACTTGAGGATGCTATGTGCCGAGGATGCCAGATGGGTAAGATGACAAGATAAAGCTTTACAAGTAAGTCCTACACTTCTAAAGGAATTTTAGATCTAGTACATACTGATCTTTGTGGTCCTATGAAAGTTCAAAGTTATTATGGTGATAAATGTTTCATATTATGTGTGGATGATTACTCAAGGATGATGTCAGTCATGTTTTTTTTTTAAAAATCAGAAGCTTTTCAAATGTTTAAATGGTACAAGGTAAGAGTTGAAAATGAAACAAGAAGACAACTGAAATGTATTAGATCTGATAGAGGAGGAGAATTCACTTCTGATGAATTTAACTTATTCTGCAATGATCATGGTATAAAGAGGCAAGTATCTGCACCGAGAACACCTCAGCAAAATGGGATAGCCGAGAGAAGAAATGGATCAATTGTGGATTGTGCAAGAACCCTGATGATAGAAAAGAGGGTACCTCAAACATTTTGGAGAGAAGCAATCAACACTGCAGTTTACACCCTGAACCGAGTTTAATTGAAGAAAGGAACTATGAAGACACCATATGAGATTTGGTATGACAAGAAACCTAATGTAAGTTATTTTAAAATCTTTGGAAGTAGATGCTGGGTAGGTGCAGGATCATGGTGTGCCAAAACAAGCCCTTAAGTGGCAATGAAATTTTAGAAAAATCAGAGTTATGCAACTTGACATGAAAATTTGAATAAGTTGTGAACATAATTTTTAAAATATGTAAGAAGAGAATATATATAAAATTGAATGTAGTTTCTAAGCTACTAGTTGGTTTTTGGAAAAAAAAAATCCTATTTGATGAAAATTTCAAATTTCAATGTAGTGGTACTAAAATTTCAGGAAAAAAATAAGAAGTAGACGTATGTCTGACCACCCTAATCAAAATCAAATCTTAATATTTTTTATAATATTTATAATATAAGTATTAGACTCATGTCCAGATGTGACACATATTTTGTTTTTAATTTTTTATGAATTAAATAATTATTTATGATTTTTTTACTACAGCTTTTCAGAAATTCAGAAACTCCTATGTCTGACCACCTTAACTTGGTCAAAACCTTATGAAATTTTTTTTTTTAAAATTTTTCCCTATAGTAGACGAAGCATAGGATGTGACGCATGTTTCGGTTTCAAAAAATGTTATACCGTTTGAAAGTTATGAGTGTTTTTCAATCAATATATCAAACAGGACTATTGTTGGAATTCAATTAGAAAATAAATAATAATTATTTACTAAAGTCGAAATAAGACAAGCCTTATATTGTTGAAAATCGGGGAACATCCTTAAAAAACCCTTTTCGTTTTATCCATTTTGGCTACAAAAAAAGTCGTCAGCCACCAGTGTAAAGTCTAGAAAACTAGGGAATACTGAAAAACACATTTTTTCAGTTGACTTTCCAGGCTTGTAACTTCCAAGCCTAATACCAAAGCATTCCCGAGCCGAAATTTGAAATTTGAAAATTTGAGTACAAAAATCGGATATCAGATTTTTGTAAAAAAATTTGCAGTCCTCGATGAATTTCCCTTTGCCGCCATTTATGAAGTAAACTACCACATGGTAGAAATCCGATATCCGATTAAATCGGATATCGGATTTTATGAGTCATATTTTAAAGAGGGAGAGAAGGAGAGGGAGAGAGAGAGAGAGAGAGAGAGAGAAGAGAGAGAGAGAGAGGAGAGAGAGGAGAGAGAGAGAGAGAGAGAGAGAGAGAGAGAGAGAGAGAGAGAGAGAGAGAGGGGGATGGAGAGAGAAGGAGAGAGAGAAGGAGAGGGAGGGAGGGAGAGAGAGAGAGAGAGAGAGAGAGGGGGGGAGAGAGGGAGAGGGAGAGAGAGAGAGGGAGAGAGAGAGGAGGAGAGGGAGAGAGGGAGAGAGAGGTAGGGAGAGAGGTAGAGGGAGGAGAGAGAGAGAGAGAGAGAGAGAGAGAGAGAGAGAGAGAGAGAGCGAGAGAGAGAGAGAAGGAAGGAAGGAGAGAGAGAGAGAGACCATATGACCCCTAATGACACAATTTAGTGTCTTAAGGGGATCTATGGTGTCGTTAGGGGTCATATGGTGTCTTGGGACACCAAAGGACCCCTTAAGATACCAAATCATGTCGTTAGGGGTCATATTGTGTCTTACGACCCATAACTATGACCCCTAATGACAGTTATGTGATATGGTGTCCCATGAACCCTTATGACCTCTCAAGACACCATATGACCCCTAATGACACCATATTGGGTCGCTTTGGGTCATATTATGTCCTAAGGGGTCATATTGTGGTCTATGACCCCTAAGGACACCATATGACCCCTAACGACATGATTTGGTGTCTTAAGGGGTCCTATGGTGTCGTTAGGGGTCATATGGTGTTCGTAGGGGTCATATGGTGTATTGGGACACCATAGGACCCCTTAGGACACAATATGACCCCTTAGGACACAATATGACCCAAAGCGACCCAATATGGTGTCATTAGGGGTCATATGGTGTCCTAAGAGGTCATAAGGGTTCATGGGAGACCATATGACCCCTATGGACACCATATGACCCCTAACGACACCATCGGACCCCTTAAGACACCAAATCATGTTGTTAGGGGTCATATTGTGTCCTAAGGGGTCCTATGGTGTCCCAAGCCACCATATGACCCCTATGGACACCATATGACCCCTAGTGACACCATAGGACCCCTTAAGACACCAAATCATGTCGTTAGGGGTCATATTGTGTCTTACGGGGTCGTAGGACACAATATGACCCCTAACGAAACAATTTGGTGTCTTAAGGGGTCTTATGGTGTCACAAGACACCATATGATCCCTAACGACACCATAGGACCCCTTAAGACACCAAATCATAACATTAGGGGTCATATTGTGTCTTACAGAGTCGTAGGACACAATATGACCCCTAACGACATGATTTGGTGTCTTAAGGGGTCCGATGGTGTTGTTAGGGGTCATATGGTGTCCATAGGGGTCATATGGTGTCCCATGAACACTTATGACCTGTTAGGACACTATATGACCCCTAGTGACACCATATTGGGTCGCTTTGGGTCATATTGTGTCGTTAGGGGTCATACTGTGTCTCAAGGGGTCCTATGGTGTCCCAAGACACTATATGACCCCTATGGACACCATATGACCCCTAACGACACCATATGACCCCTTAAGACACCAAATCATGTTGTTAGGGGTCATATTGTCTCCTACGACCCCGTACGACACAATATGATCCCTAACGATATTATTTGGTGTCTTAAGGGGTGCTATGGTGTTGTTAGGGGTCATATGGTCTCCATAGCAGTCATATGGTGTCTTGGGACACCATAGGACCCCTTAAGACACCATATGACCCCTAATGACACCATATTGGGTCGCTTTGGATCATATTGTGTTGTTAGGGGTCATATTCTTTATTAAGGGGTCCTATGGTGTTCCAAGACACTATATGACCCCTATGGACACCATATTACCCCTAACAACACCATAGGACTGCTTAAGACACCAAATCATGTCATTAGGGGTCATATTGTGTCCTACGACCCCGTACAACACAATATGATCCCTAACGATATTATTTGGTGTCTTAAGGGGTCCTATTATGTCGTTAGGGGTCATATGGTGTCCATAGTAGTCATATGGTGTCTTGGGACACCATAGGACCCCTTAAGACACCATATGACCCCTAATGACACCATATTGGATCGCTTTGGATCATATTGTGTCGTTAGGTGTCATATTGTGTCTTAAGGGGTCCTATGGTGTCCCAAGACACTATATGACCCCTATGGACACCATATGACCCCTAACGACATGATAGGACCCCTTAAGACACCAAATCATATCGTTAGGGGTCATATTGTGTCGTACAACCCCATTATGACACAATATGATCCCTAATGATATTATTTGGTGTCTTAAGGGGTCCTATGGTGTCGTTAGGGGTCATATGGTGTCCATAGTAGTCATATGGTGTCTTGGGACACCATAGGACCCCTTAAGACACCATATGACCCCTAATGACACCATATTGGGTCGCTTTGGATCATATTGTGTCGTTAGGGGTCATATTTTGTCTTAAGGGGTCCTATGGTGTCCCAAGACACTATATGACCCCTATGGACACCATATGACCCCTAACGACACCATAGGACCCATTAAGATACCAAATCATGTCGTTAGGGGTCATATTGTGTCCTACGACCCCGTACGACACAATATGATCCCTAATAATATGATTTGGTGTCTTAAGGGGTCCTATGGTGTTGTTAGGGGTCATATGGTGTCCATAGGGGTCATATGGTGTCTTGGGACACCATAGGACCCCTTAAGACACCATATGACCCCTAATGACACCATATTGGGTCGCTTTGGGTCATATTGTGTTGTTAGGGGTCATATTGTGTCTTAAGGGGTCCTGTTGTGTCCCAAGACACTATATGACCCCTAATGACACCATAGAACCCCTTAAGACACCAAATCATGTCGTTAGGGATCATATTATGTCGTATGGGGTCGTAGGACATAATATGACCCCTAACGACATGAGTTGGTGTCGTTAGGGGTCATATGGTGTCATTAGGGGTCATATGGTGTCTTGGGACACCATAGGACCCCTTAAGACAAAATATGACCCCTAACGACACAATATGACCCAAAGCGACCCAATATGGTGTCATTAGGGGTCATATGGTTTCCTAAGAGGTCATAAATGTTCATGGGACACCATATGACCCCTAACGACACCATCAGACCCCTTAAGACCCCAAATCATGTCGTTAGGGGTCATATTGCATCCTAAGGGGTGCTATGGTGTCCGAAGACACCATATGACCCCTATGGACACCATATGACCCCTCACGACACCATAGGACCCCTTAAGACACCAAATCATGTCGTTAGGGGTCATATTGTGTCTTACGGGGTCGTAGGACACAATATGACTCCTAACGACACAATTTGGTGTCTTAAGGGGTCTTATGGTGTCACAAGACACCATATGATCCGTAACGACACCGTAGGACTCCTTAAGACACCAAATCATAACATTCAGGGTCATATTGTGTCTTACGGGGTCGTTGGACACAATATGACCCCTAACGACATGATTTGGTGTCTTAAGGGGTCTGATGGTGTTGTTAGGGGTCACATGGTGTCCCATGAACCCTTATGACCTCTTAGGACACCATATGACCCCTAATGATACCATATTGGGTCACTTTGGGTCATATTGTGTCGTTAGGGGTCATATTATGTCTTAAGGGGTCCTATGGTGTCCCAAGACACCATATGACCCCTAACGACACCATAGGACCCCTTAAGACACCAAATCATGTCATTAGGGGTCATATTGTGTCCTACGACCCCGTACGACACAATGTGATCCCTAACGATATTATTTGGTGTCTTAAGTGGTCCTATGGTGTCGTTAGGGGTCATATGGTGTCCCATGAACCCTTATAACCTCTTAGGACACCATATGACCCCTAATGACACCATATTGGTTCACTTTGGGTCATATTGTGTCCTAGGGGGTCATATTGTGTCTCAAGGGGTCCTATGGTGTCCCAAGACACCATATGATCCCTATGGACACCATATGAACCCTAACGACACCATAGGACCCCTTAAGACACCAAATCATGTCATTAGGGGTCATATTGTGTCATACAGGGTCGTAGGACACAATATGACCCCTAGCGCCATGATTTGGTGTCTTAAGGGGTCCTATGGTGTCATTAGGGGTCATATGGTGTCCATAGGGATCATATGCTGTCTTGGGACACCATAGGACCCCTTAAGACACAATATGACCCCTTAGGACACAATATCACCCAAAGCAACCCAATATGGTGTCATTAGGGGTTATATGGTGTCCTAAGAGGTCATAAGGGTTCATAGGACACCATATGACCCCTATCGACACCATCGAACCCCTTAAGACACCAAATCATGTCGTTAGGGGTCATATTGTGTGTCTCTCTCTCTCCCTCTCTCCCTCTCCTCCTTTGTCTCTCTCTCTCCCTCTCTCCCTCTCCTCCTCTCTCTCTCTCTCCATCTCTCCCTCTCCTCCTCTCTCTCTTTCTCTCTCCCTCTCTCCCTCTCCTCCTCCTCTCTCTCTCTCTCTCCCTCTCCTCTCTCTCTCTCTCTCTCCCTCTCCTCCTCTCTCTCTCTCTCCCTCTCCCTCTCTCCCTCTCCTCCTGTCTCTCTCTCTCTCCCTCTCTCCTCCTCTCTCTCTCTCTCTCCCTCTCTCCCTCTCTCCTCCTCTCTCTCTCTCTCTCCCTCTCTCCCTCTCCTCCTCTCTCTCTCTCTCTCTCTCTCTCTCTCTTCCTCTCTCTCTCTCTCTCTCCCTCTCTCCCTCTCCTCCTCTTTGTCTCTCTCCCTCTCTCCCTCTCCTCTCTCTCTCTCTCCCTCTCCTCCTCTCTCTCTCTTTATCTCTCTCTCTCTCCCTCTCCTCCTCTCTCTCTCTCTCTCTCTCTCTCTCCCTCTCCTCCTCTCTCTCTCTCTCTCTCCCTCCCTCTCCTCCTCTCTCTCTCTCTCTCTCTCTCCCTCTCTCCCTTTCCTCCTCTCTCTCTCTCTCTCTTCCTCTCTCCCTCTCCTCCTCCTCTCTCTCTCTCTCTAAAATATGACCAATAAAATCTAATATCTGATTTAATCGGATATCAGATTTTAGCCATGTGGCAGTTTAGTTCATAAATTGCGGCAACGGGAATTTTTGCCATGTGGCAGTTTAGTTCATTATTTGAAATCGATGAGAACATTATTGCAAATCTTGAAGGCAAGAGGTCAACAAGAACCATTCGGTTGAGGGATACAAAACTTTTCAACCAAAATTTTACCAATAAGACATTGATCGAGCAATGCCAACTCTTTGTTCAATTGCTAAACATGATAAAGATGAGACCATTGCTAAACAAATTGAAGATTCGTATGAACAAGAAAACGGAGAGAAATTCTATTATTGCAAAAAATCTATTTGACGCTCTCAATTCTATTGGAAATAATACCAAAGAAAGAGATAAGAGAGCCGCTCGAAGAGTGATTACAACCTCCTTAGTAAACCATCAATTGAGGAAGGCTTGTCAAATGAGACAAACTTGTGTTGATTTTAACATAAACCGTAAAACTTTGGATAGAGCACTTGCATGAAGACAAAGACTTGACGATCCACTTCAACAAGATACATGGGCATTTGGTGGGAGGCTTCCACATGTTGATAGAAAGTTGATTGATAATGTGAAGGAAGAGATTCAACAATTTTGGCACTCTAATTCTAGAGTGTCACCCAATGTAAAGGACGTTTTGAAATTAAGAATCGGCAACCGAGACTGCACACCACATCCCAAACATTTCTTGGAATCAAGCCAAACAATGTTGTACAAAATTTTTTGTGAATTACATCCAACTTTGCAAATATCACAAAGGGCCTTTGAATCTTTGAAACCATTTTATTGTGTTCCTCTTAAGATTCACAATACTTGTTGTTGCAAGTACCATGTGGAGTTTTCAATGTACAATGAACTTTTATGTCATATTCATTCTACGATGCATACTAATGAGATGTTGTAGGAGTTGGTGCAATGTTATTTCCGAGATCATCAAGAGACTTGCAAGATCTATTTTTATGCCCTAGAGATGATGGCTGCTATTTCTATAGAAATTGTTGTTTGAATGAGAACTGCTCAGAATACGGTGGGTTGTCAAAGTTTGTTTCATGTTTTCATGAGGGCAGTGAACACGAGTTTGGAAATAATTATGTTGAGAAAAAAAGATACAAGACAGTGAAATATACTATGAAGAGTGGAGGTGAAGGTTCTAGATGCGAATTAGTCTCAAGAGAAGTGAGTATTGCTGATTTTATTTTGGATTTTAAGGAAAATCTTTTCTACAAGTATGCAAGGCACACCCATAGGTCTCAGTGGTTGGATCAACAGTTCAGGATGTGTAAGAACTCTTTCCCAATTGGCACTATTGTATTGGTGGTTGATTTTGCAGAGAACTATACATTGCAACCACAGAATGAGGTACAGTCTCAGTACTACAATTCAATCTAGATTGCTATTTTTGTTCACATTACATATAGACATACTCCTGATAGTACAAAAGAGGACAGGAAGATAATCAAGGAGTATCTTTTTTATATGAGCGATGATAGATCACACTCCTCCGAGTATGTGCAACATTCTTTCAAGAATTTTTTTGAGTTCTTGCATGAGAAAGATATTGAACTTGACCGACATATAATATGGTCAGATAACTGTACGGGTCAATTCAAGAATGCACGTATGTTTTATTGGTTGAGTAGAATGCATGTGGAGAGGCGTATACCTCATATTTGGTGGTTTTTTGAGGCGGGGCATGGGAAGGGAGAGCATGATGGAGCAGGTGCATGTTTGAAGAGAGCTCTAGTTAAGGAGCAATTGAGGATTTCAGGTGCAAATTTCTCTAATGCACATTCTATTGTTGATTGGTGTAGTTCAGCATTGTCACATGGAGGTACTCTTGATTCAGCAGTGAGTAGATTCTTTTGGTTGGTTGAGGAGGGAATAGTGGGAGATAGATTGGATTGTCAAACAATTAAAGATTCTTCAAAGATGCATTCATTTCTCAACTCAGATGCAAGTATAGGGACCATTTGGACATGAGCGTTGGCTTGTTTTTGTCAGAGTTGTCTTCGGTGTGATTGGGATCAGTGTGAGTCAAGTGAGTGGGTTGATACATGGATTCCCCACTATCTAACTCCTTTATCTCAAACAATATCCTTGTCAAACAATGACATGGAAAGTTCACTTGAGTATGATCATCTATCAGATCTTGTACAACTAGGACATGTTTTTGCAGTTATTGCATCGCAAGGGAATGAAGAGAGATTAGAATATTGGTTGGCACGATGTGTACAGGGAAAACAAAAGCTAACACAACCAGTGACAGATGATGATGGGTTCACATATCCTACAGGTTCAATTGTTGTTGTGGGAACTTGGTTGCGAACATACATGATTAGAAAGAATGGCATACCTGAATTTGAAGACTATGAGAGACACAAAACCATTATAATGTATTCACACCTTATTATAGCTACAAATGTCAAGTTGTTGAAGCATCAAGCAAAACCGAAGACCAAAGAGCTATGGACAGTGACTACTGCTGATCATGAAGCAATACTGGATACTCTTAAACAAAGAGATGACCCTTCAGGCACACTTGAGTAGTAGGTCTTTAATGGTGCCTTATTTTTTTATCATGCATTTCATTTCAAACAATGATCATTAAATGTTAATGTTCAAGTTTGTTACATGTATATTAAGGATGTGTTCAAAATGTAGGTCTATTGATGAACGTTTTTTTTTTGGCAACACGGTTTTTGCATGCACATAGTGAGTACACTCGATATAATTGGAAGGGACGTATTTTTGCAACACGACTTATTATCATGCATTTGATGAGCTTTGCAATTTTTGTTATTAGAGAACACTATTTGATAATTTTTTATGATATAATTATCGCATAACCTTTATGCTCATGAAGGTATTTTTTGATGATATACAACAGTATCACATTATTATTTTTGCATCAACATAGTGGGTTCTGTTGATATAATTCGAAGGGACATATTTTTATGGTATATGATCACACCTTTTCAATTATTATCATGCATTTTAGTTGAAGTGATTATCATAAATCCGTTATGTTCATCCATGCATTTTATGTGTAGACTAACAATTCTTAAAAATAAAGGTTCATGCTAGATCATTCGTTGTTGATGAGACCCTCTCTTGGTGATGGTACATATTCCTTTGTGCATTAATGAGATTAAATTATGGGTCTTGTTGTATTTATGATCATGAAGATGATTCAAATGCATGTGGCTAGGACACATCTGCAGTGGATCAAATTGTCATGATAGATGATCTATTGAATCAAACATTTGACATTGATAGTCAAGTAAATAGGTTAATGTTGGGCCTTCAACATCAACACCTACTAGTCAAAGTGGTCATCGAACTTGCACTTAGGTAACCTTGTCTATTTTTATTCATTAATGGTTTATAAAATAAAGTCAGTTAGATTTTGGCAATTGAATAACATTGTTTCGTTTTCAGATGCTGACATCAGATGCACCTAATATTCTCTCCACAATGGAGCATGGTGTTCTCTAGTAGTAGCATCTTTGATGCTTTTGACAGTAGTATGAGTCAGATTAATAAATTTCTAATTTGATGCTTCCCACAGGGCTTTGCAACTTCAAATTGTGAGTGTGCCCTTGTTACAAATGAATTGTACTTTAATCGACATAGATGGTCTATGATGGCTTTTTTGTAAGACTATATGGTTTTATTACATATATTGTACTTTAATCGACATATAACAATATCCAAGTGGTGGTTGGCATGAGCTTGAATATGGTAAGTTGTATGCATCTTGAAGTTGAATATGATATGTTGTATACATCTTGAAGTTGAACTTTGATTAGACTTTGTCAGCATTTGATGAATCATAAATGTCATTTTATTATTAATCTTGTGAGTGTGAGGTGCAAGAATAAATATCAATTACTTTGAAAGTCATGGATGGTTGTCCTCATATGATAACCACCATATGGTTGTGCCTTATGAAGAAAATTTGAACAGATAATAACTAATTGAGAACATCAATTCAAATCCATAATCTAGAGGATACTAATAACAGATCTTTGTATATTTATTTTTTCTAATAATGAAACAGGTACAACTGTATTGAGATAAAATGAAGCTTTTCTCTCATATGAAGATGTCACGTTGGCAAATTGGTCTTTATTATAATACACAAGACATAAGTAAAATAAAAATGCTCTCAGGGTACAGTTTTGGACTTGAACCATATTGCATAAATCTCAAGGCTTCAACTTGATTATCATTAAAGGTTTCTGATTGTTTACAAAATATCCCTTCATATCCCTTCATGGATGTCACATGCGTAGGGTATGACCCCGAGCATTGGATCAAGTGGGGGGGGCAAAGCAGGAGCATGCATAGGGTAATTATGCCTAATTGGACATGTTGGAGCTGAGGGTTCGTCATCGCGATGAGCTGAACGAGAAATTGACTAGGCGACAACATTCCATTGAGTGAGACTGATGATTTTTTCGCCAACCAAAAAATTGCTGCCCTAATAAAACCATAGGGCAACTTGAAATACCAGGATAGGCTTTTGTAGGGACCCCTCTCGTGGCCCCATAGGTTCAAAAGGATCATTCGTAGGTGCCACAGATTCTGAGTTAGGGCCCGTCAAAGTTTGACAATTTTGAGCACTTAGGGCACTCAAGGGACAATGCTGGTAGGGTATGACCTCGAGCGTTCGATCGAGTGGGGGGGAAAAATAGGAGTATGCGTAGGGTAATTATGCCTAACTGGACATGTCGGAGCTGACGGTTTGTCATCGCGATGAGCTGAACGAGAAATCGACCAAGCGACAACATTCCATTGAGTGAGACTGATGATTTTTTCGCCAACCGAAAAATTGCTGCCCTAATAAAACTGTAGGGCAACTTGAAATATCAAAATAGAATTTTGTAGGGATCTCTCTCATGGCCTTGGAGGTTCAAACGGATCATTCGCAAGTGCCATAGATTCCGAGTTAAGGCCCGTCAAAGTTTGACAATTTTGAGCACTTAGGGTGCTCAAGGGACGATGTCGGTAGGGTATGAACCCGAGCGTTCGATCAAGTGTGGGGGCAAGATAGGAGCATGCATAGGGTAATTATGCCTAATTGGACATGTTGGAGTTGACGGTTCATCATCACGACGAGCTAAACGAGAAATCGACTAGGCAACAACATTCCATTGAGTGAGACTGATGATTTTTTTGCCAACCGAAAAATTGCTGCCCAAATAAAACCGTAGGGAAACTTGAAATACCGAGATAGGTTTTTTTAGGGACCCCTCTTCTGGCCCCATAGGTTCAAATGGATCATTTTCAAGTGCCACAGATTTTGAGTTAGGGCCCGTCAAAGTTTGACAATTTTGAGCACTTAGGGCGCTCAAGGGACGACACCGGTAGGGTATGACCCTGAGCGTTCGATCAAGTCGAGGGGAAAAATAGGAGCATGCGTAGGGTAATTATGCCTAACCGGACATGTCGGAGCTGACGGTTCATCATCGCGATGAGCTGAATGAGAAATTGGCCACGCAACAACATTCCATTGAGTGAGACTGACGATTTTTCGCCAACCAAAAAATTGCTGCCCTAATAAAACCGTAGGGAAACTTGAAAAACCGAGATAGGCTTTTGGAGGGACCCCTCTCATGGCCCCGTAGGTTCAAATGGATTGTTCGCAGGTGCCACAGATTCCTAGTTAGGGCCCGTCAAAATTTGAAAATTTTGAGCACTTAGGGCGCTCAAGGGACGACGCCGGTAGGGTATGACCTCGAGCATTCGATCGAGTGGGGGGCCAAAACAGGAGCATGCGTGGGGTATTGTTCATTAAATTAATTGTATTTTTTATGAATTGTATTGTTCATTGAATGAATTTTATTGTATTGTTGATTAAATGAATTGTATTCTTCATTAATAAATTGTATTGTATTGTTCATTAAATGAATTATATTGTTCATTATAAAAACAACACTTATGATGAAATGAAATGAATTGTATTATTCATTAAATAGCCATTATTAACCATTGTTAATTATTGGAATGAATATTAAAGATTTCCATGATAACACCACACACATATGAGCAACAATTTATATGATCGAATATCAACTTTTGTATATATAAAAATGTCGAATGATTACAAATGTATGTCCATACACAAATATGGCATAAACACCAACTGAAACAAAATGTATGTCTAAATACGTGAATCTATGTCCATATACAAAATATACATGCCAACTAGACATGTAAGCATCCCAAAACTATCTATAACATCCTAAGCTGCTGATGGATCATCAAAATCGATCCTCTTCACCGCACTGCTCGGCTCTGAAGGATCCTGCACAAGAAAAACAAACCACGATTAATATTAGTTATATTATATAATTCACATTCAAAAAGTTAACATAAAAATGAACTATTCATGTTTACCTCATCTCCACGTTTTCTCTTCAGCTTTGCAGGACTCTTGATGTATGTCTTTGGTAGAGGAGGTATGTTTTGAATATTTTCATAAACAACCTACATATGTTTAGAAACATGACATTGATACAAGTTAGCATATAATTGTTACTGATAATAACAAATTATATCTACTAATCAAAAAATAAAATAAACACACATCTACTTGAGGCATCTCTTCTTCTTCTTCAGGTATACTGGGTGTAGTCATCAAGGATGTGAAGCCAAGGATTCTCTGTATATATACACAACAAGTATATGAAACTATCAATACATGTATAATCACTATAAGTTATTTCAACTATTCATTCAATCATATTTGCATTCAATTACCTTTCCCTTGTCTCTAATTGCACTACCAGATCCTAGATCACACTGCACCGCACTCGTGCTGCTTGTGCCCTACAAGAGTAAAATAAGATATACATGCAAGTTACTACATAATATAATTAATACAAATATAAATGATAAGCATGTATGTACAATAAAATACAAATGACTAGGTGCAATAATATATGTACCATCAAGCTATCAAGGCCAAATGAAATGGCCGACAAGGTGCCCTCCTGAATCTGTCTCAACTCATCCTCGATCATCAACTGTTAAATAGACCATGTAAATAAAAATTAGTACTTAATATTATCTAATTTATAAATATTTAATTAAAATATAACATTAACTATGAAAACACAAATCTTACCAATACATCATCAATGTATGATGATGGTGCCTCCTCGCCTCTAGCATGTGAGGACTCCCCAGGGTATCCTCCAGTCTGTGTAATAACCTCTGGTGCATCATGCATCTCATGCACCTCATAATCTGCACTGTCCACAGTAGGATCAACGGGCTATCCAACTGGACCCAAGAATATGTTCCCACACATGACACAACTATGTGGCATGCATATGTGTGGAGCCGTGGATGACGTGTCAGCACCACCCGATCCACTGCTACCATAAAAAGTAGGCTGAGCTATTGACACAGCCTGAGAAACCAAAAGGCTACTCAAAGAGTGAATAGTTGATATGGTCCGTGAAGCCGCCTCACAAATGATATCAGGATGCTGAACTGCAGGTGGGGGATCAACAGGAGGAGGGGGGATATATGGGCCCTAGACTACTCTGACTACCCCAGGTCTATTTTGGGGCATACCTAAACCTACACCCTGGAAAGGTTGGATGTCAAAGTAGTTCACATGTTTCTGTAAAACAAACTCAGCATACAATTTTTTTATGAAATAGAAGGGGATATCAAGATTGTTGTTAGGTGGTTTGTCGAAAACCATCCACCAACAATCCCAAAAGTTTTTCACAATCCCATCATTTGTGTACCATTTGATAGAAAGTTTTGTTTTTTTGGGATCTACAGGCTGACCAGTACGGGGATTGACAAACAATGAGGTGATTTCGGATTTGGATATCTCAAGATCCTTGATATCCTTATATGACAAGCCATCTACATATTTTTCCTTCATAGAATCTCGCCACAAAAGGGCGGCATCGTGCTCCTCGGTCATGGTTTCCATACTTTTTACGATCGACGTGAGAGGATCAAACAATGGGTTTAGATGAGGGATCCTACGATATACTTCTGCAATCCTCCTCAATTCATTCAAATTTTGTGCAATCAAATCTTGAATTGAGGGGGGGTTTGGCAAATGAGGGTTTGGTTGTTGTAGTTGTGGTTGGTCAGTGTTTTCATTGTTATCTCCCATTTTTAACCTAATTGAATGTAAACAATTAAATTTAGTTAACAAATTTAATCAATTAGGTATTTGATTTAAAAAAAACCTAGTTTTCATGAAAAAAACCATATTTTCAATGAAAACTCAAATAAAAATTCACAAAAAATACAAAAAATGAATGAAAATGATTCAAAACGACAAAATTCTTACCTCTAAATCAATTTTTTAGCAATTTTTTGTCAAAAAAACCGAATATCGGATGGAGCGGATATCAGATTTTGACAAATTCGTGCGACCCATGGGTTAAAAATGACTGACGGGACTGTCACTGTCTAAATATAAAATAACATATATAATATAATAATATATTATATAATATAATAATATATTATATAATATAATAATATATTATATAATATATTATTATATTATATAATACGTATTGTATTATATTATATATCTTATAATATAATATAATATAATATAATATTATATTATATTATATTATATAATATTATATATTATATTATATTATATTATATATAATATTATACAATATTATATTATATATTATATAATATAATATTATGTTATATTATATTATAATATAATATAATATAATATTATATTATATTATAATATATAATATAATTTAATATTATATTATATAATATAATATTATATTATATTATATATAATATAATATGTATTATATAATACGTAACATATAATATATATTTTAAATTAAAATTACAAATAAAAATTCGATATCCGATTTTATCCGATATCCGATTTGCATAGGTAATTACTAGGCCAAGGTGTACTGACACCCAGGCCAAGCAAAAAGTCAACACGGATTTTCGCATTTTTAGGCGAGTGAGGAAGGCTATTTTTTTCACATCACCACTTTTTGGCCCCCCTTGATCCTACACTAACCCTGCTATGTTAACAAAGATGACAGAAATGGAAAGTTTGATCAGAAAAGTGAAGAAGGAACATTTCTTGGTTATTCTTCTAGAAGCAAAGCATTTAAATGTCTAATCAAATCATCTAACAAAATAGTAGAAAGTGTGAATGTGAAAATTGATGAATTTGCAGAAAGAAATGATGAAGGAAATTCCAAAGAACCAGAAGATTATAAAGGATTCGTTTATGTTCAACCAAGAAGTCCTATCGAGAAAGCTACTGAAGAAAATGAAGAAAATGTCCAATTACCGAGTGATGAAGAATATCATACAGAACCTACTGAGCCTATATTAGCCAAGTATGTTAGAAGACATCATGCATCAAGTCAGATTATAGGAGATAAGGATGATCCAGTGATGACAAGGAACAAACTGAGACAAAACACGTGTCTAATATCTGAATTTGAACCGAGAATAGTGAACGAGGCATTTAATAGTGAATATTGGGTAAATGCTATGACAGAAGAGATTGATCAAATCAAGAAGAATGACACATGGACACTAATCCCAAGACCAAAGGACAAAAATGTAAATGGTACTAAGTGGATTTTCAGAAACAAGCTAAATGAGAAAGGTGAGGTTATTCACAACAAAGCAAGGCTAGTTTGCAAAGGTTATGCTCAAGAAGAAGGAATAGATTATGGTGATACTTTTGCACCTGTGGCTAGACTTGAGGGAGTAAGAACATTGTTGGCATATGGTACTTTCAAATATTTCAAGGTATATCAAATGGATGTTAAATCTGCATTTTTGAATGGTATACTAGAAGAAGAAGTTTACATTGAACAACCTGAAGGATTTGTGGAAGACAAAAGTAAAGATCAGGTATGCAAACTGAACAAAGCTTTATATGGTTTGAAACAGGCACCTAGAGCATGGTATGAAAGATTGCACTCTTATTTAATCAAGATTGGTTTTATAAGGACAAGTGAAAACAACATGTACATGAAGAAAGATGAGGACAATGGAATAATGATCTTAGCCATATTTGTTGATGATATTATATTTTGTGGTAATGACTCATGCAAAAACTTTGGAAATGAAATGTGCAAAGAATTTGAGATGTCATTAATCGGTGAGATAAAGTATTTTATAGGTTTATAGATATTACAAATGAAAGATGAGATTTTCATTACTCAATCCAAGTACATAAAGGAAATCTTGAAGAAATTTGGAATGGAGGATTCTAAGCCAGTAAGTACTCCTATGACTACTAACTGCAAATTATCAAAGAATGATGAATCTGCATCCGTTGATGAGACACTTTACCGATCTATGATTGTAAAATTGCAATATGTTGTGCATAGTAGACCGGATATAGCACATGCAATAGGTATTGTAGCAAGATTCTTTGTAGATCCCAAGGAAACACATATGACAACAATCAAGAGAATTTTCAGATACCTAAGAGGCAATAAAGATTATGGCTTAGTATATGAAAAGAGGAATAATTTTGATTTAAAAGTTTATATTGATGCTAATTGGGTAGGTTACATAGATGACAGGAAAAGCACAAGTGGTGGAGCTTTCTTTGTGGGAGAAAGACTAGTGAGTTGGCTTAGCAAGAAACAAGGATGTATTTCATAGTCAATAGCAGAAGCTGAATATGTTGCTGCAACATTGAATTGTACCAATATAGCATGGATCAAACAACTATTGGAAGGTATAAATGAGAAAGTTACTGAGCTAGTAACTATATTCTTTGATAATACTAGTGCCATTAACATTTCAAAGAATCCAGTAATGCACTCTAAGACAAAGCATATATCTATAAAGTATCATTATCTCAGAGAAGAAGTTGAAGAGAAGAAAGTTGTGCTGGAATATATCAGTTCAAAGGAGCAATTAGCAGATATCTTCACAAAGCCATTACCAAGGGACACTTTTTAGTATCTCAGAAGCAAGTTAGGCATCCTACCCCTATCTTCTACTCATTGACCAAGTTTGGTGAAAGCATCAATTCGATGAATCTATAGAATATTATGTGTGGATTGATGCCGATTTACACACTTTAGAAGGTTTTTTTAAAGGTGTGCCGAAAAAGTGAATAGAGACAAGTTACTCTGACCGAGACTGAGATGATACACAGCAAGGCAAATCACTTCATAGAGGAAGAAATCATGATTTAGTTCTTTTACTCTTTTTGGCATTGTTGTCAAAGGGGCAGAAGACTAAATGGTTGGAAGGCTAAATGGTTGACTGAATGAAAGACCTGAATGATGAATAATAGAAGACTAATGAAAAGGGGAGAAGATTGCAAAATGGAGAAGACTAAATGCAAGTCAACAACTCAGTAGCCTAATGAAGAACGGAGAAGACTTCAGAAGATTTTAATAGCTCAAGGATAACAGGAGAAGTCTAACAACAATCTGAATCCAAATCAATTTGAAATATCTTGTTGGTATTACCATTTAATTGTTGGTTTTGCCATCAATGCCAAAGGGGGATATTGTTGGCATTACAGTAAGAGAGATTGTTGGCATTTCAATATCAGGAGATTGTTGATATTCAGTAAGGATATTGAGAAGGTTGTTGAAGATTATTGATATAACCGAAGAAGGATGATAACTATCTTTATAACATTATTTTGTCATTGATGTCAAGAGATTGATTATCCGATTCAGTATGATGTTGCCATATCTTGAGAAGATTGATTAGAAGAGAATTAAGATGTCGATAAAACACATAGAAAGAATGTGATGAATAAGAGGAGGAATAAGTTATTCAATGGGCAACTATTACCGAGTTACACAATGATGAGATCATGATGTTTAGATTGTTTTGATATCCTACATTTGTTGTTGATTGTAAATTTAATACTAATATGCAACTGAGCAAAGAACCTAGTCGGTAAACCATAAGGAACCTAGTTGGTAAACCCTAAGGTTATCGATATCAGTTAATGAAGGCGAAATGTCTACCGAGTAAAGTTTAGTATTTACTGAGTTGTAACCGAGTTATGACAGTGTGCATTGGATGGATAAAAACATTATTTAATGAAGGACAATGATTAGCGAGAGATATATAAATGATTGGTATGCCATGCATGAAGTTTATTAAGGATCTATGGCAAAGGAAAATCGGCAGAAAGATCTACAGTGCAGATTGAACCGCAATAACCTTGTGCAAGTTCCAAGAAAGGACTACAAGTCCTGAGGCAAGGTAAAACATTTTCAGATCAAAAGGATACATTGAATGTAGTCAAGCTTGAAGATCTGATGGCTAAGATTGATCATGGGAAATGTGATCAAGGAGATTAAGCGGTTAACAATCGTTTATAAATAAGGAATTTTTGATAAACATTGTATGCGAGCAAGTGTATGCACAAGGGATGCTACATAGTGATTACCGAGCAGAGAAGCTTCCAAACCTATTCAAATAACAGAGTAGAGAGCCCAGAAGAGGGACAAGATAAGTCCTATGACTAGATTGTTTTGAGCAAATAAGAATCTGCTTTAGCATTTTAGATGTGAAGTTGCAGATAGATTTTTATTACTGTTATTTTGTAAGTGACAAAAATTCTCTTAACCAAGTGGACTTAACAGTCTTATTTGTAAACCCTCTATCAAGGTAACATTCTAGTTGAGTGTTTGAAATCCTTTAACAAGGTCACTTCTAACAAAGTGAAGATCCTAACAGATCTGAGGGAAATCCCTCAACTGGGTCAAATCTAGCAATGTGTTTGTAATCTTTAACAGGATTTGCTTTTAACTGAGCATACTCTAGAAGAGTATATTTCTTAGTGGATCCAAAATCCCATAGTGGTTTTTCCCTATTTGGGTTTCCACGTTAAATCTGGTGTTATGAGTGTTATGATGATTATGTGTTTATTTGTTTGCATGTTTAGCAGTTTTTTTTATTATATTGCTAAAGTATAAGTTACCAAGGTTGAATCTGTTGTTTTTATGGAAGATTAAGTTTGTATTATTCACCACCCCTCTCATCTTGTTAGCTATTGGCATTTGTACTTTACATTAAGTATCAGAGCTATCAATTGGATCCCAAAATTTGGTGGTCCTCAATCCCTTCTCTAAGGGAAGACCTAAATATGAACAAGGAAGTTTCCCTACCTTACAACCCAAGAGAACTAAAATTTGTTGCTTTGTTAATGGCTTAACATTAAAGAATAAAACTTTTGATTTAAATTGGTTAACCTATTATACTAATTCTTTAGAGTAAATTTTGATATTTTTTCTAAATTTAATTGCCTCCCTTCTATAGGCTTGTCCAAAGAGCATAGTGTCATTTGAAAATTGTCAGTGAGAGACTGCTTGATCTGCATTGGTAATCTTAATACCTTTAAGGAGGTCATCATGTTGAGCCCTACTTAAAGACCTACCCGAAGATTCTACCATTATTATAAATAGGAAAGGAGAAATCAGATCCCCTTGATGAACACCTCTGAAAATTTCAAAAAAACTTATTGAATATCTATTCACTAAGACTAAGAATCTGGGAGTAGTGATCCTATAATAGATTAGGTTTATCCATTCCTTAGAGAACTCGAAGGATTCTAAACATTTACATAAAAACTCCAATCCACTTTACCATGTTCTTTCCTAATGCCCAATTTTACCAACATACTTGGTTTATTATTAATTTTAATTAAGTGAATTTCTTCTTGAGATATAATAATTCCATCAAGAATAGATCTTCTTGGAACAAACCTAGTTTGCTCTTCTAAAATTTAATACATGGGAGAACATTCTTCAGCCTATTACCTAAGACTTTTGACAAAACCTTGTAGATAGTATTACAAAGGGAAATAGGTCTAGTTTCATCCATCCTTAATGCCTTCTGTTTTTTAGGAATTAATGCAATGAAAGTATGGTTAATTTCCCTAAGGATACTTTTTGAGTTCCTCACTTCTTCTAAATCCTCTATCATCTCCTCTCCTAAAATATGCCAATATTTTTGAAAGAATCTTGCTGGCAACATAGCAAAACTTGTAGTTTTGTCAAGATGCAATTAACGAAGATTAGTTTCAACTTCCAAGGTTGAAAATTTGTGTATGAGAATATTATTCTACTCTACCAAAATCATCTTTGAGATATTATTCAACAATACATTTTGAGATTAAGGATCAGACCCTTCCCAATTATTTAAGACAGGACACTGTCTATCTTAACACTTCCTCGTGATCCTCTATCATGTTTCCCAAATCATCTTTAATTTTAATAATCTTATTAATATCCCTTCTCTTCTTAGTGCTATTATAGAAAAAATTGAATTCCTGTCTCCCTCAGAGAGCCATACTTTTCTAGACTTTCACATTCAAAAAGTCTCTTCCTTGGCTATAACCTCTTCATATTCTTTGAGAAGTTCATTCTCTTTAACGAATCTATTTTGATCCATACCCTATTGAACAACTTCTTCATTAAAGATATCCAATTCCCCCTCAACTTTTGATTTGACTGAAAAAATATTGAAGAATTGTTCTCTATTCTATTTTAACAATTTTTGTTTAATGTATTTCAATTTGGACATAAAGAAAAATAATTTAGATCCCTGAAATTGAGCTTCCTTCAGCAAACTTTTGATAATCTCAAAAAATTTATGATCTTTCATCCTCATTTTCTCAAACTTGAGTGGGCAATTTAATGGTTTCTTCTCCCTCATAGTATCCAGCAAAATTGGAAAATGGTTTGAATGTGAGGGCATAATACAAGAATTAAATAAAAAAGGAAACATAGAGAGATCTTTTTTGAAGAAGATCTTGTCCAATTTTTTTTGCAATATATCTAAAGCCTAACCTCTTATTATTCTCAGTTTCTATTTCCATTAAGTTATTCCTATCTACCCAATTCTTTAAGTCTATTTGAGATTGATATTCCTTTTGAATACCCCACTCTTCTTTGATAGGTGAAGAATAACTTTAAAATCACCTCCAATGAAAAAGTTTTCAAATAGAACTATTTGAAGGAAATTATCCAAATGCCTTCATAATTCCAACTTTTGATTATTATAAATTAGCCCATACACATGGATGATAACAATTTTGACATCTCCACTATCAGTCCTTAAAAATCCTACAAGCTAATGTCTACTACTTTCTATTTTCACAAAAGAAACTGTTCCAAGATTCCAAATGAGTGCTAGACTCCCTAAAGATCCGACTGCTTCTACTCATTCAACCTCCCAAAGACCTAATTTCTTTTTGAAATATATCATTTGTTCTCCACTCAGTTCAGTCTCTTGAAGAAACACTAAATCAACTTTTTAAAATCTTATACAACACTTAACCAAATGTTAATTGTTAGGGATGTTCAATCCCCTAATGTTCTATTGGTTTTTCTAGTTGATTTTAAAGCATTCCTAAGAATTTTCCTTTCCCATCATGGGATGTTATAGATCAGTGGCCAATGCTTGATAATCCCTCAAAACTTGAGAGATTCCTCCTTCTCTTTAGGCTCTGCAAAACCAAGGTAGGTACACCTGTTAATACCTAAATATTTGACAAATTAATCATATGTATCATCCATATACAAATAATTCTTAGATTTATGACAAGAATATAGGAGATTTTACTTATAATTCGCTCAATTCTAGTTACCCATCTATACTATGCATCTGAGAATGGGAAATCTACTTTAATCCTACTCCTACTAACATAAATAAAATGAAACTCGACATAATTCTTAATTGGCTAAAGAATTTACCTCTACTGGGCCCAATAACTACATCCATTGAAACAATCACATCAAATGGATTTCATGAAATACACTTGTAAATTTGAAAACCTATACCTAACATAAGCATTGTAATTCATCATTGCAAACCTTTCTTATGAAATCTCTATTGTGATTCTTAATTGTTGTAATGCACTAAGATGATTTAATTTATTCCTTAGAGGAAACTAGAAAGAACATTAAACATTTGTGAGAACATCACAAAAACAATTTTATCTATCCCAAACAAAAAACTCATATAAGTCAACAAAACACCAAATAAGACACAATTTTGGATGATATTTTCAATAATTTATTCAATAAAACTCATATGACATAGAAAACTCTATAGTTTTTTTTTATGCACAAAAAAAAAAATTCTTACAAAATAAACTAATCTACCTATCCCATACAAAAGTGATATTCAAAAGCACTAAAAAGTAACCTTGAATTCCCTTTTATAATAACAAGGGATAAACAAGCTTTGGTTACTTTGCCACATATCATGAATTAACTTGTTTACAAAATAATATTCCAAGAGCATTTTCTTGATCTAAAAAATATGTGAGCAAAAGGAAGGATGTTAAAAACAACTGAGCTTGTTAACTTCTAATTATTATATTTGATGTGGCTCCTTGGGTTGGCATGTCCATGCTAAATCAGAAAGTGAGCCCTTCTTGGGGGTGAATTGACATCTATGGGTCCCACTTAAGAGTGACATATGGACAGAAAAGAACAAAAAATATCTTTGGTTAGAGAAATGGCCAAGGCACTGAAATCTCCTCTATTTTGATTTTTCACTTTTCCTTTAGTAAAAACTGATTACAAGTGTCAATATGAACATTATAAGATAGACTTTTTGCAGTTGCATTTTGTCTATTCAAAATTATAACACTAAAATGAAGCTCATATAAGTCATCCAGTTGATTGTGCGGGTTCTCCTCTAATTTTTCAGCATCATCTGTAACTTTGTAAATCACATTATGTAGGAGAATCTTTCCAAGTTAAACTTTCCACTCATGTTCTACCATATCCTCCTCAATGTTCTTAACAAATGGTGGACGAGTAATGCCCTTAAATTTGTTGAATGTACCAAGAGCCTTTGATAAGTGTCCATGAAATTTATGATGTTCAATCAATAGTGTATCCACCTCAAACATTGTAATCTTCAACTCATCAATCATGTCCACCCATGGATCTTGAACTTCATTTTCAATATTCTAAGAAAATTTATGGAAGCAATGTATCAATTGTTTCTTTTTAGACAAATATTTGGTTACAATGTTTAAATGGAGTTCTATTTTCTTTTCATAGTGAATAATTTTGACAAGTTTTGATACCTTGTCCACATAAGCTATACATATGGTAACATTTACTGAAATTTGGCCTTGATTAAATTTTGAGCTATTTTAAATTTACCAGCCTTGAACTCTTTCTTCAAAGACACATTTTATCAGTAAGATTTCACTAATTGTCTTTCAACTTCTACTCTTTTCCACTTTCAAGACTAGCATCAATTTTCAATTTTGAAATGGTATCCTTTTATTCTAATAATAAGCTCTTGCCTAGAAACACTCTTAGTGACTCCCTCATACCATTATTCTCCTTCCGGAGTTCTACAATTATTTGTTCTTTCTCTTTTAATTTTTCTTTATTGAACAAGGTTGTATTTCAATTTAGCACTACAAACTCTATGGTTGGGATGTCTTTAAGTCTGTAAACCATAACCTATGCTAAAATATCATGTGCATCAGTCACTATAGCTGGTCTTTTTCCTTCTATGTATATGCACCATTTTGAAAGAGTCTTGTTAGAGGGCCTAAAATCTTATCCAAAACATAACTTATCCAACCGTTCATCTTATAACCTGTAGGAAACTCCATCATATCTTAAGTTATAAAATGCAATTATTGATGTAATATCAAGACATGAGATTAATAGGCAACTATCTTTCCTCAACATCTCTCTTCCCTTTTTGGTTTTCATATTATCTAATTCTTCTTTCACACCCTCATAAAACTTCTTAATTTATTCATCATGTTGCTCAAATAGAATATCAACTTTATTGCCAATTAACTCTATTCCCTTCTTCTTGTAGACAAACATTTTGAATCCTTTGGAGTGAATAAATTTATCATCAGACAAAATTGTCTTTGAGGATTCCCTCTAGACATCTTCTATTGAATAATTTGATATGTCCACAATGTCATCATTTTGTTCATTGCAAGCTACACAAGGTTGTAACCTTACTTCTCCCACAACCTCCTCTTCCTCTTGATGTTCTAATCCCTTTCCAATTCCCTTTTATATTCCAATACTTGTAAATGGAGCCGAGCACATTTGAGTCAAACATGCAACCACAAATGGTCCCCTAACTTAAAAATATAGAGGGACTTTGGGATGGAGAGGAAATGGAATTTTTTTCCAAAATAACACTAGTATTTTGTACAAACAATTCCATGCTTGGGACCCTATCATACTCATCTAGAAATATGCCCTGGTAGAATGGATCTTCAAGACTCCTCTTGATCTTATTCATTTCCACTTTAAAGTAAGAGGACATCCTCATTTTCACCTCCTCCCAAGATTTGCGATTTCTCATTAAATCTTCATTCAACAAAAAATCGTGAGAATAATCTCCCAATATAGAAAACTTCTTAGCAAAAGTATAGTGTCCCTCTAGATAAAACTATATTTCTTTTATCCCAATTAGAAAATAAAAATATTTTAACAAATCAATAGCTTGTACATAACCTTTGACAGTATGAATCATAAAATCACCAATTTCTAAGAACACTTGAAGAAATGCCCCCTTGGATCAAGTTCACTAAAAGGGGCAGATGCCTCAAATAGTTGCCAAACAATTTCGAGGATAGCCATTCTATTGGGAACAATGAAGGGTAAAACATGGTGTGGACCACTGAATCCATATACCCTAATGTAAGTGTATTGCTCAACTATATACCAATTTCCCCAATTGTGAAGAACATTAGCTTTAATCTCTTTCTCCTTTCCCTTTGAAATTAGGAAATTCATTACTTTCTTTTTCAACCTTGGGAGTTCAATACCAAAAGAACTATATATTCTCTTGACAAATAAGTGCTGCAATGCAAGAGCTTGGGAATTCTCATAGCTGCAATCCCAAATCGAAGTCCACAATTCGAATAACTTTTCGTTGACATTACGGTCAAAAACACTTACATGAAGCTCAAGGCCTAACGTTTTCAACTATTTCACTTCATACAATAACATGTGCATTAACAAAGAATACCACTTAAAATTCACTTTGGTGTCATTTTGCTGAATTTCAACAATTGTATTATGAGTTGCATCTCCAACAAACTGAGAATAATCATATTTTCTATAATCAGTTGCACTCTGAACATCATAAGTTGACACAATTAATTCATTTTGGTATAACTGGGTCTCCTTCATACCACAACACTTGACCTACTGCATAGTAGGACATTTCAAAGTATTTGTAGAACAATTCCACTTTTTACGGGGGCCTCTCTATTCTCCCAAACTATTCTAATTGACCCCTATACCTTGGTTTATACAATGGGTAACCATTTTCTTTTGTACAAATCTTCAATGGCCTCATACTCTTCCTTCAAGCTAGCAAGATCAATTTTTGTCATATGTTCCCTACAGTCCTATATATCAAAAACCTCTAATACTTTGTTTCTACTAATTTATAATAAACAATAATCTGTAGACCTAATGAATCTATTAGCAAGGTTATAACATCTTGCTAAGACCTTAATCAATTCTACATTCACAAAAAAATTAGGGAATTAATCTTGCAAGCCCTAGCTACCATGGATTACACTCTGGGATTTCAGATTCTGACTTCAGGAAGAAAAAATTGAAAATATTATGTCCCCTAATCTTGGAATAACCTTCTCTACAATTTCTTTATTTATAAAAAAATTTAGAGACATGGGCTCCCATATTTGGCCTAAAAATGATCGAGGTAACTGGGCTATTAAATCATCATATAAATTATTTGCCTTCTTTTGTCTCTTTGCCTTAGGTTCTTCTAATTTTGAATCTTTCAATGAGGTTGACATTTAGTGGACTCTTCAAAAAATCCTATTCAATCTATTTGGATGCCCTAGCCAAAGGTTTGATTTATTACCCTAGTTCCTTTTAGAGAAACTACAGACTGGTAGCAGAGAAATAAGAGAAGTAAACTTACTGGTTTAACTCGCTAGTTGAGAGCACTAGAAGTGGTTGAATTCATGTATAGAAACTCTAGCTTTGTCTTTTCTTCACCTTGAATTTTGTTTTTATTATTCATAATCAATCAAAAAATGCAAAGAAACACTTTTATTGTTCAATATTTTCCTCCATTAATGCAATTCAGGTGAGCTTTGATTGTGCAAATTGGTAGAAGAAAAAGTTTAAATCTCACTGTCGATCAAAAATCATCAACGACCACTAGTAGAATTCAAATCTTTTTTGACCGAGAGAATCATTACTATTTGAACTCACTCAAAAATTCCTGAAACTTCACTTAGTAATAAACATTGATCCTTAGTTCAAATAAAACTACTTTTATTTTCCTTCCCAATCAGTCATTCAAGTCCTTTAAAAACTCTCAATGAGTCCCAAGTATTCTCTAGTTGTGTTCATTACTTTCTCGGAAGCTCGTTGAAGAAAACATGAGCTCTCAATGAGTCCAAGGTTGACATATTGGACCCCTTACAACTCCAGACAAAACATGTACCACATACCTTCTTAGAAACAAGTTGAGACAAAAAAAATACTCTCAATGATTTTTGAGCAACCCCTCTTATAACTTTATGATCGGCCTTCTCGGAGATTCGCTGAGGAAGAAATGAAACCTTAGTGAGTCCCAACTACATCAACCCCTGAACTTTTCAATAGCACTCGGTACTTGGAAAGAGATTTGAGACATCTCATCAAGTGCTTGAGTATCAACCCATTAGCAAAATCTATGAAACAAAATGACTCAAAGACTTGCGAAAAGATTCAAAAGGTTTCATTGAGTCCCAAGTTACTCTTTGAAAGATCAACAAGTTGCCACCTCAAATGGGACTCGAAAACTCAGCAAGACACAAAATACATTTCAACGAGTGTTGAGGGTCATTAAAACATAGGCTAGCTTAAATCCACCTTCGAGCACATGAACAAAAAGTAATTTCCTTAGGATATCATGGGGACAAGGTGGAACACAAGGAAGAAAATTTAAAAAAAAAGAGTAGTAGACAACTTGTGAAAGAGATGGGTTATAGCAACCAGCTAAAATAAAAGTGATAGAACATAGGACCAGTTGTGAATGATATAAAACCCATGAGAAAGTAACTTAAGCCATGCTTAACTGAAGAAGCAAGTCACTAAGAAAAAAGAAAGCCTACAAAAGGATAAAATTAAAAGAATTTCATGGCCAAGGAAAAATATAAACCCTAACCCTAAGACAATTGGAAAAATAGCTCTAACAGTGGCTTTGGTTGGGGATGGTTGGTTGTAGATCAACATGAGGGCTCAAAAAACTCTATGGGGTAGACCAAAAAATGATCGATGTACATATCTAAAGAGGAGGAAGACATATTTACAACATATATGCACTAACCTAATCTGCATAGAACAAATGATATCAAGAAAATAATATTTTCAAGAACTGTCCATATGCTGACACCACCATTGCTTCTCCATTAGTAATTTGTAGAAAATATGAAAATTCACAATTATTTTTTGTGACCACAAAAGGAACAAGCTGTGATGATTCAAACTTTCTATACTTTGCTTTCTCTTGATTTATTTCATTCGACATTAGGATGAGATCACCTTCTCAAAATTTAATTTCCTTATCTCTCTTATAAAACATATATTTTTCTTGCTATGGCATCTTACATTTTTTTCTTATGTTCTTAATTCCTCATATCATCTAGTTCAACAAGTTGAACTATTATTTCCTCCATTGGTTCTAGGATATAATCTTCTTCTTCCTGAATGAACTTGTACAATCGAAGTAAATTATTTATAGGGACTCTGGTCTAAGATCCATAAAATAAGTCAAAAGGAGATTTACCTATACCTTTTGTTGACTACTAATTCTACATTAGATACCAACAGCCTTGTGGGAAATTCAATAATGGTGGGACCCTTTGAGCTAGATTCATTGAATAACCTTGGGGATTGAGAATCCAACTCTTCATACAATTTGGGGGAGAAAAGGGAGAGAAGAAAACTTAAAAGTTGTACTAATTAGGCAATGCACCATAATGCTTTTAGGATATTTGTAGCATAGAAAACCTAAATGCATGCAATTTTAAGGCACATTCAACAATCTACATGCTCACCACAATTTGAAAAGATAATTAAATCAAGATCATCCAACATAACAAAACATGCACCGTTCATCTAAAAGATAACAAGTCATATAACATAGTTTAATCCATAGTCTCATAGCACATATCATAGAAGTACTGAATTTGAATATAGCACAAAAGTTAATCTATTTAAGATTCAAACAACATAACCAAATAGGTCATAGGCACAATCTGATATGTTTTTATCATCCACTGAATTCAATTAAAATAAACGCTTCTTCACAAAGCCAAAGTCTGAAAGTAATATTTTCAAAAGTCTCAACCCCTAAAAAAGCAGAAAGGCCTCTAAATAACCTTTGACCTTAACATACAGCAAGACAAAAAGAGAAAAACAACCCCAGCGACCACTCCCTGGTAGGAATCTTCCCGTGTGGTGTTCATATCGATGCATGCAATCAAAAGGCGAAAAACGGCCATGCCTTCATTCCAACTGCACCTCAACAACCACTGTACATGCCAAAATAAGAAAATCATGGTGCAAACAATATTCTGGTTCACTAACCATTAAAGAAGGCACACTGAAACTAGGGGGGGACCTAAAGTTGAACATGAAAATGGAACCAAAGCATGCAATGCAGAGGAACCAAGTATCCTTGCCTTTACACGAGAGAGGTGGGGCCAAGAAGCACACACCAAAGGAAATACTTGAGACATGCAAAAGCTCCGTGTTCTCTAAACATTAGGCAAGAAAAGCGAGCTGCTTAAAGCAATGCACTAACACCATGTGGAATGAGCACTGACAAATAGGAGAGGTGGGTTGAAAAACAAAAGAAGGTGGTTAGCCAAAAAAATCTCCTGTGAATGGTCACAAATTAATATTAACACCTTTCTTGATGATCACTATGTCAACCCATAGTGCAAGCTTGAGTTTTGAATCCCAGACTCTCTTGTTCTTCTCCAAAATCCTCTTTATGATCTTCGTCAGGTTTTTGTTACTGGATTCAACCCATCCGTTCTCTTGGGGATGATATGGAGATGAATAAGGCATCATTATCCCATAAGATTCATAAAAATATTTGAACTCATCAGATCTAAAGCACATAACATTATCCATAACCAATCTTATAGGCACACCAAATCTTGTCAAAATATTGTCAAGCAAGAAATTAATAACAACTTTACTTGTGGCTTGCTTAGTTGGAACTACCTCTATCCATTTGGTTAAATTGTGATCAATTGCCACTAAATTCTACTTGTGACTACCACTAGATTTCTCATTTATCTCTCCTATAAAATTAACCCCCCATTGGTAGAATGGAGCTTCAATCCATAAACGTCTGAGGATAATGCTTCAACATACTTTATTTTTGCAGAGAACTTTTGGTATGGTTCATAGTTCAAGACAAAAGCATAAGCATCAACAAAAAGAGTGGGCCAATAATAACTTGCCCTAAGAGTCTTGTGGGTAGTTATTTTTTCTATAAAGTGTCTTCCACAAACTCCATATATTTCTTTTAACATTTTTGGAGCCCAACATTTGTCTAGACTAAACAAGAGCACACCATCCCTATTGTTCTAATGCAACTCACCCTTGATAATCACATACTTCTGAGATTTTAGCTTTAAAGTATTTTTTGATTGTTTGTCATATCCTCAAGAAAATTTAAATATTTTAAGTAGGGGCAACAGCACAAAACTATGTCATGTTTCAGGCCAACTTAACAACACAAGTGAATTTAAGTAATTCTAACTAAAAATTAATTTTAGTCAAACATATGGTCTATGTAGATTTGTTATAAATACATTATATATGGGCCACAACTTTTACGATTGGAAGTATCTACTAAATGTATATTTTATACCACTTTGGGTCTAATTAACAAAAAAATAGAAAAAGAAAAAAAAAACTCAATGTTTCAACAACTCGTACTCTTATAAATAATAATTTTTTTGAAATGTAAAAATACCCGTTTATAGATCTATAAGTGAATTTTCCAAACATATATCTTTTAATATTTTTATTATTTTTTTATGTTTTATTTTTATTGAAAATAGGTCATCAGCACTAAAATATAAGGTTGATTATCTTGTCAAGGAAAAATACTAAAATTTATTTAAATTTTTTGAAAAAAATATGATGTAGTAGAGGAAAGAATCTATTACAAGATGGTATAATTATGTTTTAATTTGGATAAATAATTAATAAAAAGGGTGGGGGGAATTGGAAAGAGTTATATTTCAGCACATGCAACTTTTAAAATTTATTAAAAAATATATATATTTATTAAAAATAGGAAAAAATATATTATTGCACTAAAGTTTCAAGTTATAAAAATACACAAAACAAATTGAAGAAAAAAAGTAAAATTTACAAAATAAAGTGTATAGCTTGTGCATATTTTATTTTAGCATTTTCTCAGCAACTAAATTATAGTGTTAACTTTATAAATAACTAAATTCAAATATTTTATTAATTTTTTGCTAAAATTACAAACATAAAATAGACAAAAGAATATAAATTTTATTAGTTTACATAATTTCGAAATTGAATACATATATTTCACTTTCTATTGATTTAATTTAAAAAGTTGAGTCAACATTGACCATTTCCTTTATAAAAGTGTGACACAACTTTGTACTTTTACCTATAGACAATATTTGAATACTAAGGTTGTCTTCCTATACTAGTTATCTATTTATCACTTGCCTCCACATTATTTACCTTAGCAACATCTAAGTTGGATTCAACCATCAGGTTGGATAAACCTTCATCTTTGAACAATTTGGTAATTTTGTTCTCAATATTGAACTTTGGACCTTGGTGATTCATTTGCACCTTCAGCCATTAACTTCAGCTTGGACAAATATGTCTTCCATAGTAGCATTGGGTACATATGTAATAATATTAGCACCCACTAGGTATGGCCTAAAATTATTCACTTATTTGACTAGAGCATAGGCCCATTTTTATGTGATTTCATACTTTAGTTGTGCTTCTTGAAGATATTTGCTAAAGAAGGAAATAGGCTATTCAAAAACCTCATCATTCTTTTGTAACATAATTGCAGAAATGGTGTGAAATGAAGCAAATGAAAAAAATTGAAAATGTTTGTTGAAATCAGGTGATTTGAGTACTACATCTTCTTTAATTTATCTCTTAGTGTCCACAAATCCTCTGGTGCTTCATTAGTAAAATCAATCTTATCTCCTTTCTTCAACATTCTAGCATTAGGCTTTACTATTTCTACAAATCTAGAAATGAATCTTCTGGAAAATTTACTTTGGCCAAAAATAGACCAAATAGCTTTTATAGTCTTAGTGATTGGAATTTTGTCATTGGAAACTAATTTATCAAGATCAATCCTTACCCCATTTTCTTACACAATATGGCCAAGTACCTTCCCTTCTTTTACTACAAAAATACACCTTTCTGGATTCAAAGATATACATTACTCTAAGGCTCTAATAAATACCTTTTCTAGGTGTGCACACTGATCTTCAACCTTTTTAGAATAAGTAGTTAAGTCATCTTGGTATACCACCATAATCAAGTTGATAAAACCTGCAAATGCAACATCCATTGCCCTTTGAAATGTTGCTCTAGCATATTTTAATCCAAATGACATTCTCAAATAGACATCTAGGTTCCCTAGGGGATTGTGAAGGTTTTCTTGTACTACTCTGAGTCTTTTACCTTCACTTGATTATGACATGAGAATCCATCAATCCCTGACAACAATTTACACCCAGTAACTTGTTGAGGTATTGCGTCCATGTGAGCGAGTGGTTAGTTGTCTTTTAATGAAGACCCATTGAGATTTTTTGAATCAGCACACAATCTGATGTCTCCATTTTTCTTTCTGATAGGCACTAAAATTAAAAACCAAGGTGAGTGTCTAATTGGATTTATTGTTCCACAGTTCTTGAGTTTCATTAGCTCTTGTTGCATCTTTCGGGCTAATGTTGGGTTGACTGGCCTTTGCTATTATCTGTAAGGCTTTGTATCTCACTTTAGTTGGATATCATGTCGGAAGAGATATTTATTGTAAGCCTTTAGGTCATCATAAGAACATGCAAAAACATGTTTATACTTTCTCAACAATACAATAAGCATTTTTCTAATCTTATCACTGATTCTCTTTCCAATATAAACCATCTTGGGAGATATCTCAGTCCCCAAATTTAATTCCTACAAGTCCTCTTTTTGGGTTGTAGCTACCTTATGGAGATGGTTGTCGCTACCATTAAATACCCTTTCCAATGTAACCAAACCTCTAGGTATTTTATTTGTCTTTAGTTGTACTACTTCATTTCCAAAGACTAACTCTTTGCCATCGACCATCTCAACAAATGAATTAAAGTCAATCTCTTGATATTCATGTTGGTCTATACATTGAAAAAACTTAAGGATGTCATAATTATCCTCAAATACTTGCGAGTTTTAGATATTATCTAGTATGGATGGTCTTGACTTTATTTCCACTTGTGAAATTCTAGCCAGTTTCACATCATCAGATTTTAAAGCAATATTAGCCAAGAAATTTAACATAATTTTTATGACTATCTAAGCATTCAATAGAAAATGCATCAAAAAATTTAATTGAATCCCATACTGCATGTTTATACTACTTAAGTATTTTGTTCTTGATGCATACTTAGACCTGATCTATGAAACTACTAATTCATAATCTTGAAAGACCCTTACCACTTTAATATCATGCTTCACAGTTGTTTCCAAGCCTATAAGTAAGGCCTCATGTTCAACAATGTTATATGTACATTCAAAATATAACAAAAGGAAATACATAAAGGTTCGACCAGTGGGAGAAACAAATAAAATTACAACATCAGACACATCTTTGGAATGTGTAGCATCAAAGAACATATTCCACATTCCATCTTGTTATTTTTAATTTCATTGACAATTGGATCTTTGCTTTTCAGCAATGGCTCAACCTGTTCAACTCTAAAGTGATCAATCAACTCCAAAACTATTGGTGCCCTTGGTTCTCTATATAAATTAACTTCTTTACTGTTGACTGGAATTGTTATATATGATAAATCTAATCGCACATTTTCTCCTACTACAACTTCCCATTGTCTTGACAATAACATTCCTTATTATGGTGGAATGTTTCCAACCATTATATCCATTTTGTACATACCCTCAGGATAAGAAACAATCTTCACTTCAACATCCTGCATTGTCTCAATGATTGGAACCTCCATATTGTCCATGGCATACAACTTACCATAGGAGTTGTCTACCCACATAACTAGTTCCTTCATTATCCCAAATGATATCACATTGGTTGTAGCTCCAAAGTCTATCATACAATTTCTAATTAATCTATTATTGACAAATAATGTAACATAAAATAAATCCACCTAAGATGGATTTAGTAATTTTATTTCCAACATAGACCTTTGGAACTTTCACCTATTCTATCCTAACAACACTTACTGCATTATTTTGGTCAACTACAAGTACCTTCAACACATTAGAAAATAAAGAGATAGTTGCATTTGTATGTTCTTGATTCTTCGTCATTTCCAATAGTGGCAGTAAAATCTTAATTTTTTGATATTGTTTAAGCCATATTAAATACTAGAACACTTGGTGCATTTTGATGAACTACATTGCTAACCTATAATTGTAGATGTTTTTCATTTTCTATGAAGACACGAGCCTTGATTGCACTAATCTTTTACTCCTTCTGATTATTAGGTTTGGATTCTCGATGTGGTACATTAAATTGCACCTTTTGAGGTTTTGGCATTTTAATCTTATCTTCACTATTGTTTGCTAGCTCAAAGTTCTTTGGGATAGTCACTTGGTCTTTAATAAATAAATTTCCAAGTTTTTTCTAATTTGAATTGACTATTGAATTCGTGAACTTGTAATTATTATTAGATTGATTAACTATAGAAATAGTGAGAGATCTTACCTCTTCTTCACTTGGCCTTCTTAATCTAATGTTTTCATCAACAAAATTGACAAGATTGACTCTTGGAACCTCTTCACCCTCACAATTAGAGAAAATTTGTTATTATCACAACAACTTTGTATTGGATATTGATTTTCAACATTATAGTGATTTCCCATATCTTCAGAGGAGTCATAATATGCAACTTCAAACCTATCAATACAGAACATATTTATTGTTTTCTCTTGCTCATCATCCTTATCATATGCTTTATACATTTGTTCAGTTTATAAAATGGATTTAAAAACAACGCGTTGTTGAGTGCAATGAGGTATGTTGCAGGGCACACACCATGTAGTATCTTCAACTACATGTGTACTTGGCCTTTTCAAAGGGTCTAGGGTATATTTTTTAGCTAAGCTCTTTTAGTTTTCTTGCACTAGCTTATCATCTTTCCAATTTGTATGATAGGGCATATCATGTAGTCTCATTGGTCTATCATGCTTTTGATATCCTTGTCTATCTTCAAGTATACCCTTTTCATTTTTTACAGATTTGTAACTAATGTGTTTGACTATATTCATAATCTTGTTAAGTTTATCTTCTTCTTTTGGTTTCTTATTTTGATGTCCTCTTGGATTCTACAATTTTTTTACATCATCTCTTTTTCCAATCTTGCTAGCAAGTTTTCTATTATTTTTTATACTAAGTGTTGCCTTAAATGCATCTCTAAGAGTTGGTGGTTCTCTTCATCTAAGCTCATATCCAAATTTTAGATCATGTCCTTTCATGATGAAAATCAGACACATTGAATCATTAGGTCTCAAATACTTCGTTATTTTATTAAAATTTTTGAAAAATCTTGCAATGAAATTAGAGACCAACTCATTTTTACCCTTTTGGATTATTGTAATTTCTCCTAATTTAAATATTGCATCAGTGTTCTCTTCATATTGCTTTCTAAAATCTTTTTGTAAATCATGCCAACTACTAATGTGTGCATTAGGAAGGCTTTTGTATCAGTCTCTTGCATCATCTATTAGTGATTTCATAAAAAGATTCATCAATAAATCTTCATGTTCAACTTCAAAGTTATCCATGATATTCATAAAGGCCATAATGTGATCCTCTCTCGACAATTCATTACTCCCTTAAAACTTTGGCCCAATTCTGATCTTATATCATTGTTCACTAGGTTTAGATATACTGGGATGCTAGTGAAATTCAATTTCCTGTATCTATCCATATGAAGTGGGTGTCTAACTAATGGGTGTCTCCTAACATTTTGGAAAAATCTAGCATTACGATCAAGGATATTAGGTGGGACATTAATTGTATCTAGTTGTGGATGTACTATTGGTAGAACTAGAACAATATTTTGGGCTTGTGGGTTTATGGGAACATTTTATGGTTGAACTTGTAAATTGAGAAACTGCTATAACATTTGTTGATATTGCTGCTATTGTTGTAGCAACTATTGATACAACTGGTTTTGTTGTTGGCTCACAAATGGGGACCCTAATAGCTTACTTACATTGGCATTAAAACATTTGGAGTATTGACAATGTTTGATGTATTAAGGGTGAATTTATTGGTAGTTGATACTCATCCGGGTTTGTAGTGTTGTCATTGATGGAAAAATACATCATTTTGGATTGGATACTTAATCGGTACTCACCGGTATTCAAGGTTTAACAATTAGCATTCAAGGAAACTAGCAAGCTAGGAACCGATATTTAGAGGCCGACATAGGAGATTGATCTGACAGGTTAATGTGGCAACCATCAGGGACATCAATCATGAATATTAATATTTTATTTTTTTCTAGGCCGACATGTAAATAGTTTGTAATATGACTATAAGACAATAAAAGGCATTTATGTTTATGTATGTAAAATTGTATATAAGTTAGTCTGGCTATGTCATTTTGAATATATATAGATACAATAGAATATGTGATGATATGTGAGCAAGATCTTGATTGATAGAATGTGAATGTAAAGATTTGTAGTCAATCTTGGTTACTTATTAAGAGGATTGGGAAGCGAACTAAGTTACCAGTAAGGAAGGATAAAGTGATAACCAGTATAGATAGTGCTTAAACCAGAACTCATATAGCATATAAAATGCATACTATGAGTTCAAAATTTTGTTTGCAATTTAGTGTTCCATATATGTAGTTAGTGAGGCTCCTTTTGTGATGAGCAGTGTGCTCTAGGCAGTGTGCCTTCCTGTATGTGCAAGCCCCTCATAAAATATTTGTTCATTTGGCTAGTGGATAAATATTGTGGGTCTCCAATCCCATCATGGTTTTTCCTCTTTGAGGTTTTCCACATATAAATCTCACTGTTATTGTGTTAATTCTTGTGATTGCATTGCTATTTATGGTTGTTACTTTCTTTTATGCATATCGGTTAATAAATAAATTTGATAATAAGTCTAAAAATAGTCTAACTTGTAGAACATCGATTCACCCCCCTCTTAGTGTTCTTGGATTCCAACAATTGGTATCAGAGCCTGGTGCCTTGGAATAAGTCTAACAGCTTGAGGAAGATCCTGAATCCAGAATCTATGGAAATGAGCATAGAGAAAGAAATTTAAGTAGCACTTGAAGACTATGATGATGAAAGGATGAAGAATTTGAAACTGCAAGATGATTTAAACTCTGCAAAGGAATTCATTCTTACCTTGCAAGAAAGGTTGTCATCTACCCAAGCCAAAAGGAAGGAACTTTTACAAAATCAGGATGATGAAGAGAAGAGTGCCCTTAAGGAATGATGTCAAAAACCGAGTCAGGAGAGTGGTATCATGAAGAGTTAAATGCAAGCCCTAACTATGAGGATGTCCAAAGAGATTGAAGACCAGAAGAATAATCAAGAAAATATTGCCAAATCACTGAAAGATAGATCTAAAGAATGCATTAGGTTGGCACATGAGAATGATATATTGAAAATTAAATTGGTACAATCTCAAAACAATGAGCAAGAGTTGGAAAGAATAATGATAGTCCTAAGAGGAGATCTGGATATTGCAAATGAGTATAAAGATAAGTTTAAGGATAGTTGTACAAACCTTGATGAATTATTAAAGGATCAAAGGCACAAGGGAGACACTAGAAGTCTTGGATTTGAGCATGGAGAAAGCTCCAGTACTACAAGTAAAGATGAAGCAACTAGTTAGAAGAAAAATCAGGAGAATCCACCTGTCAACTGGAATTAGAAGTCATCGGTAAGGAAACCCAATGCACATAAATTCAATGGTAGATGCTTTGTTTGTGATAAGTTTGGTCATAGAGCAAGTCAATGCAAAAATTAAGCAAATCAGAATAATAATTTAGTTCCCGGTCAATGTTCCAATTGTAAAAAGTATGGTCATAGGATAGCTAATTGTAGAGTGAATGTGAGATGTCATGCATGTGGAAAGTTTAGACATATGGCTAATCAATGCAAGTCAAGGAATGATTAAGGATATAGTAAGGCAATTCAAAAGAACAATATCACTTGCTATGCATGCAACAAAATAGGATGCATTGCTAAATTTTTCCGAAGCAAGAATAAATTGACAAAAAATGATGAGAAGGGAAAACAAAAGGTTTATGATATTCCAAAAGATCATGAGATGAAATGGATTAGAAAATATGAAGATCAAACGATAGAGGAAAATACACCGGTTACTCAACCGATAGAGAAGAATGTACCTTTACCAATGGGAAACTCATCCGATAACTAAGGCATTAGCCTTAGGGGGTAGAAAATTAATGGAAAATCTTGCATAACCACCAATAGTGGTTTGAAATCCTATTTTAGAATTTGGAGAAGATACATTGAAGATTAATTGTCACTAAAATAATGGATCAAGGATCCAGTATGCATTTATGTCAATGCAAAATTAGGGTTTCGTAGAAGAAAAGGGAAAAGTTATATCATTTTTTATCACACAACACTCAGAGAAAAGTTATATCATTCTTGATCACACAGCACTCAGAGAAAAGCAGAGTGAGTTTAAGGAGACCTAAGGTGATTAAGAGAATTTTCAATCAAATTCTAGTGCATTTTGAGTGAATTTTCAAGGGTTTTCATCGACATAGGTTGTGAGGTTTTTTTAATGTTGTCAAGCTATTTTATTCAAATCGCAATGGCTTTTCGATCTTCTCCCACTCTAGTAGATGTGACTACCCCTGTTGTTGTTGACATCAAGGATCACCCACGCCCAATTTTGAAGAAGTACCCCTAAATTGCGAAGGTTGATGATTCAATCAGTGCATTTTCTAGGGTTCCCGATGGTGTCCTATATATTGAGGATGTCTGAGCTTATTGTTATCACCTAGAAATACACCCTAACTAAGTTGCAGACTTAGCTTTCTTGGTGAAACATGGATACACTCCTAGGGCTGTGGGTATCCTTGAAACTTGGAGTGAATCTCTAGATAAGGTTGTTAGACAATTCAAATAATTGAAAGACAACTAAGAGGGGGGGTGAATTAATTGTCATAGATTATCGAAACTATTAGCAATTTAAAAATCAATACCAGAACTCAAAAAATTAATACTAGAATGGTTAAACCAAATACTAGAATAGTAGTTAAACCAATTAAGCATTAACAATAATCACAGAATAAAAGCCATCCACATGACACCAAGATTTATATGTGGAAAACCTGATAAGGGGAAAAACCATTGTGGGAAGCCTACCCACAGTCAAATAATACTTCTACAGTAAGTATGTGAATTACAATTGAGGGGCTTGCACTTGTAGGAAGGCCAACATCCTAGACTGCACTGCTCATCACAAAAGTAGGCTCACTGACTACATAAAAATCCAAACTAAAATCTAGAGAAGTGTTGAACTGCAAAATATATCATCTCCTAAACCTGGGTACAGTTCCAGTTAAGCTCAATACCAAAGGACTAAATCCTCTTACATAAACCCAATTCGATCTCCAATTATCCACTATATCCTCTTCCTGAATGATATTACATTATTCACATATTACATCCTTGACCATGACCTCTAACATAACCATAATGATCTACAAGGAGATCTTACATCTATATATACAAACCCTCAATCGTAAACAATTAGGTTGGCCACCAAGATAATAAAGCTATTACCTAATTACAAACCATGTCGACCTTAGACCAAAAAAATAATATCCAACACATAAGACTTCCTGGAAACACATCAAGAGGTCCAATCCACATGGTACATTAAAGTCGATTCATAACCTAGTTCAATCGGGACCCAATATAGGTCCACCCGTTACAACAATGATCTCCATCCGCCAAGTCTTGAACATGATCACCAACAACATCCTGAAACTCCACCAGAAGCTACACCAACACCAGTACTTGTGCAATTCATCAAAAATCTTCATCAAAAGCTCTGCTAGTGAAACCCTCACCAGAACCAAAAACTAAGCTTGTAGGCAAGTAGGATAGCATCCAATCACCAGACCAAAACCAACTGACCAAATATGAGTATGAGTATCGTGAACAAGCCAATTCCATCACCAAACTATACCGGAGCCTACCGGATCATGCTCGATCCAAGTCAACTAGAAACCTCTCAACCTACCGGGACTAGAAGGGTGCTTGTAAAGAATCCAAATAGCTAGTGTTGTCATCAATGACAAAACATCAATGCAAAACATAGTCAATTCCAGCAAATGGCCAACAATCTCCCCCTTTGGCATTGATGGCAACACTAGATGTGAAAAACATCTAAGTACCAAGAAATGCCATACAAGTCTCCCCCAATGGAAGACATCCAACAATCTCCCACATACAACTCTGAATGTCAATATCTCTCCCTTTACTTTTTTCTTTTTCTTTTTATTTCTTTGTCTTTTTAAGATTAATATCTCTCCCCCTTTGACATCAATGCCAAAAATCAGATAAAAATATCAAAGAAAGAACATAAACCACTAAATCACAAAGTTGACTACTCTCCTTGAGCAGTAGCCTCCCACATTAGTGTCAGAATGAATAGCATTTCTTATTATGCTTGTCAGACTGATGCCAAACTGCATCAATCAAGTCTCTATCGGAGTGGCAAAATCTCCCAATCTGTGTCTCAGGTAATCAAATGATTCCTTGGGCAAAAGTTTAGTGAAAATATCTACAATTTACTCTTTAGTGTTCACATAAACTAGTCTAATTTCATTTGCTTCCACCTTTCCCTTCAAAAAGTTATACTTGATAGATATGTGCTTTGTTTTAGAATGAAATATCCGATTCTTTGATATATCAATAGCAACAGAGTTATCACAGTGAACAACTACCAATGCATCACAATCCACCTTTATATCCTTCAACATTTGCTTCATCCATAAAACTTGTGTACAGTTCGTAGCAGCAACAACATACTTAGCTTCAACAGTAGATAAAGAAGTACATGACTATTTCTTTTTGATCCACAAAACCAACTTCTTTCCAAGAAAGAATGCTCCACCAAAAGTGCTTTTCCGGTCATCAACATCTCTAGCCCAATCAGCATTTGTATATGCACAGAAAGTAAACTTGTCATCCTTAAGGTACCACAAGCCATATTCTGATGTACCTTGTAAGTATCAAAAAATATTTTTCACCGCGATCTCATGATTTTCTCTAGGATCACTCTGAAATATTGAAACAATACAAACAACATTCATAATGTCACGTGTAGTTTAAGTCAAATAAGGCAGACCTCCAAACATAGATTTGTATCTTGTAGGATTTACCGGTGTAGAAACATCTTTTCTTATCAATTTCTCACTTGCAACAATAGGAGTACTTACCAGTTTAGAATCTCCCATACCAAATTTCTTCAATAATTCTTTAGCATATTTATTTTGACAGATTAAAATACCTTTGACAGTCTAAGTAATTTGAAAAACCTAAGAAAAATTTCATCTTACCAATCATAGACATCTCAAGTTCTTTCTCCACAATTTTAGAAAATTCTATGTATAACGTATCTTCACCTCCAAAAATAATGTCATCAACAAATACTTCAATAATAAGTATATCATTATCAGTAATCTTATAATAAAAATTACTGTCAGCACTGCCCTTAGTAAAACCAAGCTTCAAAAGATATTTATCCAACCTTGCATACCAAGCTCTAGGTTCTTGTTTCAATTCATATAAAGCATTCTTTAACTTGCAAACCATATCTATATCATTTGATAGTGAAAAAAAATTAGGTTTCCAATATAAACTTCCTCATCAAGATCCCCATTCAAAAATGCACATTTAACATCCATCTGATAAACCTTATAGGGGTGAACTCACAATACTGGTTCCCACTTTTTGACCAACTTTGACACTTAGATGAATATTTTGAAAAAAACCTTCACTTTCCGACACCTATAACTTTTAAACCGTTAAGAATTTGAAGATGATATAAAGTAGTGATTTTTAACATCTTGTTTGTAGATTCTAAATTTTTTTTTTTCCAATTTTTTTGAATAAAAATTTATTGATTTTTCCATCTCCCTCAAAAAGTAGTTTTTTACAGCAAACGACATTTTTTAAGAGTGATGTATATCCCGAAATGCATAATTTTTTTTCTATAAATGATAAAAACTTAATTCTTTTAAATTTTGGTTTGTAACATCAATACCCAGGGCATGCAGTTGGTTTGATAGTGATATGTTGAATATTTTTCATTTTATTAAGTTTTGAAGTTTGACTAATTATAATTTAGATATAGGTGTACGTTTGAACACATAACTTGTTCTATACATATCAAAATTCAATTTTCTTTTTTCTGTTAGAAAGAAACCATCAATACCTAGTGCATAGATATTTTTCAGAATTTTTTTGAATTAGTTTACTATTTTTCCCAATGCATTGAACAAAGAAGTTCATGTTCGGTGAAAAACCTACATTCATAAGAAATAAAATAAAAATATATTAATGAAATTAAATATGTTAAAATTTATACTATTTGGAAAGCTTATAATAAGGACTAAATACTTAAAAAAATAAACTTTTAAATGAATTAATTTGACCCCCCAAAAGCTAATGTAAAACTGGTTTTTTTATTAGCATTTGATAGATGCAAAGGAGACTCCATTGCAAGTATGATTTAGAAGTAGAGAGGTTCTATCCAATAAATTTTGATCTAAGAGCCTTTGATTTAACTCTCTTCAATTAATTACTTAAAATGGGACCTCTTAAAGCTTAAATCATTATATTTTCTAAAAAATGTATGATTTCAGCAAAAATCAGGACATACCAAAAAGTGGGAACCAGCTTTGTATGTTCACCCATAGTTTTTATAAGTAGCATAGGAAAGAAATAATCTTACAGCTTCAATCCTAGCTACAGGTGCAAAGTCTCTCCATAATCAATTCCTTCATAATGAGAAAAACTTTACAAACCAATCTATCCTTATTCCTTATAACTTGACCATCCTCATTCAATTTATTCCTAAAAACCCATTTAGTTCCAATAACATTTTTATTTTTAGGTCGGGGAACCAAGGTCCATGTGTTATTTTTCTCAATCTGATCTATCTTCTTCCATAACTTTCAACCAATATTCATCTTTACATGCCTCAATTACTAATACCGGTTCAATTTTTGAAATTAAACATACCTAATTAGTTGCCAGTCTTCTTCTTGTCATCACTCTACTACTCTTATCCCCAATGATTTGATCTTTTGAATGATTCAATCTCATATACCTAGGAGTCTTCTGACATTATGGTCCTCTTCCCTATTCTTCAGTTACTGTATAATTCTTTGATACTATCGGAGTAACTGGTTCAACACTTTGTTCCGGTAAAGGTGCTACCAGTTCATATATGATAATTTTCACCATCAGTTCCTTCTCATAAACTCAAGTTTGACTTCTATTAAACTCATCTACTTTGACATTAGCACTCTCCACAATTATCTCCAATCTCTTGTTATCACATCTATATGATTTTCTTTCATTAAAATAACCAAAAAATATGCCTTCATCACATCTAGGATCAAATTTCCCAATGGTATTATCTCTCCTGATATAACATTTACTACCAAAAATCCTGAAATACTTAACTGTAGGTGTATTGCCAAACCATAATTCATGTGTCTTACCGGTTTCTCCTTTGATATGTACTCTGTTGAATGCATAAACCGTTGTGCATACTACTTCTCTCCAGTAGATATGAGGTAGACTAGCTTCCATCATCATTGTTCTAGCAGCATCCAAGATAGTTTTGTTCTTCCTTTCCACAACTCCATTTTGTTGAGGTCTCTAGGGAGCAAAAAATTGTCTTATTATACCATGCTTCTCACAAAAGCTATTAAACTTATCGAATTTGAATTCTTCACCATGATTTGACCTCAAACATTTAATCTTGAATACTATCTCAATTTCCACTTTATCCTTAAAGATTTTAAACTTTTCAAATGCTTCATATTTTTTGTTTAGAAAAGTAACCCATATTATTCTAGAATAATCAAGAATGATTAGCATGAAATATCTATCACCTTGAAAACTTTTAACTCTAGGAGGACCACACAAATCAATATGAATAAGATCAAGACCATCATTTGATTTATCTTGTATACTCCTAAAAGAGGTTCTGACCTATTTACCCATTTGACATTCTTTACATACCAGATTATAGGGCTTCATAATCTTAGGTATATCCCTAACTAGCTTAGTTGAACTAATCTTCACAATGCAATCAAAATTCACATGACACAACCTTTTATGCCATAGCCAAATCTTGTCAATCTGTGTAAACAAACATGTGTTCTCACTAGAGTTCAAATAAAATATATTACCTTTTGTCTATGTACTAGTTGCAATCTCCAAACCAGATCTGTTAATGATTTTGTATTTTCCATCCTTGACCTGTAATTGAAATCCCTTATCTACCAATGTCCTACACTCAAAATATTATGCTTCAAACCTTCAGCATAATAAACATTGTCAGTATTGTTATTACCATCCAATGATATAGTTCCATTTCCTTTGATCATACATGCTTTGTCATCTCCAAATCTAACTAGCCATCAAATTCTTGCAAAGATATAAACTTCCCTTTATCTCCTGTCATATGATGTGAACAACTGCTGTCAATTAATCATTCATATTTGTCTTCAATTTTAGTAGCAAGTTCCTTCTCTTTAGGTACATTCTCTTCTAGTGAAGGATCATCTTATTTGATAGCCAAGAATACCCATTCTTTCCCATTGCTAGAACCACTAGCAGAGTCTTTTGTCGATTCATTATCAAAATCAGTAATGCCTTCCTCATCCACTATGTAGCATGATTTGTCTCTGTTTTTCTTGTACTTGTACTTATTATGAGATGTAGGGTTAGGATTAAATGATCTTCTAACTCTTTCTTCAAATATTGAATTTTTTTTAGGACATCTAGATGTAAAATGACCAATCTTATTACATGAAAAACATTTAAAAGGTGCTTTTCCTTCATACTTTCTTCCTACTGGTTCTTTAGGTACTCTTCTGGCAAATAGTGATTCAAGTTGCTCAAACTCATCATCTTCTCTCTTTATATCCTCGAATGCCTTTGCATATAAAGCTTTCCAGTCTTGCTTACCGGTTTTAGATGTAGATACATGAAAAGCATGTTCAGACTTTACAGCTCAAGAAGGTCCAAATTCTTCAAGCTCAAAAGAAGATAGTTTCCCAACCAAAGTATCTCTGTTGACAGATGTATTAGCCATTATTCTCAACTCATTAATAGCAGTAGCCTTCATTTTGTAATCCGGTGGTAGGGCTCTCAGGACTTTAGAAACAATTTCATCTTCGCTCTGAGTTCCACCACAACATTGAATTCCCATAACAATCTCATTTACCCTTTCCATGAATGCAGTAATCATTTCATATTCTTCCACCTTCATGTTTTTATATCTCACCCAGTAACCGTCAAGTTTAGCAATCTTTATTGTAGGGTCACCTTCATTAAGAGTTCCCAACTTATCCCATATAACCTTTCCAGATAATTTGTCAGTTAATCCCATTATTTGCTAATCAAAAAATGCACACAAGAGGGCTTCTCTTTCTATACAACCATTCTCAAGATCCTTGTCCAGGTCTACTGGAGGAGGATTACCAGATCCCGGATTATAAGGTGTGACACCATTTTGTGTGATCTCCCAAATCCTTACTAAGACATCTTAGATGAGTCTCCATCTGAATGTTCCATACTGTGTAATTTGTTCCATCAAGCCTCAAAATATCTCTTTGAAAGATAGCTCCAAAAAAACTAGATGAACTTGAGCTATTAACCGCCATAGGATCATCCTCAAGAGGTTAAGCTTTCTACAGAGAGGACTAAAGCTCTGATACCAATTGTTAGACAGTTCAAATAACTGAAAGACAACTAAGATGGGGGGTGAATTAGTTGTCATAGATTACTAGAACTATTAGCAATTTAAACTTCAATACCAAAACCCAAAACATTAATATCAGAATGCTTAAACAAAATACCGGAATAGAAGTTCAACCAATTAAGCATAAAAAAAATCACAGAATAAAATACATCGACATAAAAGGCAAAAACCATGATGGGAAGCCCGCCCATAGTTAGATAATACTTCTGTAGTAAGTATGTGAATTACAATTGAGGGGCCTACACTTGCAGGAAGGCCAATAGCCTAGAGTGCAACTCTCATAACAAAAAGAGCCTCACTCACTACATAGAAATCTAGACTACAATCCAGAGAAGTGTTGAACTACAAAAGATAGCATCTTGTATGCTTGAGTATAGCTCTGGTTAAGCTTAGTACTGGAGGACTAAATCCTCTTACATAAACCCAATTTGATCTCCAATGATCGACTAAATCCTCTACCTTAACGATATTACATTATTTCTATATTACATCCTTGACCATGACCTCTAACATATCTACAATGAGATGTTATATCTATATATACAAACCCTCAACCATAAATAATAAGGTCGGCCACTACATAATAAACCAATTACATAATTACAAACCATGTCGGCCTTAGACCAAACAAATAATATCCAACACATAAGACATCCTCAAAACTCATTGAGAGGTCAAATCCACACATTAAATTAAAGCCGATACATAACCTAGATCAACCGAGACCTAGTATAGGTCCACACGCTACAACAATGATCTCCATCTGCCAAGTCTCAAACATGCTCACCCACAACATCCTAAAACCCCACTAGAAGCTCCACCAACACCACTTATGAAAATCATCAAAGATCTTCATCAAAATATCTATCAGTGAAACCCTCACCCGAACCAGAAACTAAGCTTCTAGGTAAGCAAGATAGCATCGGATCACTAGACCAAAACCAACTAACAAAATATGATCTTGGGTATCATGAACAAGACAATTCCATCACCAGCTACTAGTACAAGCCCCTACTGATTATGTCTTCAGATGCACTCTGGTTGCTATAGCTGTTTATCAAACCATACTGATTAACCCTCTATTAAACCCTATCACTAGTTTAACCTTCACTCCCTCAATCACTGCTATCCTTAGCTATTTTCTCTTTGACTGATCTATCTCTCTCATGCACCACTCAAACACTTTGCAACAACTCTATCCTCTTCCATTTAGTAGTAACCTTCAATGATTTTGGCTTCCTTATTTATATCTTGGTTTTCCCACCAAAAACCAATTAAAAAACATGGGCGGTAAGGGTTTCCTCATCAACCTTGAGGCAAACCAAATCAAATCAGATCTTGTTCAATATGATTGCCCAAACAATATTTTACTCATTACCACCATTAACCCACCTTCCAAAATATGTTTTCCAAATATAGAAAACATGGCCCTGTATCTCGACCTTCATCTGTCAAAACGCCATTAATATCTCTATTGTTTCCTTCTCGAGGACTTCTAAAAATCCAATTTCCTTGCATCAATCAAGGCACCAACAACACCCTAATTTTTCTCTATCGTTCATTCTTCCTCGAGCCGCACTCCTCTGGTCTGATCCACAAATAATGGGATCCATATTAAATGATCACCTGTAAAGACACCTATCCTTATACGACACTTCATCTCTTCATGGTATCCATGTCGACCTCCACCTCTGCTAGATTATCTATATCAGTATGAACGGGATCAACGACCAACCACTCAATCGGTTCTTCTTTCCTGCCGGTCCACTAACCCTTTCGGTATCTCACCCTCTATCGATTAAATCCTCATGTTTGCACTTTGTTGAACTACCAGTGGAACTCCTTAACCGGTCACCAGACATGTCAATCCAAAGCATTCTCATCTTCATCATATGGAAGTCTTCTGCATCGGCACCTTGTCTTTATTACCGGTGGACATACATATCGGTAAATTCTCTTACTAATACTATGTGATCAAACTTCACCAAAATCCATCTTCAATCCACCTATTCTCCTCTCACTGCATCTGCTCAGCCTTTCCTTCTCCCTGATCAACTCAGACCATATCTCAATTAGTTTTTCAAAGAGAAAAACTCAACATACTTTACCTGCACCGGCATCCTAACATACCTTCTCTATCAGTCCAGTGCATAATCCTGATTTCATGCACTCAAGGCATTCCCTTTTTTGACTGGTAGATCTTGTGTTGGCCTTCAAATACTTTCCTTTACCTCTTCTTCCTTATCACACAGTACTATAATGCACATTATGCATAATAGGAGATAAGCTCCACTTAATGGTGGAGTGACACCTATGTCATCTGCATCCTGCAATGCACTCATGTGACTTCTCTATTTGTGCAACACATTTTCAATAGGCACATGTGATCAAGTGCAAGCATATTTACTGTCAGTCATCTCTTCATATGGTGATTGTATGTTCATCCGGTGGGAGTTCTGTTTATCTGCAACCTCACAGTATATCAGTGACTTGTTCATTCTTCTCCTCCAGTATTGATGTGATTTAGGTGACATTTTGCCTCTTCATCACATACAGTAGCTCAGGCACCTTGCCCATCCTTCTTGTACACATCACTTACTAGTTGAGATCCTTTCCTTACCGGTGATACACTATGTCAATAACCTATTCATCTCATCTACACAAGTCAGGTGCTAACTTGTGTACTGGTGAATCCAGTGGTCATCCATCTGAATGACATTATCTTCCTTACCTTACTGGTGTCCTATAACACAAGGTGATATCAAAGATATCTCAACTTGTACACCTCTATAATAGTGTTGCACATATATCTCTCATACCAATAGTCATCCCATACTGGTTGACATCAATGACAACACAATGCCAACAATCTCCCCCTTTGGCATTGATATTGACTCATGTAGCATCCAACATACTACATAATTTTTGTCCCCCTTTGTATGATCCAATGGATTCTCACTTATGTAGTATGTAGTATACTACAAAATTTCTCCTCGTTTGACAACAATGGCAAAGGGAACTATCAAGATATCATTCCTCCTTGTATTTATCGGTCACTGACACAATTATTTCTCCCCCTTTATTTTCATTGGATGCATCTCCTCCTTTGATACCACTTGTTACATTTTCTGAAGTCACAGTACTTGAGATGGAGGACTCAACCATCAATTGACACCAATTGATTATGCAAATCTAATGTTGTTTATTAAAGCACTCAATTTCAGAGGGATGTGTCAGTGAATACTACTCACCTGTCGGTCAACCTGCATCACCTCCTGTTTGATCCCAAATTTATTTAGAATCAAATGTGATTTTACTATGAATACAACCAACCAAATGACAAGCAGATAACCATAACCATGACATTCTCCTAGTTATACCTACTGTAATTTCCATCATTTGTAGTTTGGGCAGTTAGTATCTTTACAAGTTCAAGCATGCTGGCTCAACATCATAAACACTTGAACTCCCCCTGAGTCATACATCTCAAGTCCTCACCTCTAGTGATTTCTAATATAGGGAGTCAAAGTATTTCCATATACTGATTGAACTGTGCGTATGTGATCATCTGATGATCATTAGCTACATCATATCCACCACAACCTATGGCATGATCCCGAATCTTCAAAATGCCACATAATGATATCACCATGCCATAAATTAAACTGATTATCCAAAAAATATGCATTCCTGCATGATTAACCACGAGGCCAACATATGTCATTTAGGTCTTCGTCGACACCACCTAAGACATAAATTCACATTTCATACTACCGGGGCTATTGCAATGATCTCCAACTTCATTTTCTTACATAACCTACAAGTACATGTTAGCATTCATGTCGGTAACATTCTACACATATCGGTTTCCTGTACTAGTCCACTATCACTACTAGAGGACCTTCTTGTGACTCCTGACATTTTGTGTCACTCTGTATCTGATTTCAATTATTATCTTGTCATACATTGACATAGTGGTAGTGATCCAACTTTCATATGTAGATGTGTAGTCAAGGCAACCTCTACACACACTTATCTTTTCATTTCCATTCTTCATATTAACAACATCTTGTTCTTCTAGGTATCCTTCTCTACTGAGGGGGTGAATGATAAGTTCAATTTATTACTCCCCCTTATATCCTACATCTCCTTTATGCCTTAGTAGATATCACTTGTGCAATGAATGCACAGTGTTGGTCCATGGTCTTCTTCCTCAATACGTGCTTAGTCTCAATCTTCTTCCCATTTTCAGACTTGGGAGTAGGTCTTTCCTTCTTTCTCTAATGGGTCCTTCTATTTCCTGATTCTACCTCACAACCAGAAGTAGTGCTATAGTAGCACACAACATCCATCCTAACTTCATGATTGGGTAATCTCTTGACATACCAGTTTGACCATCTACTTCTGGACATGTTGCATTGACTAGCAACCAAAACTGGTGGACCTCTTTCTCCTGTAGGGATATTTCTCCTCTAGTTCCTTGCAGACCTCTAACTTCCATATGCTCTATATCTACTTTTCTAAAGAGAATATTCATATTTGCATGAAGATTGCATTAATGATATGTTGTTGTCATTGATGTCAATTAACCAATAATCATATTATTGATAATGTTGTAATAATGTTTTGTAAATAATAGGAAGAATTTATGGAGTGAACCGGTATTGCTATGTATTGGAGAGTTGAACTCGTAAACCCTACCCGTTGATTTGATAAACTCTAACCGATTAAGTTTGGTGATTGGTTATATTGGTTTATGATCTGATGATGAGTGGTAATGATTATGACACCTATGATTATTGTATGAAGAGAGTTTCAAAGTGATTTTGGTGTATTGGTAAAATGGTTTTTGTCTAGGGAATGAGCAAGTATATTTCATATAATGCAAAGCACGTGATGAGTTACTCAGTTCGATGAAACAGTGATGAAGGAGAGATCAAGGTTTTCTTGATTAATGTGCAGAGATTGCTATGTAATCCAATGGTCATACTTGAACTGACTTGTTTGTAATCTCTATGAAAGAATTAGATTTTTGTTGTGTTATCGACCAAAGTGATTTGTTTATAAGGTCGATGAGCTGCTTGGTTTTAGAGTTGGAAAAGTTTTAGTTGAGTGTGTGGTTGCTGAACCGAATGATGTACTACAGTTTGAGTAAAGGTGGATAGGAGTGTGAAAAGGATCTAAACAAGCAAGTGTAGTGCTATTCAAATAGATCAGCAAACTCCTATTGTTTTCTAACAATTATCGCAGATTGAAATCCCCTAACCAAGTAAGCCCTAACAAGCTTGGTGCTATTCAAATCCTCTAACTAGGTGATCCATTAGCTTGGATTTCAAATCCTCTATCGAGGTTACTCCTTACAGGGTATTGCTTCTAACAAGGAATTATAGTCAATCCCTTAAGCGGGTGGTCCCTAAGAGGATCTATTCTTAACAAGACTTTTATAAAGCTTTAACAAGCTAGGCTCCTAACAGGGCAAACTTCAAAAGAGTTTAGATAGTTATCTTGTGAGTCTCATGTCATCATAGTTTTTCCCATTTGGGTTTCCACATCAAAAATATTGTGTCAAGTGGTTAATTTTTTTGTGGTTATGTTCTTATGGTTGATTTGCTTAACTACTTAATCCACTTTGATAAATCATGATAACCGAAAGCATTGTGAAATGATGTTTTACTTGTGTTAGTAAAAGAATTTGGATGTTTATGAGTTTGAAGTTGTTTATTGTTAATTTGTTGTTACAGTCAACCAGTTTATCTTGTGGGTTTTTATCTTGACAGTGATATTGCATTGATAGTTCTAAGTTTATTTTGAGAGTTTGATTTTGAGATTGGTAAAATTAGGATTAGTTTTTCTATCTAGTGATTCACCCACCCTCTCATTAGTTGACCAGATTCTTATTCTTTCATCATACCATCAATTGGTATCAGGGCTTATCAGGTCCTCTAATGTCTAAGCATAACAACTTGAGGTAAAGATATTGCAGATCATGATGAAGAATGAAGGTCTGAAGTTTAATAGAGAGAACTATAGGATATGGAATGATAGAATAAAATTTTATATCAAGAGTCTAGGAAATCAATACTAGTAACATGTTATTACTCAATATGTTGCACCTTGTGGGACTATGACTGATGATCAGAAGAAAGAGAAACAAGAAAACAGTCAAGCATTAGAGGCTATTATCAGTTCTTTGTCTTATGCAGAGTATGTAGATGCTCATGGTCTAGAGAATGCATATGATGTATACAAATTTTTTGAAGAGATTTATAGCGGTGATGAACATATTAATATTGCTAAAGAAAAGAGTCTAAGAGAAAAGTTTGATGACATGTGGATGGCTGAAGGTGAGAATATCCAGTAGTATGGTCAAAGGAAAAAATAGATAGTCAATGAAATTAAGAGTATAGGAGGTAAAGTGGAAGATGCCACAGTGACCAGTAAGGTACTGATAACCCTACTACCGGTCTACACTATCCGAATTGCAGCCATTCAGGAGCTAAAGTCTATTGATAAAACTAAGGTAACACTTAACTCCATTGTTGACAAGCTTACTGCTTTTGAATTAAATGGTTATGATGGTAGTGTACAAAAATCTGAGTCTGTATTTAGAGCTTCTGTTTCTAACCCATCTATGAGGAAAAGTAGAGATGCCAGTCACAGTTATGAATCTAGATCCAGCAGAGAAGCTGATGATGAAGATAGCACAAACGAGAGAAATTCAAGAAGTAAAAGGGTAAAGGCAAAAGAGATTGTCTTATTGTTGTTGATGATGGTATCACTGATGAGGAATCTGATGGTGATTCTAATGAAGATATTGTGTTTATATCCATTAAAGAGGAGATATCTGATTAGAAGGTGCTAGTATCACGAATGGATAACTCTGATGATTGGATCATTTATAATGGTTGTTTACATCACATGACCGATGACCGAAGCAAATTTCTTTCTTTCAAGGAATTTGATGGTGGAGTTGTAAGATTTGGTAATGACTCACACTGCATGGTTAAAGGGAAGGGAACTATTTCTCTTAATGGAAAGAGTAGTGCAAATGATGTCTATTGGGTTGAAGGTTTAAAGGACAATCATTTGAGTGTGGCACCACTCAATGACAGATGATACCCTTTGGAGTTTAAGAATGATATGTGCAAAATCTATGGGAGAAAAGGTGAAAATATTGCAACTAGAAAGCAAACTAAAGGTAACCTGTTTCACATTAATCCTAAAGTCAGCAACTGTTTAATTGCAAAGATAGATGATAGTTGGCTTTGGCATAGGAGATTTTGTCATATAAACTTTTATAACATTGTTAAACTGAGTAAGTCCAAGACAGTGAGAGGTTTGCCTCAATTGGACAAACTGGTTAATGCTCTATGTAAGGAATTTAGTTGGGAAAGATGACATCCTCAACTTTCAAGAGAAAATCTTTTTCAGCGGAACATCTGTTAGATTTGGTTCATACAGATCTTTTTGGACCAATAAGAACAAAAAATATTTAAGGTGACATATATTTTATGATATTCACTGATGATTGCTCAAGGATGATGTCGGTCACATTCTTGATGGATAAGACTTAATCTTTTAGTAAGTTCAAGGCATTCAGGGCCTTACCTAAGAAGCAGATTGATAAGAAGATAAAGTGTTTGAGGATTGATCAAGGCGGTGAATTTACTTCTGAGGAATTCCCTCAATATTGTGAAGAAAATGATATCAAATGACAACTTTCTACATCGAGGAAACCATAGTAGAATGGTATTATAGAGAGAAACAATCGGTTAGTTGTTGAAGCTGCTAGGATGATGTTGATACAAGGAGGTGTAGTGAAAAAATTTTGGTGGGAAGCTATCAGCAAAACTGTCTACACTATGAACCGGATTCTAGTAAAGAGAGGTAAGGACAAGACTCCTTATGAATACTGGTATGGAAGATCACCTAATGTTAGTTATTTCAAGATATTTGGTAGAAAATGTTTTATTAAGAGGGGTGATTATGCTAGGAAATTTGAGGCTAAAAGTGATGAAGGTATATTTCTTTGTTATTCCATCAAGACTAAGGCCTACAAGTGTTTTAACAACTGGACAAAGAGAATTATTGAGAGTGCTGATGTTCAAGTAGATGAATATCCTAAGGTCTCAAAGGAAACCAATTCGGAGAAAAAGGATGAAGATCCTTGTATTTTTTTCTTGGAACCAGAAACTATGAAACTTGAAACCAGTAAAGTAAATACTGATGTACCAGTTCAGCCAGACTAGATAAATTTAGAAGAAGATGATGATAATGAAGAAGATGAACTTGAAGATAATGATCATGCTATTTTGAGATATGTGAGACTCAATCATAATCCTGAGAAAATTATTGGAGATAAGGATGTTGGAGTACTAACCAGAAGAAGAATAAGAGAAAATTCATGCATGATCTCCACTATTGAACCAAGAACTACTAAGGAAGCATTTGGTGATGATCATTGGGTTAAAGCTATGGAGGAGGAACTAGATCAAATTGCAAAGAACAACACATAGACCCTAGTACCCCGACTGGTAAATAAAAATGTGACAGGTACTAAGTGGGTATTCAGGAACAAGTTGAATCAAGATGGTGTTGTAGTTCACAACAAAGCTAGGTTGGTTTGCAAAGGCTATGCACAAGAGGAAGGAGAAGGTTATGGTGAGACTTTTGCACTAGTGGAAAGACTGGAAGGTGTCATAACTTTACTTACATTTGCAACACATAAGAAATTGAAGGTATACTAGATGGATGTTAAGTCAACATTTTTGAATGGGATACTGGAAGAAGAAGTATACATTGAGCAATCAGATGGTTAAGCTTTGACTGATGAGAAAGATATGGTATGTAGATTACATAAGGCTTTATATGGATTAAAGCAGGCATCGAGAGCATGGTATGAAAGGATTCTTACACATCTGATGAAGATAGGTTTTCTGAGAACCAGTGAAGATAGCGACATATATCTCAAATATGAAGGAGATAAAATACTGGTCAGTGAAGTATTTGTAGATGATATCATATTTGGAGGTAATGATGACATGAGCAATGATTTTACAGATGTAATGAAAAATGAGTTTGAAATGTCGCTTGTGGGTGAAATAAAAAATTTCATAGGCTTGCAAATACAACAAATGAAGAATGATATTTTCATCACATAGTCTAACTATGTGAAAGAGGTCTTGAAGATATTTGGTGCAAGTGACTCTAAACCAGTTGGGACACCAATGGTTACAGGTTGTAAGTTATCTAAGGAAGATGAATCCACATCTGTTGATGAGAAGGAATACAGGTCAAAGATTACAAAATTGTACTATGTTGTTCACAACAGACTGGATATAGCTCATGCAGTTGGCCTAGTTTCTAGATTCCAGAAGAATCCTTAGGAAACACATTTGATAGAAACCAAGAGGATTTTTAGATATTTGATAGGTACTGTTGACCATGGATTATGGTATCCATATGAAGGAAATTTATACTTGAAGGTGTACACAGATGCAGATTCAGTAGGAAATGTTGATGACAGGAAAATCACAACTGGTGGAACATTTTTTCTTGGAGGAAGAATTGTTTCATGGAGTAGTAAGAAGCAGAGTTGTACATCATAATCTACTACTGAAGCTGAGTATGTTGCAGCTTACATGAATTGTACCCAAGCTATTAGGATGAGGAACATTTTGGAAGGTTTTAAGATGAAGATTTCAAAACTTGTAAAGATCTTATGTGATAATACAAGTGCCATAAATATTTCCAAGAACTTTGTTTTGCACACACAAGCCAAGCATATTGAATTGAAGTATCATTTCTTAAGGGAAAAAGTGAAAAGTAAAGATGTAACCTTGGAGCATGTTTCTACCAAGGAGAAGCTTGCAAATATCTTTACTAAACCTCTGCCTAAGACTATGTTTGAGTATCTTAGAAGTCAGATAGGGGTTGTACCCATTCATGAGGTCAATTGAGCATGATGTAGATTACATCAGTCCCGAAGCTACTTGCAGAATTTTATAGCAGGATTCGTGTAGAAGTGGAGTTAATCCATAGGGGGAGCATCAAGTTGCAGGTTGTTGATGTTGAATAGTGAAATTTGACACTGCATGTTTTACTTTCAATTTGGCATTGTTGTTAAAGGGGGAGAAGAACTATGTGATTTGTATGATTGACAGAGAGAAGGAAGACAAGCTAAAGACAAGGTGAATACTTGGTAATGTAGACTAGGATTCCTATTCACAATCAATCAATGGTATTGATATTTGTATTGCCATCAATGCCAAAGGGGGATATTGTTGGCATTTGCATGAAGATTTCATTAATGATATGTTATTGTCATTGATGTCAATTAACTGGGGATGATATTGTTTATATTGTTGTAATAATGTTTTGTAACTAGTAGGAAGAATTTGTGGAGTGAACCGGTATTTCTATGTATTGAAGAGTTGAACTGGTAAACCCTACCTGTTGATTTGATAAACCCTAACCGATTAATTTTGGTGATTGGTTATATACCTTTATGATCCAATGATGAGTGGTAATGATTATGACACCTATGATTATTGTATGAAGAGAGTTTCAAAGTGATTTTGGCGCGTTGATGAAACAATTTTTGTCTAGGGAATGAGAAAGTATATTGCATATAATACGAAGCACGTGATGAGTTACTGAGTTCGATGAAGCGGTGATCAAGGAGTGATTGAGATTTTCTTGATTAATGTGCAGAGATTGCTATGTAATCAAATGGTCATACTTGAACTAACTTGTTTGTAATCTCTATGAGAGAATTAGGTTTTTGTTCTGTTATCGAACTAATTGATTTGCTTATAAGGTCGATGAGTTGTTTAGTTTCAAATTTGGGAAATTTTTAGTTGAGTGTGTGGTTGCCAAACTGGATGATGTATTTTTAGTTTAAGTAAAGGCAGATAGGAGCATGAAAAGGATTTGAACAAGCCAGTGTAGTGCTATTCAAACAAATCAACAAACTCTTGTTGTTTTCTAACAATTACAACAAATTTAAATCCCCTAACTGGGTAAGCTCTAACAAGCTTGGTGCTTTTCAAATACTCTAACCAAGTGATCCATTAGCTTGGATTTCAAATCCTCTACTGAGGTTACTCCTTATAGGGTATTGCTTCTAACAACGCATTATAGTCAATCCCTTAACCGGGTGGTCCCTAAGAGGATTTTTTCTTAATAGGAATTTTATAAAGGTTTAACAGGATAGGCTCCTAACAGGGTGAACTTCAGAAGAGTTCAAATAGTTATCTTTTGAGTCTCATCTCATCATGGTTTTTCCCATTTGGGTTTCCACGTCAAAAATATTGTGTCAAGTGGTGAATGTTTTTGTGGTTATGTTCTTATGGTTGATTTTCTTAACTACTTAATCCACTTTGATAAACCATGATAACCGAAAGGATTGTGAAATGATCTTTTACTTATGTCAATAAAATCATTTTGATGTTTATGAGTTTGAAGTTGTTTATTGTTAATTTGTTGTAATGGTCAATTGGTTTATCTTGAGGGTTTTTATCTTGACAATGATATTGCATTGATAGCTCTAAGTTTACTTTGAGAGATTGATTTTGAGATTGGTGAAGTTAGTATCAGTTTTTCTATCTACTGAGTCCCCTCCTCCCTCTCAGTAGTTGACCGGATTCTTATTCTTTCATCATACCATAAGAGCATAGTTGTTGTTCTGACCTCCATATGATTGCAAGTTCCTCGTCCTGCAATCAAACACTCTATGGGAAATTCCATTGCAGTTATGACAAACAATATTTGCATAACCTAGAGAGGGGACATGGATGTATCTACTCCTAGATACATTTTTCTCATATGCATGATGTCTATGAGATCCTATATTATTTTTTCTAGATCTCTTTCTATATTTTCCTTCCCTATGGACATAGCCATTACATGCAAAGGAGTAACCAGTAAAGGATGGGAGATGACTTACAAATTTATTCTTCCATGCATGGGGAGATCTTACTGGTCTAGCATCACCATTTCTCCTTCTTTGAGGATGGATCCTCAGTTGTCCATTCTTTGTAGACCTTCCATCTTGTCTCTTCTTCTCCAACACTTTCTTTGTCTTGTGGGTGGTAGCATTTCTCTATCCTTTGTCGATAGGAGGTCTTCTTTGTTGACTTCTCATGTTCTTGCTTTCGATGAATTTATCTTCTCCCATCTTCCCTTTTCCTTTGGGATCTGCATTGTTCCCTCTTCTTGCAATACTTGTATTTATTATTGTCTGCAAGTCTTCACCGATTGTATTTAGGTCAACCTTCTTCTAGGGAGCATTTATAACTGAGAAGGTTTGTCCCTTGTTTTCTCCATTTGAGGAGACAAACAAAATTTCATTGTGGGGGACATTCTTGCTAGTGGAGCATTCACCAACACCACTTCCTAAACCTTTAGTGTCCTTGGGATTCTTTTGCTTCTTCAACGAAGGCGTCACTGCTGCCATCAAACTAGATTCTTACCTTGAGCTCATCCTGACATTTCTCAAAATCATTTCAGAGAATCTCCATTTCTTTAGCTAGTTGTAGATATTCTATGTCTTTAACTCTAGATTAGAGTCTAGAAAACTACACTGGTACTTCTTAGTATCTTCCTTTTGAGACTTCAACTCTGAGATGCATTTCTTAGACCCTTCAAGACATTTTGTCAGTCATTTCTGCTCCACTATAGAGACATTCTTGAATAGCTTGTATTCCTTTCTTACTCTACTGTGTTTTTCTAGTATATTCACAAGCTCACCTTTAAGATTAACTTGTGCTTCCTCTTCTTCTTCACCTTCACTATCAAATAGTTCTTGCTCACTAGATCTATCTACCTTGTCCACTTCTTCTTCACATTCTTCATTGTTGCTACCAAACACATCATATTGATGGGATCTCTCTACATTATCCCCTTTTAATGTGTGTTACTCAATATTTGTCTCATGGGCCATGAAGAGATGAGTCTCCTCGTCACCATTTTTTCTATAAAAATTTGATCTGCCTCTATCATCTGTGCATGTGTCTGCTGCATTTCTTTTCTCACTCTCACAACCTGATCCAGTAGTGCAGGGTTTATTTCCATAAAGCTTCTTTAGTCCATCCCATAGACTCTTTATTGATCTGCATTTATCCACATGTGAAGATACATCACCGGTGAGACCACTAAATATAGCCTTCATGGCTTCTTCATTACACATGCATCTTCTTTCTTCTTCAGAGCCGATGAGAGGACAAATACTCCTAGGGAGACCATTAACAACCGACATCCATACATCAAACCCTAGAGAGGACAAGTAGACTTCCATTATATAGCTCCATATAGAATAGTTTGAACCATCAAAAACTGGATCAAGGATTGACACTAAACAAATCATTATGTCTCTAAGCCATAATCTACCCAAGTGAGAGAAATCTTGATGAACAAGATACCTAGGCATTGATACCAATTGTTAGACACAATTCACCACTTAGAGGGGGTTGAATCAATGGTTCTCAAACTTTTTCCCTTTAACTGATTTATGTGAGTATACTAGTTATGGGATCTAACAAAATGTAGACTTACCAGTTAGTGGGGAGACTGATCACAAATGCATTCACACAAAGGGACATCACATAACACTAATATGTACGAGGAAAACCCAAGATGGGAAAAACCTTAGTGAGCAATGATGTTGGAGTCTACTGCTCCAATCCAGCCTCACAATGAAATATGTTACAATGTTTAGGGCTTCAATCCAAGGAGCTACAACCCCTTATTTAGGGTACCAACTCAAGGAGAACCAAGCCATAACTTGTTTATGGGCTACAACCCAAAGGAGCAATAACCCCTGCATCGAGCTATAACTTAGTGATCTCAATGATAACATTTAAAAAAAACATAATATCCTGGTTATAAAAGAGTTTTGCAACCTCTGCACACAACTTCCTTCTACCGGTTCACTCTTCTGTTGCTCTCATCTACTACTGTATTGTCGGTAAACTCTACTGATTCACCTCTACTCTTCTTCTTCTCTACCGGATTTCCTCCTTGGTGCTCTTCTTTTCAGTCTTCTCAATTTTTTACATGTTGGTGCAAGCTCCTACTAGTTATCTCTTCAGATGCTTTCTTGCTACTATATTGGTTTCTCAAACCATACCGGTTAACCTAGTGTTAAACCCTATAACCGGTTTAACCTTCACTCCCTCAGTCACTGCTATCCTTAGCTATTTTCTCTTTGACTGATCTAGTTCTCTCATGCAGATTTCACACACTTCGCAACAAATCTATCCTCTTCCATTCAGTAGTAGCCTTCAATGATTTTGGCTTCCTTATCTATAACATCGTTTTCCGACCAAAAGCCAATTCAAAAACATGGGCAATTAGACTTTCCTCATCAAACTTGAGGAAAAAAAAATCTAATCAGATCTTGCCGATATAATCGCCCAGACAAGAGTTTTCTCATTACCGCCATTAACATGCTTTTTGAAACACATTTTCCTAATATAGAAAAAATGACCCTCTATCTTGACTTGCATCTGTCAAAATGCCATTAATATTTCTATTGTTTCCTTCTCGAGGTCTTCTCACAATCCAATTTCCTTGCATCGATCTAGCTGCGACGCACTCCCTAATTTTTCTCTGTCATTCATTCTTCCTCGAGCCGCACTCCTCTGGTGTAATCCACAAATCACGATATCCATATTAAATGTGCACCTATAAAGACACCTACCCCTATACGACACTTCTCTGACCTATGCAACCTTGCCACTTTATCTCTTCGTGGCATCCATGTCGACCTCCACCTCTACTAGATCATTTAAGTCAATATGAACAAGATCAACGACCAACCACTCAATCGGTTTTTATTTCTTGCCGATTCACTAACCCTGCCGGTATCTCACACTCTACCGGTTAACTCTTCATGTTTGCACTTTGCTAAACTACCGATGGAACTCCTTAACCGGTCACCAGACATGTCAATCCAAAGCATGCTCATGTTCACCAGAGGGGAGTCTTCTGTATCTACACCTTGTTTGTATTACTGGTTGACATACATATTGATAAACACTCTTGATGATAATATGTGATCAATCTTCACCAGACTCCATCATCAATCTGGCCATTCTCCTCTTACTACATCTGCTCAGCCTTGCCTTCTCCCTAGTCAGCTAGGACCATATCTCAACCAGTTTTTCAAATAGGCAAACTCAACATACTTCACCTGCACCGACATCCCAGCATGCCTTCTCTTTCAATCCAGTGCATAACCCTAATTTTATGCACTCAAGGCATTCCTTTATTTCATCGGTAGATCCAGTGTGAGCCTTCAAACACTTTCCTTTACCTCTTCTTCCTTATCTCATACAACTATAATGCATATTATGCATAATACAAGATAAGCTCCACTTATCAGTGGAGTGACACTTGTTTCATCTACATCCTGCAATCCACTCATGTGACTTCCCTATTTGTGTAGCACATCTTCAAACAAGCACATGTGATCAAGTGTGGGCACATTCACTATCAGTCATCTCTTCATATGCTGACTACATCTTTATCTGGTGGGAATGCTATTGATCTACAACCTCACAACATACCGGTGACCTGTTCATTCTTCTCCTCTGGTGTTGATGTGTTTTAGGTAACATTTTGCCTCTTTATCACAAACAATAGCTCAAGCACCTTGCCCATCCCACTTGTACACATCACTTACTAGTTGACATCCTTTCCTTACTAGTGATACACTGTGTCGGTAACCTATCCATCTCATCCACACAAGTCAGGAACTAACTTGTGTACCGGTGACTCCTATGGTCATTCATTTGAATGCCATTCTCTTCCTTACCTTACCAGTGTCTTGCAACACAATGTGATATCAAAGATATCTCAACTTGTACTCCTCCTTAATAGTGTTGTGAATACATCTCTCATATGGGTAGTAATCCCATTCCGGTTGACATCAATGACGACACAATGTCAACATTAATTTCAATGAAATTAAGATCACATTGATGGGAAGTTGAAGAAAAATAAAGCTATCACTATGAATATAGGTGAGAAGCACTATTGTGGATTTGTAGTTTATACAAAATACTTAGGTCCCACCATGAGATTGATGAAAGATATATGCATTGTAGAGTAGATGTACTATTAAAGGAGGGCATTTATCATGTTGAGATAGCTTCTCACTCAAGGGTGATTTATTGCATGGAAAGGATCATGCATCTTTGTGTCCCTAAATAAAAGAGGGGAATTGCATTATGCGTGTCTCTTCAAGGAGAAAGAGAGGGCTAACTTTTCTTTTGAAAATACTTGGTGTGTTCATGTTTGATTGGTTATTTGTATGATGAAGGAGGGAATTTTTCGATAAGACTTGAAGATAAATTAGACACATTCAATAGAGATATGAAGTTATAGAGGAAAGATATCTCATGTGAAACACTAGATGAGGCATTATTCACAGTCGAAGGAGATGTGGAATTTTAGAGAAAAGGTGTCGCATTATGCTTGGAGGTTGGGAACACATTATTTTCTCTCATGTTATGCAAATGGTTTGAGGTTCTATAGTGAGGAGATCCATTAATGTAGTGAGTTTAGTGATTCACGGGTGAGTGAAGAGGATTAGTTAAGGTGCTTCATTATTAAAGCCTCTAGAAGACTTGTTGTGATCAACTATCACAATATTTTGTCATTTGTTTAGAGTAATCTAATAAGGGGAGAAATTTGGAGTATTATGTTATTTAGCATAGTTCTAGATTAATAGTTGAATAAAATAAAATAGGTAGTATGTTAGGTTTTTGGAATTTGTTCACATAGGTTAGCTCTTTTCTTGAAAACAAGGCTTAAAAAATCCATCTGGAATATAATGCAAATTATATGATGTATATCAATAATATTTTCTCCCGTATTGTTTTATGTGTGATAAGGGTGTGATGTTTATTATTTTCTCGCCATTTTGACAATTCTCCCTATATGATTCATTGTGATTCTAAACAAGTGCCACATAGTGGTGAGTACTTGCCTTATAATATTGATATAGTAGAATAATTATGAATATATATTTTATATATAAATATAAAAATATAAGAAAATTAGCATTAATCATAACTAAATAAATCTAGTTAATTATTATAGAATTGATTTTATATTATGATATAACATTGATATAATACAATAATTATTAATATTAATATTTAAAAATTAAAATATAATAATTTAGCATTAATAATAAAATAAATTAATTTAATATTTAATAATTAAGAATATATCTCAATAATAAATAATAAATATAATTATATAATCAATTTATTAACATATAATATATATTATATAAATAACAAATATGTCAATTTTGATTGATTATTAACAAACTAATATATAGATGAAATTATCAATTACAATTACATAATATTAATCAGAAATATTTTTTAATATAAATATGATTTTTAGTTGAACAATTATTACAATATTTCCATGTTAGTATTTATAGAGAATAATGAAAAAGAGTTGAAAAATAATAATTTATAATTAATTTTATTTATATAATTTGAATTATCATAAATATAGAAATAAAAAATACTATATTATTTTAAGAAATTTGTGTTGAAAAATATATTATCGTTCATTATATCAATTAATTATTTTTTATAATTTCTTAATAATTAATATGTAATGTAGATTATAATTTAATTATCATATTATTTTAATATTTATAACAATTAATAATAATTTTATAAATAAATATAATTATTAATAGATTTATTATTTAACAATATAATGTAAATATTGATATTAATCTTATGATATATTATTATAATAATTGAATTATAATTAAAAAATTATTTACGAGAATGGGTTTGAAATAGTTTTATTTGCAAGTACTAGAAGATTGGAACGTTGGTCTTTATAAAATAGAGGATGGTATTTTTAATAAATAAATAAAAATACATAGACACTCTTATCTATGAGTAAATCATTGAAGTATGCAACTCAGATTAATTGTCACATAACAATGTACCTTTCTCCACAATGTTGTTTTAATAGTTGAAGTGTAAGCAAACAATGTGGACAACTGGATTGATAAAATGAAATTATATTATGATATTGTAGGGATACTCGAGAATAGAAAGCATTAGATAATAGGCTGCATTGCATGTTTATTATTTTCCTCTTGAGTTTTGCAATCTATCCATAATGTAACACATCAACAATGAGTAGAACAGCTACATATATTCTATGAATTTTTAATAATGTTATCTAAAATTTTACATATATATTTTAGAAAAATCAAAATATTTAAAGAAACAAAAGAAATATTTTTTTGTGATTGGTTCAATTAAATTTTATTAATAACTAATTAAATAATAAAAAGTAAAGTCATTATAAAAAATAATTATAGTTAAAAATGATATAAATAAAATACAAAATTTCAATTAAGAAGTAAAATATAAAATGCAAAATTTACTATAAAAATATTTATATATTTTAAATAATATTTTTGTACAAAAATATTTAATATTTTTTTTATTTATTTATAAAATTATATTTTCTATTCCTTCAAAATTCAAATTATTTATTAATTTTAAGAATCATAGTTTTTTTTTAAAAATTGTTATAATTTTGAAATAGGTATGATTTTTTTTAAGTAATAATTTTACAATATATATATTTAAAGTAAGCACTACTAATAATCAACTTATAAAATTTAATAATCAATTTATACTCTATATTCAAATAAAGTACATCTAATTATAACATTAAAATTTTCAAATCATTATTTATATATTAAAAAATCAAATAAAATTTATAATTTAAAAACTTAAACAACAATAAACCTTAATAAAATATTAATTTATTTATGACAAGTAAATTAGGAATACCACTATTCTGCAATAAAACTTATAAACAATTAGATTTTACATGACTAATTGTAGACCTTAAATAATGCAATAATAAGAAACATCTCATGCAAACTATAAACAAAGTATTAACATAAAATAAAAAATTCACTTTTTACATTTTAATAGGGTTTATTTTGTTTGTAAGTTTGTAAGTTTGTAAGTTTTGTTTTATATGTAACTTTTAATAAGAATTAGAGTTTAAACATTAACATTTATAATATATAATTTGTATTAGTTTTAACATTTCATTTCAAATAAATTAACTTTCTATTATTTTAATTTAAATTCAAAATGTGTAAACCTATAATCTACCATCAAACTACTAACCCCACCTAATCTTTACTCTAAATAGATATTCTAACAAAACTTGCTATCTATTGTTATTCAGAGATATAAGCAAATCTACATGATTAAATGTGGTTTTTAAAAAGAAAACTAGTTAACATTTAAGGAAAAAGCAATATACTTTAATTAAGTGTTGGCCAACGCAAAAGCAAAAGAAAAAATATAAGAAAGAAGCAGCAAATCGCCAAACATTTCAAACGTGTACAAATTTTGTTCGAATTTTATGATTGAATGGTGACATGATAAACAGACATTGTTGTCTATCTAGCACTCAATCACATTTGACCGGGCTTAATTTTAAGAATATAATAAGCGCGGTCAAATCTGCATCCTTTGCTTTGCACATCCGTTATTTTTTATGAATGCTCAGCTTCTAGTGAATTTGTTGCCGATGGACAGCTGGACTCTCTTTTCAATAAATAAATGTTAGTGGAGTTTCATTGATTACATTTTAAAGTTAATGGGGAGATGAATAAGATTCTTCTTGTGACTCCGGGTGTGCATAGTCAGGGAGATTTGTCTCCCTTTTATATACCGGTCGAATCATACAATTGTAAAATGAATTCTTGTTGGGGAGTGCTGTAATAAAGGGAATAAAATAAATTCTATAGAAATAGATTAAGTTTATTTTATGCTAAAGTAATTGTTCACTTAGTATTTCTTAGTTATGCTGTCCATCGGCAAGAAATTATCTAGAAGCTGAGCATTCATTACACCTATTTGCTAGTTATGCTAACGTTTATCTATTTTATTAACAAACAATTACAACTGCCTAACAAAATATTAAGAAACAATTATTATTTTTAATTAAAATTTATTGTAATTATAACAAGAGATGCAATGCGTCAAGTACCTATCAATAGTGTGATTAGTTGAGAATTGAAAATAGAAAAAGGATTGGGTTGGTTTAGAGATAGGGGGAAGAGTGAGAGAGGAAAAGGTGACAAAGACAAGTAGTAACCACAAACTATTGATGGGTAGGTATGGGATTGATTAAAGACAAGAATTAAAAACCTAAACCCTACTAAAGATGATGAACTGGTATAAGTGTGAAGTAGGGATTGACATAATTCATTGTCTTTTGGTGAACAAAAAAAGGTCATCTTCACCCTATTTTGCATCCTTCTTCCTATATTGCAAATTCATCTTTCAAGTAATCCCATGAAGGACCACTTAATTCACCTTGTGCCTAAGAACATCTTGGGTGAAGTGGATCATTCTCCCTCTCAAAGTAATTTAAGCGGAAATAGGCCTAAGCTTCCTAGTTTGCCCACACAAGCCAGTGAACCCTATTTCTCCACATTATACTACCAATCATAATATTACACCTCCATAAAAATACAATATGTCTATCCCGAATGCATCTACCAAACCCACTATAAACAATTTGGCCCAAAGTGTTTCATATTTGTAACAATAGTTGACTTCTCTAACCCACTCTAAATTTAATGTTCCTACATTTGATACCCTTGGCTCACTTTCTGATGACTTCATTCATACTCTTTTCCCATAATACATAGAGGTGCTCCATTTGGAGACATAAAATAGAAGATATGAGCTTTAAAGTCACCTGAAAACATTTTAAAGTTTGTGGAGTTACTTTGCACATGACCATAAACTCATGGAAAAACTATTTGCCCACATGCTAAGAGATAAAGCTTTGCAATGGTTTTGTTCCTTGTCTCCTCACTCAATTGATTCTTTTCATAAATTGTCTAATGCATTTATGCAACATTTTTTAAATAATACTAGGTATCAAATTACTTTAATTGATTTGATGCATTGCAAAAAAGGAGTTAAAGAAAAAGTGATCGATTTCATTGGAATATACAAACATTTGCATTCACGAATTCCTTATCTTGTGCCTAATGGTGATGTTCAAATAATTTTCAATAAATTATAGATAAGCTTTTATTTTTTTACTATGATTCATTCACAAACTTATGCATAGTGTGTCATACTTATCACCTTCAAGTGAGTTAATTTGAATCTCGTACATCAATGGCTCTAGTTGATAAGAACAAAGAAGCTCATCAATTCTTTCAGAAGTTTCAAAATAAAAATAGGAATTTGATAAATATCAATAATAATTATTCCAATCATATTGATACACAAGTGGTAGCTACAACATCAGTTATGTCCCCTTTATCGTCAATATTTACACATCATAATTTCACTCCTCTCTTTGAATCATTGTATATTATCAAACTTATATTAATTAATATTAATGTAATGAATCTTCCTCTTGATAAGACCACATATACATCTAAGTCATCGCTAGCTTCCTTTGATCCTCAAGCTTTTTTGTAATACCATCATCAAGCCATCTTTGATACTAAGACATTCTATGAATTAAAACATATGATTCAAGATCTTATTGATTCTAACACTATAACCATGGATTGCATGAATAGTAAATGAAGTAAATGTGTGGGACCTCCCACTCAAAACTTGAAAATATTTATCAATCATTTTCGTTATCATTCCACAAATTTTGTTGAACCTTAAAATTCAAATACTATAATTCATGATGACATGTGTGTAGGAGCTAATAACTATGTAGTGAATCTTATTGGGAAACCTAATCCTACACCTAACATTTGCATTACTTTTGACATAAGAGAGATTATTGATGCATTCGATGGAAAATTATACATTACTACAAAAATTAAAAGATACCTTTTATGGGGAGTGCCCATTGATTTATTGTGTATGGTGAATGCTACTACTAAAGAACATCTATATAGATAGAAATTATATCAAGATAAATATAATTTAAATTTTATATTATGATTAAGGTACATGATGGTTTCACTTGTCCCACTTTAGGTCTCCTCACCTCTCCTATAGAGGTTAGTACTAAGTGCTTAGATGTTACCATTATTATTTTTCCTAACTCCAACCAATTTGTGTGATGTTGTGGCACCCTTGTCTCAATTCCATGAAATCTATCACTTTTAAAGTCCATAAATATTTGAGGTTTTTGTAATGCCCACAACAATACCCTAGAGAAATAAACCAAAATCTAATAACAAAAGGACATAATTTTTTTTTCTTTTTTTCTTATAAGATAACCATGACTTCCATGTCACCACTAAAATTCATCAATGCAGCATTACTACCTTCATACTTCAATGCATCATCAACTATTTACATGAATACATAAATCAACCTGAACATAACCATAGTGTCATATTACGCAAGCGAAATAACTATTAACATATCTCAAATAAACTCATGTACAACATATCCATTCCTGTCACTAATACATTTGGACTAGATTTTTGACTGAGGTTTCTGACGGAGAAGGTATATTGTGGCAAAATTTGATTTTTTTTTGAAAAAATACCCGAATTCGTCATAATTCCAACAACAATTTGCCATTTGGTTTTGACGAAGAAGGCATTAGCAATGAAAATTTTCTTTTTTTCAAAAAAGTGCTCAAGTTCGTCGTAATTCCGACAACAACAGCCATTACTTAAAAAAGAAGAAGAGGGCAATTCATTTGTGCATTGCAATCTTGCATAGGCATCCGTGGCGACTTCAACCCCCAACAACATCAAACCTACATCGAAGGCATTTTTGCATTGCCTGCAATCCCACACAGGAGGTAGATTCTTCACCTTAATTTCATGTTGCAAAAAATATACCATTCAAGAGATTCTACAACTTTTGCTTGCTTTTATACATGCTAGCTATGCCTGCATTCTTGTGGGATATTGACCGATTGTGGAAGCAACTCTTGGAGTATGAGAGATTCCTTTTTTATGAAAAAGATGTTAGGAAATGAGACATGTGGTGGTTAATTGTCCTAGTTTTTAATGCAAATTGGTCAATCTCGTATTCATATTGATTATCCAATCTCATGCCGGATGGCTTCTAGTCAAAGATGTGGTTCCCTGAATGCGTAATACCCTGTAGGAATCCAATCCTCATAAAACCATAGAACTGTGATTCAGGAGTGAGCATTCAATTTTGTCGCAGTAATCCCTTCCTCCCGTATACGCGAGTGTTGATTGTTCACTATTGTACAAGCTAATATATAGGGTGGTGTCTACCTCTGGCTACTGAATCGATGGAGATCAAACCAATGCACAATAAAACAATGGGAATGAATATTATTCAATTGATTTGCAACCTTCATTCAATGTTGTTCGGGCAAGCCTTTCTTTCTCTTGCCAGCCAGCCTAACACACCCGACCCGGAAGCCCTAGGGAGATACAATTGTGTTCGGTTCAATACAATCCTAACCTAGAAGGGGTGGACTAAAAATATCCAACCACACAACTTATCACTTTGTAATTAACATACAATATAAAGCTAGTCTATATGACCCCCAAACCATTTTCTTACTATCTCGAGTTACCCTAGTTTAGGGTATTTGTAGTTTTTATTAAATCTTCTCTATTTTAGGGTATTGGCAACTATCTCTCCTTTTGCATATTTTTAGGTGGCATACAAAGTCATTGCCTCCTTTGGCTTCCTTGCGGCCTCAACCTCAATGATCATCTTTTGCAAACTTACTTTCTTCAATACTCTCTTCTTTATCCTTTCAAAGTTGAATTGTAGTCACTTACGAACATCTATATTCTCATCACTTTGGATGGACGGGTTCATGATAGTTACAACCTACTTTGGCCTTTGTTCTTCATCTTGTTTCTTGTGCACCTAAGTTTAAATTTTTTGGAGGAGTCATCTTGGGGGTGGGGGCGTAGATAGATCCTCTTTTTCTTATTCTCCATGTTTCATTGACTCCATATTCTAAGTTCCTTCTGACTTATATTTCATTTTCATGAGTCAACTTATAGTTCTTAATTCAGTTATAGGCTAGTATTTTGTGTGTTGATTGTACCTCTTAGTTTGATAAGGTTTTGGGTAGAATTTAATCTCTAATTTTGAGGAAAAAGTTTCCCTATAAATGTAATTTCAAAATTCATTTTGAGAGTCTAATAATTGATTATTTAATGTCCAAGTTTAATAACACTCATTAGTGTGTTTTCTTTCAAAAGACATTTAGCAATAGGCTGTAGATTGAATGCTTGTGCTTTGCTAGTATATTTTGAAGAATTAATGGAAATGAAGTTCATAGTTTGCAAAGGTATTGGTAGTCTTTTTTGATTGCTTGGTATTCTTTTATTTCTTTCATTTTCCTTAGTCCTGAATTAATATTTACATTTATGAAGCATCTTCTCTGTTATAATCAATTTGTGCATCTTTCGTGGTGATTGAGGTTAATAAGGAACATGTGAATGAATAGTAGTAGTTGTTCTAGAGATTTCCTTGGTCTCATTTTCATGTTAGAATTGGCAATTTTGGCATGATAAATTATTTACATACAAGGTTATTTCTAGATTTTGTTGATAATGTGGATTTAGGTAATACTGATGATTCATTTTCTCATAGCCTTGTTCTATCTTTTGCAATTTATTTTAACCTTTTACGTTAGGCAGATTGAGAAATTGACATTTCAACTTGATTAGTGACATTTTCCCCTTGAACAACTTGATTAGGAAATGATAAATGGGTGGCTGCAAGAAGTTGAGTCCCACTTTTGGGCAAAAAGTGGAAGTGTTTTCTCTGTTTTTCAAATTTTTTGTCGATTGATGTCAAAATTTGATGCACTTAGAGATTAAATCTCAGAAAACTTCATGAATGTAAAATGTAGTGCTCCGAGTCTACTTTTCAAATATGTAATTTATTTTAATACCCACATGGTATAAATCACTTTTCAGTAGGCATGTTTAAAAACCAGTTTTTCAAAATGTATGTTTCAGGGCCATACCACACATGTGTACGACCACCCTTTTTTGATGCAAATAAATGAATTTTTGCAAATCCTTTTGGGAAATGATACCTAAGACACTAAATATTGATGAAAATATTTTTGCCTTTTTTTTTATTAAGTATATTTTTTTAATTAATTTTTAACTAACAATAAAGTGTATTTTCAAAACATCGGGTGTACGACCACCATAATTTGATGAAATTTTCATATTTTTCAATTTTTTTTTTAATATTGAAAAGAATTGTATGTAGATTGATGTCATATAGTTTTATTTTCTAAAATCCTAAAAACAAAAAAGTTATTAAAGGTTTAGTGAACATTGGTATTTTAGGTTTAGGTTCCACTTTTGATTAATAAAAATACAAAAATAGTAAAAACAATCTTATCACTATGAAATTTACATTTATGAAATCAAGACGCTGGAAAATCTAATGGGTTTTCGTTTTGTCAAAAAATTCAATCAGAAAGGCCCTCAAAAAATTAGGCCAAGGTAGAAATTTGATGTCATTTTACCTTAGTCATTTTTTTGAGGTCCACGCATAGGCTTGGTGGGACCAAGCCTATCCCGAAGCAAAAAAAATTGCTAAGGGTTGTTTCCCACTCCTAATTTTAAAAAACAGGCACCCGATTCTAAAACGGGTTCCCGTTTAGCTTTGGGCACCCAAACTAAAACATGCACCTATTTTTGAATGGCTTGGGCACCCGAACCGAAATGGGCTCTTTTCCCAACCCGCAGACTTCCGAAGGATTGGGACCCAACTTTGTGCATTTACCCAAATTCTAAAGGTAATCTAACTTAACTCAATGGACTGAGATGGTATCCTACCATGAAAGATGATAGTTCTAAGAAAAAGACTACCTAATGATATGAAATTTGATGCAAGATAGCAAGGACAACAAGGAAATTTATTTTGAACTTTGATAAGATTGAATCTTTGGGTGGAAGTTTGAATGGATTGATAGCGAAAAGGCATGCTGATGCAGAGAATCCAATAAACTCAACCAACAAGGGAGATATTTCTCCCAACTCCCCTATTCAATTTAGTGTCAACCCTTCACTTACTCACAAGACCCCTCACAAGGCCACAAGTTACTCAAAAGGATTCAATACCCCAAAACACACCCATACTCACCAACCCTCACCCAACCATTGAATCACACTCAAATAGGACAAATAAACATGTCTAAGTCACAATCCAACTCTCCAAAATTCAAACACCACCAACACCCTCAACCCTTATTCACACAAATCCTCCTTCAACTAGGTCTTCTAATCCCCACTAGTACTCAACTCACAAAATGTACTAGATATCCAAAAACCCAGAATGGGCGTCCATGAACGAAATCCCAAAGTAAGTAAATTGAGTCACCTCTCTCTTTTCTTTTCAGTTTGGGCGGTAGGACACCTTCAATCTCTATGTGTTATGGGACTCTTTAGGGATGTTTATGTTTGAAGACCTTAGTTTTGTAATTAGGATTGTTTCAAAGGAATGTTTAAAAAATATTTTTTTATCCTCTGCAAATGAGATTGCTTTATCTGAAATTTTGCAATAGTTTTTTCTTAATAAGTGCAAAAATTAGATAAACTATCTATAACATATGAGATTTAGAGCACAAAATCAGGGTGAAAGCTTCTGTAAGAGGACTTGTAGTTTAAATAATTTCACAACTCAAAATGGGTCCATAGCGGGGATTCTCTTAGGCTAATATTTGCCAAAAAACTATTATTAGCATATTTTAGAAAACTAGTTGGCTACCATGTATATAGTGTAAGGTTGTGTTAGCTATACCAATTTGTTTATAAAAAAAATATCATTTATGTTTTAGAATTTGGTAGCATAATGTCCATCTGTTGCAGAATCTGGTATAGCTATTGTGTGATTTTACTACAACATCTTCATGGTAATGTCTGGATGTAATGCACTTATTGTCCAAGCTCTTCGAATGTCTTAGTCATTTATTTGTGTTTGGATTGCTGCTACACAACTTGACATTCAGTTATATTTATTTCCTATATGTTGTGGGTGCACATTGTGGCAAACCAACATGTTAGTAACTCTGTAATGAACTTATGAGGCCCTCCTTGAAAGTTAGCCATACCTAGGAAATACAGTTCTAGTCCTTGTTTGGGGTAGATGATGTTATTTCCCTTCTTCCAAAATGAATCAAGGGAAACCCAATAGTGCATTCCATTATTTCCTATGGGCTAACGAGAACAAAATTAGGGAAATAATATTTTAATAATGTTTTAAGTTTGTCCAATTGAATTTTTTTTTTAAAAAAGGACAGCTTATGGATTAAAATAAAGTGTAATATTTAATTAGGCCAGATAAGGCATTTTGTAACCCCCAAGATCTAGTTTTGGATTTTCAAGAGTTGGGCACCCATGTGAGAAGGGAAACATATACAAGCAATTGCAAAAAGAAAATGATCATCTGATTTGTCATGTTATCAAACCTTGTTTCCAGAGAAATTTAGTGTGATTCAATCGAAGAATGAAAACCCTTGAGGTTGAAAGGGATCCAAGGTGGAATACCTAAGTTGTGGAATAGGGACTGGTAAGGGTTTGAGGTTCTGGTAGTTTGGTACATCCTTGGGTATGGTATAGCTGACAGCTCCTAGTCAAATGGGAGTGGAGACCTATGTGGCATTCCCTTTCCTATTTCCTCTCCACCTTCCCTACATTGTAGAGATTGGTTTCTCCACATCATCCTAGTCAAAAGAGACTCATAAGACACTTGTCTCATGAATCCTATATTCCCTCCAACCTCCCTACAACTTAGATTCCTTCTTCCATCTTTTTCTCATGGTCTTTGTGAGAATATTCCCATGTGGCTCTTTATCCCACATATCCTTCCATCTTTTTCAATGTAGTAGGAACATCCTCCATTTATCTCTTCCCTCACTTAACCAATTTTATCTTGACCTTCCATTTCACAAGACTGATTCCCAATCGTTGATTTCTACCACCTTGGATCCAAGCAATGAATTATCTATAAAGAGGAAGCCTCTCATCTCCATTTAGAGTCTAGAGTGTCTATTACACTTTCACGCTATTTTGAAGAGCTTAGGAGATCATAGCAATTTTTCCTTCCATTTCTTTTGACCATTCATTAACTTAATTAAATTTTAATTATATTATTTTACATTTTATTTTATATTTTATTTTTATTCTTTTTTAATTTAAAATTATTATTATTATTTATTATTAAATTCTATTGCAAAGTGGGGACATTATAATCTGCCCCGCTCAAGTTGACTTGTCCTCAAGCAATGATCATGGAATGTTGAAAATGATTCCCAATATGAAATAGCTTTTGAAATACTCATAGAATAAACATGCTGCTACTTTTTTTTGTAAAAACCCTAGTTCTTGCCCTAAATCACCATTTTATGTAAAACTACAAATGGAATAAGATGCATACCTGATTGAGGTCCTAAAATAGGTTAGAAATCCATCAGAACTAATAATATAAATCTCTAAAGAAAGATAATTAAGCATAAATTAACTTAACCAGTGTCTGGTCCAACTCCCTATAGGAGCTCAATCATAAGAAAGTGGGAGTAAGAGGAATGATGAAGTGTCCAAGAGACCCTGTACCCTAGGCCCAAGAGTGGAGTGAAAGCCAGAGCCCTCTTGGCCTCATGCGACCATTGGCCAAACTACCATGAGGTGGGCTACCTAGTGAGGTATCCTATCACTATTCCCCTTCATCACTTCCATCCTTACCCCCTTGTCAATAATCAATAATGATATTGTTTGGAAAGATACAATAGGGTATCTGGAATGTCCTTCCCTTCTAGGTCCAAGAGTGGTGGACTTTGTCTTACACCCCCTTGGCTTCATGGGACCATCAGTCAACTACCATGAGGTGGGCTACCTAGAGGAGGACCTAACCACCATTCTCCCTCCTTGTACTTCCTTATATTACTATCATGGCAGTCCACTCAATATATGCATCATAGGGTATGATAATACAAGTTAGATATACATTTCATAATTATTTAATTTTAAGACAAGTTTTCTTTCATCCTTGTTTCACATCACTTCTTAAATGGTTTGCACAATATCATAGATATGTTGAAATAGGAGATAGCTCGGACACCTATCTATTGTATTTTAATGTTGTCAATGACAAATTAAAATACACATGTATTACCTACTATGCAAATCAAACTTAGGGCTGGGCCCAAATACATGTAACTTGTAATTATGTCTTGCTTGGGCAAAACCACCCAAAGGTCAAAGGAAGATTCATTGCTGCAACACTCAGTTTTTGTGACAGTATCAAGCACTTAGGATAGTAACTCCTTTTATGAAAGTATCAAGATCAGATCGATACTGGACTGGGTAATAATAGAACCACCAACAATGTATTTCTCATCTCAAATAATAAAGAGAATATAGGGCTGCATCTATGAAGAAAAAAAATGTTGGAAAAGACTATTTCCACCTACTTGGTCGTCGGAGTGGTTTTTGAGGTGTATTCAAAGCTTTTACTCCTTTTGTTGCATTTTCACTTGAAATATGGTTGAATTGCCTTTGTAAGCTCCTAGATACTTGGTACATGTTCTAATTGAGTTAAAAGAGTCTCAAGACTACCCTACAATCATGCTCTACCTTATCCAGCTACTCAATTAGCTTCCCAAACTTATAGGACATATGTTTTTATTCCTTACTTTGAGTTGAAATTGTCTTGGGTTAGATATAACTAAAGTAATCAATTCCTTTCAACTACTTCAAAAATTGTTAAAAAGACTTCATACTACTATCTACATGTGTTTCTATCCTTCAGAAGTCTAATTTATGCAAGTGAAAAAACACCTAAGAGGTCATTGCTACTCCTTTTGACTTGGTAATATTCATGGTTTTTCTCTGTCTATTTAACTTCATTCCTTGCATCTTACCCACTATCTTGTAGCATACTTTGTTTTTCTTTTTAGTTAATTGCATTTAGTGGATTGTTGTGCATCTTTAAAATCATTTGACAA